>NW_027466582.1:7752500-8478333 GCF_050575085.1 Anarhichas minor | reverse complement strand
ACGACATAGGAGCAGGTACCATACGACTGCATTGAACATTTTCATACTTGATCACCCAGTTGATGCCAAAATGACGCCATCAACTGAAGACTAAAGGGTGCACTACTTTTTGTAGGCAACAGAGGGCATCAACATACCGTCTTTTTTTTAAATCAAGAAATATAAATATAGTGTAGTAAGGAAGGTGTTAAATGTAAAATTGCCAGACACAAATAATACATACAGTATGTAACACAGTAACACAGAAACATGGCCTTTAAAGCACTGTGACACATGATCGGCTTTGTAAGTGTTTCTTACATGCACGTCTCTACCGTCTGACTGTGACAGTGTTTAAAAATGGCCTTCAAATGTCACTGTTAACCAAATACCTCTGCCGCATGATCAAATGAGGGTGTTATAATTGTATTTATTGTATTATTTCATGAAACAATGTGTAACAATGTCTTTTTCACAGTTTATCAGGCAGTGATTGTTTGTCTTATCTACTGTACATGAAGCTTATTAAGTATTTTGTTGGGGTGCAGAGTGAAAACACATTGTGGCAAGAGAATGTGTCGAAAGCATTTGTGGTGGATATCATCATACTCTCTCTGCCCTCTTGTGGTTTTCTCCAGTCAGTGTCATCGCTAACTGTCAGTGGAATCACACTTGTACCATGGTTTAGTTACAATTGCTACAGAGTCTTGAAATAATCATTGGATATGACTATTAGAAGCTGTGATACACCGGCCACGTATATGCAACAGTCTCACATTTGTTTTGTTGCGTCAGCCGTTAAATCTATTGTCATAATGTTGCTCAAAAGAATACCCGACGTATCACAGCTTAATGTGGGAATTTTAAAAACATCAAGGCAACAATGTCCTAACAAAAAAACAAAACAAAACAAAAAAGACAAATGAATGAAAGAATACTCAAATATAAATACAATATACAAGATAATAGTCCTCCGTCTCTTCACCTTCTGACCCCATCTCACTCTCCCTACTACACACGGATAAACACACGCGCACACACATAAGAACAGATACACACTTGACTAGGTAGCAGACTCAAGGCATATGCAGAAAGGACTATGGAAAGGGCCGAGACACTGAACATACATCACACCGATTACAAGCCAGATAGGATGCTTCTGAGGCACATGACATGCTTAAGTGTGTGTGTGTGTGTGTGTGTGTGTATGAGAGGGAGTGAGTGGATGAGGATATGGCGGTGGGACGTCACATTGTGGTGACAGGGCTGCAGGATGGGGGTTAGAGTACAGGTGGAAGGGGAGGTGGAGCTGTTGTTGCTCAGTCACTCCATCTTTCTGGGCAGAACCCAGTCTCAGTGTGTTACCACAGAGCAGCCTCTTTCTCTCACTCTCTCCCTCATCACTCACTTCCTGGTACAGTGTGTCTCCCAGGCATCAGTCTTGTATCTTCAGGTGGAGAGAAACAAAAACAAGGTATTAGGAAAAAGAACGGACTCTCTGGAAACCAAAAAGAAACTATCTGAGATTGACATTATATTTGGAAACATCTTTGTGATGTTGTAGGACCAGAATATCATTAAATATCTGTATTTTAATATAATATTATCCATTCTCCCATCCATCCAGGGACAGAAGTGGGGACAAAAGTGACTAGCACATTAGTTGGATGTACTGATTCAGGATGTGCAAACTGTGAAATGGCTGCTGTTCCACTGCTGCTATTAAGCTGCTTAACTCATCCAGCTTTTTGCTGCTGTTATCTCCCATTTCTGTCCCTCTCCAGACTTTCCTCTGCTGCAAAGCTGCATGACAGCTTAATAAATATCAAAGTGAACTACGCCCAGTTTCTCCCTCCTTCGCATTGGTTAGATCAGATAACAGCAGTGTGTCACTAAAACATTGCTGCACATTCAAATTGACTAAACATTTACCGAGCAAAGATATAATTCAATCAAAACAACTGAAAAACACCACTTGAGCTCTTTGAGGCTTTGTAATTAAATCTAACAAATGCGTACTCCGACATGGTTTCTTGACTCCATACTGAGCCTGTGATAGAAGGAAAACAGGAGGAGGGAGCGGAGGATTCATAATCAGTCTTTCAGCACAAGTTCATCTGCCCCTCACACATCGCTTCCTTTTAAGACCCCGGCCTACAAAAAAGGGGTCAATGGCGGCATTCCTACTTTGATATCAAAGGTCCCCTGGTTGCTCATACCCTGAACAAAAGCTTTTTCATCTGGTCAGTGGGCAAATCCCCTCCCCTACTCCCTAATAAAAGTGGGGCCCATTGATGTCTCAAAAAAGCCACTGAGAGAAGATTGTTTGATAGGCAAACAAAGGAATTTGAAAAAACTACCTTTTTCATCCTTTACTGTTCCATCTCTAATTTACAATACTGAAATACAAAAAAGCACTTATTTAATTTACTTGATTTGTTAATTAAAAACTGTTGTCACAAACAATTCACTATCTATGCTGTAAGATCAGTCTCACCTGCTCATGATGCTGCTGTGATCTCTGTGGACACAGGCTCGATCTCCTTCACGGCCTCCTCGATCACCTCGATCACCTGCGCCATCACTTCTGCACACTTTCCCGACGGTGTTTCTGATGTCTCTGCCTCTGAGACTTGGCTGGGAGCCGAAACTTCTGCTGTCGCTTGGGGTTCTTCTGACAGCGTTGAGAGTTTGCTTTCAGTTGAAACCCTCTCAGCCTTTATGTTGGTGTCTTCAGCCACAGAACCGTTGCAATCAAACTCTTCCGCCGCCTCTTCTTCCACTGACGGCTCCTCAAACACCTGCGCTGTCTGCAGGACCACTTGGAGTGGCATGTGAATCTCAAGCACTTTCTCTTTGTTCTGCTCTGAAGGGGCCTCTGACTTTGATTCCTCCGATTGTGGTTCCACTTCCTCAGCTGCTTCTTCTACATCTGGTTCCTGAACCTCTGCGTCTTCTTTGCTCTGCTCCTCCTTTACCTCTTCAAGGTCCTCACCTGTCTGACTCTCTGCCTTTATCTCTACAACTTCTTCCTCTACTACAATTTCTTCACTTACTTTTACCTCCACAGCTTTCAGCAATCCTTCCGCTGATTTCTTCTCCTCTACAGAGGCATCAAGGCTCTCTGTGACCTCCACTTGGATTGGGTCAATGACCTCCATGGCAACATGGAGCAGCTGAGGTGACTTTGATGCCTGTTGTTCGCAGACAACAGCAACAGGGGTGTCAGAGATAACAGGGGTGATCTCAATCTTTTCCTCTATTGTTGCTACAGCCTGGGCTGGTGTAGGGGTGGTGGGCTTTTTCGACTCAGACGCGTCTTCTGAAACTTTATCCATAGCGTCCTGAATGACAGCCTGGGCAATGACGATGCTCTGAGCCTCAATTTCACTGGTCTGCTGGACGTCCACCTGGATTTCCTCCATATCCTTGCTGGACTGCTCAGTGACTGCACTGATCTCTGACGCTGCTGTTTGAGCGGTCGTGGCCTCCACAGTGTCTTCAACTTCACCCTCCTCCTTGGTTTCCTGCACCTGGATTGAATCATCGCCGACTGCCTCTGGTGTACTTTCCATGGCAATCATGTCTGATGCTGCCACACTGACTGGCGCCACAAGGACCACTGTTTCGGAGATAACAACCCCGTCACTTGGTACAGCTACAGGGATGGTTGGCTCAGTCTCCTTTGTGATGGTGGTCTTTGTGATTTCACCTATGGTGGAGACTATCTCTGCAGTCACAGACTCAACTACCTCTTTTACGGTATTTTGTTCGATGGCAGCAAGCTGCTCCACATCCATTTTCACTTCCTTGGTTTCTACAGATGGCTCAGTGACTTCTACGCTCTGTGTGCAAACAGCTGTTTCTAGTGTTGGTGTAATGGGATCACCTCTCATGACGTCCTTAGGAGAGTTCTCGCTCATGGTGGTAGGCTGAATGATTTCAGACTCCTCCTGAACAGTGCTGACAATTCCAACCATCTCAATCTCGGGTTCATGGCTCTCACTGCCTGCTTGAATGGCTGTCAATTCACCCTGTGAACTTTCAACAACAGGCTCAAGCTCGGTGGTGTCTACTTGGTGCACTTCGGCGTTGAACATGGCAGTTTCCGTAATGATGGCTTCCTCTGTAATTGCTGACTTCTCTTCTACTGACGTCTGTGTGATTACAACATCACGGATCACGGCCAAAGACTCTATGATGGGCATCACAGGTTTCTCCAAAACTACTTTGGCAATCTCCTTGGTTCCAAGGCCAGTGCAGATAGCCATGGCCTCATCACGAGCATGTGGCTCCAGGATGGCATGTGTCTTTGACTCTGCATTCTCAGTTGGTGGTTCATACTCTGTTTTATCAGAAACTACTTCTACTGGTACATCTTCAACAGTCACATTTGTCTGGGGTGAAATTTCACTAATTTCGGCCTGTATGCCCTCCATAACCTCCTGTGTGCTCTCCGGCTCGGGTTGCTGAAGAACAGGAGTAGTTTCTGCAGATGGAGCTTGAGCAACAGGCTTTACCTCGGCCAGGGACAGTCTGCGCCCTGTGCATTTGGGAACTTCAAGAGACAGATTATCCTTGTCCTCAGCTTCATCCTCGGCGATGTCAGTATCGACAGACTTTGGTGTGGCAGCATTCTCCGCCTCCTCTGGAATGTCACTCAGCTGATCATGTTTATCGTCACCGTCTTCAACAGGGGCTGGGATCCATGAAGGGGATCTATCTTCAGTGGATACTTTGATCTGGACTTCAGCAGGTTCTTCTGGGGCTTTCTGTTCAGCTTCAACCTGGTCTTCATAATCTGAGAGAGGAACCACAGCTGGGGTGTCAGAGTCCTCCTCACCCTGTTCAGTGGAGGCTTGTTTTTCAGCCTTCTTCTTTTTGCGTCCGGGGAAGAGCTTCCTCAAAGAGAATGACGACTCATCTTTTGGTGCCTCAGTGTCTGACTGGACTTGTTCTGTAGTCTCCTCAGGCTTTTCCTCAATTTTGGCCTTATTCTTTGGCATAACCATGCGTTTCAGTGTGTCCCAGGTGGACTCTCTCTCAGGAGGGGGGCTTAAAGGTTCAGGGGAGGAAACAACTTCTCCATCACTGTCAGTGTTTTGGGAACTGACAATGGCAGCCTCAGTTTTGCCCACCTGCTCCCCTTCTAACGCAGCTGCTGTCGATTCCTCTTCAACCTTGGTCTCCTCATCGTCAGAATCAGAGGTCTTCCTAGTCCTCTTTTTGGGTCCACCCATACACATTAGAGCCTCCCAGGAGACAGAAGTGTCCATTTTCTTTTTGGGCTCCTCTGTGCTGCTGACCAGTTTCTCAGTGTTTTCAGTCTTTGGTTCTTCCTCGGTTGGCTTATCCTCCTTGGCCTCCTCCTCAACACTCTTATCTGCTAACGGAGCACTCTCAGAAGAGGACAGGGTGGCGGACTTTGCTGGTTTTTCACCTGTGGCTTCATCTTCGCTCTCAGAAGACCTTTTTACACGCTTCTTGGGTGTGACTAGTTTCTTGAAGGAGGACCAGGCAATGATGCCCTCTTTTTTCTTCTCTCCATCAGAAGCAACTTCACCATCAGTCTCTTGGCTCGCCTCATTCTGGGTCACCTCCACAGCAATAACATGCTCTCCCGACTCCTCGGGAGATGAGGGCACACTGTCAGCTTTTGGATTCTCTGCCGACTCAGTGGAGGACTGAAGCTGCTCAGCCGCCTGCTCCCCAGAATCAGTGAGCTTCGCCTCGGTGTCTTTCTTGGCCTTCTGCTTCTTAGTTGAGAGCTTCTTTAAGCCAGCTCCAGTGAAAAGCTTCTTCAGGGGGCTTCCCTGGGGCTTGGCCTTCTCTTGTGATGATAGCAGCTCAGCCTCAGTAGTCACCTCTGCCGGAGCCTTCTCCTCTTCTGCAATAGGTTCAGCTTTTTCCTCTTCTGGTTTGGTCTCATCAGTAGTAGCTGCAGCAGGGGTTTCAACAGTGACCTCTGACTCTGGGGTACTCTCTGATTTCACTTCCTCTGGAGTAGTTGGTGCCTCCTCCTTAGTTTCTTGGTCAACGTCATCTTTCTCCTCCTTTTCTTCCGCAGCAGCAGCAGCGTCTTCTGTCTTAGCTGTCTCCTCCTCAACAGCTGCCTCCTTGTCTTCCTCCTCTTTTGTTTTCCGGATGCTGGCTTTTTTTCTCAGGTTAGAGAAAAGTCCTCCACTGAAGAGCTTCCTGAAGGGAGACAGGGTGGTCTCTCCTTCCTTCTCAGCTCCTTCATCAGTAGCTTCAGCGGCTGTGTCTTCAGCTGGGGCGTCAGTGGTTTCAGCTTTGTCTGCCTCAGCAGTAGATGCCTCTGTATCGGCCTCCTTTTCTTCAGTCGAGCTCTTCTCCTCTGCAGTGGCAGCCTCTTCCTCCTTTGTAGGTTCATCAGTCACACCAACCTCCTCTCCTTCCTCTTTATCTTTGACTGTCAATAGCTTCACAGGATCTTTCTCCTCACTTTTGTCCTTCTTCAGTGTAAACTTAAAGCCCACAAAGCGGAAAATCTTCTTGAAGCCCACTTCACTGGCATCCTCGGGTTTCTCCTCTGCTGCTTTTTCCTCAACAGCTGAGATGTCATTGGCATCAGGAGACTCTTTCTCCACTTTCTCGCCATTCACTTGGGGAGCCACTTCACCCTGGATGGTGTCCATCGTCTCAGGAGTCTCCTCCTTCTGAGCCACACCATCAGGCTGGCCAACTGAAATGACAAAAAAAAGTATTTGATGAAGTTTGATCAAGATATTGATGAGTTTTCTATTACAGCTCCTACTGTGTTACAGAGAGATCACTTACATTATTCACATAAAAATGCTTTGGCCAGAGCTATGATTTGTAACTTGCAATTCATCATATTTGGGTAATGATTACGACATCAATCTGTGTTCAATAAAAAATATTTATGTCATTACTAATGGAGGAGAGACGTATAGAAAGGATTTGCTGGGATCCTAACCCCCTGAGCAGATTTTATTAAGCATTTGAGGACTCAATTGATTATTATACAATTAGATTTGTAATTTTGCCCAGCTAATCCTGTGCTATGTAAACACGCCAAAAAATAAGACATGGAAACAAATAAAACAGAAGTCCCCAAAGGGAGTTCCATAGAAAATGTTACACAATGAGAGAAATGCTTTAGGAAATGTGTGGACTATTGAACCAAAACATGTGAGCAGAGCTATAACACAACCTGGCAACCACCATTACTGTGGGTAATTCCCCAGTAGTTGTACAATTCAAAGACAAATGTTGTATTATCAGCTGAGATAAGAGACACATACACACATGCGACACATCCACAAGACGTCTGCCAGCCATGTGTATCTGTGTTTTGACAGAGGAAGGCGTAGGGGGATTACGACCTGCCAGTGTTTAAAGCTTTTCTTCTTTCTTTCTCCTCAGAGCCCACTACAGTCTGGAAAACCTCACATCTGATACCTCTGGACTCTAAAAACAAATTCCCAGGACTTTGGCTATCAGCTTACCCGATTACACACACTGGGAAACACAAAGACGCGCATGCACTCCCTAAAACCATGCAGGACTGTGGGAAGTACCACCTTCACGAAAATGATATGTAAAAAACAAGGTATTTGATTCCATCTCCCATTTTTAACATGATATCTGCTATGAAAATTGGATAAAGATTTTAAATAAATCTGTCCAAGATGACTCTTGGTTCTTGTATTACACAAAAATATAAAACTTTGCGCCCACATCCGTCAACATCCTTTTCCTAAATTATAGGATGACGCTTCACTCAGTAGCACTGCATTCCTAGAATATTTTTACTTTAAAATGAAAATAAATATTATTTCTACAAATTAGGTAAAACCTCAGCAAACACTAGAGCGTTTCGCACTAAATGTGTATGAAAAAATCAACACATGCTTTCAAAACCCTAATGTTATTAGTGAGGGCACGCCCATGTCTTATGTATAGATTTGACTTGAGTGGAATGTGAGCTATGCTGTTCACTCTGTGCTTGGGAAAATTATTTTAGGATGCTCTAAACATAATCTGAACTTAAATACCAGGGGACTTCAGGAATGTTATTGGTTTTTTTTCGGTTTGACTGCGTCTCGACTGTGCCCATGTAGGATTCAAACCAAACAGTACAGGCCTCTACTACTACCCCTCCTTAAAATAAAAAAAAAAGTCCCAATCTCCTTGACCCAAATTCCACAACAGCAGGATGGATGGGGACCCACCCCCATCCCAAGGCTCACACTCATGCAAACACAATAGAATTCTAACCCTCTCTGGCCTCCGAAAATAAAGGACGGGGGGTGGTCAACTTTTCTATTATCAAGACACGCTGCAGCTTGGGAGAAGTTTGCTGACTTTACCAAAATAATGTTAACAGAAATTTAAAAGGCCTGAGTGGTTTACAAAATACAACATTGTCACATGGCAGTGAGCTCTCTCTCTCACATAGGTGTTATTTTCAAGGTCCCATCACACGGTTGTTAAGCAAGAAATTATAACCAGAAGAACAACAAACACCAGTCTATGTCCGTGTCATATGAAACCTGAGTACAAAAATAAATTCAGCTCAATTATGCATAAACAGAAATTCATGTTAGTGTACATAATCAAACCAGCACCTCTAAGCTGTTTTCAATGAAGTTCTGGTGCAGTAAAGAGCTGTTGAATGAAGACGTGTGTGTGTAGGAGGGGACTGTTAGAAAGCCAGATGAGGCCATGTGTACATGGATAATAAAACAGGAACCATGTTGATTTAACAGACTACTGGCATCTCTCCCGTCTTTTTGATCTTTGTTTTTCAAAAAGTTATTATTTTTTTTACAGGCACACAACTGTTAACATCCCAAGATTGATTTGGTTTGTGGTGGGGGGGCGGTTAATGTGTGGTGGAGGAGGTTGGGTGATTTGAATAACGACTGTACCAGAAAGAATGTGAGTGTGAGGGGTGAGGCTACAGAGGGTGAGGAGGGGACAGTTAAGAGATGAAGGGATGGCGTTGTGGGGGTAGGGGGGGCAGGGTCTCTGCCCGTACTCACATTAGAGGGTGTTACATATCTCTGGAACACACATTCATAGTTGAAATACTTATCCCCGTTGGAGACAAGCTTTGTTTATGTGTGAGTGTGAGAGCATGTGGTAAGACGATGCTCTCATATTAAATATCATCGCCGCAGCCCCCCCCCCCCCCCCAAAAAAACAATTGAAACCGACTCCAGTCTCCAGTGAGATCAGATAATGTTTCTGTTGTGGCTGTTTCAACACTATTTGTTGTTTGGGGAGGGAGGGAGGGGGGGGGGGGGGGGGGGGCAGTTGGGAAGCTGAATGGCAGCTATTCTTTTAAGACAAACTTTGCCAAATATATGCAAATCGTTATTGTAATTATCAGTCTGGAGCAGCCCTTTAAACAAAAGAAGTCAGTTAAAAAGAGGGCAAGGAGACTCCCCACACCATCCCCCAACAGACACGATACTAGCTCTCTCTCTCTCTCTCTCTCTCTGTCTGTATCAAAGGTGTGGTCAAAGTCTCTCCGGGGCTCTGGAGAACCCTACACATCAACAGCACTAACAACACCCGCTGTAGCACAATTCATCTCATTAACATCAAGTAAAAGTCTGATGTGAATAAGCCCACAGCAAAACCTAGTAAACACGGATATATATCTCTTCATATCAGTGCTTTGGTTTTCCATTTATGTGCAGAAACCAAAACCTGAGGTCACCACAAAGCAAAACATTACAACATTACTCAATTTGAAGCATCACTCCCAATTATGAACTTAAGAAGAATTGGTCTTGGCATGCAATTAATTTCATACGCCCCCTTTTCCTCCCTCCCTACCCTTTGTGGCTAAGCTGCTGAATAACCCCACTGGGAATTAGGATCCCACTCTCTAATGAAATGCTTCACATGACGGGACACAAGGAGCTGGCTGAGACAGCGATGTGAGCTAAAAGCAGGATTTAAAAATGCGTCTATAAATGCATCTTCATATATTTCTATCTGGCAGCTGTCGCCATGTGAAATTATTTTCCCATCAAGAAGTTTGGTGGTAGTAGAGGATGTATACTTCACTTTTCAGGGCACTCAGCAGTTGGCTTTGGCCAGAGGTACACTGTGATGTCTCTTAGTACCGTCGATAAACAGGTTTTTAACCACATAAAAGCTCATAACAGGGTTAAATAAAAGATGATAAAATAAGAAAACTACAGCATTCAAGCATTATTTTACTTTCTACATGAGGAGGTTCTGCAGTGGCCAAAGCAAAACCATCACCCACCAAGCCAGAACATCTACAAACCACAATGCTAACTAACCACACCCTCAGCACAACAATGCCCTCAGCCACACTCACTCGTGTGAGGAGAAACCAATGCTTTGACATATCCTGAATTACTAGTTTCAACTAAATAAATCAAATTGGCACTTTAAAGTAAAGCAGTCATTATTTCATCATCAACAAACTCTAAATTGTTAAAAAAATACAATTAATGAGACCATATTGAATGATTTTTCTTACCCGTTAGAGTTATTGTTCCAAGCATTGGTAAAAGTCCAAAAATTCTTTCTTCAAAAACTTACAAAAATAAAAAAAAGGATTTAAAATGTTAAGATATCTAAGAATATATTTCTAAAATCTGTCTCACTCTTGTTTTCCTTCACTCAGTTAAATCTATAAGATTTGCTTCTTGGCTCCGTCTTCACTAGTTAACTCAGTCTGAGGGCAGAAGCTGTGTGTTTCTCTCTCTCTTCCAGCGCTTCTCAGCCAGTATGAACAGAAGAGAGGAATCCACACACATTTCAACAGACTGACACACATGTCATGTTAGGACCACCCCCGCCTCCCTCTTCCTCCCACCTCCCTCTCCTTTCTTCAGCTGTTCTGAATGAGCCCCCCCCTCCTCCTCCCCCTCCCCCTCCTCTCACCCCCCTCACCCCCCTCAGACCTCACTGTCCAGCCGGGATGACTGCAGCTCATCATGTGATTTCTCTAGAAAGCATTTGCCAACCATCCCTCCACATCAACTACTCTACAAGCTCCACATAACCCCATCAATTCCTAACGCTATATCATGCACATTGTTGCTACATTCTCCTTCCCTGGCCTTAAAGCCCATGTGTGTCCTCAAATGGCAGTTTCTCACTGACTGTTAAAAAAAATACCAACTGAAAAACAGTCTTAAGCAGCCACCACACCCCTGTCCCCTGTACTCCCCCTTTTCAGGAGGCAACCACGCTCCCCCCGTATCTCATGGCACATGTCACTAGTCATGGAGGAATGTTGACAGAGGCAAACCAGAGGGGATTTCAGGATGTTTCTTTGGAATTTTTAAAATGGTTGGGTTTTTGACTAATTGAGTTCCCAATCCCAAATGATTTAAAACGAAATTCAAAACATAATAATTGTTACTTCACTTTATAGTCCCAAAACTCTCCAAATATATCCCTTTTTAAAGGCAAAGTTCATACCCAGGACCTCAACCCAACATGGACGGGGGTGCCATTGAGCTGCCTTCTGCCCCTGTTGAATGTTAATAGGCCCCTCTCAATTACCCCAATGCAGACACATTTAATTCAGCTTTTGTCTGGGGGGGGAGGAGTAGACTAGAAGAACTGCAGATAAATCCTCAGGTAAATACCAGCATAATCAGATCTGTCACACTTCAGCATTGTCCCAGAAGAATGTGTGAATTCCATCCAGAAGGCTCCCAAACGGGTGATAACAACAGTAATCAAGTACCGTCTGTTCTTTTGCAAACAACAAGACAACCGGCAGCATGTCCAGTATCTTTTAAATCATTTTCTTAGTTCGTGTTTTTCCTGAAACTCTTTAACTGCATAATTTCTCCATTTCTTAGGTGCAAACAGACAACAAAGACAAGCTCTGGGACAAAACTTGGGTGAAACCAATCGGCGCATTTTTTTCTTTACTAGAAACCACTTCCTGTGAGTTTCTTCAGAGCCATTGAATTGAGAGAGCCGTTGATACCGAGATCTATGCCCATGAATGGAAGGCTTCACAGTTTTTATCTGAGCTGGCAGGGGTGAGAACTGAGGAGTTGAGGGGGGGGGAAGGAAAGAAAACAGCTACAGATCTAATGACATATAATATCTTCAGTATAAAGTTCCAGAGGATAATAAAATGAATCTTCATAACATTGCGGATAAACGTTTGCTTTTCTTTTGCAAAGAGCCAACTGTACTGTGCATGACTGGCATATTGTCATTTTTCTCTAGCCTTAGATACTCAATGTTATAATATAGAATTTAAAATGCATCCAAGCATTACTAGGTAAGTTAAGAGTGAAATCTCACCAAAGACCCTTTCATTTGATCACAGTCATTCTGACACACCAGTGAGGCTTTTTGTTGTTGCGATGACTCATCTGGTGGGTATTTCACTATGTGTACTATACTACATAAAGACCAATATCACAGTACTTTATATTATGCTGAGTGAACAGTGAGTCAGACCAAAGGGAATTCAGAGTTTAATGAGAGAACCTCTGTTGGGTCGGCCCACATCTTCCTTTCCCTCCCAACTTCCTTCATATGACTCAGTCACATTCCTGGACTTCCATACATACTGAAATATTTTAATTTAGGCTCAGCTTGAGGCTACACTGAGCCCATATGGGAAAGACGTCCATACGGTCCAACGTGAAGTTAGAGGACAAGGCTGGAATTTTATTTAAAAAATCTTTATCATCAACGAATCCGACGAGAATATTAACCAGCTCTGACTTTATTCTGCTAAAAAATGTGTCTTTATGTTGACTGAAAACTATAAACCATTAATGTCATTCTCTAATTCGGTTAACCACTTCAACCTTACAAACCCGCTATGGCCAGGATCATTTCAAACTGGAACTTTATTTCAAATTCAAGTAGGGCTGCAGCTAACTTTTCATAAAACGTTCCCAGAAGCCATTGTGACATGTCTTGTTTTGTCTGATCAACAGCCTAAATGCCCAAAGATATTCAACTCACAACCATATGAGACTAAGAAAACAATAAAACAACCACATTTGAGAAGCTGGAGTTTTTCCAGTTTTGCTTTAAGAAATCATTTAACAGTTAATTGATTATTTCACTCAATGTAAACATCATATAACTTAAATTAAGAGCTAAAACCAGCTGATACATAAATTGCATAATGATGCTGTTAGACCGAGTGGAAATGTAACCTCGAAGCTGCCGAAGAGGAAATAAAAAGGAACGACAGTATATCAACGAGTCACTTTAAAATTCTTTCTTTCATTAGATAAAAGCTAATTTAATTAAAATATATTTCCATCACAACAATAAATGAATGAGAGTGTATTTTGTATTTAAACCTCAGTCAACAAGTCAGGATAACCCAGCGCCGTGTCTGGGACGGTGACGCCCTTCATATCTCAGTCATCAAAAAACGTGCCTGAGTTCAGGAATGTTTGAGGAGGGGTCTTCAATGGTCCGGCAAGTGGGGGGTTGGGGTGCTGGGCGGAGGGGCTTTTTCTCAGCCTGTAAAGAAGTAAATGACATCATCGGACAGCAAAGAAGAAAACGCCTCCTACTCTTCCAAGAACTGGATAGGATGATGTTGAAATAATTGGAGGAAAGGGAAACGAGGGCCATGAGTGTGTGAAACTGGCCGAGATCAGAGAGATTTTTCTTTCAGTACCTCTCCTTTCTTTTACATTTATATATTCAGTTTTGCTCCTTTAACAACTTTGTTTTTATCTCCAGAATCCACTCGTCTTTAATCCGTCTCCCTCTCCACCACTTTCCCCTCTGTCTCTTCTATCCTCTTGAGGCCCCATCCTAACCCGTGTGTGGGACGGAGGGATGGATAAGAATGTCGGGCAGGAAACGCAGTCATTTCTTGACATCACCGCTTCCTCTTCCCTTTTCCCGTTTCCTCGATCTACACTTCATTCTGTACTCTGCCATTCTTTGTCTGTCCAACAATCCTTCCGCTTTTTTTTCTTGCTGACATTATTTCCGCACATAACGTGATGCAGCGTGATGAGATGAACACTGTAGATGTCACGTCTCAAGTTTGAGCATTTCGTGACATCTTTTGTTTAGTTTTTGCTGGAAAACAATGGAGAATCGTGTTTACAGCGTTCAGCATTGAGGGAGAAGGTGTTGGTTCCATAAAATCAATCTTATCTTGCACGCAACGTGAAACAAACAAACTTGAGATCAAGTACGTGTGCTCCTGTTACTGTTGGTCCTGATGGCAGTCCACGACAAAAATTTAAGTGAAGAGCAGCATTTCTTCCAGACGGGTATGTTTAGCAAGTTTTTACCATCTGTTGTACTTGCATTCCTGCATTGCAATTTGGCATTCCAGTTGTTGTTATGCATGGTCTTGTCTTCCAGAACAGACTGAATTGTGAAAATGGGGAAGTGTGGATCTAAAGAAGTCCCTCCCGGCTTTGAAAAGACCATGGAAATGGTCCACATTTACAAACGAGTGTGACAGCAAAGAGACGAATGAAAAGGAATTACCAGTTTGTCAACTTGCTGGTTCTATGAGATCCAAAAGAAATGCACGTTTCAAATGATTGCATGTATTCATAGGCAGTCCGGATGGAGGCTTTTTATCAAATAGTAGAAACAGATCGATCCAAAAAATGGCTCATCTCGTTTCTGAGCCAAAGAAGAGGGTTCCCCAGCTGTGTTTCATGAGAACAATTGCTCTTATCCGTCACGCTCTTCCTGGCTGCTTATCTATCTTCCTCACCTCAGTCCCTTGTATGGCTCTGCTTAGGATTTGGCAGAGATCCATTAATGTATGCTTCAGCTACACTCAAAAATGGTTCATCTTAACAAGTCAAGTAATCTCAACTGAGTGTTTAAACACATTTTTTCTTGCAAAGGTCAGAGGACAATTCCACTTGTTTCCACAACAATTTTACTCTTTTTGAGACTTTTCTAGAAACAAATGTGGGAAACTTAAGACAGGGCGGATGAAGGAAGATCACTGAAGTATCAAGTATCTAGCACCAAGAAGATTAGACTTAGATTAGACAAGTGAAAAACCTCACCTCACTGACACATTCTTGGCACTTATATAAAGAAGATTTGATCATTAGTTGCAAGGTAAAACTGAATTATTATAGTGTATGGATACTTGCTGCACTGTAACAGGGGCCATAACGCCATTAAAGGAGGAGGAGAGGGGGGGTCAGTCAAATTCCTTGTCCATTCTCTCAATCCACCGTATGCCTGGGGGAGGTTAGGGTTTGAGGAGGGAGATTAGGTTCCTTGATGCCGGGAAAGATGAGAAAGGAGCGCCTGCGGAGACGAGAGGGTCCTGGGGGGTCTGAGAGCCCTGGTGGGAGTCTACCATGAGTTTGACCTTATTACTGTAATTTTAGGCCTAATGTACCTGGGACACTCCTTTTAATACTCCAAGGACTTTTGAGTTTAGTTTAGTTATCTTAAATGATTCGGTTGCGACAGGGCTGCACGATAAACTATATTAGCATTCTGACGTTAGCATTTAGCTCAAAGCAGTGCGGTGCCCAAGTTTAACCTCACAGAGATGCAAGCTTATCTTGTAAGACCAGAAACAACAGTACAAGTATTGTTGGTGGTAGGGCTTTGCTCAAACATATATATCATAATATATGTTATTAGGCTGTTAAAGTTGAATAATAACAGCTACAATAATAAGCTGTAGAGCAAAACACAAGTGAATTAATGTTAAATTCATGACATAAACACTTATGCAGTCTGAGGTCGAGGGGAGGTGTATGGTTGGTACGTTTCGAGGCAAAGTGAGCGTTACTGTATGACGTCTCGGTAAAGACCATTCAATAGTATATGGGACGATTGGCCTCAGTGTTTTGGCGAGTGCAGTCAGATGACAGATACGATTTCGTATTAGCTTGCCATCAGCTGATCTGCCCATATCGTGTTCAGGCAGAACTTACTCAAGCTTGATTTGGATAGCTAAAACGTCGTTGAGATTGCTTCTAGTACCAGAAACACTAAGATCTGCCCATTGTGTTTGAGCAGGAGGAAAAAAAAGGCTTTCTGTCTGATCAGTTTAGAGGCTGAGACAGCAGTTGACAAATCACAGCTTTCTAATAGAGTTCTTCTATCCCCTCTTGCCCTGAAGTGTATCCTTCAAGCTGCCACTTCATAACAAATGAGTGAATACAATATGCTGCACTGATGAACATAATTGAACTACTGACTGGACAATGATGAATCTTGAGGGACTGAGGGCCTTTTAAGCACTCCAATCTAAAACTCTGCCTCTCTAACACTTTCCTCTGGGATCACCACCTTTCACTGAGGGAAGGAAATCATTCTGATATCTTGCACAAATACAGTACAAACCAAGTACAAAATACTTCCTCCCAGTAGTTTGACTACAGTAGAAAAAGACGCACGCGAACATCTTTCCAGGAAACCTGTAATGAGTATTATCAGTTGGAATGTAAAAGGAATATGGGCAAAAATCCAGGAGGAAGAATCAGGCCGCTGGATTGTGTTATGATGACTGTATAGCCTTATTGGCAGAGACCAGACGGAGCTTAAGTGAAGGGAGAGGTCCCTTCCACAGGCATGACGAACGTTTTGGCAACATGGCTACAAATGTTCCTCGAGCCGAGCCTGAGTAAGTCCATCCTGGAATGAAATCATGGCCACACACACATGAATACACACACGCAGGCACGCACAGCCTGCAGTTTGTTCAACTATAAAAGTTAACACCTGTAACCAAGAAAGAAATAAAACTGTGGCAGAGACGGAGACTCTAGTGAATCATTTCTAACAATTCATGACACACTTGGGATCTGCCTGACGTTTTGACACACTTGGACTGCTACAGTCCTTGATTTTATTACTGATTAAAACGTCTGCACTGAATAATATTATTGATTATTATTATTGGTCTCTAAAATGTCAAAAACTCCATCACAAGTTCCAGAGACTGAAAAACCTAAAGTGATTCTGTTTCTCATAACATGACAGAGAAACATTGCAAAGTTCCCCGTGAAGACGTTAAATTTGATAAACTAACGTATTAAAGTATGTATACTTTCTGTCGACAACGGTTTGAGTAATCGTTCAAGCACAAGTAAAGCGAGCAACAGATGTTCTTTGTTCTTCTTTTGGACCGACATCTTACAGTTCTGACACTGACTCATGCACAAATGTTAATCAATAAATTCAAAGAAATGTATTTAATATGGTGAACCGCACCCATCTGATCCCCCCAGTAAGATGAAACGAGCAGAAATGCAGGATTTGACCTATAAAGGATGTCGAGCGTTGCTACACACAAACACTAACTGCAGTGAACACAAGAACACAGTCAGCATTCTCTCTCGCTCTCAAAACCTCCAGAAAACCTCATCTGTCCTCTCTTAAAGCCTGTGAGGCATCTGGGAGGGACCGTCAACGCTCCGGCCAGTGAATTACATCAGCTATGATGTCAGCCTTTGGGCTCCCACTGCACCTCATGCGCCCACACCCCTAAAACTAGCAACTCAAAACACACATGCAGGCTTCGGTATATGCACATCTAGATGAAGGTAAAACAGCACACAATAAATGTTACGTTACTAATGAGAGAAACGTCTGAAAAGATTAACATGGTTTCTTTAATAACACACGATTTTCTAATGTACACAAAAATAAGTCTAGTCGGAGAGACTGGTTCTATTATGACAATATGTCTCGTTTTGATTTAATGGGTAGGTGCACTTTGTTACAGACTGATGCAATGGCTGCATCATTCATGGATGGGTGTGAGTTAACGGCTTTCTCTCTACATCCTTCTCTATTTTTACACCTTCCTTTCTCTCGCTCTTTGCTTGCCTCTCTGACAAGAAACATTTCCCTTTAAAACTCTGCTTCCATGTAATATTTATTTAGTTCCTCTCTGTCTAATGTGCATACCATTCCTAAGCCTAAGCTCTCCTGTCTGGGCTTTCTCAGCCCATCTGGCACTCAAACAAAGTAAAAACAAACTTAAAGAATGATTTTCAAACAGTATCTGAGCCAAATTGTTTCCCCATTTTTATGCAAAACCGACGGCAAACAGACTCAGTGTTTGTCTTCACAAAAGGGGTCGACTACCGACGGACGCAATGGAAAATGTAACTCCACACCCTCCTCGTACTTTGATAGCGTTTTAAACAAATACTTTCCGTAATTTAATAAAAAATTCCATGACAGATGATAGAGTAAAATATCTTTGCTACAACGTATATACAGTATACCTGCAGTTTGCTTTTAGCACAAACTGGACTTAAACTAATTGACTTTCCTTCTAAAAAATGCCCATTAACGTCTGCATATGTCCGATATGAGTTTTTACTTCCTTCAAATAAAATTCAAATATCACAAATAAGCCGACAGGTATTGTTTTTAGTGAGTTAGGTGTCTCATGTTGCCTCAAGTTGCTACAACACTTTAAACAAGACTGACATGTTATCCAAGTTGGTGTGTGATGTGTTTGGGTGCGGCGTCCTCAAACTGAAAACACTCTGGTACCTGATAGAGCAAGATTATGGTTGTGTGTTTGTGTATGCCTGTGGATGCACGTGTGTGTGTGTGTGCGTTTGCTCATGCGTCAGTCTTTTGACGTGCAGTCTGTCTTTTGTTGTTTTTCGTTGTTATCAGAGAGATTCCCCTCTCTTCCTGTCTCCCACAATGCATTGCTGTCTTTATCAGGCTGCACAAGAGGTAGAGAAGTGCTGGGATGTAAAACCCCTCCATACCTTCCACTTCACTATCTTCTCTCTTTTCCCCTAAAGGGCATCTCCCTTCCTTTCACTCCCCTGCTCTCATTTAATCTCTAGCCTTGACATTTTTTTCTCAACTTCAGTTGTTTTCTGTTGTTTGTCTCCAGTTTTTAGTCCTTCTGCTTGTGAGAGCGACAGGTTCGGAGAGGGAATGATGGCTGGTTCATTCGTAGGTCAGTTCAGACTTTAAGGGTCCACTCCGTTCCCAGTTTAATCGGGTAGAGCAGGGTCCCGATGCCACGGCTATCGAGTCTGTGTGTGAGTACGTGTTATACCCAAATGATGGATCTCAGCAGATCCACAATCAGCTCTCATCATGTGGTGCCAAGAAGAAAAATATCTTCTTTTTAAGGCAAGAGGAGTGTGAACTGTGAAGGGCAGGAAAAACGAGACGTATTGCTTTGTGTGTTCAAAAGGTTTGATTATATTGACTTGAAGACAATAGGACTTGGTTTTGTGGAGATGACATCAAATGGTCTGCCGTCTTTACTTGTGTACCTGTCAGTGCACAAGATCCAACAATTCCTAACCCCCTCTTTTCTGTTCTATATCCTTCCACGTTACTAATTAACTTACAGTACATGTCCACAGAAGCAACGATTTCAACAACCAAATTACTCTCCGTTAGTTCACCTGCCACATCAGCTCCTACGCTCTGTATCTCTGCTCTGAAGAAGGTATTGGGTTACTCTATAAACGGACAGAATCGCTTCATTAAATAGCTTATTAAATAGGTTATTTGACGGAGTGGTATGTGACATATCTCTGTGTTTTAAGTAGTGTAGGGTTACCCCTTCCCCTGGGCCATAACATATTATGAAATGCGCAGGTTGCTTTGTGCGGGGCCCGGGTCACGGCCTGCTAAATATTTAGGGAGGGTGTACAGGCCCCTGCAGCCCTCCCAGATTGAGGGAGACACTATAGAAATGGCAAAGAAAATAAACAAACGTAGGTCTGGAGATAGGAGGGTGCTGCTGGAGATGGACAGAGCAGGTTGGGGCACATATCAATTTAAGTCAGAGAAAGAAATGTTGGCCAGTTAATTACTGGTTAATAATTATCTCAGGTTACTGATTAAAAAGAATGTTCATTGTGTCCTTAGAGTATCTTCCACAAGACCAAAGACGTCTTTAAATACATTCACTTTATAAACACAAGTTTATAGACCCGTCTACTAAACATGGAGAGAAACGAGGCCCACCTCTGTGTTCATCAGGTTTGACTATAATCTCTATTATAACAGATTTTGCATCCACATGCAGAATCTGTTGGCAATGGGACCAGATTTTGGTATTGGACATGTTCTGTTTTCTGTTCGTAGTCCAGTAATGTTGACCAATTTGTTCGAACGGGCTTTAGTTGAATGCTGGTAAAAACCCGAGAAATCCAGAGGCTTATCCGTCGTCAGACCGATAGCCGATGGGTTCCGAGATAAATAAAGACACTTTTGAAAGGGAGGTTCAGAGAGAGATCAAAAACAAGTTATTTCTTACATTTGTTTGACAAATTCAAAGTGATATTTCTGCAGATGCTCACACACATGGATATGATTAGAGCTCAAAATCTTTCTACATCTGTACTGAAGTGAAGCATCACACAGACCAAGTACAAATTCAAAAAATGGGTTTTTGTATGCGAGTAGAGATTTACATGCAATCACTTGAAGGGTAAAGGAATAATGAGGGGAACAGGGCGATAAAGAGTATGTTGGGTGTGTGTGTGTGTGTGTGTGTGTGTGTGTGTGTGTATGTGTGTGTGTGTGAGAGAGAGAGAGAGAGAGAAAAGCCCATGTAGGTGTCTCCCATGTTTGACAAAGGCATTATTTGAGGATCAAGTAAATCTTGCAAAGCCATCAAGACAACTGCAGACAATAATCTGCACACACACCCACACACACACACATACACACTGACAACTGACCCCACACAAACAAGCTTACCTTTGGCCACTGCTGAAGAAACAGTACAAAATCCCAGACACAAACACACACAAACATCCCCTCCCCTACCAACCACAGGAACATCACCCAAAGTCACACACTGTAAATAAACAGTATTGACGGGACAGATACACACATATACACACACCTTCTGCCAGCGTGTTGTCCTCTGAGTGTCCATTCAGACTGGTCATGCTGGAGATTAGTCCATTTTTCTCCAAAGGCTAAAAAAGACACAGAGAGAAGAGACGCTCAAAAAGGTATTTCAAATACAAACGTTTTAAAAAAGTGCATTAGCATACACAAGGGTAAATTAGTGGTTTCTTTTCCTTTGAAGGAATAGTTGGACACTCTCATGTCTCAGTACAGAGCTGGTGTCAGCCAGGAGGCAATTAGCCTAGCTTAGCAACTGACCCATCATGTTTTATGATCCATGAAGCAGCCTGCCAGAATGCTATCAGATCCTTATAATGGTGCCACTACGATTTGCATCCCTTTTATTTAAAGATTAACTTTTTGCCATCAGTGGAAGTGTGTAGTGGCAGACAGGAAGCGGAGAGAGAGCGGGGGCAATGACTTGCATAAATAGTTTTTTAGCAGGCGGTAAAATTAATTTTTAACAGACAAAAACAAGCTACACAGAAATCCCTCAACAGACATAGTCATATAACAACATCACAGCAAAAAGGAATATTATAAGAATAATGATCAAAAAGTAATTTTTTCATTATAGGAATGGTGTGTTAACAAGTAAATAACACAGTGTCTGGCTCACAGCACCTTATCAGTCGGATCTGGGTCCTTTCTCTGGTAGTGACCAGCTCCGACTGACAGCCGCACAATGGCAGGCAGGCCAGAGCTTTGTTTGAGAGGGAACCAGAGCCTCCCCACAGAGCTGCTAATCTAACTAATGGACAACTCAGGCTCCATTCCCATCAGCCCAAACTCCTTCAGGAAAGCCCTGAAAGATGACACCACAGAGGAGACTCTGCCTGGGACAGGTTGGGAGGGACGTACTAAAAGATGAGAAAACAAAGGTGAGAGCTGGTTTATGGAGGGGGGAGGGACGGTCGTCAGCTGGGGGGGATTTAGGGACAGCTACATTTTAAGTCCAGTCCAATGTGTGCTTTTGTTTGCAATTGTAGATGTAAATCAGATACATTAACTCCAAAAACACAATACAACCACATAATACAACCACGCCCTTTACCCTCGTTTAATCCCTTCCAAGCGCTCCAGAAACTCAATGTGCGGTCACAATATAGTTCTGGAAAGTTTCACTCATTTTGCAGCATGAGATCATTTCCATCTGCCTTTAATATTGACACATTTTACTAATCAAAAGAAACACCACACTTGCAACCCATGCACGTGAGCACGTGAGCACGTGAGCATGTGAGAGCCCTGTAGGACTTGCAAATGTGTCTGCAATTTGCGAGTGACAGTTATTTGGGAAACAGGACGCTGCCTCTATTTGAGATCTGCATGTAAGGAGTACTAGCAAATTGCTTTTGTTAAACAGGCCCCTGATTCTTTACAAGAAATACAAGCAATATAATTAAAGCAAGTCGAGATCATTCTTATATATTGGAAGTAAAAAATTCATTGGCTCAAATGTTTTTCACACAGAGTAGTGTAGGAAATTTGGGTTTAGAAGTGTTTTAAGAAATCATAATAGAAGTGTTTAATGATTCATAATTAAGAAATCATAATTAGAAGTGTTTTGGAATACATAATTAGAAGATTCATAATTGTAGAAGTGATTTGTAGTTAGAAGTGTATCTTAGTAGCACCTTTATATCTGTTTGTGAAACTTGTGAAGTTTTTGCCAAAAGTTGCAAATCCTTATCTTTATATAGAATGTTTATCATAGAAGTGTTAAGCCATAAAAGACAGTCATTGAATGTATTAAACTGTGAAGAATAGCCAAGGGAAAGTCAGACTTCTAGACAGACATTTGCAGGTTGTGCCCGCGCGAGGGTTTTCGGAAGCCTGACGCCAGGAGGAGGCAACCGAAATTAGCCAATAGGAATTAAGATGGACAAAAGGGAGGGGATTTCAAACTGTAAGGGGAAGTGCTGGAAAGGAATTCACTCTCTTTCTCCTCGGCTCTGAGCCTGGAAACATCTGTGTTTCCAGGCTGAGTCGCGAGTGAATAGCTTTTCCGCGCGGATCATATATTATATATTCTGTTAGTAGTGTACTTCATTCTGTAATTGTATAAGCTTCAGTAGGATTAAATACATTTTAATTGTAAACCAGTTTAGGGTAGATTTATTAAGAAGCAACTCTACTGTAAAACAGTGGAGCGTGCTCTCCGGCCTTCTCTCGGTGGGGAAGATTTCAGCCTCCACAGTAGGATGGTGCTGTCATTTCTGTCCTTTAAAAGCCATCAGGACCTCTGATCAGATTTGGTGTGGGAGCCATCGGCAGGCCTGCATCAACCGCGCCCAACCCTAGTCTACCTCATGACTGGCATTCCCAGCATTCTTTGCCGTCAGCCCACCTCCCCCAAATCGTCACCCTTTGACCACTCCTGTCCCTAAGTTACCTAATAATCCCCCTCTGACCCCGTCATAATGCCACTCCTTCTTCTGGCCGTCAAAAATGCTGCTGCTATCTTCTCACCGCAGCAAGACTCAGGTTCAACAGAGCGATGGCAGAGAGTGCTTCGGGATGAGGATGAATGAGCATCCTGCGTCATTATATAATCAGGGAACCCAGGATCCATGGGAATTACATCCATATTAGACACGTGAAGTCAGATAAACTGTCTCAGGTGAGATCACTTGCCGGGAAAGACTACAAGTTTGAAAATGACACAAATCTGGTGGTGGTGAATCTCGCTCCTCATCTTTGTATACGGCATAGATAAGGTACAAAGAAGAGTATAAGAAGTGGACGTAGTCATCGTAACGCCACCCATTGGTTTGTGGACTGCCGTTATGAAGCCTCGAGTTCTGGGATTTGGCCGTCACCATCATGGGTTATGGCCTTTGCCATCTTGACTTTTTGCAACTGTTAAACAGAAGTGACGAAACATTTGGAATGCGGAGGAGTGACGTAGAGACGCTGTTTACGGCTCTGGTAGCTGCTGCGAGCTGTCAATCACAGTAAGCCCGCCCTAAAGCATACTCTGCTTAATGGTCTATTTGACTCTAAATGGGACCATCATTTACTATCATACTATAAACTCCCACATTGGCTTCACTCGGCAGAACCGCAGGTTGTCGCCTGGTCGATGGTCAAGACAAGATGGATTGTGGGTAATGTAGCCAGCAGGTTTTGACAAGGAAGAAGAATGCATAGAAATAAAAAAGACAATGTCTCCGGTTCTGCTGCATGGTATCTGACGCCGTTTTTTTTTCCTTTTTCTTAACTGTCCATTGTGAGTCTGTCAATTATCTTAATTCTCATGTAATCAGGTAAGGAAGGAGGATTTATCCTCATAGGAAGGACCCTAGAGAAATGATTGAAAGGCTGTGTTGGTATGAGAATTGCAGTTGTAGTGAACCTAAACTGAACTGACCCAAAAACTGATAAGTACTGCGTTGACTGAGCTGCTCTGAATTCCTTTTGCGAGTTCCCAGACTGAATATTTTGAAGTTTCACTGCCAGTAGTGCATTTTTTTACGTCTGCTTGGTCGGCAGGGTTTGCCACAAAGACTTAAAGACAGACTTAGACCTGCTGGTCCCAAAACAAAACATCCGCTCAACAAAACAACAGCAGGGGAAAAACATTGTTTTGTGTTCTGTCTGGTTTTCTATGCAATGTTATCTGATTTTATTTATCTTATTGGAAAGCATTTAAGCAGAGCCTTATTCATATTCAGGAGCAACTGTTATTGTTCCATTTTGCAGCATTACTTAACACGTCTAGATAGAGGGGCGTACAGGAGAGATATACATTCCCTCATGTGCAGGACGTACCTTCTGTATGTGTAGATGTGTGTGTGCTTAGTGATGTGTAAACATGATATTCATTATTCAATTAACCGGTAGCACTAAAGTGTCAACTATCTGTTTACACCTCCTGCTCCCGTCTCTCTTTTAACCTGTTTGAACTCTTTATGTTTGTTCTTGGTCTCATCTTCATTTATCACAAGAGGCTACATACTCACAAAGGATGATTTTATCTCCCTCCTTCCCTCTTTGCAGCCTCTTTCACTGGAGTGTTTACACATTAGGCACTTGGTATCTGTCTGCCAGCAGTCTTGTGTGGCGCTGACGGTAATTGCTGTGTCACCATCAGACATGTTAATAACCGCTTGTCTTATTACAATGAGTGGCAAACAGGTAAAGCCGAACTCGATGAATACTTTAACGGGTTAAATCATAAATCCTTGATATTAACATCAAAGAATAAGGCTGGTGATATTCGATCATTTTCTAGAAAAGACCAAAATCAACAATGAATTGATCCTACTGGCTGCGTTGCCATTGAGCTCCAAACACGTCAATGAGCCACATTGTTGCACTGGATGACATGTTATTTCATTATGATGAACGTGGGTCAATCCCAAATGCTTGCGTATTAATCTGCTACTGAAAATAGTCCCAAACAAAGGCTTTTTTTTACTCCTATTTGAGGAACATTTACTAAAAACTACATTGTCCAGCTGTTTGAGAAAATCACTGAGCCGTTTTCTAAAGATCGTCAATAGGAACCAACGGGTTTTAGGCTCAGAGCCACAGACAGGAAAGTCAAAAGGCAGACCCAGGCATTGATGGTTATGATCCTTTCACGGTATTTGTTGACAATAAGAAAAACATAGAATAATCATAGACCTAGCTTTACAGAAATAATTTGTTCTTGCTCTCAGTTGCAAAAGCATGTGAATACTGACTTTCTCTGTTTTCATGACACTGAGCTTAACGTTTAGTCCACTACACCAAAGTTCTTTCCCAGCAACAAGATCTCTTGACAGGGACATTTGGGTAACAAGAGCTGGTAAACTTACTCAAACTTCAACAGACTGATCATATCTTGCCGCCCCGTAGGGAAGTCTGTGTGTGAAATTGTCTTTCGTGCTCCTTAATGACAAAAAACAATACTTCAAAGCCGAATTAGTCAGTCCACTTTGTGCAATAAAGCTTTCAGATAAACTTTAAATCCTTCCCTCCTGATTGTCCACAATGACAATGACCTGCAATTTCAGAATCGCCACTGGAGGAAAGATTAGATTGTCTCTTTTGTTATGATCTTTTCTCTCACTTTACTACTCTTTCTGCTTCACTTTTATCCTGAATTTATCTTTCATTCTTATTTTCTCTCATGTGCCTCCCTCATTTAGGCTACTTCCTGGCTGCACCTCTACACTCCAGGAGAGAGACGACCCGCTGTCTCCTAAATCACTCCACAAAGGCCAGCGGAGGAGATTTATATCCCCTAAACCAAACACAGAACGCAGGAGGAGGGGGTTAATGTAAAAGAAGAGGGTGACGCAGCTGGCGAATTACATCTCAAGCGCAGGTCTCTTGTCTATAAGGAGAGGCAGCGAGAAGAGGCAGAACTAATATGCAAAAAGCGTTTTGTTGACCTTTGTTTAATTAAATCTGATCCACTCAAATAAAACAGAATAGCCTTTTTGAGGGTGAAATTGACTTAGGAGCTCACATGGACAAAGACAGTAGGGTCGTTGTGGTTTGTAGCTCGCATTTGACTCCTCTTATTTTGTATCTCTGTAGAGATTTATACAAGCTACTGTCAAGATGGTTTAAAGCCTTTAAAAATGGGGATGGAGTATATTTGAGAATCCTAGTAGAAATAAGCAGCTATCAGATACAGTAGGCTAATATTTTCCAGCTCACCATGAAACTAGCTGTCAATCATAACACAGGGCACAACAATGATGAAGCGGAAACAGCGGTCATGAATTCACTCCATCTGGCCGATGTGGTTTGTTGACAATGACTCAGCGAGGTGCTGATGAAAATGCACATGGTGGAAACTTAACTGTGTAATGCTGATTCAAAGTTTCATTAACTTTTAACCTTGCACAAATAAGAAAAGAAAGTGCTGTGTCACTCACATTAACTTCTGCTGTCTCAGTGAATGACTTTAAATAACACGAGCAGTCACGGTAGGATTGCTCCCAAGTGAACATGTGCACACACGCACGTAAACTCTCAGTAGAAGATAACAGGCTTGAAAACTCTCTGTGGGGTCGTAGGTTTGTACGTGACAGTTAACCTAGCGACCTCTGACCCCTAAGGTGTAGACAGAGTCTCACAGCAGACGAAGAGAGGATGACGCCGTTGGAGGGGGCGACTGGGAGAGGGGAGAGATAAAGGCAGAGAGGAGCAGGAGTGAGAGGAGGCGACAGCAGAGATGGGAAGATAGAAAGACAGAGGAGATGAAAAACAGAGCAAGAAGGAGGAGAAATAGACGGCAAGAAAGTAGTCCTAATATTAATGACAAATTAAGTTCAATCATCCTGTTGGAGTCTATCCTTAAGGCTTATTATTTTTGGTTCTTATTCATTTTTTAACGAGGACGATTCTAACTATTTTAAAAAAGAAATTTAAAAAATCAGGCATAGTAGATTAGGCATGAGAAACTCTATCAAAGCACTTAAAGGAATAGTTAAGACATTTGGGAATTTGGCTTCGCAATCTTGTTGGATGAGAAGATTGATATCGCTCCTATGTCTGTATGATAAACATGAAGCTACAGCCAGCAGCCGCTTAGCTTATTACATTTTTGCTCTACATTAAAATCTATTTTAACCTGCATTTTTGCATGCTAGACATAATATTCCAATTAACAGATTGAGCGAGCTCTATCTATAATTTAAGGAGAGCAGTTAGTAAAGTTAGCTTTAACTTCCCCACGTGGATGATGTTTGGCCTATAGTAGCTGTGTAAGTATATCTCAACTTCACCAATAAGCTACTCGAAGCAGGTTTAATCAAATTGCGAGAGGTATTTGCTTCTAAATATTTCACCTTAGTCTAATGGGAGGTTTCAGGGGCCTGTGTGACCATCATGTCTGTCTCCCTCGCTCTCCCTTCATGTCTCTTCGCCCCTGCCGGCCCCCAATCTATTATGCCTGACCCCCACATTCAGTACATACCAAAGATCAAAGCCTGACAAGAACCCCAAAGAGCACTCTCACTGTTTCCACAATCCTGTAACTCTGCTCAGGTGCTCAGACAGTAAGTACCTGTGCTCCTGTGTGTGTGTGCAGTCCAGAGCAGTTTGAAGCAAAAATAAACCATTAATAATAATAAATCTGTCAACTCTTCACTCGTGAACACACAAACACAAGGTTGATATGGAAAAAGCTCTCACACTCCCTGAGTTTGTGTCCAAAAGTGAGGCTGCCAACTTTTCTATTAGTTTATCTTTCAATTAATGAATGTCCTTCTTCCAGTCTGGAAAGAAGTGTTCTACAACTCATGATAAAAAATACAACTTACCAGTGCAGGATTAGAGTACTCAAACTAAGTAATATGACAGTTTTAAAAGAGTTTTGGCTTCGGCCACCTTGAAAGTCACGAGAGGGTTGCCAAAGTAATATTCCATCATTGCGTGGGAACACAAGCACACAATTTCACTGGAATCCATCCAACGTGTCACCAACACGACACTGGCTTCCTTAGAGCCACGCTGCTGCACACCTGGAATATTGACTCATTAGGGCCGACGCATTGAAAGGACTCGGTCTCAGTTTCATAAAACACTTCCAACACAGCACCACTGTTCAAATACTGTGTTATTTTACTGTAATGGTCAACAGTCAGACATGTGGAAGACTTCCAACTGACTTGCTATTTGCATTTAGAAGCTTTAAACTTGCTTTAACAGTTGCCCCAAAATGCCGGTTGACAAAATTGATTCATTTTCATTGATAAAAACTGCATGAAATGATGACTACTTAATTTGACCTATTATGTAAATGGTTTATGAAATAAAAGACCATAGCGTTGGAAACTATGCAAAGGTATATATCTTTCTTTGCAATGATAACTTTGTGGCCCATCACTGTTTAGCCCTAGAAACAACATCAGTCTGTTTGCATGACAGTCAGCTGTATTTGATTTCAGGCCGGTTAACATACATGACGTGAGAAGACAACCAGAGGCAGACTGAATTAGATAAATAAAACAGCACAGGGATAAAAAGACTCGAGCCTGTGTACGTTTGTGTGTGAGAGAGGAAGAGACCGAGTAGAAAGAAAGAAATACAAACCAAAAGACTGAGTGACCCCATGGAGTCACACACCTGTTAGCTGCCATTTTAGGACGACGTATCAAACCAGGTTGTCCTCCTCTACCTACATCAGTGCATCACTAACCCCGTAACCCGAAGTCTCTATACCTCCCACAATTTGTCTGTTTTTCATCACCCCCATCCCTTCATCTGTGCGGCTGCTACACTTGAACAGCAAACGGAGCCAAACAACAACAACGGCCTGCATGCTCGCAGGAAAGACCCCCCAGGACACGATCATAATCAGGCCACACAGGCCAGCGTTTGACCCCAGGGGCCTGCGTCTCTAACTGGGTTGAAATAACAAGCTCCAGAGTCATATGTGAGAAAAGAAGATGACTAGTGCGAGAGAGGGTGTCTGGAACGCATACAAACGCTTTAAACATGGCTTTAATTAGTGAGACATTTAAACCAGACTCTTATTTCTGGCTTTAGGCCTCAAATTACTTTTAGATTATTGCCCTACTAATGTCTATATGCTTAAAGTATTTGGCACAGAAACAACATTCAGGGTCAAATGCGTCACTTCAACTTGGAGCTATCCAAATAGTTTGAAGAACAGTTTTTAGGTATTTGTGGACTACGTGGCTGTAAATCAGTGGCAAGAGGGACATGAAATAAGGTTAAAAATACAATAAATACAGTTAGGGGAAGAGATAACTAGCATCAGTGGATTTGGACACGTTATCTTAAAGGAGCTGTATTCAACACTCATGATGAGAGCCGTTGAGAGGCAATCGAAATGCTCCCACTTGAAGATCTATCTATAAGCACTATTATTTGTTATTATTGATCAGCACAGAAAATTAAGTCTCACTATGTCGCAACATGATGCATGTTCTGTATTTTTGCATTGTTTTGTGATCAAATACTGTTTGGACTTGTATTTGATTACTTAAAGATGCAATTCTATTTATTTCAGTCATACCTTTTTTTAAACATTTAAGTCAATAAACTAGCGAACTTGAAGTTTGCGTTAAAAGTTGAAGGTTCAGGGTTGGTTATATTTTTCCTGGATTAATGTAAAGACTGGATAGAAAACAAAACAAAATACAGAGATGGGGTGAATCTTTATTATCAACGTCAAACAAGTGCAACCTGACAAGCTGATCAACAATTCTCAACAGCTGTGTTTTATGATACTTAACTATACTGTATAAACAATTACAAAATATATATATATTTTTTCATCATTGCAGTGTAAACGTTGGTATTGCACGATCAAGCCGGTGCTCCACTTTGCCGCAATCGAACCAGCAACCCCTTTCACCTTACATGCAGCCGTTTGATCCATTCTTGGTGTAAACATATTGATTAGTGCATTAGTGCAGATATTTACCCGTCAGCCAGACATGAGGAATTTCAGAAGAAATCTTAATCTTGTGTTTTTATTACTTTGTTATTTTTATTTAGTTTTTCTCACATATTGTGGGTTGTTGTGGGTGCCATTTCATTTTAACACAGTTAGAGAGACATGTGAAAGAAATCAGCTTTAAACAGAAGTATGTTTTCTTGCCAGAACAACCAACTCCTCAGTGTTCCTTGTCTCATTACTTTCATTTGTCGGCTTAGCGGAGCAGGAACAGTATGAGCTTTAATCCACTAATGCAATTACTTAGTCGAAACCAGATTTACCGCCTCATGGTTGCTTCCCTTCGCTTACTAGTCAAGTTGGAGTTTACCTCCACGTCTATACAAAATGTTATCACTTCATCAGTTTATCCTATTACACATTTGTGTGCAATTATCATTATTAGCATATAAATTCTTCAGCTATAGACAAAACTGTCTCATGTGAGGTCACAGAGACCTTTGACCACCAAAATCAAATCAGTTCCTCCATAAGTCCAAGTGGATGTTTGTGACAAATTTGAAGAATTTTCTGCCTGGTGTTCCTGAGGTATCGCATTCACAAGAATGGGACGAACACGACAACCCGAAAACAAAATGTATAAAAGTACGCTGAAACCAGGAGGTAGTTAATGGAAAACTAGGCCTGTAGTCATTATTTTAATAAAGCAGTGGGCAGTTGTTTGCAGTGTAAAACAACAATTCCATTCACCTCAAATGTGGAAGCAGTGACCGCCTGATTCACTTCAATGTTCCTAATTATCCTGAGACAGCTGGGCATCATCAGGCACATGTTACAGAGTCCAACAGCAACAGTACATACAGTAAAGTATGTGGTTTCACTTCGTGAGGTTAGTCACGACTCTTCCAATTACAGTTGGAATCTGTTTTGCTGTTCATGCCAGTTAGAGCCGTAAAGTACGTCCTGTGCGCTAACCTAAAGTATTAGTACTGAGCAAAATGTAAGGTACCTGTATCAAAAGTAAAAGTTCTCATATTATGCAGCAGAATGGCCCCTGTGCGTGTTCTATTGCTCTATATTATACTGTTGGTATATTATATTTGATGCATTTATATGTGAACAGCATTCTAGGTTGTATCTGGTTGAATTTTAACTATATAATAGTTTACAGTATTTACAGTAGCACAAAGCATCATATTCTATATCCTTATTATAGATCATAATCTGCAAAGTAACTTCTAACTATAGCTCTCAGACAAAGGTAGTGCACTAAAAGTTACAATGTGTTTCCTGAAATGTGATGGAGTATATGTATAAAGCAGTGTTAAATGGAAATACTCAAATAGACAGCTTATATTGAACTTGAATACATACTTTTCACCACTGTTGTATGTTTTTCAGGTCAATGGGTTTTACTGATATTTGACGGGGATTGTGATATACAAGCGTTTGGTCAACACAGTAAATCTCAAGCACCTCAACTGTAGAGATTAGGGCGGCTCCACCGTCCTGTATGAATATACTAACCAAGAGAGCAGCTGCACCGAGGCAATGATTCACAGTTTGTCCTTCAAATGCTCCAACTCCCACCAGCACTGTAAGCACACCGGTACAAAACACACACATGCACGCACACACACACACACACACACACACACACACACACACACACACACACACACACACACACACACACACACACACACACACACACACACACACACACACACACACACACACACACACACACACACACACACACACACATCGTGACCTCACACATCTTCCACTGTGCTCTGTGATGCTGTTAGTGCTGCATCAGGACCAGAGCTGATGAAAAATGGATGTGGAAAAAAAAAGAGCAACAGAAGGCAGCGAGCGAGGTGAACAAGTTCATCACAGAGGGGACGAGCGTACCTCTAAATAAATTACCTTACGTGAGCCAGAAAACCCAACAATGCCAGGAGAAGGCTCTTTAGCTGACAACAGAGAATCAACTGGATGAGACGTTAGATTGAATGTTGATGTTTTCCTGATTTGTGACCTCTTGTAGTCTTGTAGAATGATAACTCTTCTTACCCAACGGCGGAAGTAACACGCCGGAAAATCTATCTCCTTTTGCACTTGTGATATCAAGTGTCATATTTCCGGATACAATTCAAGGGCAATTTAATACACCTCTCAAGTGGATTTTGGCCATACTCCAAGTCCAAATGTTGGTGGTCTAGCACGTGAAGCAGTTTGATGACGGCTAAAAACCACTAGAAGATAATAAGTGTAATTAACAGTAACGGTTCATACTTCCACAGAAAAAACACCTATTTTGTTTTCTTTCTGCTGACAATGACACCAGATAAGAAATTGCTCACATGGGGTCGATTTCGAAGGCAAATGACCATTTTGTTGTTTAGGTATGAAAGCTTGTTGGACGCTGTATACATGAAAAGGTTATACCTGGCTTACTGGAGCAAACTGGGCATTATGTAAGAGCCATTTTGTTTCAGCAGATGCAAGAAGTGACGTCAAACAAAATGGATAAGCGTGGTGCATTTTCACTCTTGTTTCCACTGAGTGCAGAGCGAAGAGCTAACAGGTGCAAGGAAAGATACAAAGATGAATCATGGAGCTAAAATAGAAGACGGCGAAAGAGAGTAGAGGGAAAATGGATGAGCAAGTCCACAGAGGCCTGTGATGTAATAGAGGTAAAAGATGCCATTTTGAGCACAGTGTCGCAGTGGAGGACTCAGCAGAGACCTAAACAGAAGGAGACATTCAATTCTGAACATGCAAAACCCACGAGACTCTTTGTGCCTCATCAGTTCCAACTTAAAAACATTGATAAGGGAGTAAATATCTTTAACTGAAACACAATCTACTTATACAGCGAGACGTATCCTCCTTCATCATTTGAATGTCAGAGCCTTCCAGCCTCCTCTGCTGCACGAGGGCACAAAAAACTCTGATAAAGACGCTGATGTGGCAGAGTCTTCCAATCATAATGATTGATTGGGACAGAGGAGCTGTAACAGTCCCCGTGGGGGCGGTGAACAGGCCGAGCCCTGCTGGCCAGACCTCACATATTCAATAGCACATCATTACAAGAAGCCAATGCTTCTCAGGGGGGAAATCCCCTCCTCACACCTCCGCCATCAATACTGAGGAGAAACACTGATACTGGATGGTCATGTGAGATTGTGCACTGCAAAAGAGTACCGTCTAAATTGAATAAAAGCGTTTTCCAATTTGTGTTAACGCAATTCCGAGCAAAGCCTCAACATGAGTACGGCACCACAGGAAACACGTCAATATCCGAAAACAGTCTCCTTTGCTTTCATCTCTCTGGCATCGCTTCAAGTCTCTCGTTCCCTCTTTTAACGTCATTAAACCGAGAGTGTGTCTGGAGAGGAAATAGAAAATACAGAGCTAACCCTTTCATAGTCTGAGAAACATGTCGTGTCAAGCTTTTCTGTCCTGCAAGTCATCTCACACTCCTCAGATTTACGTGGCTAGCATGACCCACGGGTTGAGACTCACTGCCCGAAATCACATGGATCAGGATGTAATGTGGTGATTTATAGTTTCACTGCATACATACTGTACATATAGTAAATACTGCAGGGTCATAGGAAAATTAAACACTCGTTAAGATTTTTTCTGAGTTCAAAGTTGAAACTAATAATAATTTGTTTTGTGCATTTGAACAAACCAACAGCTAGAACCAGATCTTTTAAGCAAAAGGTCTATAAACCTAATTAATACATAAATGACATGCTCTTTTACTGTAGTCAGTGTCGTCTAACTTCTAATGTTTTGTGGAAAGATGAAAAAAGTTACTGGAGTCAAACCAATTGAGTGGAGATGGAAAAGATGAGCTGGGAACAGAGCACAGGCACTGTGTAAACAAAAACAAGCACTGCAGACCAGAGAATATGTAACATTATGTAACATTTTGATGTTGATGCCATTTTGGGATTTTATATTGTCCTGTGATCTCATCATTAGATCAAATTATTGGGGTGAAATGTAATTTGTAGGGGAGAGGAACAAAAGAGCTCAGCTTTTTTTCACATCCTCAATCACACGTCTGTTTTTTACTGGCAGTAAATCTGAGAGATGGACAATAGAAAGCTGGTCGAGGGACAGATTCATTAGCAGAGCGCCACTTCCTGTTGCACTTCGACAAGAACAAGAGAAAAGAGAAAAATAATCGTCATGGAGAGTTCATTATTCCAGTTTTCTACTACAGTTTACAGAGCGGTGGTAATGGATCTGCTGTGGAACATTCAACAGTGGATGTATGTCAGTTAATGTTTCGGAACATTTTTACAAATTTTGTGACTTCAGATGTATAATTTATCCCAATGGACAAAGCTTTCACGGTCCAAATAAACACAACTGCTCTAAGTGCTGGTCGACACAGATAAACCTCTGGAGCAGTAAACTATCATTGGCTGGTAAATAACAGTAAATTATTTTCTAATATTCTGCATGTAGTTGCCTGTTTCCTCATAACGTGTAAGCAGTCTCGGGCCTGTTCATCACATGGGGATTCTTTGCTAACACTAAAACTAAAACAAACATTTTAGTTTGATTGCGTTCTAGGACTCATACAACACAACACAGCTCAGGGCATGCCAACCAACAACCTTTGAAGTCGTTATTTTTCTATTTACTTTACAATATTTTTTCACATTGCTTACACAGACGCTGCAATTCCTTGCTTGTCATAGACTTTATGATTGGAAATAACTGATTGAAAGTAAACAAAGCAGTAAGCTAAGACTGCTGAGTGGGAAACAAATTGATTTGTAGGTTATTTTGGTTCTGATCTGCAATCTGATTTTGGGAAGAGGAGTTCCCGTCTCTGGACCTTCACACACGCAAACACACGACAGCTTCTTCTTCTATTTTTACCTGCACCCCTTTTCACTCAACCTCTGTCATCGGTGTCCTTTTAGAATCAGGCAGGAGGGAGGACTGAGGGAACAATCGGCTGATTCATCTGCCTTTATGTCACCGTGGCAGGTCCCTCTCTAACTCTCTCTCTCTCTTTCTAGAACTCGTTTCCCCCCCCCCCCCCCCCCCCCCTCTGGGCTCCACACCCGTCCCCTCTTCCCACACAAAACGCTGCTCCACCCCCTCCCCTGTTGGTTCCTTCCTCTTGTTTTGGGCCGGTGCACACAGGGGCCCCCGGCTTGTCCCAGTCCCGGCCCATCCTCAATGGACTCTCTGTTTGACCCCTTCCGCTCCCCCCCCTCCACCCTCTGTCTCTCTCTGCTAAACAGGATAATCAGAGCCACAGCAGCATCTGATCAGCTGCAGCTCATTATACAGGAACGCACCAGCCTTAATTAGCACACATTACATTACATTACATAACCTGACGTTGATCATTGGAGTCAGGTAGCTATCTGTGAGTCTGTAAATGTCACTCTAGTAACATTACCGTAAGATTTTCGATGCAGATTAAGGAGCGATTTCACACCTGCAGAGAATCTTTTCTTTTGCCAACGCCAGTCTTTTAACTTCTCTCCTTGCTGCAGTGTTTCAGAGGTGTCCAGAAAGTGGGGGTCAGTGGAACCTAGCCTAGTGTTAAATTTGTCTTTAAGCGTCTATAAAATCCCATACACTGCCAGTAAAGAAAGGACCTTTTAGCGTACAGCATGCAAATTGTTTACAGTTTGTGAACGCTCTGCTCAACATTTATTTACCCACATTGGAACCACGACATCAAGTCCTTTTGCAGGGATGAATGTCGGGCAATGACATCGCCGTGTCTGATGTCGTGTCGTCATAAACAGCCAGCATAAATCACGCTTAAGACTGTGACATGCCTCTCTATCTGCATGTAATACAAATGTGCATGGTTGCTGTTTAGAGATGTTTTGCGATACGGTCTCTTACATATTTACTTACATTTTTTTTGTTTTTTTCAAACTTTTCTCACCAATCTGCTTTTTTGGACACACTGGGTCACACCGGCCACGTGATTTAGTAGGAGTGCTTCTCTGTAAACATCTGCGACCTACAGTTACCCATAGCATCTTTCTCTGTGTGGATCTGCAGAGATGTTTATGTGCATCTTTACACAATCGCAGAACTATAATTCCAGCCTGATACTTTTGTAAGAAGTGAAGATAAGCAGCCTGTTGCAGTAAGAAGAAAAATGTCTCACAGCTTCATACGTTATAAGTAACGGCTCACATCAACCATCATGTAACAAATGCCTAATATTGCAAAAAGCTTGGCAGCTCTATCTTTAACGGGCCATGTTTGAAGAGTTTGAAAGATTGAAAACAGAAACCTACAACTTGTGATGAACACAACACACTACACATGTCATGTCATGTCTGGAACAGGTTTCTTAGAGAGAGCAGAGATCTCAGATATTAATTTGTGACGCTAGATGTCTGTTTGGGAAATAAAAGCTTAGTATTGACACCAGACAGAAAGACAAACACAGATTACAAAAAGGTCATGGCAGCATGTTTAAAGTATGTCTATATACAATCTAACAATTCCATTAATAAACTCAGATTAAAGTAATGTATTTAAGAATCTTAAACAGATTACATGAGTTGATTGAGGCCAAATTGTCTCCTTTTGTATTCATAATAGCTATAGCTGATGGGAAAAGGCAACATTTTGGGAATGAAAGCAAAATGTCTGGAAAAGATTCTTAAGTATTTAGATGAGCTGAAATAACGTATTTGTACAGCATTAATACAGTGTTTTATGTACTGTAGGTCACAGCTTTACAACCTTCAGGAAAGTAACTCAGATTCTATGTAAAGACTCGTTTGTATCATGACGTTAATGTGATTATTTTGATAACACTTGACAGAGGTATGAGGAAGGCGGGTCGGTGGGGAAGAGAGAGATATTGCTAAAATTCCTCCGTGGAGTGAGGAGGATATTTAGTGACTGTGTGTCAAGCAGGAAGGCTCCATCCGCTGTCTGCCACCATCAAAACATTCTCTCCACCAAAGAGAAAATGTCTCTTTGGTGGAACTGCTAACAACTCATAGACAAGGAGCCTCAACTACTCACTGATTCTTTTTTGGTCACACACCAAAAAGGTTGAGAACTACCGATTTAATCTTCCATGAACAATTAACACAATATAACAGCACAATGTTTCCTTCTGAAATGCAGAGGAATTGAAGAATAAAGTAGCATAAAAGGGAAATCCTCCAAACTAATATTGCTTAATTTTATCCAATATGCCTCTAAAATCCCTCACATTGCCTATTTGTATTGATTTGTAGAGTGAATTCCAGTGAGTGCAACAAACAAACAATAGGACTGTTATTAAAGCTGGCAGCAGGACAGCGCAGTCATTGACTAACAACCTGTCTAGACACACAAACTGTATCTCCCCGCCCACAGCTGGAATCACAAAGCACAATAGACGTACTCAAGTCGGACTAGCAGCTCTGAAACATTTTATCATACACTCCAGTGTAACTGGTAAAGTACGAGCGAAAACACTGCCACTGCGATGACAACAACTCAAAGCTTGTCAAAACATCCAAGCGCCAGACAGAAGCAGCCAATTCACTGCAAAACAACTGCACAAACAGGCCAGCACGTAAAAACACAAGCTAACATCTCACATCCTTAAAACCCTTGTGTTGTCCTCCCGACTGCCATACACCTGTTGTCCTCTGGGGTCAAAAATGACCCCACCTGGTTTGACTGTTTTTAAAGCATATAGTATAAATTGTCAATCAATTCTGTTTTACACCTTTAGTGTTACTTCAGTCCAACACATTACCACAAATCGTTCCCTTCATTTTGGAATTTAGGGCCAATAGACCTTGTTTACATAAAAGTAGACCCTGTTTTTGAGTGAAAATACAATGAAACAATTAATTATTTTGACTTTATATTATTTTTTACTATTTGACTTATCACAGAGAGGTACATATCAAAGTTTAGTGAGGATGCTGTTCTTGAATCATTTGAATTTTTCTAATGGCAGCACATAATCACACCTGTTGTCCTCTGGGGTCAAAAATGACCCCGTCAGGTTTGACTGTTTATAAAGCATACAGTGTAAATTATCACCCACCTCTGTGTTTCAACTCCTTAGTCAACTTTATTCCAACTCATTACCTGACATATAAAACATGTCAACATTCATTTCTGCAACATTTAAGAAAGAAAACTATCTTGACCAAATGCTGAAGCCCGCTGTGCCTTCTGTCTCTCTTAATGTCTCCCTCAGTGTCATTTTGACCTTTTTTCTGACCTTTGACTAAGAGAGACGGGCCACGAAATCCAATAAGTTATATGAGGCATGAATAGAGCAGGTGGCGAAACATGCCTAGTCATTAGCAGGCTCCTTCCAAATATTTATTCACACGACGCTGAGCAAATTTACAGCGAGGTAACAGTGCAGAGTCAGCAAGATCCCAGGTCGTGTTCACTCTTATATGCAAGAGTTCAGTTGCTGTATCCTTTAAATTGAGCATAAAACAAGTTTATAATCTGGTATTCTTTATCAATAAAGTCTCACAGTGCTCACAGTGTCCTGTGCTGCTACTGGGACTGTTAAACAGGCTGCCAGCTGTCAATTTTCTGACTCTTCATTGTGTCAAGACACACACACACACACACACATTGGTAGACTGAAAAGGTCCCCCTCCAAATACACTGACTGAGTAAGTGGGTGTTGTGATAAGGGTATTTATGATGTAAAGCTCTTTTATTCTGTCTGAAGTTCATTTTTATCACATAACAATACATACAATATAATACATGTATATCAAATTCTTGTTTATTTTCTCATGTTCATAGAATTCTATATATTACTAGTTTACTCTTTAAAAAAAGCTACACGACACTTTTCTGGCCCTGCACATCTGTCAATTATGTCAATTATGATTGTCTGTGTGGTTAATATGTTTTATACTATATGCAAATATAGTATAAAAATAATATATTTTTGATTTAGTTATGAAAATGATGCAAAACTTGAATCATTACGTAAACAAACACAACTGCAGATAAGGAGTGCAATCACGAGTCACAGGTGAACCTGTTATTAAATCAAATGTTAAACGCCTTGCAGCCTATTTCAATAATGTTTCATTGATCTCACGTCCAAAGCGGTCGAAAGGAAAAATCGTGATTGTGGTAGTTCGTGACTCAAAGTGTCGCTGAGCCCAGGTCTGGATGTAAATCGGCACCGGGCTTCGCAGCTTTCGTTTTATTACTGCGGGACTGCGGACAACTCGAACCATTACTCAGCAAAAAACAGCGACAGGCGCACATGGAGGCAGTGCGCTGCACCACGTTACGGATGCGCACAAAGTGGGACATTGCAAATGTCGCGGGAGGGGGAGGGGGGGGGGGGGGTGACGACAGGTATGTCAGCAGACGATTAGGTGTCGGCCGTACCTTGCTGTCTAGGACGCTGCTTCCCTCCTGGAGCGTATTCACCTCCGCACTCAGCTCCCCGGCGGAAGCAGAAGGTGAGGCTGAGGCATCCTCCTCCTGGCTCTTCCCGTCCCGCTGCACCGAGTTCTCTGCTCCCATGGTTAACGATCACAAAGATGAACTTCAGACTCCAATAAAAACACAACAACAACAACCCTCCAAGATGGCACGACGGGGTTACAGCAAGCGAGTATCCAAAGCGTCCAAACGACGACCTCTACAGTGCAGCTCCGCCCCGGGATGGCCTGGATCTGGAGTGATGTGAAGAGTGAGGACCAGCTCACTTTTTTTTGCAGGACACCCCCGCCTCCTCCTCCTCCTCCTCCTCCTCCTCCCTTCAGTATCACATGGGGCACCGGTGCGCCGCGGCACGCCTTGCAGCATCAGAGACGGTGCTGATGGAGGACAGACCGTCAGAGTGAGAGAAGAGGACGACAATTGGTGAATGTAATAAAAGCCTTATAGCTTGAAGCATCGCTTCTCCGTATTCAGCAGGAATTAGATCTATCGTGGGGGATTGGTAAATTGAATTAGAGCAGTTGTAAACCACTGACACATGAGGGGAAGGAAACCTACAAAAGCCCCCGAGGACTTTAAAAACAAGTTTGGAACATACTGTATGAAAAAGGAATTGGACTGTAGGAATAAGTGAGAAGTACAAGCATCCTTATACAACCATCCATATATAACTTTATACATTTACTATACTTCATTTAAAAAGGACTTCACATTCATCTGATCTTTGTATATATTATTAATAGAATAACAGTTTTATGAGCAAAACACACAATATGCTATAAAATGGAATGCCTTGCCTTGCATTGTCAGATTCACCTATAGGGGTGTGTGGAGTCATTACACCATCTATGAAGATTTCTACACCATTTGCGTACAGGAAAAATGCATAATATTAAACATTCTTAACAGTTAGAACACTTTGTTCTATTGAATAAGAAAATAGTTACATCAAGACTAACTTATACAGATATAAAGAGAAAAATAAAGTTAAAAAACATTCGAGTACAGAACATTTTTGAATGTAAAACTTAAATTTACTTTTCAAATACATTAAAGCTATTTTACATCCCTCACTTCTACTATCCCTCCCCATCTGTCTCCTGCGGTTAACAAGGTCAGGTAACATCTGCTTTGGCATGCGAATACACCCGGGTCAAGTTTTGCATGTTTAGCATTTTGGTGGTAATGAGATCGTATCACAGAGAGATATGAAGCAGACTCTACTTGTGCTAAATGTAAACCACTAACAAACACAACAGTCCTGGGACCTCTTAGTTTATCCACTTGTACGTTTTTTTTATTCTACATTGATGCTGAAGATGGTATCTTTTATTTCAAGTTGCTCAATTTCAATTAAATAGGCCTATACGCTCAAAAATGTAAGTTTTGAATCTCTAATCTAATTTCTTTCTGACATAAACACACAGTATACACATCATTAGGGGACATATTGCCATTGTGTCTGTGTGTGTGTGTGTGTGTGTGGGTGGGGGGGGGGGGGGGGGGGGGTTGCTCATGGGGAAATTATGTTAAGTTTTAAATGTTAATTGCACGTTGAGCCATCTACCATTTTGTTTGGAATTTTAAAAATGCACAAATTACAACCCGAGTGCTCAAAGCCAAGTTCACACAGGTCTAGAGTGAGGGTCCCTGCTGCTGCTCCAATACCAAAATGTCACGTTTTTTGCCTGTTAAAATGGCTTTACTGGAGGAGACTTGGAGGAGAGTGGGCTGAGGCTACTTGATACTTAATTCCCTGAACACTTCACTTGCCTTGAAAACCCAAATCTTCTCAAATGTCAGTTTTCTGACCTGCTAAACGGGTCAGGTCAAGTTCCCTGTTCTGTTCCGTGTTCTGTCCGCGGGACACCGTCACCCATTTTACACATCAAAGTTGGTTTAACGCTACAGGTGTTGGGGAGTGCTAACGTTACATCGTGATATGTCGAAAACAAGCTTTTGGTGTCTTCGGAGAGAGCTTTACAAAATGTGATGAATTATATTGTCGTTAGGGTCTGAAGATAACAAGTTTGAAAAGGAAAAAGTCAACTGGGAGATATACAAAGATGGGAACTTAGCAGACATCTGTAAGCCGCTCCTCATCTCTGCTTGAGGCTAGCAGCTCGATGCTAATAGCTGCTACTAGCATCACACCGAATCTCCAACCGAACCGTGACAAACTGTCAACGGTTGAGGTGCATTATGCGTAAAGTAGGCAGCGTATTTTGATGGAGAAGAAGAATGGAATATAAAACAGTCAAAGCGATATATCTGGTTCAGCTGCATCGACCCATTGTGGGTCTGACAATGTTACAGGAGTGCAATGCTAAGTACTCTTTTAAAGGCCTGAGGTCTTAGTTGGCTTGACTTAAAACAGGTGTTTTCTTACCCTATAACATTAATTTATTTTAATTGATAGACATTGTGAGTTATAAAGAGTAAATTATGGTCGGATTTCCTTTTAGTACTATGTGGGTTTTTTGGCTGCAGGTTCTGGCTCCTATTGTAACCACAGTGTGTAGTATCATGGGCCTGGTTATGTTGCATATATTGTGGTTTCACTCTGTCACCATTATAGAAGAGGTAAATCCTGTTTTATTATGGTCCTAGTTTGTTTATTAAGACTCTTACTTCCAAAAAATAGTTTTATAATTATCAAATAATCTCAATTAACATGACAGGAAAACAATACAAATCTTGACGATGCAGGCAACACAACTCTTACACACAGACAGTATCACGATATTACTTTTAATTCAAATTAAAAACATAGTTTTCACTTGTATGTAGTCCCTTATAACCCAAACTGTTTCACTGAGGCAGTAGGCACTGAGACAGTAGAGCACTGTGGTTAAACTGCTCTGCTCACAGAGGTTCATGTGTTTAAACTGGGAATGTGACGCAGAATGTTACTTACTCCTGAATCTACAAATCCTCACCACCTTTGTGGCCCGAAATGATCTCAAACTCGTGAAGTGGCATTAAAAAAACAACAGACTGCTCTTCTTGTAAAATTATAATATAATTTCAAGCACATGTCTTGCAAGACAGGAAACCAAGACAGATAACCTCATTAAAGTTGTACAGTGCATGTAGATAGATGCGTTAATCAATGACCTTCTGCATGACAGGCCCATCCATCAGCAGCAGTGGTGATGTCATGTGGAAGAGGAGGGGGCTGGAGGAGTGGACTAAAAGATGGCGGAAGGAGGTTCTCATTAAAGTGAAAGCCTTACCGGATATGTCATGGTCTCCGCTCAATAAAACAGTAATGCAAGGGCACATTAAAGACACACAGCATGCTCTGACACACACACACACATCAGGAGGAATGGTTCAGTAACACTCACAAACAAATACTCCCTCTTCTTCATACTTGCCGTCTTGAGGAAAACACTTGCTGTCCTCGTCTTGAGGAAAATGGGAATCCACTCTCGGACTTTGTTTAAAAATTCTGCTGACCACCTTAAAATACAAACCAGTGTACAAACCAAATACAATACAAACCAAAGGCAACTGTCACAGTGAATGTGAGACTTCTGGGGACCCTGGAGGTCTGAGGCCCAGGAGCAGCTAATCCAGGCTCAGATCATCTGAGCCATTTTCCAGCAAATTCTTTGAGTTACACTTTCACAGACATTCACAGAGACCTGTCCTTGGTACTGAAATTAGCCAGTCTATTAAGTAAGAGTGCTAAAAGACGAGAGCTCAAGCAACTGGAGCCTTCGGCAGGTGAAGTCAGAAGCTCAACATAAACAACTCCAACATGACAAAAAGGGGATTTTCCAGCACATTACAAAGCAATGACGAACCCCCTCCTGATCAACACCAGGTCTTCAGATCTGTCATCAGCTCAAAACAAGAGGGATCAGTCTCACACACACACACACACTAAACATGCTGTTGGAGCACTACTGTATAAATGACGGCATTCCTGCAGCCTCGACTGTAGTTAAAAGTGCCAGATCCCGCCTGGTGAACACACAGAATAACAAACTTAGCAGGTGTGGACTGCCAGCTATGACAGGTACACACATGCATGTTGGCTCCTTGTTGCAAACCGAAACACCTCGTAATAACAGATGCTGGCCCCGAAGTTTGGCTTCCAAGCACACTTCCAACACCGCCGGAGGAATAAGGCTGTATTTGGGTAGGAAAACAAGAAAATGCTTAACAAATGAAAGCTTTGAAATGCGAGTGGAGTGAGAGCGATAGAGGGAGTTGTCTTTTATTGTAATAAAAAGAGGTTTGTATTGAAGCATCTCTGTGGACAACCGCAGGACAACAAGCGCATGTGTCCAAACAACAGATGGGCCGAGCCACAAGTCAACTGCTGGGTGTGAAAACACAAACACTTCCTTTTTTGGAGTAAATAAGAGGTTTATTTGAAAAACACACACATTTGATCTCTGAGAAACAAAACATTTGAAATACTGTTGGAAATTTGAACATCACTGAATTTGTTTTCAGAGAAAATTGGTGCTTTAGACTTTGTACAATACAACTTCAACAATAGCTTCAGTGAGACCTGTAATTTCATTGTGATTTGGTCATATAATCATCCCATTTCAGGTCAGAACATTGTGCTTAACATCCAGTTGAGCACAATGTTCTCTGATAATCAAAACAAGGTTCAACGTGGTCAGTCGTAAGACCAGAGCTACATTCAGCTGTCTGCATGCAAACCACAACTTGAGCGTGGAATATGAAATGTCAAGAGGTGGAAGCCGGAAATTAAGACCAGCTCCACTAAAGATAATAAAAAACGTAAATTAAGCATAACATAAGAGGTGCAATTTCACACGGAAAGAGACATATTTTTTATAAACTGCTATTGTTAACACATCACATTTGCAAAAAACAATTTCAGGCTTTCTCAACACATAAAATGTTACAATATCTCAAAAGTGGAAAAAATGAATCTAACTTGTGTAACTTGAAGTCATTTTTTACAACAGCAGCAGTTTTGATATTCAGCATGTTAAGAAAACAGAGGTGACATAAACATCATTATGGCTTTTATGTGCGTATAAAAGCAAAAAGAATAAACAAGCTCTGCTTATTTCCATTGAAAAGCTTATGACATGTATACCAAAGCAGTACCATATAAAGACATTAAAATTGTTTATTTTCCACAAAAAAAGGAAATTAGAAGTTGATGAAAACACAAGATTAAAGTAAACTTTAAGACGGTTTTAAGACTTAAACGGACCCTTTCAAAAAAAACACACCGAGTTTAAATCATAAACATACTGCATATGTGATACACACGATATGGTCGTCTTTGGCATATTACACATATGTGCAACTACAGCATTAAGCTAATGCTTCATGGAATCTTTACTTTCAGAGCATGTTGCCATGATTTGGAGAGAGTTTGGGCTGCTGGGGAGTAAGAAAGCATTTCCTGTCAAAGATGTAGTGCGTGGATGCGTCCGACGGTGCACGCATGGATCTGGGGATCCTGGAAATAAAACCCGGATGATGATTTTAAGTGTGTATTAGTGAGAGTAGAGACTAGAGCCTCGGCACTAAGTGAACGAGGTTGTAAAGTAGAAACTCCAGGGAGGAAATAAAGTCTAGTTACGGAGACAATGGCTGCTTGTAAAATATTTATAATGACACAATGGATGCTCTTTCAGATGGCTGCAACGACATATGTTTTTGTTGATGCTGTGTTCTTTAATTGAAGCTCAGAAGAGCCCAGTGATCTCCTCTGTGACCGGGTCGAGGTCAATGTCGTAGAAACAGGGGCGGGTTGGCAGGCCAGGCATAGTGCTCATCTGAGGGAAACATAACAAAAGACAAAGGGAAACAACTTCAGAGAAAAAGACTTACAATAGTCAAAATCAAGTTGTAATCTTTCTCCATGTCCAACGGTTTCATGTTCTTAATGTAACTTTGGTTTCAGGTTGTTGGGTCCAATTCAATTGAAGGTTAGTAACATTTTGAGGACTAAAAGGATCCCCTAACCAAATGTTTTCTGATTTAGGATATTATCTTGTTCAATTCATACATATCATAAGACACAAAAAGCAAAAATCCATTCAAATTTTAAAATGATTAGTTTTTTTCAGATCCTCCGTCTGCTGTTTTTGCTCCATTTCAGTGTGCTATAGTACGACTGAAATTTGTTCACCAAATTATTCTGTTATTATGTTGAATGAAAGTGAAAAAGGCACTCGCGCAGTGTGTTGCTTGTATAATTATTTACAGCCTTTCAGTCTAAACGATGAGACTTTTAGTTGTTTATTTACAGCATTCGGTCTACACGTCTTAACAGTGTGTGAGACAATGCAACTACACTGAAATATGTTGCATAATAACTGCAACATGTACATTAACTAAATAAACTGATACATCTGAAATAAATCAACACCCAAATGAAGGCTTGAGAGACTACAGCATAGTCTTCATAATGAAAAGAAAGACACCTTTTAAAGTAGCATCTTCTCACCAATACGTTTGAAATCTAGTGCTCTTCATGAGAAAGGTGTGCAGATTTACTATTAAACTCATAAGTGATGTGAAACATTTCAGCATTGCTAAATCACTGTAATATTAGCAGCTGGTTCATATTCGTCGTCTGTCTTTAAACAAGAGTCTCATAAAAATGTCAGTAACATCAGAACCAAATAAGATAGAAACCTATATTAAGTTAAACCTCATATTTTGCCACAACACAGCTGTTCTGCACCAAAAGACAATTCACTAAGACTCTGTCTCCAGCTTTGCGTAAATGGGACAGAAGAAGACCGACCCCCCCTACAGCGCCAATGACTATAATCTCGACTCATTTACGTCTGGGCAGACAGATGATCAATGTGTTGACAACCTACACTTTAGCACTGATGAACTTAGTAGGAACAAAGTCACCACTGTCTGTGGCTGTCGTCACAATATAGACAGCAAACGGCTACCTCACAGATACGAGAGATAAGAGAGGAGGCTATGTACAGATCTGTGGTGGTAAGAGCGTTCTCGTCCTGATGGAGTAAGATTGGATGCAAGAGTTTTGATTTGTCCAATAAGTAGCTATAAGAACCAAAAATGTAAATTATAGAACACACGAAATGTTTTTCCTAAAGTGAGTACAAGTGATCGACTGAGGGGGATTGTTTTTGTGTCGAGTTTTGATGATCATCCACATAATAATAAGAATCACTTTTCAAAGTATTCCCAAATTTATGTATATATAAAAAACAGAAAGAAAATTGCAGTGTTTGCGAAAAATAGTAAGATAACATTTACCTACAGCACATGTAAAAGGCTTTTAAATGTGGCGACTGTCCACCTCTACAGTATGAGTGAGTGAGTGAGATCCTGTTAGTGTGAGTAAGATCCCTGCTGCCATGACCAGCTGACAGCAAACGTCCATCCGGGAAATCCACGTGGAGTTATATTGAGACAGATTTAATAAGAATGGGGAGAAAAAAAAAAAAAAAAAAGCAGCCGACTGAGGAAATGATTCCTAATAATGCAATTTGTGACGTGAACAGCAGAGAGAGCGTGTGAATGAAGGCTCATGTGTACAGTCAACAAGACCAGATATTAACAGCATGTGCTATGGTTAACAGTGTAATTGAAAAAAAAAGTCATCTCATTTAGGTAAACTCATCCGACTCCACATTTCAAGTCAATAAATGTGCAACTCCAGTGTTTGCTGGATGGCAGATACAAAGATGGAATTGGCCGACACTTTTCCTCTCCCAAAACTCGGCCACTTCATTTCCCATCCGAGCCGAAAAGTAAATCATCTCGCTCATTAGACAGGGAGCGACATTCTTTGCGTGCCTCCTTTCTTCTGACTCAGGGCCAGCTTTATGGGCCCATTAGTGGAAATGAGACAGGATGAAGTGAGCAGCCAATTTCCTGTCTGAGGAAACGCAGCCCTGCGTTTAAACGAAGGGCCTAAATGAGGAGAACACACCGACATAATCCCACAGAGCGGCTGCTGACGCTCGCTGGTCTGACGTAAACAGTGACCGCTGTTACGCGAAACCGTTCTGACAACATCCTTCAATAAGGCTTCGACCACGGATGACTCGGACTACGAGCAGATTTGAAGGAATTCGATGTCAATGCATCACCTTTTAATCTAATGGATGCATTAAGGACAAGGATGGCAGAGTGATTCATGCATTTCTCCTTTTCGTTGTGACAGCACAATGTCCGAACACTATTGCATGATGTCATAACAAATTGCTCAGTGGGAGAAGCTTTTGACTCCAATTTTTTTCCCATAAGATGACATTAGGTGACTCACAGTTGAAGCACAACCTACGACCTGGATCAGCATGCAACTCTCCCTGATGAATCATCAGGTTAATAGACTAAACCACCTTATTGTGATTCAGGTGGTTTAGTAGCCAGAATATCTGGTTCTTCCATGAAAAGTCAAAAAGGTACAAGCGTGTGTATTTAAATAGGTAGACAAAGAAGTTAGCTACGACTTCCACGGGGCAGTTTGCCGAGAACCATCCAATCGCAGAGCTTAAAATTCTGCTCTATGTGCGCTGTTAAAGGTGGATGGAAAGCTTAAGATAACAGTTTTGAGAAAACTGGCAAAACAATAAATCAATTTACTTTTGGATTCTGTATCATTTTTGCAATTATGGCACCGTGTTATGTACGGTTTCATTCTGTTCTACTCCGACCCTCTGACAAAAGTCCAATAAGACGAGAGGTAGACTCATGTACACCATAATTCAGTTTTATATAGTAACTGAAGCAGCATTGCTTCATTATGTATAACAATAAGCAGCTTCTTGAACGGGAAAGAAGGCAAAATTGATCATATTTCACACTTCTAAACAGGACTTACGTCCACAGAAATGAGCTATATTTACAATACAATGTGGTCAGCAAGCATGACAATGCACCTGCCTTACTGTTATAAATATAAGTAGGACTGCAATAAAGAAGAATCTCTGAACAACTGGTTTCACTCAATTAAATTGATGGACTTTGAAGCTCAGATCACAGAAAAAAAAAAAACTTAAATAAAACTGCTTCAAAGTAACTTGATTTTCAAAACTACTTTTTGCTGTTATCAGGGTGCACATTTAAATATGAAAAGATGCTTACATGTGAAGAGTAACTGTCTTAACTGTCGAGGTTTTGAAAGCAACAAAGGATGTGCTGTTCTGCTGGTCGTCCTCGCCAGTCTGAGAACAAGTTGGCACTCGCAGAATGACATAACACTCCGTGGATAAAGTTGGAAACTGCACTCAGCCAAATAAGTCCCTCTATTGTACCAAACACAATGCGTCTTTGTCAGAGGAAACCCTAGAGGAGACAATGTAGCTGGAGCTCTACCCCCCACAGACTCTGGAGAAGAGTCTCGGTCAACAACAGCACAGTCGCTACACAAAGGGATTGAGGAGATTATGGAATTGTGCCATTTAAGATTAATGGACCGTTAGAGGGCGGAAATGTGGAAATCATAGTGTGAAAAACCGTAAATGGATTCTCTTTATGTTGGGCTGTATGTTCATCTGGTGAAGTTGCTTTATTGGCGGTGAGACAAGTTTGAAAAATGAATGTATTAAATAACCCATTGACTAGAAAGGTGGAGTTACATTGGTGAGATTGAAGAGTTTATGGGTTTAGTTTAAACTTCACAGTGACAAGTTGCAAACATTTACTCTGCAAGTCTTGTTTAGGACTCAGGCGACTAAATACATGTTCGGCAGTCACACATTAGACAAATACTTATTTACACAGATGCAGTGTTGATGCATAGGGACAAAGCTTCAAATTACAGTCCTATTACGTTTAATCTCTGCATCCGTTTTACTGTAACTGAAGCAAAAGTACAGTTGAAGAACGGGTCAGTCTCACAGATAAAAACATGCCTGGATTTATTGAGCTTGTCGTAGGTCTTTGGGTCATTTACAGGGTCAAACTCAGCGAAAATAAATGAAGGCCTTCTTCTATCTCATGTGTGCCGTCTCTAATAGATGTAATCACAGATCTACAACTTGTTGAACATTAACCATTTGGGACCATGTGGCATACGTTTGGGGTTTAATGTTGCAGTGGAGGCAGCTCCAGCGGGATATGAACTCTAAAGAGATCTATTGTTCTGCCTGCGACCCTTCCCTCACATATCTGAAGAATGACATCAGCCCCTTCCTGATTCTTCACCCTGTAAAGACCCTTAACCCCCCCTGCAGACCTCCCCCCCTCCTCTCTCACTCTCACGCCCTCACCGCCTCAGGACTTTAGAGATCCGTCTTCCTCTTGGAGTCTCGTGGGAGCTGAGAGATTGTCAATGCTTTGCCAGATATTAAAAAAAGTTTGCAGTGATTTGCCTTAAGTAGTAGAGAGCATGTAGGTGCTCAGTCGTGTATCCTTTACATGCTATACTATTTGGTTGAGGGGTGAAGCTGTCTATGGGTCAGTCTGGCAGACGGAGGCGAAGCCAAAGAGTTCAAAGAACAATTTGGAGGCTTCCTTTGGGTTAGGAGTCACAGTTCAAGGGTTGTCAGCGTGCCAGTGGCTCCGCGGGCCGCAGCAGATCAAAGGCAAGGTTGGGAGACCGGACAGGCGCCACGCCAAAGACACTGCCATGCCTTCCCAGCATGCCCGGTGTTTGACACCTCTGCCTCGGCGTATCAAAGCCCATCACCTCGGGGCACTCTGGTGAAACAGCGGGAGACAAAACGCTAAGGAAGCTGCTACCTTCCTGCCCGGCCCATCATCAACCGAGAGGCTCCAGCTAGCCCAGCTCTCTTCTAACCAGCTCAGTAACATGGTTATGGTTTCCCAGAAGTGCAGATTAGGCTTTTAATTAGTTAAGTTAATTAGTACAGTCAAGCTTAAATTCTGTCCACGATGCTGAGAGATTAAAGTGAACAGCTGGAGTCATCAGTGTTTGCACTGGATATTACAGTAAAAGTAAGGGCGCCATATTGTACGATTAGATTCAACATCTTGTGCAGCACAGCCGCTCAAAGCTGCTTTGACACTTTGAAACCTTTTTGTGTCTCTAGCCTGCTTTCAGAGCATTCCCACTGAAACACACGTGTACAGACAAACGCACATGGAAACATACAAGTTCATCATAAACACGTCGTTATGATTTCCTGTGGCGTAATAATGCAACAATCTTTGGTTCCAAGCCAAAACGCTTATTAAGCCCTCAGGGTGAAGCCTAACGCGTTCCAGATTTCGCTTTAAACCTAAATAGCCACTTGGGACCAGTGAAAATACTTTGTGAACACAACATTGAAATATCGTCACCTTTCAAGTTGATATGGAACTTGTGAGCAAACAGCTGCTTATTAACACATCAAGCCGTAACAGAGAAACATTAGTTGCACGTGCTATGCTATAAGAAGCTAAATGTATTTTACATACAAATCTCTGCTGTACAGCCTAGTATGAAGGTGGTCGAGGTACTTTAATGTGTTGTACAGTAGTTTGCAGTATTTTACTAAATGTAGTCTACAGCCATTACTCTGCCCAGAAGTTTCAGTTCCTAACAATGATGGAACACACTGTAAATGACAGTATATGCATTCATCACATCTATGCATTTTTGTGGATCCAGTCACTTTCAAAAAGCTCTGTGATCATGAGCTGTAAAACCTGCTTTAAACTCTTGCAGCGACAGTTACGTACCGCTCCCACAAGTGGGAAAATGAAACCGGCCCCAATGCTAGCACGAACATCTCTGATGGGCAAAACAAATCCAGTGGGTACACCCTTCTTGTCAGGCATATGGGACAGGGACAGGTGAGTCTTCGCCATGCAGATGGGCAATGAACCATAGCCCTGGTTATAGGAAAAACAAAACAAGGAACTTGGTTAATATGTGTGCGTTTGTGTAAGTGTGACGGAGAAAGGAGATGATCTGTGCGTCCGTTGCTCACCTGTTGATTGTAGTAATCTATCTTGGCCGTGGCCTCTGGAGACAGCTCAATGTCATCAGCTCCATACACTTTCTGTGCGATTGTTCTGATCTTCTCTACAATCGGCATCTATGGGAAAATCAGTGCGTCAGAGAAAGGTAGAAAGAAACAAGCAGTCCGGCCAAAGGGAATAATTGAAAAAAATGATATTTAGTGAATAAACATCAGTTTGACGTCAACAATAAAAACAGTGACTCTGTGAGTTAAATCATGCGGCATGTTTGACGTTGACTCACACTAGACACTGCATCCCTTTATAGTGCCAGAACTGTGGCCTGGTGAGATTTTAGCTAACAGACTTTTCTCTTTCTACTAAGCCATGTTGAAGCCCATGCCCCCAGCAAAAAACAGGTTCTGTTGTTTACTAGAGTCCAACCCGGGAGTCAGCTTCTGCTGCAGCCTCCTTTTCAGACAGTTTGGTCTCTGCTAATTATGACGAGTATTTTCATATTTCTTAAACATGTCTGGAGGGGAACTTGGATTATGATTCAATCATCAGTTGTAAAAAAAAAAAAATGCCGATTTTCCAAGGAAGGCGTCTGCTCTCACCTCGATGTTGTACAGGAACTGGAAGTTGGCGGGTCTGCTGGCAGCCTCATTCACAGCTTGGGCCAACTCTAAGGAGCCTCGGCCGCCCTGCGCCCAGTGGTGACACGGTACAGCGTCTGACGCTCCGCACTCTTTCGCTATCTGACACACGAGCTCAATCTCTGCCTGGGTGTCTGTCCTACAGGGTCACCAAGGGAAACAAATGACTTATTCAGAGACTGAATGAATGGAACATAAATGGTGCTTTTGTGGGTCCGTCTCAACTGTAAGCCCATTGATTGACTGTACATTACGGAAAACTTGGTGATTCACGCTATGTGATGTTTTTGAGGACGTGCGTGTCTGCATGCATCTTACTTAAAGACATTGAGTGCCACCACGACTGGTACCCCAAACAGGTGTGCAATTTGGATCTGCTTCCAGAGATTGCTTCGACAACCACCTGCAACTAGACTTAGATCCTAGAGGAGAAACAGAGCAATGGTCAGGAATGTATTATTTTAATTCAACTGAACCCTACAAGACTGGTAGTATCTTACTGTGTACAGTTATTCAGTCATCACTCTCACATTGTATACTATTATGTGCAGAGTACATTAATAGCATATTGTGCAGCTTCTCCAAGTTTGATGGCGGTAATCCAACCTTGCACTGTGTGTGTGTGTGTGTGTGTGTGTGTGTGTGTGTGTGTGAGCAGCCCCAGGCTCAGAGCAGTAAGGCCATACAGGTCCCATAAATTCATTTCCATGGCTCTGTTTTCCCCAGTACTTCTGGTTTTCATTACAGGCTTCACAATTAACTTATACTGCTTCATTATTTACTCAGCTGAAGCAGCCTGAAAGACCAGTGATTTTGGCCCGATATGAACACACACACACACACACACACACACCACTTTGCTAAGACCCACCTTCACGGAAACCACATGCAAAGGTTGTATTTGTGCTGTTAATCAAATAAGTGCTGTTAACCAGGTTAGTGGGCGAAGTATTTATGCATATAGGAATTACATATCTGTGAGAATACAGACTAAGGCAGATTTATTATACATCTATTTATTGCATTACACACAAATCTCTATAAGCTTTTCCTGGCTTATGCAAAAACAGGGTTCATGTGTTTTTACTTATACATTTCCAGGATTTTTCCACAACTTGTCATAGAAACATCTCTGAAACATCTGTGCAAAGGCTAATAGAAATCCAGGTCATCTGTACTACAGTAACACTATATCTTAACTAAAATGAATCACAAGCTATGGCTGTCGGGCAATATGACCTGAAAAGCCGGCTTGTGTCTTCACATGACACAAGACTTGACATTGGTCTCATGTTTGATGGACAGGGAAGCACTGCTGATGGCAGCGGTTGTCCCGTTTTTCAGTGGGGTGAAATAGTTTAGCATAGCTACCGTGTTTGTGCTAGCTCTCCCAATGTTCAAAATGTCCAACGTTTTTACTTCACAGTCCACATTTTGCCAGAATTGACATGTCATTAAAAGTTAAAGCTGCGACTCAGGTCGGAGTCTTACGTGGGAATGTCAAGGACATGGCTCTCATTGCAGTCCACTCCAAAACACAACACAAAGCAACCAAGCAGAATATGAGCACATGATTGTTTGGAGCTTTAATTTCCCTGTAAACATCCTGACCTTAACGACTAAATGCAATAAAACGGGCTGGGTTAATTATTTTTAACTTGATTGGAAGCGATGGAACAGCCCCCAAACTCCTCTGCTCAAATATGTCATGACATGTAAACACACATAGATTTATTATTATTATGTCTCCCTCACGTTTATATTTTTGTCAGTGGCTATGCTTCTTATTTTTAAGTCTATTTGTGTGCATTTAAGCATTTCTATATGACTCATACCTCAACAATGTACTCTCTGGGTAGAGGTGCCCCAGCCGACACCTGAAAACACACAAAGACAACAAATATTCACACACTTCAGTATTAGGTAACATTCAGCTATATATTGTTTTATCTTCCGTCTAGATTTACCTTTTGGACACATATTTGACCACAGAGAGGAGAATTTAGTGCATAAAAAGGTCACTGAAGCCTTAGTAGGATGCAGTGTAGATATATCTGTTGATTGTACTGCAGATGTAGTTGTACAAAGATAACTTTTAGTGATTGTCATGACCATAAAAAGCATGTTACTGGGTGACTGTGTGCTGCAAGACCCCTTTATGTTATTCTAAGGCAGCATTAGGGACGGTATAAAAGACAGAAGCAGGTGAAGTGGCCATCTAACTGGTGGACAGCGTTACGTTATCTCAACTTACATTTGCTCCACCGCCGTGCATCTTCAGCGCTCGGACAGTTGCAACCAGCACCACCACATTCGGCCTCAGCCCTGACGCCCGACATTTGATGTTGAAGAACTTCTCCATCCCAATGTCCGCTCCAAAACCAGCTTCCGTCACTGTGAAGAAACAGATTTCCATTTCACAAATGAAGATTTCTAACCATCTATTGAGTGCATTTTAAGATTCTGGTCAGTATACAATCATCCCATCATCCCATCTTTTGTTTGTGTTCTTTAGAAAAGACTTAGGAATTGCCAAATAAATTCTCTGCACCGAACCAAAACTGGAGCAGCAGCACTTGGAAAAGACTTCCAAATAGGGAGTGAGGTTCATTGTGATAGCAGAAACATGCTGACCTGATCTTGAACCAGTCACTTACCTCTTGTTTAATACCATTTTGACCTCAACCCAACTTTATATACACACAGGGTCAGTCTGACATCTAGAATCATGGGAATACGAGGTGAGTGTGACTGTGTTTCTGTCTGAGCAGTAACGCTGTATTGAGTAATGGGTTCACTGTAAGGGCTCTCAAAGAGACAGAGCGCCTCTGATATGGACGGCCCCTACACTCAGGCCTCTTGAACGGGCTCCAAACAAAGCAAACAGTCCACCTGGAATCACGGCCTTGTTGAGATAAGGTTTCCGGTTACTTATTGTGTAGATGTGTGTGTGTGTGTGTGTGTGGCACCATTGTGGTGGACCGAAGCTAGAACTTTACAGGAAGGCTGAGGTTGATTTCGAGCCCAACGTGTTTTAGTGAGATTTGAACGACTTCTGGCGTTTCTGGAGAAGGCTGGTTTGGTTTAACAGCCAAAGGTTTAGTGACCATTATATTATTGTAAACTCGACTCACTCTGAACATCTTCCCTGAATTCACTGCGTACGTTGTTGGACGCTACAAACCAGAAGCGTTCACCTTCTGTAAGATCTTTGAGAGAGCAGCCTCTGTCGTGGACACAATGACCATCACTTAAACCTCTTAAGATGTAATTCAATTAAAAGGAGAATACTGAAATGTGACTAGAAAGCAGGTCAGGAGACAAATTCAATTTCTGTGATAAATGACATTCACATGCTTGTGTGTGCAGAGATTTATCTATACAGTGAATGATGCCCGTTTTATAGAGTGCAGTAAAGCTGTCATGAAGGAATGATTTGGATCAGTTCCTTTTGGAGGGAATTTTATGTTATCGATTCTAGACGAAAAGAAAGAAAATATTTTAAAATTCATTGTTTGGTGACAAGGGAACGTTGTATATATGAAGCGTTAAGTAAGAAAGGGAGTTATTTAATGTAGCTTACAGTGCTTGAGGCTCTACTGAGAAAACAAGTGTTTCTATGAAGAAATGAATCACTCTGCTGTGTGCGGTTCTCTGCAATACTCGGGAATGTATGATTTATTGTACCAGGAATGAGCAAAAAGACTGCAAGGAAGATAAGCGGGGAAAGAGACAAAGAGCTGAGGTAAATGAGAGAGAGGAGAAAATCGTCTGGGTACAAGAACAATAGGAAGAAAAGCATCATTTTATTGCTCGGACTTAACAGTGTCTGGGAATATGACAATGTTGACATCAAGCGGAAATTGTGGCTTGGGGTCTCTCACTCACACACACACACACACACACACACGAACACACGAACACACGAACACACGAACACACGAACGTAACGAGGCTTTATGTGGCCTCGACCGCTGACAGGGAGCGTAGTGGTTCTCGTTAGCGCCACACTAGAGCTTTGGCTCTGAATCCTGAACCAGCCTGGCAATGAAAACATTCTTCGGATCAGGATTTGTGGGTGTTTCCATAAATTGTGCGATGATCTCCCAACAACTGAGCACAGGAGGAGTACTCATACCGCACATGCACAACAATGCGGAGCAGAGAACAAGTACTAGGACACGATGACATTACACCAAGCAGGCGATTGACCCCGGAGGACGTCAGGAGGAAACACTTGCAAGCTTCCTGTTCTGTGTGACGACCTTGAACTGGCCAGTAACAAGAGGGGAAGAGGAGGTCGATGTTGTTGTGAGTGTAAAGAGAGCTGGATGGTGTTACCACCAGTCAACGCATTAGTATCAGCACCCACGCTAGTAAAAACTCTAACGGAGAAGGCTGGAAAGTAGGCGAGATCTACACAACCTTCTGATTTCCAGTTGGAGTTGTTGCATTTAGTTGGGCTGCAAATAATGATTCATGTCATTATTGATTAAGCTGATGATTCGGTTCTTTTTTCAATTATTTGGTTTTCTTTTACATGTTATAAAACCATAGATAGAGATAGTTAATATAGAATTATATAAAAATAAGACAAGCAGGAAATCTCTGTATTTGAAAAGGCCCATTTCCTGTATTTTTTATATGGCCTTTTTCTTGGAGGGATAATTTGGTTGTTTTGAAGTGGGGTTGTATGAAGTACTTAACCATAGTCAGTATGCCGACCGCCATCGACTTAAGGTAATACACAAACTGTGGATAAGTTCCTCATACAACCCCACTCAAAAACACCCAAATTATCCCTTTAAATTAATATTTGATCTTAAAAATAGTTTTTTATCAATTATTTCTCGACCAACTAATCGATAAATCTACTAATAATTTCTGTACCATTTCTTCATGCGTACCATCACACGATGAAAGCTTTGTATTAACCGCACATTTACATAAAAGGGATAGTTCGATGGCGGTTGGCACACCCCCAGTTTGGAAAAGCAGCGAGGAGTACAGACAATGAAATGTCCTGCTGTGGATGGGAACATATCTTAGCCAAGTGTACAGTGTATGAAGAATATTTTCACTCCGTTTACGTTTCCCTTTCAGTTCCACGTTGAAAGATATTCTGAATAAAGCACACACTGGATAATGATCCTGTTCCTGTGTCAGTGCTCCCGTCTGTCTCTCTAAACTGCGGGTGTACTATCCCTTTAATGCACATGTTTTTAGTGATTCTGTTTTACTTACCAGTGCATAAATATGCATAATGCATACAGAAATCTAGGATGGAGAATTTGAAGGCAATTTTGTTTTAAAGTGGTGTCGAAAAGGTTTTAGAGCTTTTACATGCGGAACGTATCATAATTTCTCTTTTTCAGCGGCCACTTCTCTAAAAGCCCAAATGATTTGTTGCTTTAGTTTAGGGAGGCTGTGCGGTGTGGGAACTCTTGCAGTAAAACAGTGTCAGGGGGTTATCTGCGTTCAATACTCCAGACTGGTAATGATACAGGAATCCCTCACATCTGGCATGTGGAATCCATCCCCCAGCAGCCCCCTCGTCGCAAGAGCAGCATTTTCCAATTTTAAGTACAGATCCCAAAGTGACTTGAAAAACACGCAATAATACAGAGCATGATAAAGGGACGGACACACACACACACACACACACACACACACACACACACACACACACACACACACACACACACACACACACACACACACACACACACACACACACACACACACACACACACACACACACACACACACACACACCTGAGTTGACAGAGAGTTCATCTACTTCTTTTGCCACATGAGCGGAGTTTGCAGAGATAACTTGACTGTGAATCATTACATTATATATTGTAATATTACATTAGAAGACACTTTGGTGTAGTTACATCAGTATTACAGTCAGTTTGGGTTTAATGTTTGTGTTGAAAACAGCTGCCTGCTGCGTCCAAAACAAGGTTGATGAGAACGGTGAGAGTGAACCAGGGATGATGAGGTCTGTCAGGTTGTCACTATCACATTACACACAGTCAGTCGATCCATTATTAATAAAATAAAAATATTGAGCCTTTTTGGAAGAGAAGACAAAAGCGAAGAATAAAATGATTCCCCATATTACCCAGACAGTCTGTTGTAAATCCATTACAATCCTTCTTTAAAGTGGAGCTCATGGACTCGCTGTAGTGATGCATGTGTTCTATTGCAGTGAGGGATTACTAGCTCTCCATTTCACCTCCAAATAAAGTAGGACAGATAATCCAGCCTAAACCCTTCAGACTTCGTCATCGTGTTTCATCTTAGCAATTACTTTGGTGTCTACAATGCTTTATAAACCAATACAAATAATGACCTAAGTCCAGACTGCATTTGCAGATATATTCATTTTCGCTATAATTATTCTTTACAGTGGTGCCATTTAAAATAAGGCAAAGTGTGTAGCATCAGAAAAATAAGGGCCTGAGAGGGGAGGGAGTTACATGCATCCCAGCTGCAGAGGGAGAAAAAGGAGGGAGGTCGAGTTCCTGGCATACCTGAGAGTCAGGTAACAAACACACAGACAGGGAAGGGGGTGAGACGGCAAGATGGAAGATAAGTGGAGAGGAGAGGTTGAGTGTAAAACGCACACGAGCCTCTCTGCTCCAGTGTTGTGAAACCCAACTCTCTGCTCACGCTGCCGACACATTTGCTCACAGATGACAGCTTGTGTAAATGTTGTGTGTGCCCAAAGAGTCACCCGTCTCCTCTTACCCGCTATTGCTCTCACAGAAAACTCTCCCACGTACGCAGAAACATAAGCCTCGACGAGATTGACGCGTACATCAAACTCACCTGACAGACTCAACAACACACACGAGTACATTCCCAACATATTTCTTCAGCCAAAGTAAACGAGGACGGACGGACGGCAGCGGGATAGATAGACAGATAAAAATGGAAATACTCAAGTATGCTTTGACGTTGAAGGGATTAGTGTGGTTTACTCTAAAGCATTCCAGGGGCTCTTAAGATTATCAATCAGCTTCCTTCCTCTCGCTCTCTCCTGTATTTTTTTTTTTTTCCGCAATCTTTCTACCCGTTTCCTAGAAAGTTACGCAGCAGCAAGACACCAGAGCAGCGCACGAGTAGTCAACCGGAGGAAGTCAGAACAGAGCCAGAACTATAAAGAATGTAGGCCAAAGGTTGCAAAGGCAGGGGAGCAAGCTGAAGTTCATGGCTGAAGTTCATGACTGGTGTAAGCTGTAAATTGTAGTTTAATCTGCCCTGCTAAGGAAGGTTAGGCCTTAAATCCCTCCACACCCGGGGTTCCTAGACTCTGCAGTTAACATCTTGTGGTCTGTCATCCCCGAAGGCTTTGTGGTTGTGCGTCTGCTTCAGCTTGTGCGTGTATGCATGATCTGTATGCACGGATTGTGCGTTCTTACCCACAAAGCCGTCCCGTCCGACCAACTTCAAAGCCAGCTTGTCTGCCAGCACGGAGGAGTTGCCATGGGCGATGTTGGCGAAGGGCCCAGCATGGACAAACACCGGCGTACCCTGCAGCAATAAGAGGGGCACACAAAACACGCAGGAGGAGATGAGGAAACAGTGCAACCCACAGCAACTCACCCGACCAAGTTGAAATAAGGACTAAACGCGTTCTTTCAAACTAAATCCGATATCTTTCAGAAACGTAAATAGATGCTGAAGTGTGGATGCACTTTGGCTGGCACTGTGGTTGTCTAAACAGCAGGCACAAGTTAAGAGGTACTCAACTGGCACGGCAGCCCGACTACGGGCCAAGCTTCCTTACCCTGCTGATCCTCAAAGACTGGACACACACACACACACAGACAAACTGAAAGAGCACTTCAAGTGTAAGTTACCGCCTCTGGCAGACACAGAGGCCACTGCAATCACTTTCAGCGAGGCAGTGCAACGTGCAATACACGCGAGGAACACGTCATATGCTCAGTATTTACAGATCAAATAAATGTGAAAAGTCAAATTTTTTTTAAAGTGGAGCTTTGACTGTTGGATATCCCCGATTGTATGCTTACTTCTCCAGAGAGGCAACAGCTCTGCAACATTCATTCAAAGATAGTTTACAGAGTGCATTCAGCCAAGACAAGGAGAGGTCTACTGCTCAAGGTAACAATCCTTCCGTTGCACTCAAGACAGACTTTAAAAAAGGAAAATGATTGAGAAAACTGTTCAAGAAGAAAACTGGGGAAAGCCAAGTGACCCATTGTTACGCTGCATGAGAATTCCTTGAGAAGGAAGGAAAAGGGAAGGATGGGAAGGACTTGCATGGTTTTCTAAGCTTTTGTTTGCATACCTCTCCCTCTGCCTGCATAAACAGCCTCCCCTCAGAGGAGTAAATCAGCCATTTAACAAGGCTCTGACAAAACGCTGTCTATTTGTCTATGAAAAGTAGGAGAACAGATCACAGCAGCAGAAAAGAAGGTCTACAAGGAAAAGAGAGGCAGCTGCGAGGAAAAAGAGAAAGACAGAACATTAAAAAGACAAAAAGCAACATCCTGTTAGTAGCCATTCAATAACATGTTCCTTTCTTTATTCAAAAGGAAAGTCCACACACGTCATACATTACGTGAATTCCCATCTGTGTTTCAACTCCTGAACTTTAACAGGACCCAGTTTACACTTTCCACGTTCGTGCATGAGGGAAAGAGATTCAGGCAATAAATAAGCCCCAACAGGTTGATGAAAGTGGAAAGACATGAAAAGTCCGGTCTGTCACCTCTTCAACTCGTGGACAAGAGGATTAGGAAGACAAGGGAAATGAACAAAAACAGGAAGATGGAGATCATGTCACGTTTTCCTTTGCTCGTGCATCTCTTGTACAGTCCACCACACCAGCTGCAGACAAATGTTCCCAGTCTAGCAGAAGGACTCAAACCTGAGAGTCTGTAGTCACAGGTCTGATCGTCTATGCTACGTCTACTGCTTCTTGCTGGGGAAGATGCATACGGTGGGTTCGAGGAAATGCCTCATAGACAGGATGTATGAAAAACACGGAATTACCGAGGTCTGCTTAATAGAAACGTACACAGGAGTAGTTTCTTCTTGTGCTTTGTCTCCTCCAAACCCCATCTGAAACAACAGAAACGTGTGCTCTAACACACACACACAAAAAACACACTAGCTTCCATATGCCAACTCCATTCTCATGTGTGTGTGTGTGTCTGTATTCAACACAAACAATCACAAGCCAAGAGGGCATGAAGGGCACAGGCGGCCAAGCTGCATGGAAAGTTCTCATGGAGCTCTGAGGCCCGGTCGGTCCCGATACCAGTTCCCTAACCAGAATCACAGGAAACCCACACAGGAAGCCGTTTCACACAACATGACCGCAATGCTTCCTCAAAAAAAACAACTCTGAAAGTAACCAAATATCTGCTGCATGCTACACTCCACCCCCTCTACACCCAGTCTGTGTTTACTTTCCCCACCCAGTTGCCATGTGTACCCAAGCTTTCTGTTCAAAACCAACAAAAAAGACAAATAGTCCCACAACAAAAACCTGTTAGCAGGAGCATGACTGCTAACATTGTTAACTTTAATGACTTAAATCAATCTGACAGAATAATACACTTTGGCCCACACAGCCCCGTGTCTCAGACTCTTAGCTGGAACAGCGTACCATGAGAACATCAACAAAGATAAACCAGACGCAGTCGCCTGGATGTACAAACGCCAACACACTGCCGAGGCACCACAATGACAGGACAAGTACTGCAGCACCACGATCTTTGGAATGTGTCTTTTCTCATTTGACAAATAGGGAAGAAGACCGTCTCACCGATTTTGAGATTTTTGAGACTTCAGGGGGCGTTCCAGTTAAACTTTCTGACTGGGAAATCGGAAATTCAGACTTCCCAGTTCAACTGGAACGCAGCTTTCCTTATGGTTGAGAACCAATGCAACAAACTAACAGGGAACAGGGTAACTAGCAGTATATCAAGAGCGATACGATTTAAATTTAAAATGTCTTGTTTAGCTCAACAATCAGTCTAAAACCCAAACATATTCAGTTAAATACCATAGAAAGCTTAGAAAAAATTAAAATAGTCACATTTGACCAACAATTTTGATATGCACAGGAAGTGAATGATACCAGTCCCGGGATACAGTGATGATTTTAAAGTTTCATCCTTTAGTGGATAAGTTAGCTAATGGGCGAGTCGTATATAAACTCGGTGCTTCTTTCAAGTAGGCTTTTGCTGTACCAGAGAGGCCAAAGATCAATGTCTGGATTGTTATTAGTACATTTAAACCCTCCAACTCCACTGCTCCACATTAATCACCTTGTGGGTTGGGCTTTCTCCTCTAGAACAGGGAGATAAATAGATATATATGTTTATGTTCCTGTGTGATCACATGTCCAGTCATCTCACTGTAATGTCTCAAAAGCTAAATGAAAGCCAGATGTTGCGAGAGGCAGAATTATGGTTTAAGTCGTCACAAGGGCTTAGGACACAATGCATCTGGACGGGATGGCCTGTGAGAGCGCCACCTGTCCTCTACACTCTGCTACACTGATGTTAAGATAAAGTGCCGTGGGAAGAAAAAGTCAATTCATCATTCTTTCCTAAAAGCTCTCAGTGGAGCGCGCCCTCTCTTTTCTCCGACAGCAGATGTAGATGTAGTGAACACTCTCAACGTCCCTGTGGACCGCCAGCATATTTATTCTACAAGATATTCACCTGAAGACGCTCTGTTGAGAGGGTAATGGCTATTTAAGTGGGGTTATGTGTGCGTGTCTCACCTCGAGGGTCTGCATCAACGTGGGCTTGATGGCATCTTTCATTAACACCGCCAATGCTCCGCTCACACCCTGACAGGCAGGAAGAAAGAAATATGAAGGTGGGGGGGAGACAATAACAAGTAATAAGGATTAAGACAAATATTTAACCTCACCGACGCTTTATATTTATGTACAGAAGAGTTTAATGGTTATCCACTACAGATGATAAATGGCATGGCACTACAGTCCATTTGTAGGTCTCTGTGCTTGCTTCCCAAAATATGCCTCGTCAGCAATCTCAACACACTACACACAGTCGCACAGCATATTCTCACTGGGGCTGGCTCTAAAAGGTGTGGTGATGTTTTTCCATCGAGTCTAATCAGAAGACTAATGTAACTCTATAGGGGATCCTCCTCCACGGCTCTGAAACAACACAGGCCGCCGTCTTCTGTGGGAAACCAGAACCAGCTGACCCCACACGAGGACCCGGTGAGAGGTGCGAAAACTCTGCTCAACGTCTTAATAGCAGGTTACACCTATATTAGATGTGTTGTTATGAAGAGGGGAAGTGGTACTTTAAGTGAATCTGGGACAACTGGGAATTTGTAAATGTTTAAACTGCAAGTTTGACAGAAAATGATGATGGCGATGAATTATGTTTAACGCGTTTCTCCAAAAACACCCACAAGGGCCCCAACGCCGCAGGTTCCCCTACCAAAAATGTAGGACACACCTAACCGTCACACTTCTCTCTGCAAGGCCATGACAGATAAAGTCTCTTCATTTCAATTCAGAGATGTAGTGATGAAACGCCAACTGTGAGATTGTCAGCTTTCATGAAAAAGACCACACAGTAACACACACCAGGTCCTCTGCGGTGACGGGCTGTCCGGAGCGACTGGTGCCCACCACCATGCGCGCCAGTCTGCTTCTCATGTCCTCCAGGCTGTCTGCCAGAGCCAGGATGGCCATGATCTCGCTGGCCACGGCAATGTCGAACCCAGTCTGCAGAGTGAGAGAAAGAAAGATCATACACAATGTGAACGACAAGGGCAACAAACTGCAGCAGTTCACCGGCCTGAAGAACATTCAGATGCATTTACCAACCATGAAACAGACGAGCAGAAATTCTGCAGTTTCATGTTTATTGTGTGAAATCATGTTTACAATTTATATTAAAGTGTTGACTGCTTAGTAAAGATATAACTGACTGCCTCACGTCCACAGTGACTGTTAGAACAGAGATTATGAAGACACGATAGTCACCAGCTCTATCACATGGGCAAGAGAATACAAGTCATATGATTATGGCCTAGTTTTGGAGTAATGAATTTGGGAAAGGAAATGACTATTAACATGTTTAACTATTTTTTTGTTGGGACTTTCTGTATTGATTTATGTCAAACTAAAACAAACAAATAATGGAATGAGGGATTTCCACTGGGAAGAGTCTGGGAAACCAAAGCAGTGTCCATTCCACGTCAAAAGAAAAATAACTTAAACCACATCAATCCACCAAGGAACACATTTCTACTCCCACTGATAATGCCCTGAGGGGCTATAGTGTATCCAGCGCTGGAGGAAGGTGGAGGACAGGGGAATGAAAAAGGAAACAGAATGGATGAACTGATGGTGGTAAATGTAAACATATGCTGAACTAGCTCAGAGGCGGTTCCAGGTGTGTGTGTGTGTGTGTGTGTGTGTGTGTGTGTGTGTGTGTGTGTGTGTGTGTGTGTGTGTGTGTGTGTGTGTGGATGGGTGGGTCACTTTTCTCCTTCTTCAAACATTTGCTTTCACTTAAGCCTGCTTGCTTCCCATTGAGGTGAAGTGTTTATTTACAGGATTTCATTTAGCTGTCATTACTACAGGCATATGGGTGGAATACATCTGGCCTTTATCATGAACAGAGGGGGGGGGGGGGGGGGGGGAAATGGAGGGGACTGTGTGTGTGTGTGTGTGTGTGTGTGTGTGTGTCTATTAGAAAGTTTGTATAAACTCAGTTTTATTGTACGAGTATCTTAAAGGAATAGTTCAGATGTTTTGAGGTGGGGCTGTATGAGGTACTTATCAATAGTCAGTGCTTTACATACAGTAGATGACGGGTAGACCAGCAACCCCAGTATTCTGGAGTCTGGTGACTATGGTGAGAACAGAGATGGCTAACAATACTTCAGTTCCCTGTCACAAATGGCTGTCTCATGGCAAAGTAAACATATTATAAATATACTCTACACTTTAACTGATCCTCTCCAAGCTGGGGGCGTGCCGACCGTCATCTACTGTATGTATTACACAGACTGTGGTTAAAGTACCTCATACAACCCCAATCCAAAACATCTGAACTATCCCTTTAATAACAACATTACACCCAGGTTAATGACAGCCACCAGCAAAGCCTCTGCAATGGAAAAACTGCTGTTTTGTCATACTGTGTGGGTGAATGATAAAATATTTGCGATGAACTGGAACGCAACATATAGATCAGTTCTGGTCACATTTGTCATATTCTGGATATCGCAAAAATACACAAAACAAAGCCGGTGGGTGAAGAATATTTCAAAAGGACGTCAACTATTCAGAGGAAAGAAGATTGTGAAGGCACGAGTGCTGCATACCTCTCTTATCTGTCCCTTTTCAGTCCTCGCTTGTCCGACTGTGATCTTCCTCAAGAAACGGTCATTTGTGTCAACAACTGGAAAACCAAGACAAAAAGAAAAAGTTTCATTTCCTGCAACATTTCTCATAAAATCCACGACTTTGAGCAGGAAAACTGGCTTAACATCAATGACAGAACAAACTTTATTTAAAGTGGATGCCTCAGACACACACAAAAGATTTATATTTTTACAGCCTGAACCAGCCAGACTGTAAAAATCCATTTCCCAACGTTGTTAAATAGACACAAATGCATATCCACCGGCTTGCACACACAGACACGCACACATATAAACCCAATAATTGACAAGAAGAGAGATTCTCATCAGTTATTGCGAGTAGGTGATGACACACTGAAAGTGCTTACGCTACGAGGGATTTGCAACTCAAAGTTCCTTCACTCAGCCTACTCTCTGATAATGTGGCTAGAAATCTGTGGCTTTACAATGAGCCAAGAAACCACATTAGTCAAACATTATCCTCATGTTGGTTTGATGTATTGAGAGGGAAAAACATGGTTTGTTTCACGAACACATAGACACACCCGCATAACATTAGGTTGTTAATCTCCAGGGTCCGTCTTTTAAGAGTGCCCTCTGGAGCCACTGGAGTAAATACCACATCAGTCATTGCTGCACCCAGCTGGTTGTCCTCACCGACAACTTCAAACCAAAACACAGCTACCACAGGTAGCTGTTCCCACTCCTTCCATACCCACAGCTGATGACTTGAGAGCTTTCACATTAGATGTGTTGAATCCATGTGAACACAGAGGGCCATAAAGACTTGCTATATCAAAAAAATCGATTGTAATTCAAGATTGCGTGTGATATTCTTGAGCGCTTATGGACCATGAGAAATTAAATGTGCATGATTTATACTGGGTGTTGATTAGCAAGCATAAAATATAACGTGTGACAGAAAATATTGCCAGGTTTTTAGTCTTTTAGCTGCAATATATTCCTACCACAAAAGAGGAGAAAGTATGGATTTGAGTCAACTCTCGTGAAAAACTTGACATTACAGGCGCTATGTCACCGCTGCATCACATCGACATTTAAGTGGAGCGAAGATTAAACATCTAACATTATGGCCATACCTACACAGTTCTCCAACCATGTGTTATAAAACTAAACCTTTCATTAAACTAAAGTAAAAAACGATCTAAAACTAAACTAAAATGAGATTGAAAAATCAAGACTAAAATAAAAACTAAACTACTGTACCCTTGCTTTGTGGTTGGGATGGCCAATGCCATATATCATCACCATATTATTATAAATACATCTCGTTGGTTGGTATGTTGATAATATTGTCAGACTGATAGGATGACAGCCCTCTGCATCGAGAAGAAAACACAAATCCTCCTGAATATTCCACAGACTAACTCCTTCTTTAGTCCTCTTTTACTCCTTCAGAGGGATTTCCTACGCTTCTGTTAGGTACCTCTCTGCCAGGTGATCTTCGAGGGGTCAAGGTCAAGACGAACAAAGGCGCCGACTTCCTGCGGTGTGAGCGATGCAGGATCTACTTTATTGATCCCTAGACGCTGGAATCAAAGAAACAAAGAAGATTAGTGGATCATCTGTGAGTGAGATGTGATGCTTAGGTGAACATTTTGGCTTTAGTCCCAGCTGTGCCACTACTGCTAGATACAGTAGTTTATTTGATATTTTAGGATCGTGTAGTAGTGGGACTTTCCCTTGTATGTCCACATCAGCTGGACACAGTATCATTCCAGCATGTATAAACAAAACCAGAATAAATGACTACGAGGCGATCAACTCAGTGTCGGGTTCAAAAGGTTCACCGGGAGTGCTCTGTTTAAAAAGACACACACGACTCTGATCTCGCACTCTGTCCATTAAGACCAATGAATATTTTATAGTCTCATCCAACGGGACAGACAAACATTCAGTTGGCTTATGTTCAAAATTCATCTCCATAACATGTGCCATGTGTATTTTATCTATTAAGACTTGATATTAGGCTTTCTTTATCAATACCACAAAAAAACAGCATTACTTGTGGACATAGATACATATTTGGAGATGAGGACAAGGTGGAGGGAAAGAGTTGAATTTTTAAGGTAGGCTCACTGAGGTCCCCTATTGGATGAAAGTGTCTTTTCTTTTTTTAAATCAGAGCTCAACACAACGGTGCTTCTGGCGAGGAATGATTGTTGAACGTTTTAGACTTACACGTAGCCTGGAGATTTGGATGGGTGAAAATCTTCTGACTCCGTTCACTGAAGGAACCAGTCTATTGAACAGGCCCTTCAAGGAAGAAGAAGAAAGAAAATGTAATCACATTATGAGTGTTTATGCATATAAAGTACATTTAAATTGCACCTCAGAGGATTCAAATGTTTTCTTGAATAGAATGCATCACTCCAAATACACACTATGGTTGTGACTGCTAAATGTAATTGGGACATAAAAAGCATGCTCTTACATAGATTAGATAATCGTCTCTGTGACACATGTTTAAGGCTTCCCTGTGAATATTCAATGACTTCACAAGATAGCAGTATGTACACATAATATATTAACATCATTCACAATTTCCTCTTTTAAAATCACAAAGAATAAACACATCTAAATAGCATATTTGTCATTATACTTGCATCCAGGTCAAAACAACAGTTTTTACATTTTTTGCTTGTGTAAGAATAAGTTATTACTGAGTGACGGGATTCACACGGTCACCTTGTCTGACTGCATCGCCTCGTGAAGCATCCTGGCATCGATGGCTGCTGCCACCAGGTTGTTGGCTGCTGTGATGGCATGAATGTCACCAGTCAGATGGAGGTTGAACTGACAAGAGGAAGAACAGACAGAGAAAATGTGAAAGAGAGTTGAAACCAAGAAAATCAAAGTACTATTCTTGTAATGTAACGGTAGACATTGTGGGTTCGGATGGCGTCAAGTGGAATTAAAACCTCTAACAACGGGGGTTCAAATGTAGTATCATGTGTGGCTTCAAACAGAGTAATCTTCATGGTTTTGACTTGATGTTTAAAAATATTACGACATACGAGCCCTTCAATTTAAATGAAAAAACATATTGTAAAGACGTGAGAGTAAAGGGCGGTAGAAGGAAAAAGCTAAAAAAAGCTGATGTTTTTGTATGAGAAAAGAAGAATGTGTCTGCAGCTTATTAAAAACCAGTCTGCTTCCCTCCCTCCCTCCCTTTACGGACAGTGATTTAGTCATAGGCAATATTATGCCACAGCTCCAGGGGTTGTGTGCGTGTGTGAAAACTCGTGTGAGTCTCTGCATATCTTAGGTCTTTGAAGCCTGCATTAGTCCTGCTAGGGAGCAAGGAGAGTGCCTGTGTGTCTTACCTCCTCCATGGGGATGACCTGGGCATATCCCCCTCCTGCAGCTCCCCCTAGGCACAAAGAAGAGGTAGCACAGTCAGAGGCAGACCAACAGGACAGGGACACACAAAAGGAGGAATGCTGAGCGGTGTACTCTGAGTGAACTACTCCACCACGCCTGCACAAAATGTAGCAGGGTATGAAATGCTAGACACGCTGACAAAGATAGCTTATCACACAGTTACTTGAGACATTCCTAACTGCTGGCTTGGGCGCCTGTCTCTGGCCGTGTCCAAATTCCACTCGGTGTATTCAATGCGCAGAACAAAATTTAATTAAAAGTTGCAGAACAAAGTAACATTTTCTAAAATGAAAATACAACTCCTTACAGAGTGGGACTGAGGTTGGCATCAGCTTTCTTACTAAAGTTCTAGAGAAAACTGAGTTTTGGAAGGATTGACACTACTGTACTGGAGCACAGGATATATTATGTGCAACTAGCATAAGGACTTAAGTATTCATTACTGACCTTTAACCCCAAAGGTGGGTCCCTGGGAAGGCTGACGGAGACAGGCAAAGGAGTTGAGCTTAAGGTGGGCAGTGAGGGCCTGGACTAGGCCAATTGTCACCGTGCTTTTACCTTCGCCCAGTGGAGTCGGAGTTATACTAGACAAAGAACACACAGAACATTTTTGAATTTTACATAAACACCATAAAGGTTTCAGGGATTGAGTGATGGCTTGCCCAATCAGGCTTACTTCTTTTATATCATAAATCTAAGGACTAGGGGGGCACCGAAGGCAGATATGGTTAAGGAAAAGGATTTAGTTTTATCAGTAAGTCACACGTACCCAGCAACTAGTACATATTTCCCATCGGGCTGTTTGTGGAGGCGGTCCAACAGGGAGAGTCGGACCTTAGCTTTGCTCCTGCCATAGGCTTCAAGCTCCTCTGGCAGCAAACCAATCTCCGCAGCCAGCTGGTCCACTGGCTTGGGCGTCTGAGCTCTGGAAATCGCTATGTCACTAACAAATACAGAAAGCATGACAAATCATTCACATGCATTTGATTTTAAAGCGTCAAATGGACTTTGTCTCTGAGGTGAAACTTAAAGAACAATATGGCATGAGAAAAGGATGTAGATACATTTGTAATAGGCTCACGGATAGCGGTCTATACCTTGGTACGGGGGTCAGGGGCTGCAGTTTGAGGCTGCGCAGATGCCAGGGTTGGTACTGCTGCTCCTGGAGCCACCGACCGCAACTACGCACCACATTCTAGTAGACAAAGAGGAGAGACAACGAGGTAGGTCGGCAACGAAGAAAAGATAGTAAGCACATGGAGCGAGAATGGAGACAGAACCAAAGAGGCGCACCTGTGTCCTGTAAGCGGCTGTGAGGTATCCTAACCCAGACTTTGAGGACATCTCAATGGCATGTTCATCTAAAACAAAACAAAAAGTGTATGACAAATGCACATGTTGAGTAAAAACATGCTGACCAAAAAGTTACGCAAGAGTGGGACGGAGAAAGAAAACAGATGCTGTGTCCCATCATACGGCAGAAGGAGAAGGGTTACACTTGACATGACAAATCTGCAAATTTATTAATTTTACAATGCAGAAAAAAGCCAAATACACTTTTATTTTAACTGCAAACTACACTAGTATGTATATGGGAACTTTGATGCACAGTGATTGCTTTTTTCTTTTTATTTAAAGATTCATTTTCTGGCCCTTTTTTGCCTTTAATCAACAGACAGAACAAATGGACTGTAAACGGGCCACAGGTCAGATCCATACAGGGTGATTTTGATGACTATCACAATATATTACACACTACCTGTCTCCAGGTTGGGCTCACAGCGGATGACAGCAGCCCCTGGTCTAACCCAGGTGGGGGGGAAATCGATATTCTCAGCTCCTAATAGGACCACAGCATCAGCCTGCATCACCTTGGGAATAAGGAAGAGAGAATAAATTACATATGAAGAATTTCAAAAAGAGAAAAGTGTTTAAAAAAAGAAATTTAAAAAAAGAGACAATAGATAAAGCATTTGGCAATGCAATGACATTATGACATTGCATGTGGTAAAGCAGAGACTGCCTCCTTGTGGTTGGCCACTATAACGGCACATACTGTAGCAACTGAATACTGTCAATAGACATTTAAGGAGATGGATCACAAGAAGGCTTTCCATTTATAAAGCCATGGCTTCAGCGGTACATATTTTCAAACAAATGATACTCAAAACAAAAGTAAAGGAACACACTCAAAACAAAGTAAAGTCAAGCTGACCACAAACAGGAACCAAACTACACACTTTTAACAGCCACCTTTCAAGTCTCCTGGGAGTAAGTTATTAACACTTACATTTATACAAAAAATCATTTTTGAGTACAATGTGTTGAGTCACACGTATACACAAACACACCTGACTCTGCAGGCTCTTGGAGCTCCAACGATTCTTGAGAGCCACCAGTCCACTTCTTTCTATCAGGCACTGCAGGGCCACCCCAAAGGGTCCTTCTCCTCCGACCAGCAACACAGTTTTCCCCTCCAAAGGAGCATCTGCAGAGATATTTCAACGCAACATTAAGACATAACCGTTTTCATTAATTAAGTGCCTCATGTGCATTAGCAACCAAACTGTCGACATAGTCAATATTTCAGGAATAGTCAAGCGTATTAAAATGCAGACCATCTGGACATGGATGGAAATGACTTTGCACAATGCACAGCAATTAAAAGTAGCTGTTTGTGTATTCTTAATTGTTAATGTAAATGCAGCTTATGCCATTTTTTATTTCTACTAGCTGTTTGCGTTTTTAGCTTATATTTACATATTTATACAATTCATCCTTCGAAAATATAATTTGAATACATTCTGAAATACATTTTTTGTGAATATTCATCTGTAATTGGATTGTGTTTTTCATGTCTGTGAAGCAAACAAAGAAAATCATAATTGGAAAAGAAGGCGTTTAACAGCTTTGTGCAACACTGCCGTTATAATTACAGATACGGTATGCTGATATTTTGAAATGTAGAACAAAAAACGTCCGCACACTGTCTTCTTCACACCGTTTCAGTAGATAGACCATCAAGTTAAAGTAACCCGATGATGAATATCTCTGAATGCAGGTGAAGACGACAGTGTGCAGGAGTTTTTGGATCTATATTGTCGACCATAAGTATTCTCCTACGCGCTTGTTGACCTACTGGTGTGCAACAGTTTGCTCTTTTTATATTTAGAAATGCACCACACCATATAATACTGAAACTGGACCACAAATTCTTCACTTGTGCCACATGTTGGCAACTATTTGCATCAGGGACACTCCGAATAACTGTGACCCTATGTACACCTGAACTCTGACCCCTACCCTTTGAAGCTCAGGGTGTGTCTTAAATTGGTCCCAAACTTAGTAGTTAGTCTGGGGAGTCAGCATTTTTTCTTGTGGGTCCTATAATGACAAAATATTTTGGGTGCACTGCAGTTTCAGATCCCCACATAATTCCCAAAATGTATTCTAAAAACAGGGAGACTCACTAACTGAATGTTCTTCCTGATGTTGTGACATATTTTAGTTTACGGCACATTAGGCTTCACATAATAATGAGGTCGTAGAAATGCGAACGTTAAATTACCGTCGGATTTATGAAATGTGCACAGTGTCCAATGTTGATCTTACCGCATTGAGTACGTTAGTGAATCAGAATCAGTCTAAATTGACAGGCGCTTGTCCACGATTTGCAATCAGCATACTGCCAAGCCCCCATTTCTCTATATAAGGAAATATTTTGATGTAAATGTGAGCACCATTACAGCTACATATATCAAAGTGTATACCATGTTTCTCCAGCAGATCCAGGACAGCGCTGGCTCTGGGTGGCACAAAGCCTTTACTTAGGTCTCCTCGCACCAGGCGGCCCATATTCAAATCAGATATCCTATAACAAGAAAAAAATGGACACAAACGTATAAAGGAAATACAGAATTATTACCCCCGGAAGCAATTAACTCTTACTGGGCAGTGTGAGCACTGCATTAAGGCTATTTTGTAAAGTGCAATGAGCGTGTTACGGTCATTCAGAAGATTTCTAAATTGGATGCACATGAGGCACACATCATTCCTGAGTTAACGGTAAAGCTCAACACTGCTGAGTAACATCTCAAAGTATAGTTCTATTATTGAAGAGAGATTTAGGATTACAGGTCAAAAACATTTTTATCAAACACTAAAAATAAACAGAGTAGCTTGCTGCAGTAAAGCAAAAGGGCCGTACAGCTCAAATGTATTTGTTATTTTTACACAATTTGCTCTCAGTTCAACCAGCGCTGTTCAATTTGTGCTGATTATGAAGGGTGCCTTGCACATTTTCCTCATTCACTTATGTGCTGAAGTCACAAGCTGCATTTAGACAGTCTTGATTCTGAGCAGCCCCTTTCTAATATACTGTACCATATGAGTAAATACATTTATCTCTGTTGGGACAGAGAAACACGCACAGCTGATACCTGGCAGACTGCTGCATAAAAAGGTCTACTGCTGACACATTAAACAACATGTCAGGTCATTTCTAAGGGACTACGAATGCAATATAAAAACAACCAATGGAAAATCAACAAAGTATGCTCTTCACTATTATTATCTCTCTGTGTGAGAACAGAAAACTCAGCCGTCTTATATGCTATGATCCTAGTTAGCTAGTGCTGTTTACCCATCTACATCCTTCTCAGGTTTCAGCGTGTTCAACACTCGACTGGTGAGGAACGCAGGGGAGAGGTGAAGGTGGACTCCGTGCACCCTGGCGTCTTCATTGAGCTTCAACACCTCTTCTATGATCTACACGCAGTCACACAAAGACAGAACACACACACAAAAAGAAAGTATTTAGAAGCCATTGGTGCAATAGTGACATTTTGCCTACAGAAAATTCTGCACTTCACATCTAAAATGTAAAGTATCTTTGATCTTTTGAGAATAAAGAACAAGTAAAAGAGTGACACAACAAGTGCACCATCAAATTGAACTTGTCTGTGCTACTGACAGTGCATAAAAATTGTTTATATGATGATTTACAGTCAAGAAAAGCTTGAATAATACAAAAACTCACGAGAGGCACTGACTACCTTGATGTTTACTACAACCACCATGCTGCACTGACAAACAGCAAGGGAATGGCAAATCATGCACTGACTTGCTAAATAATGAGGGGGCGGGGAGAGTTTTTCTTGTTTTATGCGCGGAGGGAAAGTAACCAAATATGTGTGTCAGCTTCACTTACGTCATCTTCACTGCACTCCTTTGCCAGACAAATCTGTGTGATGTTTAAGCCAACCTGTGGACAAACAAAAAGAGGGTTAACTGCTTGAATTATTGTGTGGATTTGTGAAAAAAAAGACAAAATGGTTTAAATTCACATATAGAAACAGCAAGATGGTAACTTACCCTTCCTGCAATTTTCTTACTGATCTCCAAAAAGCTGTCATCTTCACCTGCCTTTGAGATACAATTAGCATAATGAGAAAACACACACACACACACACACACACACACACACACACACACACACACACACACACACACACACACACACACACACACACACACACACACACACACACACACACACACACACACACACACACACACACACACACACACACACTTCATAACACAAGCATCTTCAATGGCTTCAGTAAAAACAGATAAACCTTGGGTTAAAGGTAAATTCAGACAAAATAATTACAACTATGCCATGGTAAGTTTGACAATATTTTAGGCAACCTTCCACAACATTGTAACTTGCACATGACATCACGCAGTCTTTCATTCTACAATAGGAAACACAAATCCTACATAGTTATTTGTTTTTTGCTGACAATACCTGTATAATGGCTAACAAAGGTTGGACTGTTGAATTTCTTCTCTGCAGAGCTGCTATTGCCTCCTTGGTGCTCTGAACCACCTTGCTATGAGAGAAAACAAACTGGTTAGTCATCTATTTAGGTTTTTGATTCACGTGAAACACATACCTTAAGCCAAAGACACCCATGGTAAGGCTTTGGAAAAGGTAACACCAACAGAGAAGGAGACAACATTTAGAATAGTTTATTCTGTGTTTGTGAGCTAACTGGGGAGGAAGGGTGAAAAACTTAACTGTGAATTATGCCTCAAATTCTCTCCCCTGCTCAATTCAAATAAAACAACAACCGGAGAGATAATTGGAAAGAGAGTGATTTGGCTACATTTGTTGCAGTTAAAAAATATCACATTCCAACTAGAACACTAGAAAATTGATTTTTTTTTAAATAGAATAAAATAAAATGTTCCACCCATTGACCAAGAGTGTTAAATTGCGCGTGTAATAATGTGTGGGAGGGGCTAATATGTAAATGTCTCCAGTTAACACACTGACCTCGTTTCTTTTCCAAAGTGTAAACATTGTCTCGATCAAATTCACCTCCAGCCATCTCCGATCAATCATTCAATGTGCTTCACATTTAGATTATGGTATATAGTAACGTTATATATAAATAGAAATATAGTTTAAACATTAACAAACCGTTCACACTATGCAAACACACAGTGATGGTGATGCTACATGTCCAATAACGTTACAGTAAAACTCTACAGCACGACCCATTCATTCATACGTGTTTTTTTAGCTTTATTCGCTGTGAATTCAGACACATTGTATCATTGTGTGTTTTGGCAACAACAGAGAAAAGTTACATCAGCTGGCTGGAGTCCATCTGATGATGTCGGGGACACGTGCGGAACTGACTGCTAGCTCGAGACAGGAAATAGTTACCGATGATAACTTTATCAAGATGCTACTCGATAGTTTAGTTATTTCCGGTTAAAAACACACAAAGAAAACAGTAATTTAGCAGCGTAATGTTTGGTCACATGCAACATGCTTACCTCAAAGAACTGTCGCATTCAAATCCATCATCCTTTCGGGACTGTTTCCCAAAATTGACGGCTAGTTTTGGGTTAGTACCGTCGCTGCTTGTAGCGCTGGCTGCCCGGAGAATCAACCGGCTGTTGGCTGGACCCACCGATGGGCATCTCCGCGAGAAGCCGCTGACCCTGCTTCCTGGACGGGCTGGATGTATCCGAAGGCTGCCACAAGCACTACGAATCATAGACAACTTCATGGCCGTTTCCTTTTAAACTGTGGTGTCTAACCTTTTCTTTGTTGGCCTTGAAGTTGGTTAGCAAAGGATTCAACCTCCGGTGGGGAACACAAATACAGTTGAAGTGGCAACAGGGTCCTGATGGAGGTACGCTGTCTTCAGGGGCAGTCGGAAATTTGAACAACCCTTGTAATGTGATGCTGCCTGTTTACAAGCTGACTTTGGGGCGCGGAAATGCCACGTTCTCCGCGTGTAAACCAGGTGCAGCAACATTTTGATCATGTAATGATTTCATTATATATTAGCCTATATAATCTGATGCATGTTTGCCTTTCCTGTCACTTCTAAAGTTCGGCTGTTGTTAAAAGACCGAAAGAATTAAAACATGTTGCCACATGTCCTGTGTTTTGTTATCCACCATGGAAAAGTGTATTCGAATTTCAGAGGTACACATGAAAGCAGCAGCCTCAGAAAAAGGGACGTTCACGTGCTATATCTACACAAAGAGGCGAGGTCAGTTTAGGCCACATGGGTTCAAAAACTATGTCCTGTAAATCTAGGGCCACGTGAAAACGTTGATACTCTATAGGCCTATAGGGTACATAGCCTATTATAGTGACATAATAGACAACTTCCTGCTGCAATCCAAGTCGCCTATATTAACCATAATTTGAAACGGTGCCACCCTGCATGGCCCCTGATCCAAAACCACTATATTTAAATGATGGCATACACTACCTTCGGCTAATATTAAAGCAAACGTCAGTTATTTTCAAATTTGCCTCAGTGGAACAATATTAAACAAAGTGTGACATATTTGGCAAACAGTACAGTGCGGTAGGTCTGTCTGTGGCTAACTCTCTCTCTCTCTCTCTCTCTCTCTCTCTCCTCTCTCATGAACGCGCACGCACGCACACACACACACACAGAATTAAGAGCAAGTGGGAGTAATTTGGGTGTGGCTGGGAAAACCTTAACTCCAATCCACCTCAATACGCGGGCTGCGTTATTTGACGCATTGGTATCGCTCTCATCCAAAGTCAGAAAGAAATCCTTTCATGGCGGCTGTTGTTCAAGGGACAACGTTGCTGATTGACAAGTGTCGCGTTTGAGATTCCCGTCAAAACCACTTGTCCTGGGCTTCCCTTTACATTTTATTAAAAATACCGCTTTATTAGAATAAAGAGGCCTGCGAGTTCAAATTGGCACAAATTGGTTTATACACTGCAGCTGCTCACACACACCTCGTCCTATCCAATTGACGCTCCTGAGATGCAGCGTCACTCCAAAGGACAAACCGACCGGGTTTCATTCCTGAAGTCACGGCAGCACAGTCGCATGGCGTGGCGCAATCCACCACCCTAACAAAACCACAGCTGAATACCAGTTTGGGCTCCAAAGATAGCTGCAATTACGCATAGGGCCCTTTGTTCCTGCTCACAGTCCGGAGCAGTCAACTGTAGCATGGTGCTGTGGCTCTACGGTCGCCTTACAATAAAGGACAACGTTTGATATCTGTGGACATCAGAGCACAACAGGTAAGGAGCTTTCCTTTGGGCTTGTAGGGAAGGTGTACCCACACCATGCCTGCATTAATTGTGATAATGTTTTAACTGTGAGACTGAGCAGTTGGATATCATCTGAATAATTAATATAAAATTAGTGTTTTTCAGGAGTATTCAGTCCTGTAACAATAATGACTTCCAACCTGATCACCAGGAGCACTTGAGTCAATGTTTCTGAAATTTTAATGTTTTATTCATTAGATTTTAACTTGTTCAAAACTTATTTTGTTCAGACATAAATACTATTATTCCCAGCTCAAATAGGAAAAGACTACAACAATATCAGGTAGGAGTTCCTGAAGTTTGGGAACTTTTGGTCGAGTAGCCTTTTGAAAAGCCTTCTAATGTCATCACCAGCCTCATAATTTCAGATAGGAAATGCTTATTTTATAGTATTACTCAAACTGGAGATCCAATATTTTCCTGTATCTGCTGACTCTTGTGCTCCAGTTCGATTAAAAAGTCAAAATGCCTGTCGAGATAAAGACGTCAGACAGATCACAAGGTAAAACAACTCGTCTGGTGAGGAGCAACACGTTTGATTATTCTTTGTAGAACCTGTTAGGCCAGTGCTGGGTGGAGGACATCTGAGGAAGGAAACAGGTATGCCGGCTTAAATGAGGCACTGGGTGTGTTTTTAAACTTGCAAATGTTTTCTGTTTGGATCTTGAATGTCATTTGTGTCCCTTTTTGCTTAATCGAGCCATATACGATGAAAAAAAGGTTAAATTCATGAGCTCTGAATTTAAAGATTTGTTGTTTGCTCTTTCAGGTCAGCCATCTTTTAATGAGTCACCTTTACCAATGTGTGTTCGAAGAGGACAGATAACCGGACAGAGAAAATCTTCTTGACATCTGTAGCCTTCGCTTATTCTCCAGCCCAACCATGAGGGACAGACTGAGCAACCTGCAGGAAATGTCCAACGACCATGTGGAGTATCCGGACTCCGCGGACTCCACTCTCTCCGACACCTTAAGCAACGTGGACCTGGAGGAGGAGCTGTCCCATGAGGCAGTGGTGTTCGACAACAGCCCTGCTCTGGAGGGGATCTTTTCCCAGTCACAGGATATCCACAGAGAGATCCAGCTCATCCGCCTGGAGATTAAAAGGCTTCGTGAGCAGAACTCTCGCATGGTCCAGGGCGTCACCACCATGAGCATTATCAAAAGGGACTCCAACGCTATTGGTGCTGATATAAAGGCTCGGGCTGAGGATGTGCTGGCACGCCTGCGGGATATGGACGGCACAGCCCGCAAGCTCGAAGAAGAACACGGCTCAAATTCTGCCATCACGCGCATTGCCAGAACCCAGTATGCTTGCCTCAGCAACGGTTTCCGCGATGCCATGTTTGAGTATAATGAGGCCGAGATGAGTCATCGGGAGAACTGTAAAGCCCAGATCCAGAGGCAAATGGAGGTAGTGGGACGTGAGGTGACAGGAGAGGAGGTGGAGGAGATGATTGAGAAAGGTCAGTGGAACATCTTTAATGACAACATTATGGCTGAAGGTAAAACCGCTCGCTCAGCTCTGAGCCAGGTTGAGAAACGTCACCAAGAGTTGGTGGACCTGGAGACCCGCATCAATGGCATCCATGAGATCTTCCTGGACGTCGCCCTGCTGGTGGAGGAGCAGGGCCCCATGCTGACCACCATCCAAACCAACGTTCAGAAAACCGACGAGTGCATACAGGAGTCCCTCGTCAAAATCGCCAGGGCCAAACGTCATGACAAGAACAACCCCTTTAAAAAGATGTTTTGCAGCTGTTTCCCATGTGTCGACTGATGACTGTACGGCACCGAGATGGTAGAGGGACAGACAAATATGCAATGTGCTGTCCAGACAAAGATCAGGGGGGGAATCTAAAGGACAATAAGCATTTTCTGTATCATTAGAATAACTTCTTAATGTTACAAAGTCTTTGTCAAAATGGCCTGTAGAGGTATTGCGTAATATCTTTCCAGGAAGTGAAATAAAGGTTGTCATACAAAGGTTAAAACTATGTGTCTAGATTGAGAGACAAGGGTAAAGTATTTTAAAATTGTATAAAAGTGATCCATTGATAACTGGTGTCGCAAATCAGAATTCATCCCCCATGAGGTGTCATGTGAATGGTATCTGAAAATATTTTTTAAGTTTTTGTAGCCTGATTTTTTTTTTATAAAATTGGAGATAAATTCATAGAGAAGATGCAGGTTTGCGCTGGGCAAGCTGTCTGACCCGGTGGTTTCAGATGCAGTAAACTAAAACCTCATGAATCCTATTATATACAAGTTCATTCAGACAGTTGTTACCTAAGATTATTTTCTAGTGTCTGATGAAGTCATTCATGTCACTACATGTAAAAGCACAATAAAAATAAATAAATGGATGTCCTAGAGATACGGCTCAAAGAAATTCTACAGTTTAGTGGTTCTTGATTAGATACATATTTTCCGCAACACTATACAAACATTTAAATTATACAATTGTTTTGGTTGAAAGTAACCAGCCATTCACATTCTGAAAATCCCCCACCATTTCCTAATGTTTACCGTCTCATATGAGGACACCAGAGGCGGATGTGTTGTACCCTAATCTGTTACTTTTCACTGCTATTTTATGACTATATTACCTTTCATTTATGGTGTCATGTATATTACATAAACGGTTATATTAAAATCAAGGTGAGTGTGGCTTTATTCTTGTTTTAAACATGAAATGAACATATGAAGACCTGTTGAAATGTAAAGATTAAGGTTGTATTTGGTATACATAAACACATTTCCTTAATTCAAGTTGTCAATCACAGGGGGCAGTGCTAAAAATGTTGCGTTGCAACAGCTCAATCACGCGTGTGACATATTTAATACCTGTAATCCCTGGCATGTTTCAGGTTCACCTCAGACATGCATCTCCTTACACAGATGTCATCACTTACCAAACAGAGCAGCTCGTGTTGCATTAGTCCAGTGTAGTGCTGTCAAATAGTTAAAGGGAAAGTTCACCCCAAAATCAAAAATACATGTTTTTCATAATACAAGTAGTGCTGTATGTTGTTCTGGCGTGTGTTGTTTTGGAGATACTGTCAGTAGAGATGTCTTCCTTCTCTCCAATATAATGGGACTACATGGCACTCAGCTTGTGGTGCTCAAAACGCCAAAAATAAAAACTTAACTAATGTCTCTTTCCAGAAATCAGGATCCGGCCACTCATTATAATCCACATACCTTGTTGTGAGCAGTTTCATTAAGGAGCTTTTTTTTAAAGTCTAATTCCTCAAATTTCTTCAGAAACTTCCTTGTGAACATTTGTCCTGGATGCATCATTTGACAGGAATATTTTCTTACTTAATCAACCCTGAAGTGACGAGAAAATGAACCAAAAACAACGCGTCTTTTTTTTTTTTTCTTTAAAGGAAGTATGGTGTGTGTTGCAGTGGGAAGGCCCTCGTCTGTCACCTGGGAAGGGGCGGCAGTCACACACACGCTGAACACGAAGCAGACAGACAACTTCCTTCATCAGCATAAATAAGATTTTCCAAGCGCCTTGGACCAAATAAATCAGCCTGAAACACTGAAGAGATTTACTTGCTTTCTGATTTTGTGGGAGCCGGTCACTGTGGGAGGTAAGGCACTTTAAAAGTGAATTTTATTTATTTAATGTTCTTAGGTAAAATGTGGAGCAGAGGCACCTGGAGACAAGTGGATAATTGGATCTAATCAGCGCAGAAAGAAAGGGCTGATTCAATGACTATCAAGAAGATGAATTGTTTTATCATATATTGTGACCGCTTTTGAAATATTGATTTTGTACTAATGTGGTATGAGGAAATGGCTTTTCTGTGTTCCGACTTAAACTGTATGAAATAATCAATCTCAGAGATTTATGCAAGTACCAGCATTTTGAACATTTTGTGCAGCGTGTGATTGACTAAATTAATGTACTGAAGAAATACTTAAACATATATAGCGCGACAGTATCTTTGGCCTTAACCCTACTTTTAAAGTAAATGTCTGTTTTTCAATAAGATAACGTCTTCCTTGTTCCTGGTTTGAAAAAAAAAAATTCTTTGAGCTTTGACTGTCATTGTTGTTGTTAACCACAGAAAGAACCTACATCAGATAAACTGACCAGTTATTGTTGCTGTAGTTGTATAACTCTGACATGTTGGCTTTGGATGGGTGGTGTAGTTTCCCTGTATGAGCTATGACTCTGTACATGCTGTCATCAAGGTACTCAATGTTTTAAAAAGGGGAACATTGTATGCCATCAATTTGAGGAGGATTATACCATAATGAGGGTGCCTACAGCCCAACATGTAGAACGCATGCGATACTAATTTTGCATTATGAATTTGATCTATTTGCACAATAATCAACATCTTGTTTTGCTCTGGTCTCTCAGGCAAAAATGCGGGACATGCTGGAGAGGCTGCAGACCATTAGTGAGGAGCAGGAGGACGACGAGCCAGAGTTTTATTGCTCAGAGTATGATGTAGACAAGGGGACTCTGTCTCAACAGGCAGTGATGTTTGAGAACACCTCCACCATTGACAACATCCTGAGGGAGGCCTACTCCATACGCAAGGAGATCTCCTTGCTCCACTTAGAGGTGGAGCGTCTGAAGATAAATAACGAACGCTTTGGCACCTCTGTGCGGCGTCTCACCCTACTCAAACGGGACTCCGACTCGATTGCCAAGGGGATCCAGCATCACGGCGGGGCTCTGTACGTCCGCCTTCAGGCCCTGGGGAAGGAGAGCAGCCAGCTAGAGGAAAAAGACGGTCCCAACTCTGCTGTTGGTCGCATTGCCCGATCTCAGTATGACACACTGTCCCGTTACTTCCAAGCTGCCATGAGTGACTACAATGTGGCAGAGGAGATGCAGAGGAACACGTGCAGGCGGAGGATCCAGAGGCAGGCCTCCATAATAGGGACTGAAATCACAGATGACCAGCTGGACGTGATGGTGGACAAAGGTGGTGAGGGATGGGCAGAGCTGTCCCAGAGCCTGCAGACCCAAGGTGTACGCTCGTCCCGCTGGGCGATGTGCGAGATCAAAGGCAGACACAAGGAGCTGGTGGAGCTGGAGGTCCGCCTGAAGGAGGTCCATGAACTGTTCCTGGACATGGCCGTGTTGGTGGAGGAGCAGGGATCCATGGTTAACAACATCGAGGCGAATGTGTGTGGCACACAGGAATATACTGAGAAAATCAATGTTAACGTCAAGAGGGCCCTGCAGTACAAGAGGAGGAATCCTTTTCAACAATGTTGTCCCTGCCTACCCTGTTGGAGAAACAGCCAACTAATTTAGTGCTAGTTTTAAATGTATGCAATTTTATGGATGATTGAAAAATTAAATAAACATTTACCTGTGTAAAAAGTTATTATAACCTGAAGAGATGTTAGACAATGTGTTTAATTCATGATAAACTGAGGCTTCACGAGGACAAAATGCAAGAGAAACGGTTTTGCTGTTAAAGAGCAGCACACTGTATTTCCCTAATTGTGGTGTGAGGCTAACAATTGTTCATGGTTTGGAGTTACCAGCTGTCTAAAATGTAATCTACACTTAAATAACTTATTGTTATTTGTGTCAAAGTATTATTTGTTAACAAGTACATATTGTGTTAAAATCAAAAGAAACTTAAGTTTTTGGCCCTCTAATGTGGCTTACTTCCTTAAAAATTTAGGTGACGCTTTCTCAATCTTGTGCGACTGTGACAAAGTTAGATGGTGATCTCAGATGCAACTATATGTACGGTCTGTGGGCTTTAACTGGTAGGCCTCTAGTGCCACTTTTGGGTAAGTGGGGGGGGGGGGGGGGGTCATCCTAATGGTTGACACCATCTGATGTAGGAGGTGGATGCAGTCTGTACTTAAAGGAAGATGGAGTCCACAAGCAGTCTATCAGATGAGATATCCATAGTGCAGATTAGTGGCACAGCTTTACTGACTGATGGGAATGATGGTCTGGAAGCTCACAGCAGTGGTCTTTGTATAGTGCAGCTGATAAAGCTACCAAATGCACATGCTACTCCCAAACTGTATCTGAATCATGTAAAGTAATCTGAAAGACACACAAATAAAAACGGTTAAGAACTTAAGAGTTTCAAGTACATCTGTTATTGAGGGAAAAATGAATTATATAAAAGTGTTATTCAGATTTTACATTTTTGATGCTACCTATATTTCTCCTTTGTTTACAGGTGTACCGATTGACTGGAAAACATCCTAACTTAGCCTACTAGTTCACATACATTCTTGCTTCACTGGTTGTGATATTCATGATATTGGAAACCACAAACAATATCTAACTTAACGAGCTAACGTTATAGGGACATTTCATGAACCAAACATCCTAAAGTTAGCCTAACTAGCTGAGGTTAGCTTGCGTTATATCTTCAAAATTGCAGAGATAAGACAAAAATTCACGCCTCTCTAAAATGAGCTGTGTGGCGCTTTAGTGCACATCCTGGTTGTTGCCCAAATTATGCTAGGCTCCCTAGCTGCTCTTGAATGCTTGTAGCTTGCTAGTTGTCAACGAGCGTGACATTAGCAAGTTCGCTCCAGTTTTCCACCTTACACGTTAGCTGCTAGCTGCGCTAGCTCTACCCAAGACGAGACATTGTCGATGTTGGATTATTGTTGTAACAATGGTTGCATTGCCAGCTCCGTAGGCATTTTAAAACAAAATACAAGCAAAATACAAGCCTGTTGAAATATATTTAAGGGGTCCGTACGCGGTGTATACACCAGGATGGCCGAGTGGTTAAGGCGTTGGACTTAAGATCCAATGGACATATGTCCGCGTGGGTTCGAACCCCACTCCTGGTATATGTTTTTGGTGATGTCTCTTACAGCAGATTGACATTCTCAATATATGGAGAGTGTCCGATACCGCACCCTAAGCGGCTTAATAAAACAATACACACCTAGAACAGTTAAGGAGGCGGGTGTAACCTTATGCCTGTATGGAATTCATGGAATGTCTAGTCAGAGACAATTGCAGTTAAGACATGAAATAGTAAGGATGTTACTATGCTTAAATAGTGGTAACGTGACAAAAGTGAAAACATTAATGAAAAGACTGCTCCTCTGTTGTGATATTGTAATTATTCATTCTCTACTGTGATCAACGAAGGCGCTTTAACTGCCCTTTAACACTTTCCCGTTTTTCTTACTAGTCTACTTTCATTTAAGCTATTGCAAATCGTTTCGTCTCTACTGTGATTAGTCAAGATTGGCAGGAAAGTAGTACTGATGGTACAATAATCACAAGCAAAACAATACAAGCCCACCTCCTGCTGGTTTGTACAGGTAAATTATCCATACGTTAGGCATATTTGGTAAATATGTCTGTGTGATGATACCAAATTAATTTTAACTAAGTTGAACGTGTTCATACGTTTATGAATATCTGTCGTTTCATGCTGTATTTGTTTAGTAAAGTCCTCCAGGTGAATGTGGCCTTTAGGAGTAGTTGCACCTCTGGGGCAGAAGAGGGCACTCTAACCCTGTCTTGTAGTCTCTGGGCCGGAGTCCAAACGTTGGCTCATTTGAAGGCCTACACACACTCTAACCCCTATAATTTTACAGCAAGGGCGATGCCTTGGGCTCATGGAAACCCAGTCATCTGCATCTGCCACAGGAAAAGCTCCACAAATAGAAATAGCTGTAACTCTTTTAAAATCGTGTTCAAAAGTTTGTTGCACTGTAGTCACATCCAAGAGGTGTGGATGGAAAATAAGCCTTTTGAAACTTTCTCCGCCCAATGAAATTCTATACAGGTCTTTTGCAATGCAGTGCTCACAAACAATGAATGTAAACATGTTTTACATGTGTAGCAGTCCTGTGACAAATTGTGGTAGATGTGCCATAAGGCAGCTTCCTACTGGAGTACTTCAGATTTCCTTATTTTACTCAATAATCTATTTCAACACGTCAGTGAACCACAGGTGAGCATTCTCACCTGTCCCCTGTCTCCCTCCATACTCACCACTCAATTTATATGCTGTCACTTGATAGGTGTTCGAGGCCTAAGAGAGCACTAATTTGTGAACTTGAGCTCTTTCTTTGAGCTGTGTGAGGAAGCATCCACAAAAGAGCCCCGACAACTGAGAAGAGGGAGGGGGAAGGATGAGGGCTTACAATGGATGATCAACATCTCTGCATCCCCAAAGCCTCAGAGACTCTTTCTAATGGGCCTTACTCTATTGTTCAGGCCCCTCTTGTTGCTTTTCAAGCCAACACATCACTCAATACAAGAAAGTGAAACCTGAGATAAGAGGAGGTGAAAGGGTTTAATGATAATATCTGTTGCTATTATTATCATTATGGTAATCAATACTGCTACTGTTATTTTCTGTTATTTGAAGTAGTTGCTCCCTTCTGCGTTAAGTCACATTTTAACTGTCAAGTGGTCTGCTCTTTTTTGTTTTTGTTTGCATGTCATGTATGAAAGGTGCTATATAAATAAAGTGTATTGTTGTTGAGTGAAATGTTTTACGTTTTGAATACCGTAACTCTAAAATAATGGAAATAAAATGGAGTGGATTTTTAAGGAAGACATTTTTTTGTGTGATATGAAAATTTGTGTTACAGCATTACCTTTACACTTGTTTTCAGAGTACCAAAAGGGAAGTGTATTGACTGAAACTAGAATACATGCAGAACTATACCATACACTTTGGACGTAATTGTACTTATTTCTTGTCACCTGCTTCACCACCTTTTAGAGGGAAATATTGTACTTTTACATTTATCTAATCATACAAGTTATAGATTAAAGTAGCTGACCCAACAGTGGAGAAGGTAGTTCAAATTAACATAAACATGACCTGTTAATATATCAATAATTATATTTCAATAAAGTATTATATAATGAAATGCTGAAGTACATTTTTGATGCTTTAACTACGTTTTACTGACAATATTGCTGTACGTTTCCTCAAAGGAACAGTGTCTAGTATTAGGAGGATCTATTGGCTGAAATATAATATAATATGAAGTGTATAATCACCTGAAATGAATAATCGTTGTATTGTTGTATTCCATTTCTGCTAATAGATTCTCCTAAACACTGTGCCTTTAATAAGCTTTTGAATGTAGGATTTTTTCTTGTAATATAGCTTGTTGTACTGTGATATTACTACTTCTACCTTAGCAAAAGAACAGCATTTTCTAAATATACTTACTTTCACCAATGCAATAGTGTAGTGAATAAATATAATTTGTCATATTGCAATTTATCAAATATCTTGGATCAAATGGCTTTGTGTAAATAGTAAATTTAAGAAAGCTGTGGTGCCTTTACGTGGAATGGTTTTGAAGACCCGTGGCCTAATAAACATTCCAGTTATTATTCCACAGTGAAAGTTTCTTGTAAAGTGTTGTGTTTCCCAGTGGGAATCACTGGTTTCGTTGATGTTACGTCACGTGACGCCTACCGCGCCATGTTTCCATCTCAGCGTCAGGAAAACTTTTAAAGCCAGAGGGGAAAAACTCGAGATGAGCGTGAAGCCACCCAGAGTGAACACGGTGGTTCCGGTTGAAACCTTCACAATAAATGTAGTTGACGCAACATTAATGGAGTGTCCTCCTTAACTGAGGATTAACGAGAGTGAAACTGAAATATGTAGCAAATGTAATCATTACTTAAGTTGTTACAGTCAAAATATATGCCATGTAAAGTATTTAACATTCTATACATGGGGTGGCAAGGGTACCTGTTTATGATGGAAGCTGCAATGGGAACTTATCGTTACATTACCAAGATGAAAAAGTAAAAAGCAACTGCACAATTGTATCCCTGAAGACAACAGGAGAAACTGCAATTGCCAATTGGAATAACTTCCAAGTGATTGTCATGGTGGACCATCTACAGACCCTTTTACTTTGAAGAACCTGCTCCAGCATTTCCGGTTTGATTAGCTAACTCTCTCGAGCTTGACACAGCTGTAAGCAGCAGGGAGAAAGAGTCAAGTAAGCAACAGGAACAAAGTTGTGGGACCCGAGTCCCGCAATACCGCGGTGTTCACCCTTTGAAATGCAATAACCATCTCTCCGTTCCCCACACACAGCCTGCCGTGTGTTTTAAAGACTACCGTAGCTCTGCTTTGCTTTGCGTTGCAAAAAAGGCGTGTTTTTTTGCCACATTGTGGAGACTGGATGCGCTGGAGGACGGGATCCTTTTAGTCAGCTAACGCAGTTAAAGAAGACGAGTGCCTCGCATCGAGTAGAAAATGCCTTAGATTAATGGATCTAATGTAACGTTAGAAAAAAACCCTTTATTTTTTTTAACTTTTCCAATACATTTTACGTCATTGGTCGATCCGTACTCGACACGCTTCGGACTTATTTTGAGGGCGCACGTCTTCTGACTCCTGACAGCGGAGGTGAGTGTTTGATTTGGATCCATGATGTGCCTCGATACATTGTATCAACGGAATGCGAAGCTTATTGTGAAGTTAGAAGTCAGACTTTGGGTGTTTTAAAAAGTTAAAACGTTGGAATAAGACGCCAAACAGCCACTGTTCCTACTAATCATGAGGTCTTGTACTGAGGTAGCTCTTAGTGTACATTGCAACATGATGACAAGTCAGTAAGCTCTAAATACCTCCGAGATAAAACATTAACTACGATTGGTTTACAGTTTAAAAGTCCCCTTTATGTGTTGTGTAGCTGTATCATTGTGAGTTTATTTTTGATAATCTCCTCAGATTACTACAACACAGGAGCACTTTAAATGTATTGATCTCAAGCCAAAGCATTGACACTGCTCTTGTTCAAATAAAGTAGTCTAGAAAAGACTGAACTACACCTGTGGACGTTTACAGCTTCAATGATTTCTGATTAAACTGGCTGATTGTACCCGTCTGTGGTTTCTGTTGTCAAAACTACTTCACTCCCACTGAGAGGAACCGGGATTGTAAAGCCACCACCAGCACAGATAGAGGGGACTGTCTTTTTCCTCCAGTTTACAGTTGTTATTTTTGGGGGTCTTGCATCATCTCTCAACAACTGTAACCCACCAAGCACTCCTCCTTAAAACTGCGCATGCACTCCTTTCATGGTAAAAGCAAGCTATTTTGGGAGTGGACATGGTTGAGTTTTTTTTTTTTTTTCAATGAAAGGACACCTTAAATGAAAACAGACCACAAGCATGAACCCGACACTAAAAAGCAACTGCTGAAAAAAAATGACCTGTGCAACTGCAGCACCAGCTGATCTATTCACGAGGTCAAAGTGAACTTTGGAAATTATGGCGTTTCATTTTTGGAGCTAATGGAAGTTGAGCAAACATCCCATGATAAAAGAAAACACACAGTGCCATTTGCAAATATCAGCACATGAGTAGACGTTGAGTGTAATATAATATTAATATAAGATTAATCCTCTGGAGAAAACTCCCATCACTTGATCTCATTACTTCTTGCAAGGATTCATAGTCCAGGGTTGCATGATGACAAACCTTACCCATTAACCATCCTACATAATATCAATAGATACCTCTGAAATCATTGTCAGGGTCTTACATTAACTAATTAGCTCGTGACTACTTGCGTTAGATTTGTCAATAATTTGACTGTGTGTGATGGTTTGTGGGGACCAACCAAAGGAAAATCAGCCCACTCAACACATCTCTACGGTGGCTTAATTTCACCTTTATTTAATGCTTTGGGGGTGTTTCAAACACTGAGATTATTGGCTAGTATTTTACGAGCCTCTACAGAAGCCTACACTATAATTTTCCATTATTACAGCATCAATTACTAATGGGATTTGTCTTACACATAAATCAAGGCCCATATTTCCAGCGAAGGCCATAAAACCGGCTTGTTTCTACTCCAGGATTGTTGAGCGGACATGGAGGTGAAGTCCCAAAACAGCTGTTAGTGTTTTGATGACCTGCGTCAGATATTCCTGCGTGCTATGTGACCGTGTTTGAATGTTTTTGTGTGTGAAGCTCAAAAGCATGTGACCCCCCCTCCTCCACTCTCCCCGGCCCTCCTTTTTCGAGATCATTTTCTCTGCTTAAAACCACATTAAAGCAGAAAGGAGCTCACCTTTTTATTCTTACTTACAGGTGCAGAACGAGGGCTGTTGCATTGTGCGTCGAGACGCCTGGAACTGTATCGCACGATTTTGAACCGATAAAGCGTTGAATCTATTGGCTACCATGGCATCGCACGGTGACATCGCAGCGGGAGGAGCCAATGAAGAGTTCAACGACATCATCAAGTGGAGATCTGGTATGTTTCTGAGATTGTTTAATGTCTGACGCTCCATATTGGACACACCGCTTGCAGTGTGTGTACGCGTGTGTGCCAAACCGAAAAGCTGTCGGATCATTTGGTGGTCCTTAAAAAGACATGTCTTCTTATGCGTACATTGGGAGAACTTTTTTTAGTCGTACGTGCATAAGAGCAGTCGCTGAAAGGAAACACTGACGGAGCCAGAAGTCCTGTTGTGCACGGTTAACCTCAGTTCCCATGGAGGCGAAGGGAAAAGGGGTCAGAAGGAAAGCAGAGCAACAGAGCCACGGAGAGAACAGGAGACAGTCGGTTGTAACACGTTTGCACGGAGAAGGAGAAAGTCACAGGCAAGGTGACCAATGACAGCGGAGAAGACAAAGAATGCAGGGATGGGTCTAAAGAGCCGCGCCCTGTGATCCCTTTCTCTGTGGATCATTCCATTCCGTGGGTTAATCTTTTGTAGCGACACACAAACAAACAAGCTGTTGCTCTGGCAGAGGCAGTGCTTCAGTTGAGCAGACTGTCAACATTCAGGACTGGCACATTCTTATTTAGTATGTTGAACCTGATATTGTGTGTCTATCTCTGCTCAAAGACGGCATTTCTCGCTGGCTTTTGGAATAGGCTTTAACTTGAAGTGACTTTGTGTACATGAGCTGTACTTTTGCCTAAAAACTTAACACAACTAAGCATGCAACACTGCCGTCCGGGGATGGTTACCCTTTAACGAAGTCTTGTAGGTAAATTGAAATTATAGCTTCAATCAACTTGAAGCAGCAAATCGCTGGTATGTTACTTCCATTGGTTTGATAATGTTACCTGCAATGTGCAGCTGGAATCAATCATATAAATGCTTATGTTGGCATCAAAAAAGTGGTGGTCCGCCATGTGCTTTAATTCAAATATGCTGGACGTCCTTCCCCACTCCCCATCCTCGCTGCTCGTCTCTCTTTACTGTAAACTGTGAAAGAGAAAAAGTAATAATCAGAAAAGCTGGTAGGTTTATCCGTCCGTGTGCCAGCTTTCCACGCCCGTGCAGCCCCAGAAGGCCCGGCAGATTCCGTGCCGGCAGGAGTTTGTAATTTACAACGCTCGTATCCAGACCACAATGCTTTTTCTTACAGAGATTCCGGTTTCCCTAGCAACCCCAAAAGTAATGTTTTCTTTTTCTGGCAAAGCGCGTAGCTTAGCTGCTCACTAAAACGACCCACAGAGAACCTGCAGGGCACGCTTGTGTGTCGAAGGCCTTTTGCCTAATTGTTTCTGGCCTTTTTCGGAAATATGGCTGAAATGAGGTGTTCTGTTCTTTAAGTCAGAGGCTGCGTGAACTCTGCAAATCCACGTCAAACCAGGGAAAACAGCTGCACACCTCACGATGAGAAAATTAGGAAAAAGGTTATCTTTCAGAGGCCGGTTGTTCTAATTGATCCTGTGAAAGCCTAACAAACGTGGGTTTGTCTGCTGCGATGGAAGAAGTCGAGACAGGAAGATAGATGGTGAGGAAGAGAGATTTGTAGCATACGTGGGGCTGAAACATGGGCTTTGAGAGGTGATTGACAAGCAGGTGTGTGTGTGTGTGTGTGTGTGTGTGTGTGTGTGTGGGCAGGTGGACGGATGTTTTCACAGCTGAGACGAGCTGTGTTGAAGACTTTACTGAAGGAGTGTATGCTCAAACAGCATGCGCGCTCTCGCACCTCTCTTTTTCGTCATTATTGCTGACTGTGAGAAAATGAACACCGGTCATCCCGATCATGTGGAGGGAGTAAACAGAAGTTTTCATTTTGAACCTTTGTTTCAGTTATTTCAGCTGCCGTGTGCTCTATATGTGAACTAGTACTACAGTGAGATCTGTACACTGCCACCTATGATGGAGGTCAGCAGGCTAGACAGTCTGTCCCTCTCACATATGCACACTCATGCCGCTTGAGGGGGGGGGGGGGGGGGGGGGGGGGCTCATGTTTGCCAGCGTGTCGAGTTGTTATGCAAGGGACCAGGGAGACAGAGACAAATGTGCAGGGTAGAACCGTGTGCAGCTGGAGAAAGTAGTGCTTCTGGGAAAAGTGACTCAACTGAGTGATTGACGGGTTTACGCACTAAACAGAAATATGCCCAACATGTACCTGTCATGTGTAAGCCCTACTCTCAGGTGCTGTTTTCCCTTTGCTCCCTTGACAAGTTGGTGCGATGCAGCATTTCAGTATTGTTCAGCACATGCCACACTGAAAAAGACTAAAAAGCGTTTCAAGATTGAATAATGTTAAGAGTTTGAGTCATTTATCAAACAAAGTAGCCGGTTCCTGCTCCTCAGCTGTGAGTATTTGTGTTGTTTTTCTTCGTTACACCTTCAGGCAGCTTGATGACTTTCCCGTAAGCTTTAGGGACTCGTGACAGGTATATTGTCTCGCATTAAATAGACCTGAATCTCACACAATTAATCTACAGAAATCGTCTACGGACGCACTGCAATGAAGGGATCATTACCTGTACCCCTAAAACTGACCCAATAGGCTGAACTCTGTTGAGAACCAGATGTGTGTGGTCCGGGTCGTGGCACAGCAGTTCTTAAAGAGCTGAACCAGATGTTAACGAGTAGTTTCCTGGTTGAATTACCCCACAACACCTATCTACCTATCCTGCCCATTCCCTTCCCCTCCCCCTACCCATTCCAGAGTGCAAACAAAGGTGAAAGGTCATATATCATCCACTGTTGTTTAACCACCATTACACAGTAATGGACACTCACATGACCTTATTTCCTCTCTGTTTATTTGTCACTTGAGAGCTCTGCAGGGGAACTGGGAACTCTGGTTACCTGACCTGGTCTTGTTCTTCTTCATCTTTCTATTCTCTGCTGTTTTATGTATCTTTTCTTTCCCTCACTCAGTGCTCTCTCCTGTTATTCACTGACTGTGACTTTGTAAATGTTAGGGTTAGACAGATAAAAGATGACTCCAGCTCCTTGAGTGTTATATCTCTATTATTGTCAGCATATCTAGCATCCACTTGCATATTTTACCAGCAGTAATTTCTAACCCTCGTGTCTTATAAGAGAACAGGAACCAAATGGAGGAGGGTGTGGTAGGAAGATTTCTCTGAAGGTTTGTCACCATACGAGCTCAGATACACGTCATGGATTGCTTAATGCTAGCCTTGGCTGCTCGTAGCAGGGTGTACCCAGTGTTGATACGAGTTTCAGCCATGACGGTAACAACTTTCTGTCAGAGGTATGCAGTCTTATGCAAATACATAATGATGGGTGTGCATCTGCATGTGTGGGTAGCATGGAACACAAATCAAAACAAAGAAGCTTTCACTGTGGCCGCCCTCTCCTTCTGAGATGTCGCGACCTGAATTTGTTTTGTTTCTCTGCCTCTGGTGTTTGAGCTTCACTTTCCTGTCAGGGTCCATGGTCACTGAGATTTTCCAAGAGCATCTTTTTGACTTTGAGGAAGCAAAGTGTCCGCAGGGAATGGAGCTAGATATATACAGTATATACAGTATACACACACACACAAGTGTGTGTTGGATTTGGCTGCCTGGGAAGTGGGAGGAAACAAGCTCTGCAAAACTCAGGCTGGAAATATGGGACTGGAAGCGGTGGCCAAAACATCTCCCCAGGGTGTGGTTGTCTGTGGGACTCTGCCTCTTTGGTCCATGTCCATGTGAATGTGTGTGTGTGTGTGTGTGCGCGCGTGCGCCCGCCCGCCCGCCCAGCAGCATTCAGACACCACGCCCAGCTGACATTTAAACTCCTCTAGAGAGGGCTGAAAATGTCAGTAAATGATCAGTGCTGGATGTTCCTGTGGTTGTTGAACACATAGAAACTGGTCTCCTCTTTACTGTGAATCTCTCCTTTCCAAAGCAAGCCCTTCTAGTTTAAACACCCCCCCACCTTTCAGCCCCTTTCCCTCGCTCATTAGGGCCACAAAGCCATGTTGCCCAATCTACCTTCTGACCCCTCGCATGACAGGATTTACTAAAACAAAAAAATAGGCTGAGGCCCAAAGAGAGATTAGATTAACCCTTGGAAGCTACTGTGGTATATTTCACCACTGAGTAAATAACGTGAGGAGATTGAATCCCTCTATTGAAATGTCTTTTTTCTGATAGTGCTGAAGTTTTTTTTTGTCCTTTGGTACTTAATTGTTTGTGTTACTTGTTCTAGTATTGATGGACTAAAACTAGGTGCATAAAGCTTTGTGACACTGTGTTCAAAGTGGGAATGATACCAGAAACTCTACAGTTGTTTTTTTTTTTTTTACTACCTAGCCCTGGGGGGAGTTTAGAATATGTTGAACATTGTTTTTGTATTTTTCACACCCTACACACAGTGGTCGGTATGAACAGGACAAAGTGGGTGAGAAAAGGTCTCAGGTCAGCCAAGGACAGTGTGGCTACTGTACATGTTGTGCACCTCTACAAAGACATTTTGAGGATTTAATTCAATTTAACTTCAGTTTATTTTGTAGAGCACAAAATCACAAATTTCCCTCAGAGGGCGTAACAATCTGTACACATACGACATCCTCTGTCCCAGGACCCTCGCATCGGTACAGGAAAAACTCCTAACAAGGAAGAAATCTTACAACACATTCAATGCATATGATAGAAATGATTCATATAATGATATGATTTAGAAATGTGCATCTTCCATCTCTTCCTCTTGGACGCTGGTCACACCACTGACTCGTCTGCTCTGTATCTGTGTATTCATGTGTGTGTGTGTGTGTGTGTGTGTGTGTGTGTGTGTGTGTGTGTGTGTGTGTGTGTGTGTGTGTGTGTGTGTGTGTGTGTGTGTGTGTGTGTGTGTGTGTGTGTGTGTGTGTGTGTGTGTGTGTGTGTGTGTGTGTGTGAAGCACAGCCATGATTACCTGATCACATCTGCCACTTCTGGAAAGGTATGTTCCTGTTAAGCAACCATTTTCAGCATGTCCTACATTTTATGGCCCTGTTAACTGCTGTGCGTTTGAGATAATAATCATAGAGACATCTATCATTGTTCAACTTGTAAAACAAGTGGACAGGTAGCCCCAACCGCCATGGGTTGTTGCAACAAATCATGTAAAAGTTTGAGTGAGGCGTGCGACTCTTGACTGCCGTTTTGTGACGGGTGGGGATCACAAACAGAAAGGAAAGTTGACAATCAGGACAGGAAGCTGCCAGAAAGAGGGCACAACTATAACGTTAATTACATTATTCCATTACACATGTCTGCTGGACGTCAAAGAGTGACAGTACAGTGGACGTTTTTGTCAGTGGCGAGTGGGTGTCAACAGTGTAACTAGAAGGCATGGGTATGTGACTCTCCTTGATTGTAAAATATTAATTTTGGATGTAGTGTAAATGTCGTTTATTGAGTTTGTGAGCGAGGAGGCTTTTGTTGGTCAGCCATAGGAGGATACACACAGTCACAACTCTGAACCTTGTAGCTCGACATCATTGTTTTTGTTCGGCTTTGTGACGTACGGATGAGTTATTTGATTCATATATCAACATAAATACAGTGCGTCTTGATGAATGAAGTGTATGTGTGTGTGTGTGTGAGAGACACAGAGATGTTTATGCCAGTGCAATGTGCACTCACACGGCTTCATCCAACCAGCTCGATGACGGATGCTCTCGGCGGGGTGTGTGAGGACGGAATGACGGAGGGGGATGCCTGTCTCTGGGTTCATGACTGATGCAGCCGGGTGGAAAGTCCCTTTTTGGTCTCTGATTCCTTCGGTCACTGCCAAAGCCAGCCTCACCCCAACCCGAGTCCTTCCTCTTTGAGTTGTGACCAGACCAGCTGCTACAACTCTCTCTCTCTCTGGAAGGAAGTGGATTTCATTCAGTCACACTCAGGAAGTTGGTCACGGGTGGACCGGGCTGGTATTCCTCCTCTACTTCCTCTTTTTGAAGGAAGGAAAAAGAGAAAACAAAAGACAGGGAAATTAACTTTCTCCCTCTGCCCCCCCCCCCCCCCTCTCTCTCTGTGGGAATAGACTTGTTTGTTCAGTTGCCCCTCATTGACTAAATATGTCAATGAGCAAATGGACTCAGACCTTTGCCCGGTTCCCTGTTCCACCACGCTGGCTCGCAGACCTGCATTAAATGTCACGAGTCACAGTTTTGGACTGCACGTCCTGCATTTATGCCGAGTCATTTCTTTGATACTTTCACATAAACGGCAGCAAAGGAAGTGGCTGCTGGAGCCGATGGGTGTCAGCGGTATGTTTGCGGGTTCAGGTCTCTCTTGATCATGTTTATCTGCTGTCGCTCTCTGCGACACGGGAGAGCGAGAGGCCGCCGTCCCCGTCAGTATTTAGTTTTGTCAGGGGGAGAATCAGCTGTCAGTTACAGCAGTGCATTTCGTATACGTCAACAAGCGTCTACGTCACCTGTCACTTACCTTTTTAATTGACTTGCCGAAGCAGCCCCTGCTCTTGTCACTCACTTTTCCTCATCCTCCTTGTCGAGTGTGAACATGTGTGGGATGTCACATTTGACAACCCCCCCCGGCCCAGCACCCCAAATAAACAAACCCAGCGTACCCGATAAGTGCTCTCACACCTCTACTTCCTCTTCCTCTTTCTCTCTCTCTCTCTCTCTCTCTCTCTCTCTCTCTCGCTCGCACCACCACCTTCTTGCCTTCCTGTTCCGGATTTGTTTCTCTTTCTTTCTCCGTCCCTTTCTCTCTTTTTTTGTTTTGTTTTGTACAAAGACTTGCTTTCCAACATGAATTTGAGTAAGTGGATGTCGTGGAGAAAGCGTGACTTTTTCAGGAGGAAAGGAAAGCCTGAAAGTAGTCCTGATCTAGGTAAGTGGATGAGCACATCTGTATCACTGCCCATCTGTGGAGGAGTTTAACAACGAATTCAAAGAAGCATGACAGGAAACTTAGCTGTTTATCCACTTCACTCGCCCGATCACTTGACAAAGGGTTCAGGCGCTCTGTTAAACCACCCAGTGATGCTCTGAACATGCCAGCAGCAGTTCACTGTGTTTCATACCCACAGACAGCACTTAAGTCCAAATGTAACATCATCTGTCACTTTTGTTTTTGTCTCGGATGCTTCATGCAAAAATAATTAGGTTGTGTGTGTGTGTGTGTTTTCACCTCTCAATCTCCAGATATTTGTTTGTTTGTTTCTTAATGATGTGCTGACCTGTATCTTTAGCATCTCTGTGTTTGCTGCATGCAGCTGGTCAACAACTGGCATCAGGTTTTGTTTTGAGATGAAATTTACAGATTTCTCACTTTCATCGTGAAGAAAAAAGACTTTTACTGAACTAGAATGTTTTAGATGCAAAAAGGTGTGTGAAAGTGAAATAATAAGGTGAATGTTTCTGTCGTTATGGTCCTTTTTCTCTTTTTCTCACACTGCATCACATTAGTATTTGAAATAGTTTGACCCTCTTTTGCATCTGAAAAGGCTTTTCTATTATTTATTTTTTTTGTCAAAGTGCCGGCATTTTCTGTATCATTGGAACTTTTCACTTCAGCTACACATTGTTGAGTTCATCGCTCTTAAAATCACTGCAGTTATTTTATGACCCAATACCTTAGATTACTCTCACTCAGGCTCCTGTGTGTTGTGTTGCTTGTGACAGCTGCGTCGTGTACGAGGGTTAAAAGTCTTAATGTAAAGACAAGCGTCGTAGAATATACAGTATATGGAGGATTGGATCTGAGGAATGTGGGCAAACTTTGAGTTCGGAGGATTTCCAGCAGATGCAGATCCGAAAGTTAAAGCCTCTGCCCCGCCACATATTTGGGCAGCGATCTCCGGGCGATACCTTGTTTGTCTCCTTTTCCCATCTCGTCACGGCTCGTGCACTCTGCCCTTTTGCACGCAGGGATGGTGCCGAACAGTGTTTCTGTGTTCACCTGTGTTCCCTCCTTGTCCCACGATGCATTGTAACTCCCCACGCTAGGCCTGCCCTGTCGTGTTCTGCTCTGCCCCCAATCTGTTTCCCTTTCATTGGCAGTGTCCCTCTTTCCCTCCTCTCTCTCTCCCTCTCTCTCTCCCTCTCTCTCTCTTTGCTGCATTCTTCTGATCTTTTCATCCCTCGCTGGTCAAGGAGCGACAGAGGCAGGAGAGAGAGAGAGAGAGAGAGAGGAGGAGAGTGAGGCATGAATGTCAAACTCTGTTTTGTGCTGATACACTTGGATTATCTCTTCTTTGGTTCAGCATTGCGGGGGCTTATGGTAAATGATGGCAGAGTATGGGCTCAAACTCAGAGGTAGGAACTTTTGACAGATGTGTGACACATGGCCTGGTGGCAGCTGGGTGTGTTTACAGGTGGTGCAGTTTTGTGTGGTAGACAAATGCTGTATAGATTTAGATTCAAGTGTATTGTCATATATGTACTATTATATGTACAGTAAAGATGCCACAGTTTACCACAGTTGTTACTTTATAAGTATGTTCTTAAAGATGCTCATTTAATGGAAGACATTCTTGTTAGACACTACATCTTCACCACTCTTTGCTTTATTCTCATTCACTTTACCATCTTCAAGTTGTATCTCTGACTTGGCTTACAGTCAGTCAACCTGCTGTGACTTCACTAGATTCCAGTACTTCCTCACTTCACCATTCATGCTCGGCCAGCTCGCCACAGAGATGTTTTTCAGGCTGCTAAGTGGGGATATGGGTTAATCTTTCTGGACGTTCTGAAGTGTTTTCCTTACAAATTCCCAGATCTTAGCGGGGGAAGAGTGTCAACAAGGCTGTGTGCCGCCGCCGCCGCCGCCTGGGACAAGCTTAGACAAGTGACCACTGGAGGGAGGAGGGAGGAATGCACGGTGGAAATGATAGGAATTCTATGCATTCCTCGCAACGTACATAGTCAACATAAAACACGTCCCATCCAACTGTTAACTGGATTCAGTTTTATGTGAACATACATATATGAGGAAAAGTTGAAATTTGTCAGAGAGATTCTAAGTTCAGTGATGGACAATGGTTGGCCTGAAAGGTTGTGATTGTTGTAGGACTGTTTGTGTCCTGTGTAAAGCTTATTTTATGTGAGGCGCGCGCCAGAAAATGACACAATCAGGGCTCCGCAAGTGGTCGCGGCGCTTGGTCACCTCACTGATAAAAACACTTTATTTGTCTCGGGGTGATACAAAGAAGGCCAATTTGTTTTTCGATGCTTCAGTAACAGGAGGTGTTAAAAAAAAATCTTCATTTGAGTATATATTTAGCAACCAAATCAAATAGTTTTACAGGGTATTAAACCTTAGTTTCTTTCTCTTGCATGTAATACTTAACATGTTTCTTTACAGGGCTTGTACAAACGCAAAACCGTAGTCCATAAATATGAGATATGAGTTTACGGATAACCTTGGTTTATGGCGTTTTTGCGGTTTGATTCCCCACAGTTCATTTTGTTTGTACGCCCTCTGGCGTTTCGGTGAATAATGCAGCGCATAGAGAATAAACGCCTCCGTTCATGCTCGGCGCTCGCGGAGGCCAAGCGTGAGTATAAACAGAGCTTCACGAATCAGTGCCCTCCACTAGGCTGCGGGTGGTGCTGGACTGAAAGACAAGACAGTTAAAAGATGAGCCTCCTTCTAGACTCTCATCAAGGTGAAGTTCACCCTGGAAAACCTTTTTTTAATGAATGCAGCATCTGCTTGAGAGTCGTTTTATAGCCACGACATAAGCCTTCCTTAATGTTTCATCTCCGATGACTCTGTTAAAGTGTGTACAGAAACAGTTTATTTTTGGTGTAGTGGCTTTCAACACTGTGACAACTTTCAAACAAACACTCCAGTTCATTTTCCTGCTTATTAAACCTTCAGTTACTTCAGCTGATACTGGGGCTAAATGTGTGGCGTCTGTTATTCATTCAGTGGCCACACATGCATTTTAGGCTATAACGAATCAATTGTTGAGAAAAGTTTTCGCTTTATCTAAGTATAACTTAACAAGTCTACCTCAGCTAAAGGTAATCGCTGCTCGCTGGTGCAGCTAAACTTTGTAAATATCTCTATTTATCTAATCTCTGAGTTCTCGTGTTGACCGTGTGATGCTGCCGTGGAAACCCTGAGGGTTTGTTTGATTTTCACCTCGGTGCCCCCCCCCCCCCTTCTCCTCGCTGTGTGGTCACAGGCTCTCTCCACCTGTGAGAGGGGGGGGGGGGGGGATACACTAATAGACCGGAGCTGTATATTCTACGTGTCTGCTCTGTGTTCCCAGCTGGCTGCTCTGAAGAACATGTGTGTTTCTTGCCTGCTTATGTCCTCTTTTGAGGTTTGCTTGCGGTTCATTTTTCTCAAACTTCTCAGTCAAAGCGTACTTCTTTAATGTTGGTCAACACTGGGTCAAGGGAAGTGGGCGCAGCCAGGCACTTTTGACAGATCATAGAATATCTCCGAAAAATATTCGGGGGAGGGGGAGGGGGTTGTTTGCAGAACGTATTGCTCATTTTGAAATAAACAGAGAGCTCTGCAAACAGGCTGTGCACATAAGTATGAGAATTAGTATTTTAATAGAAGGGGAACCCGAGACAAAAGGTGAAAGAAAACAGTTAGTCTGCTGTGGTGTGAGCGTGCAAGTGTGTACACAACAACATATTGAGAGCATGCGTGTGCTCAGTGGACCGTGAGAGGACACCAGTGGGATGACTCTTCCTGATGTAATCACTACTTCCTGTTTGGCTGTTGAGGAAGAGAAGCATTTGTTTCCCAGCACATTGACTGTACGTGACTCCGCTTACACTAATGCGTGTGTGTGTGTGAGTGTGTTTGGCTCAGTCATGTGAAATATGACGACTGATTATTTGACAGGGGTTGACTGCTTGTTCTGAAAATAAATGGGCCTGTGACTCTTGCTCCTCTGTGCTAGGGTTAGGGTTAGTTCACTGGGCTGATGGGATATCTTTACCACATGACCAAGTGACCCAAAACGATTGGTTTCCAGTGCAAGCATTACTCAACTGTTGCCAGTTGTTTTGAATAGGACCAGGCAAAAACTTAGCTTTTTTATATTAGGACCTCAAATTCAGTGATGGTTCTATTTCCTCAGTAATAATTAACATTACTAGAAGGAATCCACCATTTGATGTCCAATGCTTCTATTAATGCCTTTTTTTTTTTTTTTTGTGGTTTAAATATACACCAAGCCAAGATGATATGTTGACAGGCTTCAATTAGCAACAGCAGTGGGTTTAAATGATAAGTTGAACAGGAATTTGTGTGAAATCCGTGAACTAGACACGGCACAATACTCTAAATAGCAAAGTGTTACAAAGAGACGAGAGTAACACAATCTGTACATATAGTTGAGTTGTTTTTGTAACTTAACTTATCAGCATCCCTTTGGCATACCAGCTCATTAGAATGGGGTGTTTTAAACAAACCTCGTCTAGTGTAGTTTTAAAATGAGTGTTGACTCTCTCTCTCTAATCATTGGTATTCTATGGCCTCAGCATAACTAATTAGACTTTACTTACAGGCACTAGACACTGTATTCACTTTGTGTGTGTAACGTAAATGCTCATATCAATACATATGTAATGGTGTGTTAGTGATGTTTATACAGACTCTGCTCGGTGAGGGTATTTTTCTCTCTCTTGCTCTCACACACACCCACACACACACACACACACACACACACACACACACCCACCCTCTTGAACACACTTGCGCACACACAGCCCCGTCGCTGCTTTGATCCGTCCACCAGTAAGACATTCCTGTGCTGTGGTGAGTAGGAGCAGCAGACAGATTGAGGTGGAGCAGGGCATGAATCGAGTGTATTGTCCTGTCGAGGTGGTAAGGAGGAGACCCGAGCCCACGGGGACCCTCTCCTCACGGGCCCCAGAGGCCCTCCACAGGCTGCTGATAAGACCGACAGGACAGGAGGCCTCCGCATTTTATAAAAGGAAAATGTATATTGTGTTGAAAGCATGCTTGTCCTGTACCTGTCCTGCTCCTCGTGAGTTGTTTTCTCAACGTTCTTGCCAGCATTTCTCTCTCTCTCTCTCTCTGGCTGCCTCTCTTTATCTTTTTGTCTCTCTCTCTCTCTCTCTCCTTGTTTTCTCTCTTTGTTGTTTTGTCTTTCATTCTTCCTCCCTCCGTGTCTGTCGGGACATGTTAAGCCATTCCACCGGTCCGTTATCCGCTGTGATTGATTGCCCACAGTTATTGGGCCCTCTGTTATGTCACCTACCCTTTTGTCAATCACACTATCGTTTTATTTTTTCAAAGACCCCATGACCGCCTTTGTCTCCTGTATCCTTTTCTCTGCATCACCTTCTTTGATTCATCACCTCCTTCAGCGATCGCCTCTTTGTCTTCCTCACCTCTTGAGAAAGAATCCTTTAGGTTTTTATTGTTGCTGCCTGAGATTTATGTGGAAAAATAGGTCAACATACTCTCAGGAGGGCCTTTTTACAGTGTCACGGTTCAAAGCCCTTTTAAAGACAATGGCACAGAGAAGAGGACGCAGTGCAAGTGTATACGAGTAACTAGTCTCTCCTGCTTTAGTTCCCACCTAAAAACCTCACCCTTCCACGAGTCTCCTTCCACAGAAACACCCCTCCACCTTCTTCTTCTCTGCCCCAATCAGCTTCTCTGGTTTTCACGGAATTTTAGATTATTTGTTTGACAACTAAAAAGTTTTCAAATTCAGCCAAAAGTTTAGAGTATCCCTAAAGAATGGAATTTCATAATAAAATGGAAGATGTAGAAACTCTGTCTTGTCTTCTTCCCCAAAATCAAAAAATTCCCTCAAAGGGCTTAACTATCTGTATAGCAGACAACGCCTTCTATACGTTGACCCGTCATAGCTCCAAAAAAAAATCCTGTCTCTAGTCGAGTCTTGTCTCTTCCACCACCATTTATCTCCTCCTCTCATCTCTTCACCTCTCTCACCCCTACCTCTGGCCTCTGTTTGCAGTACATTCTTGTTTTTATGCCCCTTCTCACCCAGCCAGCGGCTGTGCGAGCGCACACACACACACACACACACACACACACACACACACACACACACACACACCCAAACAAAGAAGCCGATGACTGTTGGGGCTGGTGATCATAACCTCCGACCTTTTGTTCAGTTCATGGTACTTTACACAGCGACTAGTTGAATGACAGTGGCAGTTTATCTTCTGTGTTTGACTGGAAGTTCATACGGCTGCTATACTTTGCTGAGGAATGTCATATTTGTCTGCAGTGATTTGATGTTCTTGTCTGGAGTTTAATGATCCACCACCATACATCCTGGGATTGTTGATTACTGAGTACTGATACTGATCTCACAGATATGATCATTCCTAGTCTAAATTGAAGACTTGCAATTGCTTATTTTGTCTGTAGAGTAAAAAAATAAAATAAATGAAAGATTCAGTTTCCTAAATGATGGGTTTGCTGAAAAGAATGAAATCCTCACACCTGAGCAGCTGTAATCACGACATGTTTTGAGTCATTACTTTACAAATTAGTCTGCGGTTCAAAAATGCCTTTGTTTAATTTAGTGTTTTATGATTAATCATCATTAATCATTTCCTGGGCACATGGAAATGGATTTTTCCACTTCATTTCATTTATCACTGATCTACTGTACACAACACCTGCAGAGGCCTCCTTCAGCTATGATTGTAAAATATCCATCTCAACATGTCATTTTGTCCTATTGCCTCTGATATGTCACAAGCTAAAATATATTGTAAAGATATAAATAAAGTTTTAATAATGAAATGGATTGTTTTACTCCTTATTCTTTTAAATGTGGGACAAAGTGGTAAAAATAATTTTCAAAGTCAAGTCCAAGGCGTTGTATGGAGCTAACTCTGATCCATTACAGTAGCCAGCCGACGCCCAGGCACATCAGAGCAGCTGACACACAATAAGGCCTTATTGGAGAGAATGCAGCAGGAAGGGAGTCGAGCGGGAAGAGAATGTGAAATATTTGTCCATTTGGATTCGGAGACCAGGGGAACATTATAAATGGGCATCTGTGCACAGATGCAGATAGGTTTCCTCTACTGACACACACCTTTCTGACATTTTCTACAAATGATCCAGCGCCCCTCTTGCCTGCATTGTGTTGCTGTAGTTTTCTGGTGTTCCAGCCGCATCGATCATGAGGCTTTTAAGCCGTGACGCCTCCAGCCTCAGTAACCATTTACCAGCATGTCAGCGTGAGAGTGAATTAAGGCAGTGGGTTCCTGAAATAAACGAGTGAAAATGGACTTTGAGTGTTAACAATGTTCTGTGCTGTGGTCATAAGACTGGCTGTACCTTCCGTCGATGTGGGCATTTTTTTATTAACCACTATCAGCTGGTCTATCAACCAGCTTTCTAACAACCCCTCTTCTCTGTCCTCCACAGATGAGCATGATTCAGTACAGAAGAAAACATTCACCAAATGGATAAATGCACAGCTCTCCAAGGTAACGTGAAAGGCTTTAACTGCACTGCTTAAAAACAGATTAGAAAATGCAAATGTATTCAGAAAGAAGGCCATTAAGCTGAGTTATTGCTTTTAAAAGAGCTTCATCTGCCTGATATTAAAATAAAAAACTTTATAGAGGGACTGAAACGGTGGGACTACATCAAGGTTATTGCAGCAGGTTAGCTTTGCTGCTAGCAGGGTAGTCGGGTAGTAAACTGTTGAAATGTGAACCTTGCATTGTGTAAATGTTGTTGCTACTGTTCTATGATTTACTTTAATATTTCTCATTTGAATGCGGTAAAATGAAGCACAAATGTTCAGACCAATGAACTAAACATTTAGTTTTACTGCACGTCGTAGTCCATTACTCTACCCAGCAACAGCTTCCTTCAGAGCGCTAATGGCGTTATGTGTGTGTGGCCCTGTTTTTCTATCTCATCATTCTCATAAGCACACCATTCACAGTTGTGTTAAATATGCTTAATAGATTTTATAAACTCTCCAGACCTGCCAAAATGGTCTTTGAAGCTCTAAAATGCTCTCATGCCGTGGTTACTCTCGTCTCTTTATAATGCAATTTAATTTCCTATAAATTCTTCACAATAAAAGTCCCACGCTTCTACATTCCCTCCTGACTTACCTGTTAATAATATCTTGTTGCTCATGTTTCATGTTTATGACCTTCATTGGGTGGATGAACTACCCATTTTTAATGTTATGCCTCTGGGAATTTAAGTCCACTTTTGCCCCTCTCAATGCCAATCTGACAGTCATTTTAAATATCCTCCTTGAGTGGATTACATAGTTGATTTAAAGGGAAAATTCTCATCCTTGATGCCGACACATTGTAGACACAACCTTTACCAGTTCTGCTGTTTTCTCCTGTCAGACGGGGAAGCCGGCCATCAATGATATGTTCTCTGACCTGAGGGATGGGAGGAAGCTGCTGGACCTGCTGGAGAGTCTCACTGGCACTGTACTGGTGAGTTTGTGTACATTAAGGTTTGCATTGGTTTATCAATACTTTTTCAAAGGTTTCTTGGGGGCATGGGCAGGGTTGTAACTGCTGCATCCACTCAAGTTAGTACAAGCAAAAGCTTTATCTTGACCTTAAATCGAATGCAAACATTAGAGCCACACAGCAGATGTAGTTTGGATGCTTGAATAGAAACATTAAGAGCAGATATTTTGGAAACAATGTACTTTCTCCATTTCGTCAACTACAGATGTGTAGTTGTTGATTGTAGTATTGTCTGCTTGTATGTTATTTTCAGTTTTTCCTCCACAAAGATTTTGCTCAACAGAAGATTAGCGGGTTAAATTAATACTTTCCCCTAACAAACACAAACACTATCTTCATTTTTCTCTATGGATGTATGTCGTCAGTGACCAACCAGGCGCTCATGAGCACTCATTTTTGCTTTTTTTTTTTTATCAGTGTCACCTCGGTGTTACCCCTTCAACAGCATATCTGCTTTCTAGCACCTGCAGCCACACTTGAGTGCCAACTGTCTCCATGCCGTACATGCAGGCACATACATGTGCACACGCTATCTCTCTGGTACCACAATACTAATTCTATAATGGGGTGCTAATGAGTGATCGAGTTATGCGGAGACTTAAAAAGGATTTTCAGCTGGCAGCTGTTCATCCTGCCATTCTTTCCATATGTTGGCCTGTGGACACTGCTGATAGGGTAATGGCTGTGATTAACGTATGGAGAGAAGCACTCCGCTGAGTGATGGCATTCCTTTTCCTCGCTGTAGCAATGCCTCACATTTCTTCACGAGTGTGAATAAATAAATGAATAAATGTGTCATAGGCTCAATTTTCGAGGAACTGCTTTATGTATCTCTGATGATTTAACGACCGGCCAAAGATTCCTGCGGGCTAATGATAACACAGAAACATACTGTCACCTGATCAGCGTTGTGTTTCCTGTTCCTCAGACCAAAGAGAGAGGCTCAACCAGAGTGCACGCTCTCAACAATGTCAACAAAGTTCTTCAAGTCCTGCATCAAAATAATGTGAGTATCTGTTGTTTTCTGCTGGTTATTTTGTGCTCTCAGCTGCTGTTGACGGATGATTTAAGCCAAACCACGTACATGTGGTTCTTAACCAGGTCAACGAGTCTGCAGGGTTTTATTTTAGCATAGCACAGCCACAAATAAGGAACTATAGTGAACTGTAAACTTACCTGCTGCTGTGTTGTTGAAGTGAAAATCCACAAATGCTTTAGCTATGGTACATTTGACATTGTCTCACACTATCATATATGTGTACATTTCCATCCTGTATGAATGTGTCATTTTGTCTACACTGAGTTTTGTATTTTTCTTTCTGCATCGCCCCTTTGCTCCCTCATCCCTCCTCCTCTCTGTGTACAATAGTATAACGAACCGTATGTGTGGTGCAAAACGAAAGAGTGACGGAGAGAGAAGGGACAGTGTGGCAGGATGGAGCTCATTGGGACGAGAGAAGGGTCAGAGGTCGGCTCTGCCGTAGACAGAGAGGTCACTTTTTAGTTTAACCAGACACTTGACCTCATGTTCCACTCTGTGCCTTGATCCTCTCCAAAATATCTCCATATATAATCAGTCCACACATGGCCTCTCCTCGTAGGATTTGTGTCTGACAAGGCTGCAGACACACTTCATAGGAAGGGTGTAATTAGGGTTGTATAATCCACTGTGTGGGGGAAATGCATGGTCCAGAAGTGTTCAGCTGTACCGGTGTGGACACTCATTAAGATTCAAAGCAATAGTACATGTGCTCCACTTGATGAAGACATTCAGATGTTACTTTGTGTTTTACTGTAAGGGTTCGTGCTGTAACCAGCTTCATTTTGAAAAGATTTTATGATTACAGCAAACAAAAGATTTTCTCTGAGAAGATTTTACATTGTGTGCAACTGGGTTGGCTTTTCAACTAATCTGCTCAAAAAACAGGAATCTTTTCTACTTTACAACCAGGACCCAGCTATGTGCCATTGCTTGTATTATTAGTTATGTATTTTCAATGAGTGTGGCATTTCTCTCAGGTCGATCTGGTAAACATAGGAGGGACAGATATTGTGGATGGGAACCGCAAGCTGACTTTGGGCCTCATCTGGAGTATTATCCTCCACTGGCAGGTGAGCACACGTGTAGACACACACGGGCTGTTCCCTTCTTTCCACCCACATCCTGCACACACACACACACACACACACACACACACACACACACACACACACACAAAGGCTCAATTATGTTTGCGCTGACGGTAAACTCCCAATTCACTAATGATCCAGAGGGATTAAAAAATCAGCATTGATGTGCACACGTGCGTGTAAGCATGTAAATATGCTTATCATTCACTGATCTTCTCAAACCATTTCTTATAAATTTTGGAAGTCTATGCCGGTCGCATGATGCTCTCATCATGGTCCCCTGGTTAGTAAGGTGATCATTAGAATAATCATCACTTTCCATGGCACCAAAAAACAAAACATACGCAAGTTTTCGCTCCTATTTCTTCACCCATATTAATGTATGTGTGTTTTTCCATGTTTGTGCAGGTGAAAGATATCATGAAGGATATCATGTCCAACCTGCAGCAGACCAACAGTGAGAAGATCCTGCTGAGTTGGGTACGTCAGTGCACCCGCTCTTACCAAGAAGTCAATGTGCTGAACTTCACCACCAGCTGGGCTGACGGCCTGGCTCTCAACGGCATCCTTCATCACTTCAGGTGAGGAGAGATCATAGATTCTGGGCGTTGCTGGTGCGCAAAACGGGGTCACGTTAACAAACACTTTACTGCAGTGTTCTGATGAAACAGACAATATCCTCCGTCTTCATTCATGTCTTTGTTTTTCCGTACCTTTCTTACGTGCCACGGTTTGATATTTGTTGCTGTTGGAAGAATTTTCCGCTTTGAGTTGTCTTTGCATATTTGACATATACCCTTTGACTCTGAATGTAAATCATCTGCAACCCGGACCAAGAGCTTCAAATACCTTCAAGAAACCAATTCCTGGAATTTCAGAATGGCCGATATGTAGAAAGCGTTGTGTGTGTGTGTGTGTGTGTGTGTGTGTGTGTGTGTGTGTGTGTGTGTGTGTGTGTGTGTGTGTGTGTGTGTGTGTGTGTGTGTGTGTGTGTGTGTGTGTGTGTGTGTGTGTGTGTGTGTGTGTGTGTGTGTGTGTGTGTGTGTGTGTGTGTGTGAGAGCGCTTGTGAGGATACCCAGGCTAAGTGGCAGGAGGTCAGGTTGACAGGTCAGTGCCTGCCGGGTGTGTGTACACCGCTTGACTTGCTCTGTTTACGCCTGCCATGCCACTGTTTACACACGCTTGGTGTATGTGTGTAAGCTGCTGTGTGTGTGTGGAAGAAAGAGAGCGGGAGAAGCGTTAAGGCTGTTTTTCCCGCTTTCTGTAACCCCTTGTCTTTACTAGTGATGCGCGCACACACACACACACACTCACTCATAGGCCTGTGAGCAGTGAGAAAGGCCAGTGTTGGTTTAGACCTGGGCCAGGATTTAGGTGGATAATCGAACACACACATTCCACACCCGACTGGCCTCAACACAAGTCCCCCCTGCACACCTAAGGGAAGAGTCTTTTCTGTGCGGAGAACAGATTATATGTTCCCTCCAACAGCACCAGCGCTTTGAGAAATGTGCACATTTTTGTGGATATGATGCATGTGTTTTATGGATTATCTGAGACCGTACCCTTCATTTTGGAAATGTTTACAGTCTCCATGTTGCTGCTCTCTCATCGCCACTGTTCTTTGTGTCTTCAGGCCAAATGCATTCAGCTGGGATCAGGTGGTCAGACTGAGCCCTGTGGAGAGACTGGACCACGCCTTCACTGTAGCCAAAGACCAGCTGGCTATTGAGAGGCTTCTGGATGCCGAAGGTACGGCCTTATTGAGCAGCTTTGAACACTGAACCACACTGTACACCAACTGTAATTATTTGGACAAGAATAACTGCAGAAAGTTTTTATGAAAATGTAAAAACAAATTGTTTACAAAAGAAAAGGCACCTACCAACTACCTTTTATAGTAGTCCCAAAGATTAGCTGGATGTGGAATGACTTATATTTTACTGTCCAAAATTCCCACATATTAAAACATGGCCTGTGTTCATGGAGCCTGCCTTCATGTCCTGCCAGCAGTTGGATATGCTCACGGTGGAGCAAATACCTTGGTGTTGTCTTTGGCTGAAGATTTGTTAAGCTGCGTTTGTGCAGAATGTTTTTTACAGTTCACGGAGCACCTCAAGCTCCTCAGTGTGCACGTATACATGAGCTGTCTATGTTCAGACACTTCTTGTTATGTCATGACCGAGAGGTAGTCACACTTGACCTGTGTCAAAGCCTTGTTTAATTAGCACAACTTGCCTCAACCTGCCTTTTTCCCTCCCCTCTCCCCTTCCGTCCCATCTAATCTCCTGCTGTCACCCTTAACCGTTATCTCACTCCATCGACCATGCTGCTTTTCTCCACCTGCAATTTTCACCTCTCTATCCCCCACTCTCCTCCTCCTGCTTCTCACGCTTAATTTCTATCTCTGATCTTTCCGCCTTTACATCCACCTCCCTCCCACCATCTTGCCCGCTCTCTCTCAGACGTGGCAGTGCAGTTACCGGATAAGAAGTCCATCATCATGTACGTAACATCGCTGTTCGCCGTGCTGCCCAAAGACGTGAGCATGGAGGCTATCAGAGAAGTGGAGACCCTCCCGCGCAAATACAAAGTGGAGTCTGAGGACTCGGGTCCAGGCCTCAGTGCTCAGGTAAAACGCACAACACAGCATGTTTGTACTTCATGTGATATGATACAGGAGGGTACGATATCAGCATGCAAAAAGCACCAACAGCTGAGGCTTTTCTGGACAACGATTTTGGGGCAAAGTGGGATCCATACCGACGGGAAAGTCACTGTATCTATTCTCACAACCGTTTAAGCTGCTGAGTCCATGGAGACATCTGTTTTTCAAGGAATCCAAGGTGCTCTTTTATGTGTAAATTTTCAAAATCCACAGCTGGTAACCAGCAATGTAGACAAAAGCACATCGAGTCCAAACTTCGAGAATTTACAACTGGAATAAAAAAAAAGCAGTTCAGAACTGGTTTTCGATACACAAACCTAGGTCAATCAAAAACCTTTGTAAAAGCCCCTCTTGCGAACATTGAAGCATTTACGTGTCTTAAGTAATCTCCTTTAGCCACTTGTTAGCAACCGCCTTTTTTAACGTCATCACGCCGAACACCAGTCCACCTTTCCACCTTTCACTTAGGGGGGGGCTGACGTGAAGTCATGCGACCATGGTATAGTTCGTTATTATAGCCGTACGTCTTTTTACTTCTGCTGATTGCATTTATGCCTAAAAAAAAAAAATCATAGAAGTGGTGTTTATTTGTTAAGATTATCATAATCATACACGTGTTTGCCTCAGAGCTTATTTTCAAGAAGTGAATGGGATAGTTTATCAGGGAGCTAGGCTAACCTCACTATCATATTGAAACAAACAGTCGAACATCTGACTTTATTGGTCCGGAATATTTGGATTTATGTTCTGCAAATGCCAATATGTAGTATAAGATGTACTGCAAATAGTATTGTACTGTACTAGACTGTAAATATTTGGTTCATAGGATGTACCTTTTTGTAAACAGCACAGTGGATGTCCCACCCCAACCTGTTTATGATAATTTTGTGTATGGATACACCCCTCAAGAAATATACACAACAGTGTACTATCTCTTTAATCCCCATGGTTCGGTTATTTCAATAGTGACACAGTGCTCCCCAGTGGCTGCCTGTCTGAACCCCCCTTGTCTGTGCCCCCTGGTAACAAAAAAAACCCCCAACAACTGAAAAGCTGAAGGCGCAAAAAAAATTGAACCCATAACTGCTTCAACCTTTACTGCTGCGTTGTGTTTCTGATAACATTCAGTTTGAAGGCCACAGGCACCGTTATGTGCAAGCATAAAAGGAATATTGTGAAGTGTCTCATTGTGTGTGTTGCCAGATAGAGGGAGTCACCCCCACCCAGAAAAAAAAAGCCATCTCCTTCATTCTCTCCAGCACTGCTCATGAAAAGCACAGCAGGCGTAGGCAAATAGGGAGCAGAGCCATGACTCACCCCTCTGACATTAGCCAACAGACCGAACTGCATGCTGCTGGAAACACAGAGCTGTAAAGGGGGGGTGGAAGGAAATGAGGGAATAAATTGGGGAGAATGGGAGTGTGTGCAGAGAGTTGACAGGGAAGGTTATTGGAGCATTAAAGATGCCTGCGTGCTGGTGGGCAGGTGGCTTTACATGCACACACCGACACTGTTCAATGTTTAACATCTGTGAGCATTTCAGGGTGTCTTATTTCTACACCTTGATTCAGTTGGACTTTCCTGCTGTTTGACTAACTTGTGATGAGTAGCTACAGAAGATCAAACTGCAGCCCATGGATACATCGCTGGTTTGGCTGTTTCAGAGTTTTTTTTTAGTCAGAAGTCAGAAAATCCCAGAAACCACCTCTTAGGTTTATATTACCCGTGGGCACATACTTCACACGTCCTGGAACGAGTGCTGGAAAAGTCTCTTTTTAAATAGTGTCCTGATTGGTCCAACAAGGGGTTTACTTTCCTGGCAGAGTTCCTCTCTCCATAGGAAGTGATGCGTAATGCTGCTGGTAGTGTGAGAGTGGAGGGAAAAAAGTAAAGGCTCTTTGTTTCTGATAACTGTGTTTTGTTCTGGTAATTGTGTTTTTGAAGTTCATGCTACTGGTTCGTGCTATTTTTGTGGAGTTCTTAATCTTCATGTGTTTTCAATATTGACGGCTTGTGATCAAACAAAAATTGTACGTACGCATAATTGCATGCTCCAGAACCACAACTGCAAACGTGATGAATGCAGCGATTGAGTTGAGCAAATCATCTGGTGATAATAAAGTGTTCTGTTGAGCCAGACCACAGCTATTTTACAGCCATTCAAGTCAATAAATCGAGCAAGGCGGCAGTTTTCTCTCTCTCTCTCTCTCTCTCTCTCTCTCCCTCTCCCTCTCTCCCTCTCTCCCTCTCCCCCTCCCCCTCGTCTTTCCGTCTAACGTTGTTACTGATGTCTCTGCCAGCCTCCACCAGTCTAACATAAGGACTTACAGTATATTTGTGACTTACACCAAAATATCTGAAAGGTCATCAAATATTTTCAGCAGGTGACCTTTTTCTGAGTTCGCTGCACAGACATTACTTTTGTGTAATTTCCGCCTGGAAAACAAAGGTCCATTTGACTCGTTACTGGACCAGTCTCTCCACAGCCATTAGCATTTCTGTCATCTTTGACTTGGCTCGGCTCCGGCTGCAAGGATTTTATCTCCTGTTTATTTCAGCTGCAGACCGATTTGTTGAGCTCTGTCGAACTTTTTTCCAACTTTCCTTCAGAAAATGGAAACCTGGAATAATTTGTTAATTTAGTGAGATTGTGATTAATGAACTGCCTCTTTTTTTATGGTGTTAGATTTAGAAATGTATTCAGGGAAGTTGTTATTGAAGGACACTGCACTGACAAGACAACTGTCATGACACAACAAAGCTTCTTTCCACTTACATCTAAGTTTTGTTTCATTTCAAACATGCTTTCCCTCTTGTTCTTAAAGCCATTTCTTCTGCACCGTTCATATCTGACTGTACACTCAACGTCACCCAGGACAAACTTGCTGCTATTCCTAGAATGAGCATTGCCCTGCCCAGTGTTGAAAGGGCTCCTCTAAGCATCCTATAATAGGCCTGCAGTTGTTTTGTTTTTTTCTTAACTTGGAAGGGCAGGTTGCTCTGTGTGCTCCAGAGCAACACTGGCCCCTCCTAGATGTCTGGCTCTATTTTAAAACTCACCAACTAATGTGCTCAGATGAAAAGACAAATGGAGGTTTTGACCTAAAGTAATTACTTTTACTATTATACCTTTCCTATTATCACAGTAATGATAATCCCAGATGTCTAAAATATGGTCAACCGGTGCCCTCATCCCCGCCTCATGTCTTGCAGAATGTGCAGATGGAGGAAGCAGGCAGCAGCCCCCGGCCCGAGACCCCCAGCACCCTGACGGAGACAGAGGGGGAGATGGAGGATGAAGTGGACCTGGACAGCTACCAGACCACGCTGGAGGAGGTACTGACCTGGCTGCTGTTGGCCGAGGATGCCCTGCATACTCAGGAGGAGGTGTCAGACGATGTGGAAGAAGTCAAGGAGCAGTTTCACACGCACGAGGTAGGAGGAGACCCGCAGGCTGGCTGGCTGGCTTAGGGCTTGCAGAGATGTAAACATGCTTGCACATGTAGACAGGACTCGGATACATTGACATAACTAAATAAATACATAAATAACACTGTTGTTTGCACTTCTAACACTGTCAAAAAGTGACAAAGTGATACATTATGCGGTGCTTCTCAAAGGTTAATATATGAAAAGTCCATAACTGTCTAAATGGACTTATGTTTCAGTTTAGAATTAAACATTTTATTGTTTTTAAGACAAATGATGACACACTCAGGATATTTGTCTTATCTTATCTTAAGCACCAGTTTTTTTATTTTTTGTCTAAGAACTGTCATTCTCCATTGCTGAGCCTGAATATAGTGTCCCAGAGATAAAGCCCTCCCACAACCAGCAGTACATGTTCCGTACATGTTGGGAATGCCAGGAATTCTGCTGCGAACAGTGGCGCACAGCACCCCATGGTGCCCTGGCACAGACCTCGCTTGCTTGCCTGAGAAGGCGTAGCTGCAGGGTTTGTGTCTGTGCATGTGTGTAAAGGGGCTTTGGCTGGATTCCCTTTGGCTGAAATGTGAATATTTGTGAAGTCTGGAATCCAGGTCAAAGCTGAAAGCCGGTAGTGAGACTGAGCAACAAGACCCAAAGCCTCTTTAACAGCCAGGCTTTTCAGGAGGCCTAAAACAAATCAATCCAGTCTGTTTCGGCCTTGTTGTTCACATACGTACTCCCAACTTCTCCAGCAAAGCCTGATCAAAAACAATGTGCTCAGAGGTGCAGTCAAAAATGCTTACTCATCCAGAGAGCTCACGGAAAAGCGACAATAACTCAATTCATTGGGCTTCATATTGCTCACAACAGGGACCAGCAAAAAGCAGCTCCTCTAAGGAGCAACTTAACTCCTTCAAAGTTGCTCTTGTTTTCCTTCTTGAAGCATTTCTCCTCCCTCTTTTGTTTTGTAATTGGCCTCAGTTGGCTGCTTGACAGACTCTGCTCTTCAGTTTGTGCTCGCAGGCTTGTCTGACTGTTGCTACAGCAACACTTGTTAATGCGAGGGTGCAGAGGTGATACCCGGTGCTTCTGCGGGGCATTATTAAGTGTTCTACCTAGTGAAGCTCGAGGTAAGGGGTTGGCAGAGACACACATCCAGGTTTTAGTATGTGGGTGCTGTCAGCAGGCTAACTCCGATTATATAAGCAATGTTAGGTCTCCATGTTAGACTGAATCTGCATAATTCTAAGGATATGAAGTAAAACATGATTTTACCATAACTCTTTACTTCTCCTCATCTAAAAGGCCTTCATGATGGAGTTGACAGCGCACCAGAGCAGTGTGGGTAATGTGCTCCAAGCGGGTAACCAACTGATTGCCCAGGGCAATCTGACAGACGAGGAAGAAGAGGAAATCCGGGAGCAGATGTGCCTCCTCAACTCCCGCTGGGAGAGCCTCCGAGTGGCCAGCATGGACCGCCAGGCCAGGTCGATATACACACACACACACACACACACACACACACACACACACACACACACGTACACATACGTATGTCCTATAGAGGTATTGCAATACATTTTGCGGTTGTTGAATGCAAATATCACATGATTTGTTTTCTTTATTTATTTATAAGGTTGAGCCGAATGCTTGTAAAAAAAAACACAAAACATTATTATGTTTGCATTCCCCCAAAAATCTGAAATAGCCCATGAAGTAAAGAAGAGTAATCACATTATTCATTATGCATAAACATGAGTTATTCTTGAGTTATTCTCAGACAAATAGTTTTGTTTGTTGTGTGTAGAGGTTTGTGTGTCACTGCTGTCCACCGCACGAAAATGGAAAATCCAGGAAGTCCAATTTTTGTCCTTATCTCTCATTAGACAATAATAGCAAAGTAAAGTACATAATGAGGTAATTATTGTCGTCGTTGTCGCCCCATATTTGTTGAATATTCTCGATTTATTTTTCACCCAAACATTCAAAGCTCCAAAATGGTATCCAGACAGCCTTAGAAACCAGTTAGCTGTCATTGTATTTTGTAAAGTTACATCTCAAAATTCTGGAAATGTGTGTGTAGTGTGCAGTCATATCACATCATGAGCCACACATTGCCCAGCAGAGGTCATTCTGTGTTACTGTTGACCTCAGATGTTCAGAGTTTTGCTCGTGAAGAATGTACAAGGCTGCAAACTGAGTGAAGGTGACAATTGATAAGCCTTGAGCCCTCCAAGGCCTAACAAGTCTAACGCTTAATCTATGTTATCAAGGTTGATGACGCTGTAGACACACACACACACACACACACACAAAACACATTAGTTGATAAATCGTATTCATGATGTGCATTTGTTGACCCCGTTGTAAAGTATATGTGCTTTTGCATGCCTCACTGTCCGTGGAGTCCGTATACAGCATTGGCCCTTATTGTAGTGTTTGTGAGGCAGTTCAATCGGTCGGTTTCACCTGAAAGATTATTAAACAGATAACTTTCATGTCCTTTCTTCCTCACTGTCTGTGCTGACTCTGTCCCTCCCCAGGCTCCATGAAGTCCTGATGGATCTTCAGCAGCAGCAGTTACAGCAGCTTTCTGATTGGCTGTCGCGAACAGAGGAGCGAATCAAAAAGATAGAGACTGAACCCGCAGCTAAAGACCTGGAGCTCTACAAAGAACAGATAGAACAGCACAAAGTAAATATGGCTTCCCATTCAAATGTTTCCTGTCAAAGCCAAAATGTATTCAATGAAGAACGGGTAATTGAGTTAACATGGACAAGTAGAACATAAATCCTGAACTTGCATGAGTCATTCACTGTGTGCCACTATAAAGCTCACTGGCTTCTCTGCCAGCTCTGTTAATGGGTAATATGCCACCGTGCTGAATTCACTATTTGCGTTTCTGTTCAGGAGCTTCAGAACGACCTGGAGGCGGAGCAGGTGAAGGTCAACTCTCTAACGCACATGGTGGTGGTAGTAGATGAGAACAGTGGGGAGAGTGCCACCGCAGCCCTGGAGGAGCAACTACAAGTGAGTTATCAGACGTCTTGGTGAATTTGTCACCAAGACGTGAATATTATATCCTCCTTTTTGTTTTTAGAACTTCATCTACAAAAGCTGGCTGAGTGACCACACATTTTCTATAGATTGTCAGGCTGTATTAAGCCATTTGCTCTGACAATGCAAGACATTTGAGGACATCACCTTAGACTATGAGAAACTGAATGGACTTTTTTCACTATTTTGTTGACCAAATAATGAATTGATTAATCTAGAAAATAATCAACAAATGAATGTATTCAACTTGTTCCTCTCCTTTACATTGTGCTTCTCTGAACGTCCATGTTCGTATTAATGTTTCTCTTTATCCTGCTTTCAAGTCTTTGGGTGAGCGCTGGGCGGCTGTGTGTCACTGGACAGAGGAGAGGTGGCACAAGCTGCAGGAGGTCTTCATGGTGTGGCAGCAGCTTCTATCAGACCAGGTTGGACATGCAGCACGCTCTCCCTACTGCGTACACAAACATGCACACTGTCTTCTTTTCCCTGATCGCTGAATTCAGAACTCCAAATGTGTTACATGTTAACGAGGCTGCAGGACACCAGTGCTCTCTTTTTTTGAAGTTAATACTATTTTCTCGCCTCCTCTGTAGAGTTTGTTTCTAGCGTGGTTGGCAGAAAAAGAGGAGGCCTTGAGTGAAGTACAGACCAGCAACTTTAAGGACCCGAGTGAAATGAATACCAATGTGCGCCGATTAGCAGTAAGTAGTCTGCCAAGTCTTGCCATGCTGCTGCTGCTGCTGCAGATACTTTAACAAACTAACCACCTCTAGTTAGTGAACTTTAGCAGTAAGGTCTCTATGTTTAGCGTAGCCATTGATTTTGTTTGTGATTCAATTCTGTAGATTTTAAAGGAAGACATGGAAAATAAGAGGAGGACTCTTGACCAGCTCTCTGATGCAGGACAGGATGTGATATCGCTACTGCAGAGCCCTGAGGCGGGAGGCATGATTGAGACAAACACAGAGGAGCTGGCACATAGATGGGACAACCTAGTGCAGAAGCTGGAGGACTGCTCCTTCCAGGTGTGTGTGTGTGTGTGTGTGTGTGTGTGTGTGTGTGTGTGTTTTCATCCTTTATACCTGAGCTAATAGAGATATTATGTATTGCTGTAACTGGAGCTACTTACTAAAGATAACTCAACCTACTTTGTATAAAGAGACTTTGGCTCCGCCTGGACAGTGTGAATGTGTTGATTTGGGCTTTCCTGTGGTCTTGAGATTAAAACAAAAAGGGGAAGTAAGATGGGTGGAAGTTCATTGATGTTCATTGATGTTCATTGAAGACGATGGAAAAAGATAACACTATAAATCTTCAATTTTTCAGTCTGTTTAAGTAAAGTAATGAATAATAAATGACCAAAACCACTGTTATGGGTGTACAATTTTAACTAAGTCGGAACAACATTCAAGAGTGCAAAATGTTGTTTATTTCTGATAAAATCACTGCTGTACATTGTTATTGAGTGTATAGAATAAGTTTAAAGTTAAATTGCACCGTGAATGAATTTGGTCACAGCCTGTTTGGTTCTGACTTGATGAGTGTGGTAGATTTCTGTCTCATTCTCACTGTTGCTCTACCTCCCTGCTAAGGTAATGGAAGCCGTGACGGATGCTGGGATGACTCAGGTGGAAGAGCAGGTTGTCGTGGATGCAGTTGCCGTAGCTGCTGCTGCTTCTATCGCTGACCAGGAGTTGGCCCCACCTGCTCCCCCGAAGAAACGACTGGTGGAGACCGATGCAGAAGTCAGACAATTGTAAGAACTGGGACAGTTCTGGGACGTGTACTGTACACACTAGGCCTCCTTTGTCAGAATAGTGTAAGAATTAAAGACGCATTGTGTTTTGGGTTCTGCAGGTTTGAAAATAAGCTTTCTGGTGTCCTGACCTGGATTAAAACATGGAAGACGTCCACTCAGGCGCTGGCCTCCACGCACCCCGACACTACGCCTGACACACCAGACCTGCAGGACACACTGACGGTAAACCTGCAGTTGATACGGCTTAAGAACAAACAATTCCAACTTAAAGTCTGTGCACGTGTTTCTAAAATCGCACTGTAAATATGTGTTGACCAATCGCTGCAGGGTTTAGAGTTGGACTTCAATGCAAAGGAAGCCACAGTCAGTCAAGTGATCCAGGAGGGACGGGTCTTGATGGACCAGCTGGAGAGAGGTATGATTCCTTTGCTCACTGACCACACAAACCAATCCAAGTTTTGTCACGTTCCAAGATAGCTGCTCGTATATATTGTTGCTTAGAGGCTCACGACTAGTGGCTCTAACAGAGATCTCATAAGACTTAACTACTTTTCCACAGCTGGTTGGTATTTTTCTGGGTATTTACAAGCCTACGTTTTTTTCCCCAATTGTGTTTGTTTGTGGACAGAGTAGTAAAATCTGTCCGCCTGGTGGGTTGCTGACTTCATAGAACTGCTCAATGAAATGAAGAGGCACTCGGGTGTTTACACTGTTCTGGAGGCAGTGAGGGGTAGTGGAGTATGTTTGTTAAACACAGAACTTTCCACAAAACAGAACTTATTTTCTGACCTCATGTCTGCTTTTTACTCTTGCTAGGGTCTCTTACTCACACCAAAAACTCAGGCTGTGACAGACTAAATGATGTGAAAATCCACTTAAAGTCGACTTAATTAGTTGTTCAGTACATTTGGCTTCTCTCTTTCTCTGCAGAAGGAGAGTGTGTGGACTCAGTGAGGGCGGACATAGACCTGACCCAAACTGAGTGGGATGTGTGTGCGAGGGAGCTGCAGGCAGCCCGCAATCGAGTTCACACTCAAAGCCGTGTCAGGGCGGTGTCTGCAGAGCTGGCAGACCTGGACCGAGCCCTCGAGGAGCAGGATCGGTGGCTGGACTCAACTTCGGCTGGAGAAAAGTGTGACGAGGCTGAGCTCAGAAGCCTGAGCGGAGGATGTCAGGTAAGAGACATTGTCTCCGTCCACATTCGCCCTGATCTCTTTAGTGTGAGTTTAATCTTTAATTTCACCTCCAGCCCTTTCCTTAGTCCTCTTACATTCAGCTCATGCTGGCATCTCATAAACGCTTCAGTTTTCACAGCAGAGATGAGACTCTTTAACAGACGGAGTGCTTCAAATGCTTGCAAAGTCAGTAAAAGGTGTACAGATTCAGACAGATAAAAACCCTTCATCACACTGTCCTGAAGTGTGGAGTTGAGAATATATAATTTGAGACTAATTCACTTTGAGCAGGAAGGGAAAACCTGTCGGTGTAAAGCACGACTTCATCCTGTAACTTGTGAATTTATCTCCAGAATAACTTATTGTGTCTGTTGCAGGTTTTCCTCTTCTTTTTTTATACAGAGAAAAGATTATTTCTTTAAGATGACACTGATTATTCTTAACGGCACTAAATAAATCAGATACAAGGAAATGACTTGCTGAAACATAAACTTTCCATCTTCATTATTAAAGAAGAAGTCAAGAGAATATACTTATCTTGAGCCAAGTTTATAACATTTCCCTTCTGAATCATCGTTAAACAATTCTCTTCTTACAAACGAATGAACTTGCGTCTTCCTCTTATGTTCTTCAGTCCCGACTTGTCCAGGTCACTGCCGCCAGTCCCCGACTGGAGCAGCTTTCTGCAGAGGCGGGGTCCCTAGGAGCCATGCCCTCTCTGAAAGACACCATGGTGGTGGTATCGGCACATCACGCCTCCACACTGCAGCGGCTACAGAGCAGAGAGCAAGAGGTCAACAAAGGTACTCCTGCTAAACTGTATCAAAATGATCTTTTAAAATGGGTGCAGAGGAAACCTGTTCCAAAACTCTGAGGAGGTTTATGGGAATTAACAGTATGTGCTTTTCACTGGGTTTTGACAGCCTTGAGGCATCCTCCTATTTCAGAGAGCTGCAGTACAGGAGATTTAAACCTTCCTTAAAACAAAGACCCATTTCTCTTTCCTTGCTCTTGGCTCAAAGCTTTCAGGTTTATAGGGAGACGGAAAGAGTGATGGCTAAGATCAGCAGAGCTCAGTCCCACAGGGGTTGTGTAAATTTGACATCGGCTTTTATATGAATCTGCGGACAGCCACAAGTAATGATGTCCTTATATGGCCTCCAAAAGCTCACTAGAAGCGCGTGTGTATACGTGAGCGATCGAGTGTAAGATCATCCCTCCGTGCCGGCTCCATCTCTACCTGAGGACGTGACTTGGACCTGGAGCAGTCCTGAAAATCAGTCACTGTTTCACCCCTGGAATTTACATCCACTCCTATTGGCCAAAAAATGAGTCTGTAAATAGAGACTTGAATGATCCCCTCCACTCCAGACGACAGGTGTGTGTGTGTGTGTGTCTGTCTCACTCTGCCTTTTAGGCTTTTATGACTGTGAGGATTTGGATGAAAGCCAAGGAAAACCATTTTGTCTCTGCTTAAGGGCCGTTTGCCTCCCACCAGTGCCTCTTTCTATTTCTCTCCCAGTTCCATCTCTGCTCTTTGCGTATATAAACATAGCCATGTTATGAAAGCATTAAATCACCCAGTTATTACAACGCTGACAGACAAGGAGATGAGGAGAGAGACGGTAAGAAGAGCAGGAACCGAAAACCATACAACCATTCAATATGAATGAGGTAACTTTTGTGTATTTTTAAAATGCATCCGTCATACCTTTTTGTAGTTTATTTGTATTTAATCTGTGAACTGTTATTATTATACATTAAAAGTGACATTTCATGTGTTACAGTTAATCTGGCCTGACTCTGTTAAAACTAGCAGGTTCCTGTACTGCAGCACATAAGACGGAATCACAATTACGTCACAAAATAAAGACAGAAACAAGACAACAACAAAACATGTAAGTCTGCACCGGGATAAGTGCAGGCAATTTAGATCTTGTGATGCGTTCCTGTCTTGTGTTGTTTCTTAGAAGTACAGCAGTAAGTGCAGTAAGTGTTGGTTTGGATCTGAAAGTAAATGTGAAAGTGCAGTGTGGAGTCCACAGGGGAAGGTTGCCAAAGATCTTATAAGCGCTATCGTATAGTCTTGCTGTTGGTTCAATGGTTTCTTTTTGGTTAGCAACCAAATTGGTCGACAGAAGGGTATTGTTGAAAGAATGATTGAATTTGAATGTGTCCGAGATAGTATGGATAAACTATTTAGTTTGATTTGATTTATTTCGGTCCGACATAGATAAAGATATCTTTGTGGGATGGAAATACACACATTCTGTCTCGTGGCATTGATAGTTAGATGATTAAACTTATGCATAAGTTGGTTAGAAGAGCGCAGCTAAACGTATTTTGAGACTGTCAAACATCTGGGATCCTCCTGTAAAAACACACACACACACACACACAGAGAAGGGGAATCCCATACCTGCTCAATTCCTTGTGGTTTTATTCCTGATGCAAAAGTTCTGATACCTTAACTTACTATATAATTCCTCCTTGTTCCAGCTTTGACCAGTCTTGAGGCCAACCAGGTGTTATCGAGTCAGGTGGACGGACTAAAGGCCAGGCTGGCCACCCTGAGAGAAGGAATAGTAGACATCCCGTCAGCTGAGGAAGCAGTGGAGAGTGCACAGGTGAGAAGTGCATGATCTTTATAAATATAGTTATGATTCCAAAAACCATGAGGGAAAAACAAACTTTGCACCAAACTACATTGAAATCTGTAAAATAGAAATATTCTGATGACCAGGAACCCAAAACATGAACTCCTAGGTGAGGTTACCATTAAAAGTATGATCAAAAAGTCTCATTACTATTGTTTGACAGTATTAATATTATTATTAATGTATTTTAAGGTTTGAGGTTGTCTTGAAGGTTTAACTCTAATAAATCCAATATTCTTATTACTCAAATATTTGTATTCAATAGTCAGTCAATACATTTCCACAATATACAAATACATTTCACTGTTCACTTCAGCTATTTTTATTATTGCCAATTATATTTATTATTTATAATCCACGTTGCTGTTTAATGCTCATCTTGTAACATTTGTTTGTATTTTTATTTTTTTATAAATCTAATAATATTTCAATAAATAACAACATTAAGTGAAAACTACCGACACAACTGCATACTCGTGTGTTGGAATATATTTTTAAACTATTGTCGTTGTGTTTTATCTGAAGACTGAAGCTGATATCACATGTGTCCTCTGACATCTAAACTAAAATGATTTCATTGTTGTGTCTGTCCGTGTGCCTCCACGTGAATCGGAGTGTTAGCCAATGTCAGTTTTTATTTTTCAAGCACACAATAGGCCCCCTTTATCAGCCAGTCACTTCCCTCTGCACTGTATCAAACCTCTGTGTGGGAGGAAAAGAGCGTGTGTGTGTGTGTGTGTGTGTGTGTGTGTTTTGGTATGCATCTTTGTGATACGCGTTGTGTTTCGCGTGTGTTTCTCTCCTCCTCCATCCTTTGGTGGAATGTGGCTCACTCCAAGAGCTCTTGTTATCGTTAGATAGGGCATGGTGCCGGGGAAAGGGGCGGGGACGTGGCACATTCTGGGCAGCGTGCCCATTCATGCTGCATGGAGCTCCTAACAGCTCAGTGAGGGGGGCCGCTCAATCACTCAGTCAGCCTGACAGGCGACACACACAATCTCATGACGGCATCTCATCTCCCATTAGTAATTAGCCTAATGATAGAAGGTGATAGTCATCTGATTGGCCCAGTGTTGTTCTGTCATGTTTAAATGGATTCATCTTTCACTACAAGTTGTAATGCCGCATTCATGTCAAATTGAAATAATGTAATTACCAGTTTCCAACTGAAGTAGCAGTGGGAAAGTCAATTGTTTTTGAAAGTTTGATTTGCAGCCTAATAACTCTGAAGTGCCTGAAAACCAAACAAACACGAATGCCTCATTTCTGCCAAAGTCGTTCAAGATAATTTATCCCAAATGTGGTGGTTATAGCGTTATATTGTCAATGCTCAGTAGTTTTAACCCTCACACCACAACTCTGCAGTCAAACAACTGTCATGAGTCGTCCAGTGAATTCCACGCACATGAAGTCATGAACATAGGAATCTTTCTCATCTCAACCAGTTCGTAGTACATGAAAGCTGCATACGGCTTCAAGACGTTTTTGCTGTGGAACTTTGTGGAGGATAACTGTGGTTGTACTATGTACTTCTGAGGGGGTTCATAATATAACATCACTGCGGGGCAAAATATCAAATGACTTGGAGAAACTTGGGATCAGTATAGAGTAATCACAAGTTGAAAAAATAAAAGGATTCCAAAGGACGTGACCGCCACAAATGTTTACATAATCGTGAAGCCTCAGTTAATGAAAGAGATTAGGGACTTCTTATCTTCTTCTCACCAAGAGATGACACACTGTTAGACATTGTTGTTGTTAATGTTGCTGCATAACAAATTGTTCATAATATAATTGTTCATAAAGAGTTTCCATTACACACAGCTTGGACGTGTCGTTTAAAGCCTGATCTCTTGTTCACCGCAGGGCCTGTGTCTGGAGATTGAGCAAACGCAGCAAGCTTCTGATTCTACAGAACTACAAAGATGGAGTCAGCTCTCCTCCAGGGCCCGTGAGGAGCTGGGCACACTGCAGTGCATCCTGGGTAGCATGAAGGACAATCAGGTGAAGTAGCTGTGGTTTGTGATACAGAAAGCCTTCGGAATGTTTTTGGTCTTTACTTTAATGTTTTCGATACATTTGTTTTAATGCTGTCGTCAGGTGCGTTTGGTGGAAGTTGAACGTTGGTTGGATGCGGTTCAGGAACTCTTGTCTCGTGATTCCACGGGGTTGGGCGACAAAGAGAGTCTACAGGAAGAGCTTAACCAGTGCAAGGTTAGGGGACAATGCAAAATATGAAAACACTGATTGTTATTTTTTCCCCCAATGCTTTTTGACATTCTTATGGTAAAGACATCATGACGTAACCACTTACAGGTTACTTTTACAGATGTTTATGTGAAGACTGCAGTCAAAGTATTATTCTTTATCGTTCTTTTTTTTTTTTTTTTCTGCTAACAAGGAGTATGTGAATGAGATGGAGTCAGTGGAAGGTTCATTGAAGCAGATGGGAGAGAATGTGAGCGCTATACAGACCGTTGCAGTCCCGGGACTAGCCAAGTGGGGGCAGGATAAGTTGGACGAGTGCCAGAGCAAATGGGACACGCTCGGCAAACAGGTGAGGAATAACTTCTCTCTTGTTTGCATAGTGTGCTGTTATATCCCGCAGTTCCTATTCCGTGTATTTGCATGCCTGTATTCATTCACATAACTACAGTGAGATTTTTAGTGTCTTGTTTCGCTGATGAAGCTAATGTGTCACTCCAGCTGCTGAAACATCAGCAGCGTGTGGCAGAGAATCGGGAGAGGCAGGTGAATCTGAGGAAGGACTTGGCGGAGATGCAGGAATGGATGACCCAGGTCGATGAGGAGTTTCTCATGAGGGACTTTGAATACAAGAGTCCAGAGGAGCTGGAAACATCGCTGGAGGAGATGAAGGTGGGAGTGCAGGCTCGGTTATAACATAGTAGGAACGTTTGGAGACCTTTGGGCAAATATGTTTAATCTCTGCTTTTGACAGTGCTTTATTTGAGTGTGTCGGTCTAAGTGTCTTCTTCTGTTACTGTCTCCGTTGTCCTCTGACCTCTCGCACCAGAGGGCTAAAGAGGATGTGCTGCAGAAGGAGGTGAAGGTGAAGATCCTGAAGGACAGCATCAACATGCTGGTGTCCAGAACATCGCCCCCTGGTGGAGGCGGTGCAGAGGAGCTGACCTCTGAGCTGGAGGGGGTTCTCGTTAACTACCAAAAGCTCTGTGACCGCTTTAAGAGCAAGTGTCACACTCTGGAGGTAAAGTGTGTGGGTGTGATGTCCTTCTGATGGCGACCTATGCTTTTCTTGTTGTAAAAAATGTTCTTGCGCATCAGCTTCTCAGTTTATCCGTTTAGACGGAAAAACAAGAAGCGCCTGGTCATTGTGGATTCCAGTTGGCTTTTAGTGTGTTTTTCACAGCCATAAATACTCCTCTAGCACATAATCACGTAAAAATAAGAATTAAAATCTTAATTTTATGCATGAATGCTCCAATTTGGCCAGCAACTTGCAACAGTATTGGAATGACATGTTTGTTTACGCGATGTGTCATTTCTCTGGCTCCTTTTTGTTACTTTTCATGCAAAGAACAAGAGCAGCTGGAAGGGCACTGGTTCTGGTATTACGAGCTAATCTGTGAGTGTAAAGTCATAGTTTAAGGCTGTTTTTGATTATCATCCCCCAGACTGCAGGGAAAAGGTCAAAGACGTCTCTGAGCTGTGCTTATGTTCATGTATACTCTTTGCCTGATTTCCCATTAGTCACTATTCTCTCTTTGCTCCTAGACTTTTGCTGCTTAATTGAGTAAACTAAGTATTTTTCATATTGTTCTTCAAGATTGTAAGCGAGGGCATGCTTAATACAGCAGTCACTTTGTAGTCACAGTTTTCTTCTGGCCGTGCACAGCGTTATTGAAATGTTTCTGACTGAGTGCTTATGTGTAGGAGGTTTGGTCCTGCTGGATGGAGTTGCTTCAGTACCTGGATATGGAGCAGACCTGGCTCAACACGCTGGGGGAGAAGGTCCAAGCTACTGAGAACTTACCAGAGAGCACTGAGGCCGTGAATGAAGCTCTGGAGGTACAAATGCAAACACGCATGCTGTAATCGCGTTTAATTCATCTGTCATCTTATGGTTTGCCGTTAGTCTTCTTATCTTTCTCTCCATTTAATTCTTTCACTCTTTAAAGAGGAAGATTTAGCTTTTTATGGAATATTTACATTTTTCTGACTTACCCACAGTCAAACTTGTCATGAATTTGTTTCTATGTGTGCAGTTTGAATTTGTTTGAATGTGAGACTAGCTTAGTTCCGGTTAATTTCGAATCAGTACCACCAAAAGGACTTTGACTCAGTGCTATTGTTGGTCTCACTTAACGTCAACATTTTTTCTTTACATTGTCCAATAGTTATTTCGTATCACCCCAAACATTTGTCCCATCCCATGTGTGATTACGAGACACTGCTTTATGTCACATTTCAGAAATACATAAAGTTAGCTGAGATGAAATCTCCATGCCAAACAACATCCATTTAATATTCTAACTCTGTTAATAACCTCATTGACTTTGTCTCCCAAATTTCTTCTGCTCTGTCTTGCTTCGTTGCTATATCTGTAGACTTGCCTGCGGCATGACTGTCAAACTCACTTTAATCACAGTGCTGCTTCTGTAACATCGCATAGTGATGAAGGAAATTGAAGACCCTTGAAGACAATGTTTCCCCCTCGCCTCATGTGTTTTGGCTGTTTTTTTTCCCTCTCTCTTTCTCTCTCTCTCTCTTTCTCCATTCTTCTAAGCCTCTCTTTCTCATCCCTCACCCCTCCCAGTTCCCAAATCAGACTCACCCCTCTGGAGGAGGGCTTTCGCTCTCTCTCTCTCTGTTCATTACCTCCGGGAAGGAAAAGCACATTTAATGACCCCACGTAAACAATGACTGTGGAAGCCAAACATGTGTCGTCACTCGACAAGCTTCTCTCTCTCACTTGTCTCTCATTTCTTGTGCAGTTATCATCTTTTTTCTCTCTTTTTGCCTCCATCTGACGCACCCAACGCTGCAATTTCTGCATCTGCACTCCATCTATTTGCTCAGCTAATTGGTAGTAAATCCGTCTTCTCTTGTTTTCTTGTTTCTGTGGCAAATTTTTGGAACTGTGAAGCAGTTCAACTTTCTTGATCTTCGTCGCAGCTTTATCAAAGGACTACTTTATTTGATCACTTCCTCACGCTCCCTTCCATTGCTTCCCTCTTTGCTTGATTTTTATGATTATTTGCTCATAACTTTTACCCCCTTCTCCATCTCGTCATTCACCACCAGTGTTTGGAGAGTGCGCTTCGCCACCCCGGGGACAACCGGACGCAAATCAGAGAGCTGGGTCAGACGCTGATAGACGGGGGCATACTGGACGAACTCATTAGTGAGAAACTAGAGGCCTTCAATTCCCATTACGAGCAACTCAACCACCAGGTCAGGACCTTGGCTTTGTGTGTAAACAAATGTGGATTTTACTATAATATGATATACGTGTGCGTTTGTTGCTGTAGAATGAAGGCATCCATTATGTGTTTTGTTTGGATTTCGTTTTCAGTTTCAGACATATGCATTTTATTTTACTGTAGGAATTTGTATTGAAATATATCCTTTGCAAATATGCAACTGTGTCATTTTCACCAAACATCCATGGGTTGTTCGAAGGAAAGTTATTGTATATTGAGATTTATTTTGATATGATACCAAACACATTTATGTTTTATCATATTATAGTAAAATCAATAACATATATATATTTTTACCATATTTTACATTGTATCAGCACAAACTGTATTGCACTCCATCTATATAATATACCAGCTTATATTCAGCCTTTTCCATCTACCTTTTTAAGACATGAATTTCCCCGTAGTTAATTGAAATTGGGCAATATTGACTTCCTTGACCGTGACATATTCAAACACATGGCTTAATGTACGTGTCCCCTTCCAGGCGGTCAACAGGCAGATCAGCCTTGAGCAGCAGCTGCAGACTCTGAAGGAGAACGAACAGGCGCTCCAAACACTGCAGGAGTCTCTGAGCCAGCTGGACCACACACTCACGTCCTACCTCACCGACCGCATCGACGCCATCCAGCTCACACAGGAGGCACAGGTACCGTACGCGTGTGCGTGACACACACTCACTCACAGTTACCAGACAAGACGGGAAACTCAAGGAAGTATCCAAACTTGATGAATCTTACTTCATGCGGTGTCAGCTCACTTGTCTGAAGGTCCTCCCTTCACCTAGAGGCCCATGGAATTGTAGTAAAATATTAATAAATAGTGTTAATATAATATACACACAAAACACATCAGGTTGTCCACAGATGCTTTAGGAAAACTAAGAAATATATTTCATTCTTTGATCCCAACAGCATCAGTAAGAGGGCTGTCTGTATGAGTGCACGTACACTCATGGTGTTTGTGTTTGTTGTCCTTCAGACCATCGGGGCAGAGATCGCAGCCCACGAGGTGACAGTGGAGGAGATGAGGAAGAGGAACGTGGCCAACTTGCCTCCCACCACCACTGATGGCAAAGCTGCTCGAGGTGGGACCATGCTGGACCAGCTACAGGTAACACTGACTTCTACTGGAGAATATCAGGAACTGCAGGAAGTCGTGTCAGACTGGTGTACTATGAATGCCTTCATGTTTAAAGCTGTGGAAGAATCTAGGCAGGACGGTAAGAGAAGTGTGTGTGTGTGTGTTACCTGTGTTGTGACACAGACGTATAACTTTACTATTCTCTCCCTTAACCCACTGCAGAGGAAACTGAGAGAGATCTCCACAAAGTACCAGCTGTTCCAGAAGCCAGCTAACTTTGAGCAGCGCATGTTGGACTGTAAGAGAGTTCTGGACGGTGCCCAGGCTGAGCTTCACATTCTGGATGTCAGGGACGTGGACCCGGAAAAACTCCAGTCCCACCTCGGTGGTTGCATGGTGAGAGCTACAACTTTCTCTCTCTCTCTCTTATAAGCAAGCACAAATGGTTTATTCTTTGCAGATTGTGTGGACTGTGCTGTGTGCCCATTAAAGAATACATAAACAAAAAGTATCTGCCAGCCTAGCTACCTACTTATGCAGATACCATAAGTCTATCTCACCCTCACGCATAGGCTCATTTTCCTTTTTCTTTTTTTGAATTATAGAAACTATACAAGTTGTTGAGTGAGGTGAAGCTGGAGGTGGAGACGGTGATAAAAACAGGTCGACAGATTGTGCAGAAACAGCAGACGGAGAACCCCAAGGCCATGGACGAACAGCTCACTGCTCTCAAACTGCTCTACAATGACCTGGGGGCACAGGTAACTTCTTTTTATATCATTCTCCTCGTTCTGACTGCAGCTCATGTTGGATTATACGTAATATTCAATATGTCTTCGACCAATTTTAAGACACCTTTGTTTTCCTTCTCTTTACAGGTAACGGAGGGCAAGCAGGACCTGGAAAAGGCTTTGTCTCTGTCTCAAAAGTTCCAAAAGGAGAGCGCCGCCCTGGAGGAGTGGCTGACCACCAATGAGGCCCAGCTCCAGCAGAAGAACAGCTGTGGAGACATGCCAGCTGACATTGATGCGGAGATCGCATGGGCTAATGTGAGTAACAGTCCAAACATTTCATCAAATCCCTTCAGCAGGAGCAAAGAAGTGATTCTGCTTCTGGCCAGTAGGTGGAGCATAGGGACAGTAAGATGTTCCTGAAAATGCAAATCTCTCTCCATTTAGCGCCGGAGATAAAGAAAGAGGACGACTGTTGAGAGTGCTTCTGTGTTAAAAAGAGTTCATCCCCCCTTTTCTCTCTCTGAGATCCCAATTCAGTGAACAGGACGACAGTATTAGTGAAGAAGTGAAGCAGTATGCATTTTAAATGAGTCACTGGTTCACAGTACAGTACATGAAAATGTGTAAAAAGATTCTTCAAATTTAATTTTTTGTTCTCCAGATGCACTTGTCTTCAGCATAAACACGTTTTCAACTTTTAAAATATAAATGCGGTTGAAAATATGAATATTGACCTGATTCCTGCCTTATTTTTGGTGTGCATTACAGTGTCTGTCTTTGCTGTACAATAACTCCTAACAACAGCTGGCTGATAAGACAATCATTTATTGAAACATGGAGGTCATCACATAATTACTGTATATTGAACTGTATGCGTGTGTCCCTCCTTCAGGGCCTGCTGAAGGAGTCGGAGTGTCGTAAGGCGGAGCTGTCCAGCTTGACGGAGACCAGTGCTGGTCTGCAGACTCTGGTGGAGGGCAGCGAGGCTCCGTTGGAGGACAAACTCTGTGGCCTCAATGAAGCCTGGGGCCGTGTCCGCACCTGGACCGAGGACTGGCTTAGTGCTGTGCTGGTGAGTGCAAATATTTGATACAGCAAGGCTTAATAAATAATGCTGTGTTCTTTATTTTATGTTCTCTGAGTAAGTCGAAACTCCCACCTGCTTTTTTTTAATAGTTTTATGCTTAAACAATATTTTTATTTGCCATCATTTGCAAATGAACAAAGGCTACTCTTGGGAGAATAAATGTATTTTTTATTTCTTAGCTTATCTAAGACTTTTAGCATGACATTTTTGTGGGTAACGAGAATTCTTCCATCAATTATGACTGCACGTATAATACATATCCAATGTGCTAGAATAATTAAAGTTTTGTTTTTGAAGTTTATTCAATTTTAAAGTAGTTTTTTTTCCAACCTTGGAAGGAAAATAAAGACATTACAAGGTTATTTATTTACGACCCAAATAAACGATTCCTCATTATGCTTTCTAAGCCGAGTGAAGAAATATACTAAATAAACAAAACAAGACATGCAAATCTTCTCTTCAGTAATATATATATATATATATATATATATATATATATATATATATATATATAAATACTATTTGAAGTGCAAATCATTAAAAGGTATTGGAACCCTCAGAGAATCTTTCAAATGTCTTTGTTTTAGATGAAGTAGTAAATGGTGAAAACACAGAGAGACCTTTAGCAGTAATTCATGTTCTCATTGTGTATGATTGAATGGAAACATTGAGCCCTTGTTTTATATTGTATGGGAGCAGAGTCACCAGAATGAAGTGGAAATCTTTGACGAGAACTTGGCTCATATCAGCACCTGGCTCTACCAGACCCAGATCCACCTGGACGAGACTGAGCGGCTCGCCCCGACAGAGCGAGAGAAGGTGGTAACGGTAAGACGGGAAGTTTTCACATTGTGAGAGAGAAGCATCACGATCAATAAAGGGAGAATGACCCTAAAGTCAGGATACAGCACACCCGGTACATAAGAGATAGTTACCAGCCTCTCCTTTGCCATATTATCATTGCAAAGTTATTAGATTATACGTCTGAAAATATGTAAGAATTGGCAGAGCTTATACTTTGACAAGCAGTATCTAACGGTAGTTTAGAATTGCTTTATGTAAATTACACTTTCTCTGGCAAGGAAATGCATTCTGCAAGAATCCATCAAGAAAATCCCCTCCTGTTACCTTGTTGTATGCAGAGGTTTTAAAGCGTTTCTTCATGAAAGGAGTATCAAGGATACGATCAATCATTTCTAAATTTACCATTTTGGATTGTCTACTGTTGCAACAGAAATAGTTCTTAATAAAAATGGCCAACTTCCCCGTGCTTCACCAGATGGAATAAAAAAAAAAGAGAGTAAAAGCGAGTCTGTGCAAGAGAGTCTTTCACCGTAGCTTCAAATAATTTATCTTCCAGTTATATTAAATTATCAACCCTTCCCTTCCTCTCTCCGTGTCATGAAGGTCTCCACTAAATATCAGCTGGTGCATGGCCCTGCTAACCTTCATCAGTACTTGCTGTGCTGAGCTCTTTGTTCTGTACCAAGGCTACCCTGCCACCCTGTCTGAGAGAATGACTGATAGCATAAAGTGATTTTAGTCTGTGGTCTGTCCGCAGAGCATGCTGGAGGAGCTGGAGGACATCGGTCTGCGTGTGGACAACGTGAGGGACCAGGCCATCATCCTGATGACCAGCAGGGGGCCCGCCTGCCGCGATGTGGTGGAGCCAAAACTGGCTGATCTCAACTGCAACTTCGACAAAGTCTCCCAACACATCAAAACTGCCAAGGTACAAAAGCACTGTATGTTACCTAAAATCACTGCATAAAGCAAGCCAATATTGTGTAATGCATTCACTAACGAACATCACAGTGTAAAATGAAATCCTGCTAAACCGAATAGAAAGCATGTGGCATAGTCTGTACAGTCACTTCATCTGTTCCTTGTCTGTTTTGCATTCAGATGATGACATGTCTGCAATCAGGTGGCGTTGAGTTGAACCAGCAGGTACCTCAGCAGGTACAGATATTTCATCCAAACTACATACAGCTGCCAAGCCTTTCAGAGAAAATACTGGAGTCGGTGTATGATCACAAATTATACCACAGCTGAACAAACCGAAGCATGCAGTCAGGTATTTTACTTGTTTTGACTTGAGGTCCGTTTCTGGTCATCAGGTCATTCACAGCCAGGGGATCCGAAAAGAGAGTCAGAGTCGGACTCAGGTCTCCAGTGAGGCGATGGACCTTCAGGCAGAGCTCCGGGACACGCTGAGGGCTCTGCAGCAGCAGCATGACCCAACAAACATCCTGGATGACGACGAGGTAAACAAGGTCCCCTTTAAAGTTTGTCCTATTGTAGCGTTCTTATTTTGTTTCCTAAAATTCTCAAAGAAACAGAACTTAGAATAATGACGATTCGTAATGATGGTCATATCATGAGATATGTACCCATACACATGGGCACGTGCAGCCAAGTGGCAATTGCTTTGTTAAAATGTAGCCCCAAAGGTTGTAGTGTTGCTGATAGGGAAAAGGGCACTCTATCTGTTGTCTGGCCAATATTTTTTATTAAGGCTTGCCATCTCTAACAATTTCCCACAGACATTTGAAAACATGCACAGAAAATTGCCCCGGGTTGCCTATTATTCTCTTTCCGGAGTCCTATGGGATTTTCTATGAGGAACATGCCAGGCTACAGGCTATTTAAAGCTGCCACCTGATAAAACGCGCTTTGATTGGGCATTTCAAGGACTAACAAGTCTGGAATTCACTCTGTGTTATCAAGGTTTATGACGTAAAACACACTGCCTGAACAGACCTGACCAGTCCAAAGCAAGGTCACTGTCCCAGTCGGGAAGCTCTTAGTGTGTTTTTAAACAGTATTTTCCCAGAGAAGCGTCTGCATCGTCTCCACTCTGATGAGCAAAGGAGCAACTAACAGCTGATGTCAGTTTCTGGTGTGTAGGTTGTTACTTATGGTAACTGAATCGATAGCTTTAAAGATGTATTGGAGATTGCTGTAGTTTACTAAAAAGAATCTCTGCAATTAAGTTGGGATTTGAATTGCTTGAACTCTTCATTTGACCTGTCTGTCTCTCTCTCTGCACCAGATGGATGAGGAGAAAGCCAGCGTGGAAGACTTGTTGAGAAGAGGAGACGAACTGCTCCAGCAAACATCAGACGAAGGCCAGAGGGAGGAGTTTAGGCTCCTACTGCTCCGGCTGCAGAGTCAATATTCTGCTCACAGGGTGAGATGCATATAAAATATGTTGTGTCTTCCTCAAACCAGGTTTATATGGGAATGTTTTTTTTTATCTAGGAAAATGTAGCTCTCTATCTTATTGTGTTTGCACTGTTGCGGTTTACTCACTGTGTGTGTGTGTGTGTGTGTGTGTGTGTGTGTGTGTGTTTGCCTGCTTTAGGAGTTGAGGGTGCTACGAATCAGGCAGGCCAAAGTATCTGTGGAGTCGTCTACTCGCATCTTCACAGAGCAGATAAGAGCCGAAGTGAGGGATTCACACATGGATAAGCACATGGTCCGTACACAGACACTATCTAGGATGTTCCTTTAATGGCCGAGCTGTGTGTTGTGCTTGATTGTGTTGACCGTAGTGTGAGTTTAGCATACTGTGACATGCTGTGTTATCAGGTGGCACAATATGCGTTCATACAGATATTGCTTCTCTCACTGCTCTGTGTTTTTCTCATCTTCGGTGTAGGAGATGTCTTCAGTGGAGCGTAGCAGCACTCCCCCACTGAGGCCCTCCGACTACCTGTTGGACATCAACAAAGTGCTCCTTGCCATGGCCGACAACGAATTGCTTCTGAACTCCTCTGAGCTCAGCGGCGGGCTCTACGAAAACTTTTCCTGCCAGGAGGACACACTGAGGGTGGGTCATTGTAAACGTCACAAAAATGATCTGATATTGTATTGTTTTAGCTTTTGTTTAACAGGTTTCACAAAGTTAATCAATAAAATAGCAGAAAAGGGAAAGTTAATGGACATTTTGTAGTAGAAATAGAGGAAATGATTTACTTTAAAGCACTTGCTCTGCACCTTGTGGGGAAAGCTTTAGAAAACAAAGTGTTCTGGTATCAACCATTCTGATATATGGGGACACTGTGCTGTCTCTTTTCCTTCATCTTGCATTTGTCTTATTGTAGAATATCAAAGAGAATCTAGAGCGTGTTGGTGAGCAGGTCGCAGGGATCCACGAGCGACAGCCCGATGCCATTCGGGATGCTTCCCCTGCTGAGGTTGCCCAGATCAGAGACGGCCTCACACAGCTCAACGTTGAGTGGGACCGCATCAACCGCATGTACAACCACCGCATGGGGTGCGTGCGCCAACTTCACACACAAACCTGTACAACAGATCACACTGTACATACACGACTAGAAATAAGGTGGCGAATCAAACTTGAATACGTTTGCCACAGAAAATTGTGCGACTTGGGAGACGAGAACAAGCTGCGGTTTTCAAATGTGAATGTTCGTGTCAGGAAATGTGGTCGAAGCTGCAGGGACACTGAATGCCAGCTGTCCGCTAGTCGGGAGACAGCAGGAACAGATAAAGAGATAGACCAAGGCACACAATCAAGCTCGCTAGACACACACACTGACCTTGATGACTATCAACACAACTCCTCGGGCATAAACAATCTCATGCCTATTCGCATTTTCACTCACTCATTCACTTACCGACACACACACACACACACACACACACACACACACACACACACACACACACACACACACACACATACTGGGTGACCTTGACTACCATCAACACACAATACCTTTGGCGTAAACAGTCTTCATATGCTGAGTACACAGTACTGTGCAAATGCTAGAATTAACTAGTAAGCTAATTCTGAAGAGTGCACACACAAATGCGAAAGCAATAACCTTTGGGCGTCATTAAAAATCAAAAGAATTGAGTGTATTTTGTAAAATTGCTCATCCAAAACTGATTTCCTCACCTTGTCTCGCTCATCAGATTTGTTATGCTCCAAGCGGTGCTGTAAGAGGAAATAGCCCTCATGCAGACCGTCAATGAGATAAAGATCTGTTTTTTTATTTTAGGCGTTTTAAGTAATCGGTCCGTCTATGCTGATTTATTCAATAGTATCTCTGTGAACGTTCCTGTGCTGTCAGGGGTTCCTGATTGTTATGACATTTGTTGGTGTTTAATAGAGGTCAACTTGTTCCATTTTTCCTCATCATAAACCGAGGAACTAAAGAAAATCTGCAACCACACACTAGATACCACCAAGTCTTACACACTAACCCTTTGTTCATCAGATTCCCTGTTACATATTTCCATTATAGATATACTGTATGTAACGGGTTTTAAGTTTACCTTACAAACATTCTTTACAACTTTTGAATGTAAATCATACTCAAAGACCTGGTGTGTGTGTTTCCTTGTTCTGCTGCAGGAGTTTTGACCGCGCTGTAGAGGAGTGGAGGCAGTTCCACTGTGACATGAATGACCTGAACCAGTGGCTGACTGATACAGAGACACTGCTGTCAGAGAGCATTGGCCCTGATGGACAGCTGGACCTGAACTGTGCCCGACAACACCAAGAGGTCAGTAGAGAGTGATGAAGCACGTGAATGTCTGAATACGAGTTTTGTGCAAGCGTGTGTGTGACTGCCTGAATTTACATGTATACTGGTGTGTTTCACATGATTTTCACATTAGCATTTTGTCTCACCACCACAAAGACCTGCGTAAGTCTCACTAAGTGCAGAGTATTATATGTTCTTACATATTTTTTGTCATTATAGAAAACTTTCATGGTATTCCACCTTTGTCATTATAACACTAATAAGTCAAATATAGACTCAGAATATCCCATACAGTATGCTTACAAGCTTAAAGCAAGATTATTACCTTCCCAGGGTGCACTAGTAAAATGTTTGAAATATAAGCAGGCAGATGTTTGGAAATGTTAGACCAGAGATATTTGCATTCCTCTCGTGGGAAAATGGGTGCAATACTGTACCTGATAAACAAACACACTAGCACAGCTACTTGTTCGTTATGCAGAGCGAGACAGCGAGAGGAGAACTGAAAAGTAAGATGAGAAGGGGCCTCTAATTTAGCTTTGTTTGATTTGAAAGCGCTAATTTAATTTCCAAGGGTTAGACTGAGGTTCTCTGAAGCTTGCTGCATTATCGCTGACAGCGCTATCGCCATTAACACCTTTTATCGGTGTGATTTGCAAAGTCCGAGCTCCACTCCATCTGCTCTTTTACATGTTTTCACAGTCGCAGAGATTGATGCGAGGGATCAAGTGGATGGGAATTGAGAGATCAATTAGCTGACTCGCCCTTTAGCGGTCTTCACAATCGCTCACCCTGCTTCAGGGGTCTGTCTTGGCAAGTTAAATCTCTCTTGGTGGAAGTAGAGATTTAGCAGTTTAAATCTTGATGTGCCACAAATCATGCCTCTGTGTCAATCAGAGATTTGCTTGGCGAGACGGACTTGAGCTGGGGGATTTGGACCTGAGTGAATCGGCTTATGCTGTTTGATTGATCCCCGATTCAACCTTTTTTTTGTGCTCATGCTCTCTTTCTTTCTTTTAAACGTGTTTTAGGAGCTGGAGGACGGTCTTGTCAGCCACCAGCCCGTCCTGGCTGAACTGACCCACACTGGGGAGCAGATAATTGGGCAGCTGTCATCCCCTGACGGATCTCTGCTCGAGGAGAAGCTAGACAGCCTCGGTCAGCGCTGGAGAGCTGTCAACCGCCATGTCCTTGAGAGACAGCGCAGGTAATGTATACTTGGGAAAACACACAGGATGTTACTTCTCCTGTGGATCAAAAATATTAAGAGGATTTGGTCAAATGTGGATTTTGACACATATGATAAGTATCATTGCTGTGTGTACAGTATAATGTAGCAAAGAGGTCCCTCTCCATCACCGACGGTCTTTGTTTCTTTATCAGCGTTTGGCAGGTTAACATTATCAGTGTGGCCAATCAGTCTATAACAGTCATTTAAATGGGCCTGCAACCTGCAGGAAATGGAGATCCTAATCTGAGTACATAATGTGTGTGTGTGTGTGTGTGTTTGTAGGATGACTGGAGGAGACCCGGCCCTGTCAGACCTGGTGAGGAGAGGCGAGGTGCTGGCTGTATGGTTGGAGAAGGCAGAAAACGCTGTCAGCTCCTTACCCGTTGCTGCCACCGACAGCAACCTCAGAGAACTCAAGGTACAGCAAGGCCCCAACATGCTCGTGTTAGTGTGCAGGGTTTTTCTATTTCTGCTCCAGAGCTGAAAGATTCAGCTATTTTTATGGTCAGCTCTGACTGTTTTTTTCCTTTTCTTCTTTTCCCCTCTGCCCTCATGTTGCTCTCCGTATCTCAATCACAAGCCAAACCTGTCAAACCCAGTAAACACACGGAGACCTAACTCACGTCTCTTGATTTGTACAACACAGTTCTGTTGAAGAAAATACAATCACTCTGTGTTTTCGGTCTTCATTCCTTCCTGACAACCACCTCAGTCAGACTTTTCCTCTGTGGACAGTGGAGACACATTGCAAAAAGTAGAATAAAGATGTTATGTGGCTTTATGGAACAACTCTATGTTCTACTGCTGACATTCACAGTGTTACTTCTTGATTTCATTTTTCTTTTGATTTATTTCATCAACAAATCAGTCCGTCTTCAGAATTAAGGGTCAGCGCTTTTTCCCTTGCAGGTCCTTGCCGAGGAAATGGATGCACAGAATGAACGTCTCGGATGGGTTAACAAGCATGCTCCTCAGATCCTGGCCAGTCCAAATGTGAGCCATCAGAGCAGAGACCAGCATGTCAGCAAACTGAGAGCCATCAACCTCAACTGGAGCAAGGTGCAAACTTTTTCTTAGTTTGTTATTCTGCCTCGTCTTCCAAGTTTTTGTATCGGGTGAAAGCAACTTTATACTGTAAACATTGAAATACTGTAATGTTCACCGTGTTTTACAACATCGAGACGGCTGCAACACGTCCTGTCCTCCTTGTTTTCTTCATTTGCCCTTTGACGTTCTCTCCTCCTACTTGTTTACTCACCTTCTTTCCTCTGCAGGTGACCCATGAGTTGTTGGACAAAGTCTCGGAGGTGGAGACCAACCTGCAAAGTCATGCCCAGTTCCAGGACAGGATGAGCAGGCTCACTGGCTGGGTCGTCGTCACACACCAGACAATCATGACCAGGGGCTTGAGCCCCGGCCAAGCACAGGTAGATCGCCTGAATACAATACATCACAAGACACCCAACATCACTGCAAATCAGTTTTTTTTATCACAAACATAAATGTTGTACCTAAAGGGAATTCTTTCTTGTTGTAGTCTCTGGAGGCCTCCATGAAGGACAGGAAGAAGGACCTGGAAGACCTGCTGGCTCATTCTATAGAGCTACAGAGACAACAGCAGCTGCTGCCTCAGGAAAAGGTCCCAGTTTCCATAGCAATATGATTTAATAATGACGTACTGCTAATTGTTACATGTAATTATGCCATATTGCTTGTTAAAGTGCCTCAAATGTAATTGGCTGTCCTATTAAAAGCTGATGCACTCCTGTTTCCTGTTGCTGATAATTTGCCATTAATTATACATCCCCATCTCTGGATTCATGCTCATAGGGTAAGGTAGAGGAGCTGGCAGGGGATTGGAAAGCTCTGGATGGTCGACTGAGGGAATCTCTCCAGCCACCCGTCTCTCCATGGACACAGCACCAACATGTCGTCCAGCACCAGCAGCTTGGTAAAGATATCTAGGATTGCACTCGTGATTTCTCTCACTTCTGTATCCCTAGCTCTATTCTTTTATAAATCGTCAGTAGTAAAGGGATGAAACAATGTAACTTCCCATTGAAGTATTAAGCCTTTAATGGGACAGAGGAAATGAGGTATTGGATCATTAACAGGAGGCGACAAACATATAAACATGTACTCGTAATAAGTACTCAGATGGCGGATTTGAAATTCATTCTAGGCTTGGCTTAATCTGGTGCATGAAAATGCAGAATAAAATAACAAATAAGAGGTGAGCAACAAAGTCCTGCTCGTGGAACACGAAACAAACCCTGGTGCCTCATTCATCATGATTTAGTGTGATGACACAATCCCCTGAGAGCCATTGACGGCAGCACCTCCTTTCTCGCTCTAACATCTTAAATGTTCATTGCATCATTTCCTCGTAAAGAAGCTCTATATGTCAACATTACCTGCCTTTTTTTCCCCCCCGTCCCTGCTCCAGTGTGTGCTGTCCCCTCAGCCGTGCAGATGGCCAGCCTGGTTAGCGAGGACCCTCGCCACCAAACCCCGCACACACCGGACAGCGTGGCGCCCACCGACCTCAACGAGACAGCTACCGAACTGGCAAACTGGCTTCTCCTCATCACACAGATGCTGAAGTCTAATATCGTCACTGTGGGGGACACGGAGGAGATCAGGACGACGATGGGACGTCTTCAGGTGAGAAATGGGGAGCAGAGAGGACAGACTGAAAAAGGTTGACGACGTGATTGTGTGATGAACATTCATTAATGGAATAGTACATGTTTTTTTTGTGAAAACTAAACTGTCAAATATCCTATGAGCTGTACACTTTGTGTGACAGTGTGTGCTTTTGTGCCTCGTCCTTGGCAGGTGACAAAGAGTGACCTGGAACAGCGTCACCCCCAGCTCGAGAACATTTTCACCCTGGCACAGAACATTAAGAACAAGACCTCTAATCTGGACGTTCGCACATCCATTACTGAGAAACGTATGCAGAAAGCAGTTTAAAACACAAAGACAGCTTGTTTTTCTTTCATTACAATGTCTTGTTTTCGAGGTGCTGTCATTACTTTCTGTTTTTGTGACTGCATCTGTCTCCGTCTAAAGTGGAGAAGGTCCGCAGCCAGTGGGACAGCACTCAGCATGGTGTCGAGGCACGGCTCCAGCAGCTGGATAACATGATTGGCCACAGCAACTACTGGGAGGAGCAGAGGCAGGAGGTCAATGCTCTAATTGGGCACAACGAAGGACGTTTCCACAACCTTCTTCAGCAGTCCAGCGACCCCCTGACTAAACAGCTTGCTGACAACAAGGTTAGGGAAAAGTTGAACTGCTAGACTTTCTCTCCATGTCCTCTGGGTGTCTGTCCTTCCGCTGGTCATCTGTTGTGAATCTATACCCGTGTCATTACGGTGGATTAGAAATGTACTCGAGGGAAATTTGTCTGCTCACTTTCCTAATTGAGAGAAAAATCGTATACGAAAACCAAACTTTACTTTAATATAAGTATTAGAGCTCCTTTAACGAACTGTATGTCTGTGCGAGGTGGGAATGAATAAATCACCTCTCTGCAGTATCACTTTGAACCCTAATAGCATCCGTACACCACATCATCCATCATTTTAATTTGAGATGATGACTTCTCCGAGAGTTTCTGGAAACGAATTCTGCCTCATGAGTGTGTCCGACGCATTACAAGAACCAAACACTAGAGGGCAACTGAGTGTAATAGAATCCGGCAGGTTGGACACACACAGCTATCTGCTCCTGGTTTGTGTGGTTTTGTGATGATGAGTAATTGTCCATTTAAAATGGTGAAGTGTACCTTTTTGTTAAAAGAACAGGAGGCTGGGGGTCAAATATGGATGACTTATTTGCTAATGCTAAATTTGAAATAATGATATGGCCTCATGAATAACAGTTGTGGTCTTATGTAACCTGCTTGATTAAGTAGAGGTTAGAATAACAATGTCAGATTGCTGAACAGTGGAATAGCAAATGTCTTTGTGTTTCTAGTGCCTGAAGTTTAATTTGATTTTATAAAGTTTGTCGAATAGGTCATTCATAACTAAAGCTGATACCAGGCCAAAAGGGCTCTGCCAACAGGGCCCTTCACAGTGACACGGAACTGTTAAGTCACATTTGTCACATTTTCAGTCCCGGTGATCCTAATGCCACCGTGTTGATTGTTTTATAGGCGTTCCTCCAAGACCTGGGCCGAGGCCAAGCTGCAGTTGTGGCCTTCAACGAGCTGTCCAATCATCTTTTGCGGGAGTATTCTATTGACGACACCAGGAGGATCAAAGAGGTCACAGATAAGCACAACACTGTCTGGAACAGCATCAACAACAGGTGTGCGCGCGCACACACACACACACACACACACACACACACACACACACACACACACACACACACCTGTTTACCTGTGCATGCAGTTTGATTGTGTCACATGCGGGGGCTGCTATTGCTGCCAGTACTTAATCATGCACTGCCTGCTACGGCAGTTAAACTCCTAAATCTTTCTACATGTGAAGTCACGTATTTGACTCATCGTTATTGATCGGCAGGGCAAGTGACCGCCACGCACATCTGGACAGTGAGCTGAAGGGCCTGCAGATGTCTCTCAGGGAGCTGGAGTCCTTCCTCAAATGGCTCCAGGAGGCAGAGACTACGGTCAACGTTCTGGCCGACGCCTCCCAGAGGGAAGACCTGTCGCAGGACTCCGCCCATGTGAAAGAGCTGAGGCGACAACTAGAGGTAGGGCTATAAACAGATAGAGAAACCTTCCGTGTGTGTGTGTGTGTGTGGAATCTATGCACAGGTGCTAGCCTATTATCTCAGTGTCATCCTCTATTAGCGCATCCTTCACCATTAGGTGCGTGCGTGTGCGTGTGTGTGTGTGTGCGTGTGTGTAAGTGGCGGGTTTAAGGTGTGTGAATGAGAGGGCATACAGAGGGCGTGTGAGTGCTTGTATGCATTGAGTGCTGCTCATTGATCCTCTTGTCCTGTGCTGCTTAGGAATTCAGTGTGTGTGTGTGTGTGTGCGCGCGTTTATGTGTGTGTGTGCTAGCGCTCCCTCACACCAGCTTGTCATTTACCCAGACCTCCCTTCAGGGATCTGTTGACACACATCATCTTATGCTTTATGTAACGTTTTAATCCCCAAATCGCTCCACCTCACCCTTACAATGGATAAAACGGGTACTGATAGTCTCTGTTTTGAAATGCTGCCCCTGTCAGCCGCGACCTCATCTCTTTTGGATTGTACACTGAGGGGCTGTCATTTGCACAACCTCCTTTTCAGATGTTGGTGTATGTGTGTGTGTGTGTGTGTGTGTGTATCCAAGCTTCCTCTTGGTCTTCGGATAAACTCCTTGTCCCTGAGAAATTGCTGCAGTGTCGTACATCTTCTAGAGAGACCGAAAGATTAAGGCCAATAACATTTCTTTGGTTTTATTGTCTTGAATGGCACAGTTCTATCACTCCCGTTTCCAGGATCCAATTAGTTAAAAGCAGGCCAAGGTTATAGAAAAAAAATTACAATGAATCACTGCATGAATGGCCACAAAGATTTCTGAGGATTCATTAACTTGGTTTGGACGGGAGGCTGAGAGCCTTTTGCAGCTCATTGTTAAGCCCTGGCTGGATATGGTCTTATACAATTCTGACCATTGAAAAAAGGATATTATCATCACTTTCAACTGCCCGTTACAGGGATCTATATTTGTTGCATCAAACATGATCCATAATTTTAAGCCCCACTGTCAAAGTTGTAAAAGGACACTTTCTTTATACTATTGCATTTTATTCCTAAAAAGTCATCTCTAAGATCAAGTGTGAGGTAAATATGGTTAAAGTAATCAAGCTGAAATGTAGATTACGCAACAGTCTGAGGCTAATATCTCTAGAAATACTGGCACATTAACATATCAGATCTTATTGAGTTGATCATCACATACCCTTTTTTTTAAATGTTGATCCTCATTTTGTTTTTGTCTAAGTTGGAGTCATGATTTATGGATGGCACTCGTGTAGAAAGTGGAACAATAAAACCACCTTTGAGCCTCAGGGGATGTGTGTGGACACGGAGAGATGTCTCCACAACCCTTTTATTAACTCGCAGTGATTGCTCTGCCACCGATGAGTGTCGGCTTTCTTTAATCACAATATTTGGCCACAAGCCATTGTCATTCTGACTTCTTTTTTCATAATAAAACTACATTTAGTGGTTTTAGGAGCAGCGACAAATATAAATGTGGCACATTAACGGACATTTCCTGAAAACACAGAGGCTGAATGGATATTGAACAACTCTCAACGGAGACATGTGATGCACTCATGATTGACTGGACCACAGGATTCACCAGCTTTTGTTTGTTTGTATAAATAACGCTATCTGTTTCCCTCTGCTCTCCACTCTTTATGCTAAGCTAACTGAACCACCTCCTGGCTCTATAGCCACTACTTACTGTACACGAAAGAACATGAAAGTGCGATCAACCTTCTCTTCAACTCTCAGCAAGAAAGGCGAATACTTATATTTCCTAAAATGTAACTTCCATTCATATCTGTTTGCTTTTAGACTCTTGTAGATTGAATACTTAAAACACATTTTTAAGACGCTTCAAAGTGCTTCACTGTATTAATGTTTCACGATCTTGGCATCGGAGTTACAGGAGAGCATTATGGATAAAATCCTTTATTAATGTGTCGTACAATGTGGTATAGTTCATTAATGGGGGTGAGCACATTATGTGTAAATCCAATTTTGTCATAAAGCAGTCCTGCTCATTAATTTTCAACATTGTCTTTAATGGTGCATTACATCCGGAGTCATAATAAAAGGATAGTTACCGCTGACTAATTTCATGTCATCTCGTAGTACATAATAAGATCATATCTCCTAACTGTTACTGGAGCCGGTATGTGTGGTATAGCTTATATAAGACCCCCCATCACAGCACACCTCGCATGTGGAGTGATGGGGGGTCTCGCAATGATGGCATCAGCAGAGAAGTGCAAAGGTGCACACAGCGGGAGGAGCTGCTTTTTAAAAAATCAAACTCAACTTCTGCATCTTTCGCTGTGGGCATCAGAAATGTACGTGTGTGTGTGTGTGTGTGTGTGTGTGTTGACCACAGCAATGTGAGCAGCAGAGACATACATGCCCCCCCACCAACTTCTTAGCTGAGACCCGTGTCAGCGCCATTTAAAACTGAGCCCCCGACGCAGAGTTGGTACTTTGTGGACCGATCGGAGTGGACGCTGTAGCCAGTTAAACCTTAACTAAACAGAGCACCTCAGTAAGCGCATCATGATCCCCTCTCCAACTGACTGTGTGTGTGTGTGTGTGTGTGTGTGTGTGTGTGTGTGTGCACACACAGGCCTCTCGGTAAATGATGATTACTCTAGCTGGCTGCGCAGGTAAGCCGCGTGTTGGTTTAAAGGAATTTGTTTGTGTTCATTTGTCCTCCTCCGCCTCGGAGTCTCCCTTCATCTGTACGAAGAGACACGGCAAGCAAGGGACCGAGTGCTGTGATGCAACCCCGTAGTGCGCGTATGTGTGTCAGTTTGTGCTCATTTTAAATGCACGAGTCATAGTTACTGGCAGCCGTCGGTGTGTAGCATGCTGCCGTTGGGCAATACAGATGCTTTTTTTTATTTTTTATCCTCACTTCAAATAGATGCCCCATGTCTTGTGGTTGGGAGAAAGAGAGGCTTTTTTTTTTTTTTTCAGCAGCACTTCAAATGAAAGTCAAGAGAAGGAGTCCAGGACAACATGAACGGGTTTAAAATCCCCAGCGAGTGTGATACTGTGTGGTCAGTGGCTCTGCAGGAGCTGAGTGGCTGCTTTATGATAATCTCTGCTGATTGTTCACCTCTCTCTGTTTCTTCTCCTGCCTCTTTGTCTCTTGATGTCATCTCTCCGGTGCTTCCAACGGATTTATTCTCGACAGATTAAACCGTTTTCTGCATCGATAAAAGTTGCTTAAAAGCCCCTTATCTTCTCTTGCCCTTGTCCTCCTACCTTCTCTTCCCGCTGCTCTATTTTCCTCCCACTTTCATCATTTATCTGCAGTTTTCCAGTAAGACCTCGCTCTTTTCCTCTGATAGTCTTTTGAAAGCTGCATATGGGCCACACAAACACAACACATAACAAACACATGTGCTCTCTCTGTCTCTCTTTCTCTCCTTCTCTCCCACACACACACACACACACTGAAGTATTTTTATTGCCGCTGTGTTTTTCCTGTTTCAATAATCTTCAGTGTTTGTCAACATAGATAGTATTTTGGATTATTACAGTGTAGATGTATGCTTTGGCCATCTGTTTTAAATACTTATATGAAAGTGCGGTGCAAATAAAATTTGTGGGAAATAGTGTTTGATTAGGCTCATGGGTTTAAACACTATACGATACCAATGAGCGTCAGCTGGCAAATGGAGAAGAGGCTGATTTAAAAATGCTTTGTTGTTGCAACTGGGAATTTGCTGAATTGCATTGACCCTTAATCTGAAAGTCCGGCATTCGTGGCACGCACATCAGAAATTTAAACTCTGTGATTGGACGTTTCCCAAATGCTCTCTAACTCTACACACAGGTACACAGGTTTGTAATTTTTTACTTCTATCAAAGAAACAGATTTATTTTTTATTTTTTAGTTACTCAGCTTTTGTCCTCATGATTCAACCAGGAGAGTTTCATGTCCATCCATGCCTTGGATGTGCTCAGTCACTAACATTGCCAAGGCAGAAGATGAATGGGACATTTACTTCCAGGAACCCTGGACGGTAGAAATAACTCCTCCCTCTCCGTGACTCTATTGTGTGTGTGCATCTCATTTGTGCACCGAGTTCTCGCTCAGTCGCCCTCTCTCGCTCTCTCGCTCTCTCTCTTTCTCTCTGCCTGTCTCCCGCTCATTGATCTGTTGGTTGCCTTGCGTATAATGTCATTCTACCTTCACGGCAGAGGCAGTGTTTGTCCTCCCTTACACTGCTGCTTTTGATCCGGCTCTCTCCCTTTTCTTCCTCTGCTCTCTCTCTCTCTCTTTCTGTGATCCAAAAGGAGTACTATGTCCCTCCTTCTCTCCATCTCTCTCCGGATCAGTGGCAGTAAAAAGTGAACCGCGCACGATCAGCTTCTCTTCTCGTCCAGTACAACTCGTGCCTTTCCTCTCTCCTCTCCACCTTTGCTCGCCGGCACTTTCCACTCTTGTCTCCCTCTTGATTTTATTCCCCCTCTCGTTCTTTTTCTTCTTCTTCATTCCTTTTTTTTTTTCTTCTTCGTCACCCTCCTCCGACTCTGCCGTCACAAGTGATTTGTTTGATTCTCTTCTGGCTCTGCAGTCGGGGGGTGCAAGTGTGAATGTCCGCGTGGAGGAGAAAGTGAGTGTCTCGTCTTGTCCTGCTCGCCGGCATCGTTTGTGTGTGTGTGTGTGTGTGTGTGTGTGTGTGTGTGTGTGTGACAAAACATGGGGGCATGCTGAGCTGAGTACGCTCGCGAGTGTGTGTGTGTGTGTGTGTGTGTGTGTGTGTTTTTTTCTCTCTCTCTGTGCATGTGTGTGTGTGTGCGCATCACATCAGCTTGGCTGGGGTCTGGTCGGCAGGCTAGGGAGAGGGAGAGGGAGAACAATATGAGCGGGGTAGGGCAGTGCTAGCATGCGGACCAGGAGCAGGCTGCTGCAGAGTTGTAGCAGTCTTAAGATGATGGCCATGGTCCGGACCTCCCTCCAGAAAGTGGTGGTCTTCCTACACAGGCTCCAGAGGATGGCCATCTCCTCGCCGCGCTACCAGAAACTCTGCAAGGTACGTGGAATCCAGGAGAGAGAGAGAGAGCGGCCGGAGGACCGGGAGTTTTTGTTTTTGTTTTTCCATCCTTTCCTTTTAGATTAGTTGGAAGTTTCAACATGTGTCCAGTTGATTCTTTTCAATTCATTTTTACTTTGCTCTCAAAACTTTCATGGCAGGTTTTGGAGGCTTTTGGATTTGTTTTTAAGGCGATTTTTTTTCCCCCAATGTAAATGTCACAAATCAGGAATGGCTCGCCAAGTAATCCATCTATGCCACATCCATGTGATTCTCCTTTATTTTGAGTCTTTTTTTATCCATGAGTCATTTGGTTGTCAAGACATTCTGTTCCAGGAGATTTTTCTTTTGCGTCTGTCACCTCTACAGTATGTCGTTTAAAATACATATATATATTATATTTATATATGCAGTATATACCTCACTGACTTGAGGACTTTTCACACTTTTTCTGCATAGCAAATAATGACTCCAACGGTGTGTCCCTGTCGTGGTGAGTGTGCACCGATGTCTGTGTGTCTGTATATTGTCTGTTTTCAAGTGAGTTTTGACTCTGTCGTGGTGCAGGCATAAACAAACTAACAAGGCAGAGAGCAGAGGATGTGCTGTCTTTGAGTGAGTGCATCGTCTTGAGGCTTTGCGGTTCGCGGGGGGCATCCTGACAGGATATACTGTGTGAGTGAAAGGAGACATGAATTCCTCAGTTGTTCAGAGGATTGATGGGAGAGTTTACTCTATAATGGCCAGAATGATTAACTCCCTTAATTCAATTAATTTACCCAAAACGCACGCAGCAAATTCATTTGAAAAGAGTTTAACAGACTTGTGTTCTTGATGTTTAATACAAAAAACAAAGCCAGTCGTATTACAGCTGTTTGTCAGCTCTGTCGAGTTCACCGTAGAGGAAGCGATCGCTGCTGTGTGGTGGACTTGTTGTCATTTTCTACCACTGCTGTTTACTGTTGATTGCTGATCTTCATTGCTCTCTCTCTTCCCTTGCACAACATTGACCCGCTCTCAGTAAGAGGGCAGAGGGGACCAGCTGTTGAGATTTGACAGTGTGAGAGACTAATGCATCAGACCAGGTTCTGATTACACGCCAGCTTCAATCATGCTCCAACAAACATGTGGTGGTTGGACTTAATCCATCTTTAATCCATGAATCCATCGCTCTTTAGGGCGCCAATCTTTTTTTTTTCTAGTGCATGTGTTTCGCTGGTTTTATCAGTTTACTTTGTATTTATGCCAAAGCGTGATGACGATGTCAATTTAGTGTATTTTAGTGTATTTTACAGGTTTGGTTCACCTCTCAAGTCTCCTAAAGAAAGGGAAACATTGAATGGATTAGATAGATGACCCAAGGACAAGACTCTGTGAAAAATTGAGTGCGGGTGAGAGCAATAAACTGATCTTTCGGCATCAGTAATTTCTTTCTCAGTTATTTATCTTGTTGATGCTTTGCTTGTTTCTGATTGTTTAGCTAATTCTGGGGAAACCAATTGAAATCCGATCATTCCTGCAGCCCTGCAGGTGTAAAGAATCTGCGCATTCAATACTCTTTTCTTTCATTGTTAAGATTGTAAATCTGCTTATTTGGCTCCGTTCAGCACCCTTAGGCTACACCTTCCTGGAATGCGTCCCTACCGGTGGGAGCCATCAGTCATTCCACACTCGATTACCCTCCCCTGGGTTGCATCAGTCATTCCAGCTTCGTTTGGCCTTCCCTTGGGGGGAATCAGTAATGCCGGGCTTGTCCTGCCTCCCTAGGGTGCGCTCACTGGCTGGCAGACTGGAACAGTGACTTCTGCGTGATGGATTTGCTCGGGGCTCACCCTCTGGGGTCGGGCCATTCTTTCTGCTTCAGGACAGCGCTGGTCCTAAAACAGCCCACATGGCTGTTGTCTGACTCGGGATGATACGCACTTGAATAAACTAGTGGCCTCCTCTTATATTGATTTAAATGATACACAACCACTGAGGGAAATAACTTGAGAGAAGTTATGAAAAGCGTCAGATTAAATATTCTTTATTTTCCATGGGAAGATAATGTATCGATACCAACCGGTACCTGAAAATCATCATATCAATAATCACCAGCTGATTTGTCTGACCAAATCAACATTCTGGGTTTTATAGTACATACAGGCTTTATTTTACTCTTGGTAGCCCAGTTAAGCTGCAAAGCCAAGCTCATCTTCTAAAACGTAATGACCGCCATCATATTGGTCTCTACTATGTCTCAACTGGCAGGATAAAGCAGGCTGACCGCCGTGCCAGTTCACTAAGCTATGAGTGATGGGGAACTTTATAAAGTCTCCTGAGTCATAACCAACTAATTGTTTTTTCTTCTTCTGTTAATCGTGCTTTGCTGGTAGCGTTTGGGTCTTTGTGGGCCCCTTTAACAGCACTCATTATGTTGATGTATAATACATCAGACTTTGCAGACTTTGCAAGCAGAAGCCATTTAGCTTCAACAGTTTTTAGAATTGCATCTATTATTTGGTGCTTATATTGTGTTTTTTTTTCTTCTCCCGCTTTCCCAATTCAAAGCAATAATGTTTAATGAGCTAGTAGGCAATTAGGGGTATTTTACATCTATACAGTGCTGCTCCCCAAGGCGTTGTTTATGTGTATGGTCCTATAGTGTATTTATGCCACACACAGAACCGCACTCCCTCCCATTGAAGACACCAGCTAAATTCCTTAAATGTACATGTGAATCATTGTTCCGTCCTGATTGTTTCTTTTCACATTAACTTAACTCTCGGTCCTTCTTCTTTGCTTGCATGCAAATTTGTGCCATGACTAGTTTACTGGTTAAGAGCACTTCTGAGTAGCATGCCTGGTTAGCTCACACTGAGGCACACAGAGGGCCCCGGCAGCTCATCTCATCTCCTCACTTTTGCTCCGTCTCCGTCTCTCTTGCTGTGTGTGTAATCACTAGCTGCGAATTGGCTGAAGTAGCCACCTCCCTCCTGAGGAGTGTCCTCCTACTCTCATTACTGTGGCATTGGCTCCTACTGTTTGTGTGTGTGTGTGTGTGTGTGTGTGTGTGTGTGTGTGTGTGTGCATCCAGCCAAAACCCACTGAAGAAACAGCCCTAGAGCCTTGACAGAGTGTAGTCATGCCATCTCTTTCCTATTGTTTTTCTGGCAAACATGTTGGCCTTTGTCCTCTACACTCCATCCACCTTTGCTTGTGGCTCACTGTTACCCCAGGACAGGTGACTCAGGCATGGGCGTGGAGCCCAGCTGCCTGCCCTTCCCGTCCTTGAGCTCCAACGGGGTCCTATGGGTTATTAGCAAGTGTTAGCATTAGCAGTTAGAGCCTCAGGTGCCGCCAGATAACCCCCCCACTCGTCCCACTGTTACCTGGCTCGCACTCAAATCACAGATTTTTTTTGTTTCACGCCTGCTTAGACAAATTTAGTGTACGGACACACATGCCCACAATGCATTCTGTTCTCTCACGCACATTTATTCACTCAACCACAAGTATATATACACACACACACGTACACACACACTTTCTTACTCCACAGCTAGGCCAAGTGATGAGTCACAGACGGGAATTATATGGGAACAGATTCATAAATGTCGATCATTTAAATTATTTAAATTCATCAAGACAATATTGGGAGAGAGCAGGGCCAATACAAGAAAATTAAGTCAGGATTCTGCTCCCAATCAACATTACATGTAAATGACCGCAGCTGGACCTGCTAATGGCAGTGGTGGTGATTTGAAATAGCACTTAAATCATGGATACAGCACAGAGTCGAGCTGTTTTCCTGTTCTCAATTGGCATTTCTGGAGCAAGTGACCGTTTGATTAGGAGGAGAAACTCCCCATGTAATTGACAAATGCCATCCTGGGATTAGATAAAAGCTGCAATAAACTACATTATATATTATTAGATGCAAATATAAATGGAGAGAAAGTTGTTCAATCTCCCTGCCTCACCCCCCCCCCCCCCCCCTCTCTCTCTCACTCTCTCTCTACTTTGTCTCCAACATCCAGTAAACCCATTTATTGAGCCATTGTTGCTCGTGTGCGTCGGGTTTGTGTCTTTGTGCACTACAGCGATGGATTTTGTGCACACACTTCCATTAGTGGCTTTCAGGCAGCAGCAAGCTAAACCTGCTAATGCATGTGTGGTTTATCGTCTGATGGAATTTAACGGTGCTGGACGCTCTGTCACCACAAGCCCTTCAACATGCGATGGTCAGGGCAACAGCAGCTTGTAGCCAGGGTGGAGGGAGAAGGAGGGAGAGACAGACACAATGCTATCCATGGAGAATTACATTTGTATTTATTTTATGGTTGCATTAATATTGCTTCAAACCTTTTCCGTATTGGTTAGATATCGTGATCGAAACTGCATTGAGTAAACAAAATAGATTTTTACAGGAAATGTTGAGGTCTGAAGCCAAAAGGCGATTAGCTTAGCTTAGCATAAAGACTAGAAGCAGAGGGAAAAAGATAGCCTCAGAAATTCAATCTTTGTCTCGCACACAGCCATACAAGAACTATATTAGTGTAAAATTGTCAAAGTTACGTAGAATATTTAAAAAAAGACAAAGTAATGAATGCTAACTTTCAGTAGAGTACTCGACTTTATACTTGAGGCTACAGACGCATTTCAGGTGTGCACTAAAGGTACTGAAGTTCAATACACAGCTGTACTGAAACACTTGTTTGTTTTCAGACAGCAGATTCAGCCGAAACTCTGACTCACCTGACATCATGATCTATGGCCGGCCCAAACTTCCAGCGCCAGATCACACCAAGTTGAGACAGGATAAAGACTGCGATGTCCTGCAGGCTCAGTGGACAAAAGGCACATTCCACATAGCATTCAACTCCGTCTCAAGATAGAAAGAGAGAGAAAAGGGGACACATTGACTTAGAGTGACCGGAGAGAGGCAGGAGGCAGTGATGTTGCCAGCTTGAAGTCTCTCTGACCTTCCACTTCCCCCCCCCCCTTACATCGCCCCCGGCCCGTTTGCCACACCGAGTCTGGGGTCAGCCTAAGTGGGGGGAATAAAACGAGGGGTGCAATCATTTTTTCCTTTGCTGCTCCTTCTATTCCTGGTCTGACGGTCAAGCTACAGGGACGAGGCCTGAGCTCTGCACCCCCGCCACTGTCCCTCCCTGCCAATATCTATGGTAAGCACACAAAGTCGGTGCTGACTCACAGCCCGTATCGTATGTGAGCGTCTGTACCTCCGTGGTGCTGACAAATATCACAGTTTCAGATTGGAGGAGTGATTACGACGTGTAATCCTCGCTCGAACACACTCACACACATAGTGGCCCCACCCAGCCAGCCTCACACGCACACAATCGATAACGTTAGGCCGGAATAGTGATCAGAAGGGTATAGACCTATTTATTATTAAGCAGATTTGACCTGGAAATCACATACTTCTTTCGTCCTCTCGCCGTTATTTTCTCCTCTTTTCTCCTTCACTTGTCCTGCCCGTCTGTTTACCCACTTTTACTTCAACACTTATTCTTTCTATTTAGTGTTCCTCTACCGTCTGGCCATTTTTCCTCCCCTGTCAAGGGTAATTAATTCCTTAAAAAGAAGTGGCACATTTGCTGAGAGATAAGTTTGCTCCTTTTACGTCTCAGTGGTTTGCCATTTAATTTCTGTGGTGCACTTAGCCCAAAGAATAGTATTTCCTCTGCTTTGTGGAAGACACATTTTAGTGATTTACCACAAAAGTCTTTGTTTTGCTGTTTCTGAGTGTTGCCCTTTTGGTAGAGACAAACATATATTTTTTATAAGGAATCAACCTATTAAGCATTTGTTAGCTGGAAAGTATGGCGCCACACTCTCCCCTCATGCTGTACCTGTCTGTTTCCTCTTCTGTTGCCTCTTCCAATTTCCCTAAAACCAGCCCTCAGTAAGTTAGCATATGCTCTGGCTCATATCATCCTCTTTCCATTCATGCCGTCATCTGCTCTTTGCATGCCACTCCTAAATCATTCATGCTCTCCCTCTTTCCTCCCATCCTCCTAAAACCCTCTGCCCATCTCTTCCTCAAGTTTTACACAGATGGCGTCCATGCTACTTGAACATGCCTTGATGTCACGCTTATGACGCAGATCATTACGTGCTGCTGAAACATTGATCAAACCCTTTCTATGACACGGTAACGTCTAATTAGGCAGGGTCAGATCTTCTTTGGGGGGCCAGTTTCCATCACTGAAACTCACTGAAACTCCCACATCATATGTGGTTTCGCTTTAATTCGTCTGTTTTGCTTCTGTAGAGCTTTTTTGAGTGATAAAGAGCTTGCTTAGCAGCCTCTTTAGAATGCATGAGAGGATGTAAAAATCCTCAGGTTAATGATGAAATACAGAAATACGTCAACAATGTATCAAAGAAGACCTTACTTAGTGAATCTTCTGAATACCTTGTTGATCAAAACATTGAAAATTCAATTAAAGGTAGTTGGGGGATTCAAAAAAGGATGCAGAAGAAGTACAACAGAAAAAATAATACCAAGGACAAGGTACAGTGTTGGAGGAAATAACAGTGTGCGTTGGTTAAAGGAGGCGCATAGTGCAGTGAGCATCCCCTCAGAGGTAAATTCGATGTCGCGGCAAAACAAAAAGTTACTGAAAATGGTTCCACTGTTATATCACAGGGAGATTAAAGATAAATCGTGCTATATATAGTTTGTAATCTGCAGGAGGCTACAGCCTGCAAGAGGAGCCGGAGTCAAAATTGATATGATGGGTAGTCGGAAGCACTTCACAGACATATTAGAGTTAGCATAATATCTTAACTTTGCCCAAAGGAGTTCTTGCTGTTGACATATAGTTTGTGCGCAAAGCAGCTTTTGGTAAAACTAAAACGACACATTAAATCAGAAATGTCTCTTTCACACCTCGCGGTTAAAAGATTAGACACGAGACGGCTCCGTCAAATGTGTGATATTCAAGGAAGTTGACAGCGGGATCAGAGATGACAGGAAAAGGATCAGTGTGAGCAGCGAAAGTGTTTGTGGAAGACAGTCCAACATAAGCTTTAACTCCGCTTGAGTGGTACCTTCACACATCGGACCATGGACATCAAAGGGAATTCAGAGCTGTTAGACGTGACGAGGAATCACATTTGATTCACCACAGGGCTGCAAGTGTGGGTGTTCATTAGTTCAGCGTATTTCATAGTTATCACCCAAATGTCTGAAAAGAGGGACATTTTCACTCATCACCCCGGAGGGGATGAGTCTAGCTTCCCCGAGAAGGAAGCAAGGAGGTTGAGTCAAAAAGCAACAGAGGACAGAAAAACATGACAGAAAAGAAAATGGCTGCCAAGTTTGTTTTGCATTTTTTTTTCGGGGAAAGAACTGAGGTGAGGCAAGACAGACCATGGTATTGTAGAAGGATAGAAAATGAAAAATATATTTGACAAGGAGAAGTTGGGAAAGATGGGAAGAAAGAGGATGAAGAGACGAGAGCCCGAGAGAGGAAGAAATGGTGGATAGAAGTGTACAATTGCTTTTTACATCTTTGAGGTTTGCAGGGTTGATTTGAGGGTCACCGGAGAGTCAATCTCACACACACACACACACACACACACACACACAGGATCGATCCAAGTGCTCATTTTCAGTCAAAAGCATATTCTCAGATTGGACATGGGGTGAAAATTCATTTATTGCTTCAGTACATCGACTACAAGGACTTCATTTTCACCGATTGCCTTGCTTCCCACTGTGGACAAAAAAGAAATACCAGCAAAGCCTATTACACATCTGTAGCAGTTTACAGCCAGGTAGGTCTTGTTGAATGTCTCCGTCTTTTAGTCTCTGTGTGTGTGTGTGTGTGTGTGTGTGTGTGTGTGTGTGTGTGTGTGTGTGTGTGTGTGTGTGTGTGTGTGTGTGTGTGTGTGTGTGTGTGTGTGTGTGTGTGTGTGTGTGTGTGTGTGTGTGTGTGTGTGTGTGTGTGTGTGTGTGTGTGTGTGTGTGAGTGTGTGTGTGTGTGTGTGTGTGTGAGTGAGAATTAGTGTGCGTGCCAGTTTGTGCCTGCTAAATATCATTGGGATTAGTACCGGGGGCTTAATTAAAAAGCAATTACCTTTGGTCGCTGTGGGCGACGCGTGGCGAAGAGTAGCTCGACTAATCTGGTGAATGGTGCGATGGACCCTCAGCGTGCATCACACACACAAACACGCACACAAATTGTGCAATTGTCTGCTGAATTAAAGGAGGATTAAAACAATTGTTAATTAGTGAAGAGGGGTAGAGGCTAAAACGGTCGAGAAGGGGCTTCATTCCCCTTTGCCTCTCGTAGCCTCTGTGTGTTTGTTTGTGAGGTTAAAGGGGCAAATGATATGCCCAGAGAAGAATAAAGTCAAGTTCTCCGTCGGGCTAGTTAGCATGCTCTCTCCTTCCCTCTGTCCGTCTCTCTCTCTCTTCCGTTTTTGCTCTCTAAACCCTAAAATAAGTTTGCACAGTTAGCACCAGAGCAAATCTTTTAATTGTAAAGCTTCAATTAGATGTTGCTAATGGTAGTAATTAGATCATCTCTCTGAGACTCACTGCGAAGTGCCCTTGAAGAACCCTGTATGCTGGAGACGGTAGACAGAGAGAAATCTGCCATATATATGTGTGTGTGTGTGTTTCCTTCACTGTAACCCTGACGGATCTTTCTGAATACAAAGGATGCTTTGTGGTGACTCGTAAAACTAGAGATTTATGTGTGAAGGTTTTGAGAACCTTGGGGTGAGGTTTGGGTAAAGGTACAGGTATAACAGCATATTGTTTGAAGCTAAAGGATAGTAAATGTAAGTTGCTCCCAGCAAGATGTTTGAAGGTGCTAAAAACGAACCCGAGCTGTACCAACGGCTTTCAAACCAGACCTGAGTGAGTTAGACGCTTGCTTTGAAAAGGTTTTCTCACAAATAAAAATACATAAACTGACAATAGACCAACACATCATATAGCACGGCACAAAATAAATATAAGTTCTACTCGCTGATGAGCCATAGGTTTAGTGGCAATACACAGATATGAGTCAACTACCAGCATGTAACACTAAAGGATCTTAAAATAATCTGCCTGACCAATTAATAGATCAACTATGCCTTTTCCCATATCGGCCAGATGAACATGGCTGGTAAACTCTAAATGTCTTTCTGAGTTGAACTTGTAAAAGGTCCAAACAGTTCGAATCCAGAACAGAACTTTGTACCAACACAATGGCGATGCCCTTTAAGTGTAGGAGTTGTGGAGGAGATGGTTTTAGTGCCGCTCTCCTCTGGTCAACCGCCTTGGCTGTGCTCAGTCCCTCCCCCTGTTTCCCAGTGGGCATTGTGTAGCCATCAGCAACACATTACACACACCGATTTGCAGAGTCAGGGTGTGAAAGAGAGAGAATTTTCTTATTGAATTAGATTTGAAAGTAATCCAACCCAGGCCCAAAGCTTTTCGCAACAAAACAGACCCAGCGCACGATCTGTTGTCTAGACCCGTCGGGTTCGGGTCAGAATACTGAACTCTACTCTGAGCTGAGACGTGGTCAGCCTGTGTGTGTATGTGTGTTTGTGAGGACACAATGTTCTCACAGCAATAGTAAAATCAAGGGAGGCCTCCAAATTGAGATCATTTCAAATGAAGTGTGAACTATTCCTCCGTTTGGGCTCATAATTAAGAAGTGGGTCAAGGTTAGGGTTCATTTTAGGATTCGTGTTTAGAAAAGATTTTTTTGTTATTCCTCACATAGATAGAGCTAAAGTGTGTGTGTGTGTGTGTATTCTGTTTGCCCTCAAGTTCATCGATTTGTGGTAGTTCATCAAGATTTAATTTTGGATTGATGTTTTCCATCCCGGAGAGAGACCATTAATTACTACTAACCACTCTGGGAAAATACACACAAACACACACGCACACGCACACGCACGCACGCAGAGGAAGACACCTCTACCCCTGGCTGATGTATCGTAATTGTCCTCTGTCCTCTTTCCATCCTGCCATGCTCTATTTATAGCCCATTTTAGGCCCCGCCCTGCCAGACAGTGCCATGGCAACTAAATGATTGACAGGGCAATCGACAAGCATGCTCAATGCATCTGGCACTCTCCTTCCTCCTGTTGACCTTCCCTGTGACATCACTAGTGTCTGACTGTCTATAGTTCCACTGCGCGCTGCCCGTGTGTGAGATCATAACTCAGTTCGTATGGCCTTACAGCTCGCTGCCAAATGTCCCCTCTCATGCAGAGAGAGTACCCAGCTCACGGAGGGGATGTGCGCTATAAAACACTCACTCACACACCACCTTTACTGTGCTTGACTACATTAACTACTTACCCTTTACCCTTAACCTGTGTGCCTGTATATTAGCCGGGCTGTCAGTTTTTATTCAAAGTTTGAATTACCCTTTGAAGTGAAGAAAAAAAAAAATGAATCAGTTGTGCTAATTATGAGAACACCTCAGATGTAAAAATGGTGGTGTAGATAAAGGCTGTTTGGTGACGTTACTCAATGTCGCACATTTAGGTTGTCACTCGAGTGAGGCAACTGAAAGAAACAATGTCGGTTATACAGTATATGCTTTAGATATATTACGAACACGCGATATGTTTTGATATTATCTTAGGTATGAAACATGCCTTTTAATCCTCAAGAACATAAGCATTCGAGCTATGCCCAACTCATAATAGCGTAGCTTAGCGGTTCTTAGCCTCCAGAGTCTGCACACAGGAGGTCAAGTGTTTTGTTTTGCTTCGAGTAAAAAGAATGTCGGGGTAATGAGAAAATCAGCAGCAGTAGCTGCACTTTGAAAGAAAAGAGCATCACTTACAAAAACATAAACCTTATCTGAAAATGCTGTCACTCTGATCCCCAAGGGAAAAAACAAAGTGTTTTACATGATATGCAAGACCTATTCAAGAAGTGCAGTACAAACAAACAACAAAAACAGAAAAGTCATAAGAAGCTATGTATGAAAGCACTGGCAGGTAGTGTGTAGAATATTAACCAAATACAATGAAGAACAAACTCTTTGAAGTCTTGGATTTTCAGATAGTATCAGTTTTAATTGTTATTTTACAAGTTTGCAGCCATGGTCCTCAATTCAAATATATTCTCACACGTACAGCAAAAACAGACTGAATGCTACGTCCAGTCTAAGTTCTACAGTTTGGCCCTTTTGTCATCCCAGTGGCTTCACTTTCACCGTATATATCTGTCTTCCTCTCTGTTCGGCAGGAAGATGAATTGGTTTCCCTGCAGCGTAGCTGTACTCGCCAGCAACGGTACCACTCGGATTCTTGTTAGCGCTCCAAAGATATTAATTCTTCTTAACTTCATAACGTTTGTTGACAGCATGGGGAGCTTACTGTCTCAGGATCAGCAGAAGTATAGCGTTCTGACGGGCTGACAAACCTGACTATCTTAAAGCACATGCTTTGGGAATCTATAGCTGATAATATATATATTTCTTTCTCTGCTTAGCTGCATCTCAGTGCGTCGATCAGTTGAAGTATTATAATTCTTTGCAGCTTTACTGACTTCCCCAGTGTTCTCTTAAATATTTGTTTGCTCGAGTGGTTTGATAAATACTTTGAGAGAAAGCTTATCAAACTGTTGACCAAGGCATCTGTCTATCTGCAGGAAACAAAGTGGAGTGGAAGTGTCTTTCTCTCCAACCATATCGCTCACCTCCTCCTCCATAGCAACACTTAACATCTCATCTTTGTGTGAAAAGACTGACAGCAAGAACAGAGTGTGGGCTTCATTGTGCATGTAGGTTACGATACTATATAGGTAGCAAGCATGAACTGCAAATACTGGTTTCCATGGCAGTGTCACTGGCTGGAAGAGAAAAAAGGGACCACTGAGCGGGCAGGCGGGAGGACATGAAAAATAATGAAGGAAGAAGAAATGTCATCTCGCCCTCCACTTGAAGCGGTGTGTACTTCGGTCACAGTCAAAGACGTGTCGGAGCTAGTTTGCGTAAAAGGTTGCTGTTTCATAACCGCAAACGGGGATGAAGGCCGACCACATGAAACGGTCCTGACACGAGCTGCAACCTTCGTCCCCTCACCGCTGCTACGTGAACCACGCTAACCCTCTTTACCGGTCCTCACTCCTGTTCCTCGGCGTATTGTTACCTACATGTTGACTCACGCACAACAACATAAACCAGCGTGATGTCGCTGCACGTACAAAACTGAAACAGACTTATATTATTATTATTATTATTATTATATAAAGCATTACTTACAATAATCCCAATGCCGACTGGTCCTGAGTAGCACAGACAGAGGCTAATCAGATAAACCTGCAAGTCAGGGGACAGGGTCCGCTGTGCTCGGGAAACGAAACTTGAGTGCATCGAATCAATCAAAGTTAAATGATTTATGAGCACAACAATTACAGGAAAGTTTTCCAATTTTATCACAAATGCCAGTCAGGCTGAAAGACGGGCCAGACTGCCAGTAAAGCATTTTAGAGAGAAGTGACAGCATTCGTGCTCATTTATAGTCTGGCTTCAAGAGGCTGTTCATTGCTCATTCCCAGCCATTCAAATCTGTGGTACAGATATTTTAATGGCTTCAATTATGATTAACCTGGCTTGCACTAAATAGCATGCATTAGAGTAATTGTATCTGGTTTCAGTGGTTCCTAAAAACTCGGCTGCTCACCCTTTCTGAGGGTACGATGTGTTCTCATTAGAAACGAGACCGCGTGTGTTCGTCAGGAGTTTTAAATGCTTTCCGCTGGTCTCTCCATTGTTGTGTATATGAACACTAAGCGGATGATTGTTTGCCCGGACTGGCTTGTGATTTGCAAGATTATAATGGAAATTAATGAGGCAGCTCTGTGCTGCTCTTATAAAAATACAATAATACAAAAGAGCAATAAAAAATAACAACTCCACAGCTGATTGTGGCGAAATGCACTTAGTACTCGGACATCTTAATGTCCAGCCGAAGCTCTCTGGGTGCATTGCAGGTGATGTTGCTGCCACAACGCCATTTCATCAAATGAAGCGGTTGTAAGTCTGATTGAATTGCTCCCAACACCAGAATTGTATTTTCCCAGCAGTAGGCTATGAAGGATATTGGGCTGATGTGTCGTGTTGCCGAATTGCTTCTGGAAACTGCATGTATTAAGGGGCTGAATTGGAGGGGACAAATAGTCGCTGTAATGGAAGATGGCCTTTCGGCTTTGTCCGTAGTGTAACTCAGTTTTTCCCAGTTCTATTGTGGATTTTATTCACTCCTATATTCTGCAATTTCAGCACAGAGCAATCACACGCGGCAGAGCAGTTTTTCCTCTATTTCGTCGCCGTCGACTCTTTTCCCTTTTCTTAGAGGTTTCTGTGTGAGTGGCCTGCTGTGCCCCGGTGACTTAAACAACGCTGGTGTGAGATTACACTTTTTCTTGTGTCTGGGCCCACTTGTGTCTGTTTATACACTCGCGCTGACGGGCCTTAAGCTCGGTGGGAAATCAATTTAGGGCTCCGACCTTTCCATAGACGTGTCACTCATCACATAATTGCTCAGTTCACTAGTATACTTTAATTAACACACACGCACACGCACACACACAGCAGCTTTGCAGCTTTTTCTATAGTTTGTCACGGAGCAGACTAGATTGATAAATGGCTTTAACGCTGGAGGTGCTGACTGGTGTTTGTGAATCAAACGCTGATTGGCTGCTCAGTTAGGACGTCACACACACTCTGCTGTCTCTAACTCTCTATTTCCATCGTTTTTCCCTTAACTGCCTCTACCTCACTGTGAGTACCAAGTGCCTTGTTAGGGCTGAACTCACGTTTATAAGTGGCTGCTTCCTTTATAATGATGAATGAATTACTAAAACGGCAAATATATCCGGGACATTCGTAGCTTAAAGGCATCTTTTTTTACTTCAGGCAGAAAAGTACTGAGAAGATAAGCAAAGGAAATCAGTCATTTCATTTTAGCTATATTTTAAAAATTACACACGCTTCCAGCTTATCAAATAAACTAATGCATATTAACTTGATTTTACACTCGTTTTCTGTCCATGAGGGCTGTGTCTCAGTGATATACGGAGATGTGTTCTTTGGAAACTCTTGTGATTAAATCGGACAAGTGCAATTTAAATGCCGTCAGCAACATCTCCAATGTTTTTCTCTTCATGGGTGCATGTATCAAAAACTGCACGTTGCTTCATATTTCATGGAAAATCAATGTAGAAAGAAAGAAACAGCAACACCGCTTGCACAAACAAGGGCCTGGCGAAGCTGTTCATGTATATTTATTCAAATATTGAGTTGATCCTTCACAATAGATCGATTTGTAGCAATATGTTTCTGATAGAAAATCACTAGAGTGGGAAAATTTCATCTAGTTTGGAGTTGAGTCATTAGTTCATTTTGTCATTGTTGCTTCCCTCCTACGGCAGAATGTACAAGGCACATTGACAGAAAGGACCAATTCTCCTGCTACAGATTATTGTTTTTCTAAACGTTGCTGTCCTGCTCCCCTTACTCATATACTCACCTTCCAGCTCATCAACTTATCCCTCTCTCAATAGGATTGTTGTTGTAATTATTATATCGATAGGAACAATTTGGATGTGATGTTATTTTCCATTGCAGCCGAGGTTATCTTTGAGAGTCTGGTGAGATTGCTTGCCGTGCTGCCTCTCTGTGGCATTTTGTTTTATTGATGCAGTCTAGTTTTATGAGATGACCTTTATGATAATGCCATGTGCTGCATATTTCTGTTGGCAGGTGACGTGCTAACGTTGTCATTTTTTTATATTTTACATCGGATGAAGGATGCCCGCTGGTTTTCTGTGCACTGAGGGGCGAAAAGAAAATCCATGATCTTTGATTCAAAACATTTAAATGCTTATTGGATATTATTAGAAATAAATCACCATCAAGCCGTTAACAAGGCAATTGATTTGTGTGCTGACATTTTCAATATTAACTTTATTAACATTTTTGTAGCATTTTATACTGGGTAAAGAAAATGTGATCTATGAATCTTTGAGTTTTAACTCAATTCAAGGTAACACGATGTGAGTAGTTGACATAGTGGCCCCGAGACTTTCATATTTAACCTGCACAGATGGTGTTAAGCCTTCGGACATGAGGTTGGCTCATGCCTTGTGTCTGCACCACAGTGCTGCAATACTGTGTGAAAACCAACCCTCCATTGACCTCAAGGATGTACCCGTGTTTCCGTGTCACAGGTGGGCCAATCACAGTCACCTTACTACACGATGAACCGGTCATCTGAGTAAAATGAACCGTACTGACATTGTGCTAACACAGGAAGGCAACAAGCATCCTAAACTGTATCTTTTTATTTTTATTTTGTCAAACAAAGGTACAGTATAACATACTGTACTCTTCTACTGTACATGCTTTATCTTTCACGCTGAATCCATCAAAGCGGTCACCTTAATTTGTTTTTCAGCCAGTGTTGTAATTAGGTCACAGTCGTCTTGTCTCCCTTCCCCTCACCATGTTTTACATAGTTGCTGCACATAAATTAAGTTTATAATCTGAGTCAATGAAAAAAAAGAAAGAAGAAGTTTTGGTGCTTTAGGACAGATTAAGTTTTTTTTTTCTCCACTTAAGGAAAGCAGTGGGTCACATCAGATCATCTCTGTTTGCCTTTTCTCCGTGCAGCTCTTTCTTCTTTTCCACTTATTTGCTTTTCATATTTTCCTCGTCTCTTGTGCCAGGCACTTTGGAGGTCATAGCTAACTAGCATGCATCGCTAATAGTCTCTCTTTTTTTTTCCTGGATGCCTGTCAACATTAGAGTCATCGGCTCTTGCTTTATTTTCATAGATTGACGGTGGAGGTCCTTGAATATCTGAAAGGCTGCCTTGTGATTACATTGCACACGGTAGACACTGCCTAAGATTGTAGATCAAAACAATACGTTCCCTGTCTGTATGTTTTCCTTCCTAATGTGTAGCTACAGGTAGAGATGGGAGCTTGTGACTTTGCCTCACTGGGCTGCAGTGCTGAACCTTTGTTTCTGCAGGACCACAATATGTAAACACTGTGACAACAAGTGGAGAGAAGAGAGCCTCACTGCTGTCGTCCTGGAGCTTTTAGAGCACCTCTTTTGAGTTTGAATCGATACTGACTTCCCTGGAATAAAAGCTCTGTGATGCTGACCATTGCTCTGTTAGCGTTGTGTTCATGTGGAGAATCCTAATGTGTCTGAAGAGGGCTGTATCAGGGAGAAGTGGTCGAGTAAAATGAATGTGAGATGATGTGTGAAGACTGTGTGTGTGTTTTCTTGGGGGGGTTGAGTTTGCATGCAACATGATTTAGAGATTGGGCTTTAAGTCAAGCCAATTACTGCATCACAACTCTCCCAGTCAGGGTTAAGTGAACTAACAGAGAGGCACGAGGCGTAAATCACATCCCGCCGTCACACTCCAAGCCGGTCCGATGACAGTCGTGGTGGTGGAGGGAGAATAATGGCAAAACTAAGTGCAGTGTTGGAGCCTTCAATTTGGTTATAAAAATAAAATCCAGTAATGTGCTTTTTAAAAAAAAATTTTTAGACCAGATTGTTGAGTGCCGATGTCCTCAATGCCATTAGTGTCTCAGTTGTTTGTTTGTTCGTTTTCACTCTGACATTTTTTGTGCTCACCGTCCTTTCTGTTTTTAGCGAACTCTTTTTAAGGCCATCCCACATTGAATGGAATTTTTTTTGTGTGAGCTTGGAAGATTCATAATGGTAAACATCTATTACCAGGATGTTCTTCAAAGCATGTTGTTTTTTTCATTATTTTCAGCCTGGAAAAAAAATAGGATATCAGCCACATACTAGCTTCAATTACAGGGGCTGCTATAATCAGGGAGGACAGCTAAGCAGTTCAGGCTTCATCAAAAGCACTGCCAGTCAGGAACAGGCATATTTTAATATAAAGTACACAGATGCACACGGAGCTGTGCTGCTGTTTCAACTGCAAAAATGATGTGCTAATCACATAAAGCAGACCCTTGATGTCAGTTTGACTTTACGTGTAATGAATCTGTGAAGTAGATTTTAGAAGTAGACACTTTTATTTGCTCAGTAATAGTAGATAGTGGGACGATGTTCTAACAGCCCTCCCACGGATGACTAATCGCCTCATATTACGCAGTAATTCTGGACTTGACTTCTCATTCTCTATGGGTTCTACCGCACTGATTATGTGTGTGATAAAATGAATGTCAAAGGTTTCATACTGCAGCCACTGCAGCCTCAGCACTTATAGTTTTACTTTGTTGCCGTTTTCATTCTGTTTGACAGTATCAGTGTAAGTTATCAGTTCCCGTCGTGCCTTCGGCTGGTTTCTGTTGTTTCCAACCGTCTGTTGCAGACTGCTGAATCTGTCAAGTCAACAAACAAAAAATGAAACAGTATTTTCATTTTGAATCAGTCGTGCTCTTCCCTTTTCTTCTTCTTTATCCAGCTGCTAAACGTTAGAGAAGCGTTAATTGGGGACCAAAAGGTGAGAGCAGCTGCCGACACCACTCACACCCACAGGCACTAAATAGATGCAAATCATAGGTATGAAAATGGATCTTAGCCATCATCTTGCACTTACCGTAGATGGATATTACTGCCACTTAAAAGTAATTGCATGAGACATTCCGATGCATTTCTTAGTGTGTTCTTCATCAAAGACATTTTTGTATGACGTGAAAGGTTATTTCATTTCTTCCACTGGAAGGAGCACTCAGTGGAATGAGGTTATGCCTTGAGTGGAACCTCCACCCGCTAGTTCAACTGTTTAATTCATTGCAATGTTTTTAGCCACTAGTGGCATGGCCCTAGAGATGGCAATATCGGTCTGTCCATCGACTGAAATATCTCAACTATTGGATGGATTGCCACATATTCATGGTCCCAAAGAGAATGAATCCTACTGACTTTGGTGATCCCCGGACTTTCCCTCTCGCACCACCATGAGGTTGTCTTATTAGCGTATTAGCGAAATGTCTATGACAACTGTTGAATGGATTGCCATGAAACTTGGTAGAGACATTCATGTCCTCCTCAGGATGAACTGCAATAACTTTGGTGATCCCTGACTTTTCATCTAACCAAGCTAACACGCTAAACTAAGTTCATGTTATGCCTGCCAAACATCAGTATGTTAACTAACATTGTGATTGTTAGCATGTTAGCATGCTGACATCAGGAGTTTGTTCAGTCCAGCCTGCCACAGGGCTGCAGACTCTTGTTGAATAAGGCTGGTTGGATACGGTTGATAAGGCATTTCTAGCAAAAAGAAGTAAACCTAATTCCATTGAAGTAATTTGCTATGTTTTGCTGCTTTGATAATGTTTTACATCACTTCGAGGATCACTAAATAGAAAATGTCCTTTGAAGACGGCTGTTTCAGTTGTCATCGGCACGTCATCTTTTTGCTCTCTTTAAAGCATCTCCATGTTCCAGCTGTAATAGCAGAAACCTCAATGATTAGACAAGCCTTTGAAAGAATCCATGAAATTGATGACAAGCTTACAAGTAATCCACAGAATTCATTTGAATGAAGACCAATCCATTCAAATTGCGCATCAAATGGATGCCGTGCCAACAATAGAAAGTTAACTATATACAACAACACTCTAAAAAGTAATATATGTATTAATGAGATGTCAAACTGTGCCTCCGTCTCTACGTCTGTGTTGCTGCTAAATGTGTCGGGGTATGGACTTTTTGCAGCGTATATCAAACTAATGTGTACAAGTGTTTATGAACAACTGCATATTTCAAGGATCGCTTTAGTTCACCATAATTGGACAGGCCTTTCATCTCTTGCTCTTGCTGATTTCGATTATGCGTCTCCTCATCGTGGCAGATCAAAGGCAGCACTTACAGATTAAAAAGAAGACGGTATAAATATGTGCGTGTATGCATATGTGGATCCATCCATGCATGCGTGTCCCTGAATACTGAAAAAAGAACATCTGAGGGAACACTGATATCGGCTCCCTTTTTTCTGTTTTTGTCACTTTTTTATCTGTTTGTCTTCATCCTCATCTAATTTAACGGCAGAACATTCAGCTTGAATTATGACACATCTGACAGATGCAGATATCTAACTTTAGCTGTTGGGAATTTAGAGCTACATGAAGTGATTGTGACCACTAGGGTGTAAAAGTAGACTCCAAAACAATTTTAATTTGTGTCTTTAGCTGCTTGTGGAGTCGAAGTCCAACATTTACTCACATTTGAATCCTGTTTTGGTCCTCCAACTCCAACAAAATAACTTTGTCCCTTTTGGCTTCTCAGATGTACTAGCTATGTCACCATTTTATGCTGGACTGGTAGCAAATGAAATCTCCTTGCTTGAGCTTCTTTGAATGGAGGCGCTTGCCCACAGTTTTAATTAAAGGCTGAAATCATTTGATTGGTTGTTGATTCTAAGTCGAATCGGCAGCAGCAGCAACAACCTTTTTACTTTGCAGGGACTCACTGAACTCAATGTTGATGTAGACACGTTGCTAAAGGAGCTTTTTTCTTTATTACTGTGCAGCTCTGTTGGTGCCTTAAAGTCCCAGTGAAACAGATGTTTGAGCATCTTTAACGTCTGTACTGTGATATATTCCCCATTCAAACGTAATATTTTTATTTCTTTTTCTTGAAATTGTTAGCGAAATGTCTTTGACAACTGTTAAACTACTATAATTAGACGTGACTGCATTAATGTGAATGCAACTAAAGCCAACGGGCAAAAAAGGTTGGAAAACAAATCCATTTTATGATAAAACTACTGCTTTTTGTTGATTGCTCTTAATCCTAATTGTCTAGTACTTTGTATTTGATTTCTGTAGTGATCGTTAAATGTGCTTTTTGTCAACACTCACAAGATGTTTAACAAGCCAGCAGTAACACCAAATCAATATACAGTTCAGATGCAATAATGAACTTTAGAGTTCCTGCTGGTGCGTCTGTTGATGGATTCTTCCCTGCTTCTGGGAAACTCACCAAGAGCATTTGCCCAAAGTGATGAGTAATGGGTGAGAAGTGAGAACCCAAGTGAGGAAATGTAACATGTTCATTTTATATTTTTAAATAAAAAGAAGTTTGGAGACATTGGGTGGGATGATTCACTAATCAGGTGGTATTTTAGTGTGACTCATAATATGTCTATCTTCTTTGTCTAGCTTCTTGTTATCCTTTGATTTATGCCTGTCATGTACTATATTTACAAAGGCTCTGGTTTATGAAAGTTATGCGAACCAACTCATTACTCTCCGATCAATTCAAATGTTGTATGGCTGGTCATGCTTCATCATGTCACCTCTTGACCCAGCACGCCTCACACAGATCTCCCCGGCGTGCAGAAGGATGTTTAACATGTACATTTGCAGGCAAACTTGCGTAACATTTGTGTCTCCTTCAGCGCCGTTTTGAGGAGTGTGCGGCGAAGCCTCTGCGGGGCTGGCCCAGTCTGAGTGTGTTTGCCACTGTTCTCACCCCCCCCCCTCATCTTCATTTGAGGCACTGAGCCATGGCAGGCACCACAGAGGCCCAGATGAGCACAAGCAGTTCTCCTCATCTCTCTCATTTTTCCTCCCACTCCTCATGCTCCGGCGTCCTCGGTGATGGAAGCAGCTGTTGTTTGTTCATTAACTTCTTTTAGGTAGCAGACATATCCCACCGTGTTTAAAGGGTGTGCTCGTGCAAACACGCTCTCACACATTACTCTGCCACGCCGCACACAAAACACCTTGTTTTCCTTTTAGCACACACCTCTCTCTCAATCTCGCTTTTTTTGCGCACCCTCATTATCTGTGTTTATCCGTCTAATTAGACCAATTGAATTTTGTTTGCTCTGAAGAGTCTCGCTTGTCGTACGACATCGCTCCTAAAGATTGTGGCTTTTGTTTGATCAGTCAGGAAGTCTGAGTAAGGGAAAAGGCACAGGCGGATCAAACTACGGGATGTGTGTATTTTTGTACAGGCTCAGAAGAATTTCCTTCTGTGCGAATCGAGGCGAAAAAGGAAATGTCTTTTCAGGCCACACACTCTGATCTTTACGTCTCTCTCCCCACTTTCCCCCGTCCCTCTTGCAGATTCATTTGCATAACCCTGTGGTATACTTGTAAGTGCAAGTTCAAAGCTGTGCCACCGTGACCTGTCCACATACGTTTGATTGAAAGCGGATGCAATTTGCCCTGATTTCCATGTTGAGGTTGGGTGTTGAGGTTCGGTCTGTTGGGTTTGTCGGGGTATCTTATCCTGTTACCAGTGGATCTGCACAAACTTTGTTAGGACAGGGAAGGAACTTCTTCTCATTGATTACTCAAAGGGTTGTGTGGCTTCTGATGGAAAGGCACGTAACTTCAGAACAGATTTATGTAACACCATCAGTCTTTGTGCGCTTATACACAGAAGAGGCAAATCCTCTATAATTGGCCCTGTCAAGCAATTTGTGGCCCCCTCGAGATCTCATTTACAGCCTGCCAGTTGTTCTCAAATTTCATACTGTACAACACTCATACGCTCATACATACACTCATACTCATACAACGTTCATACGGGCGTTCAGTAATGGCTGTATAATAATGCACATACAATTTCAATTCTTTCAAAGTGCCATTAGGACCAACATAGTAAACGCCCGTTTTTTGGTGTCACATCCTGTTTCATGGCCATGTCCAGGTGTTCAATAGTTCATTTATTTTTAAAGAATATATATATATTTTTTCAAACTTTAATTCTTTACCTTGAATGTTCACTGCACTGGATTTTGGAAACCTCTAAAAATTCCCTTTCCTCTGGATTTCAACAATGAATAATGGCTGTGAAGACACCCATACAACAGATGACGGATGATATTGTTCCAGACTCGATGCCTTTTGCATCACAGCTCGTCATCTGAATGGATTGGGTAGTGGATGAATGCATGCTGCCATACTGATCTGACATCTGCTATGTTTGTATCGTACCCTTGCTTGTCCTTGATTGTCCCTTTACCCATGGAAACTGAAAACAGACACTTTTACATCACTACAGGACATGATAAGCTGTGTGTGTGTGTGTGCTTGTGTGTGTTGAAAGGAATGATGACAGCTCACACAGTTGTATATATTCTATCACTTGAGTTCAAAGAGCATGTTGAGATAAGTGACTTTCAGTCTATATTTCCCCAAAACACCATCGCATGAACACACAAAGAGACAACTTTTCGACCCCTTAAAAGATAATGTTTACATAAACCTATCATGAGCTAGACTGTCTGACTTCACAGACATGATGCTTGTCTACAGTATGTCACTATTCAACTGTTACATTCATATTTATTGGTAACAGCACCTGGTTGTTTGAGCTGCTATCCCCCCACTGAGTTAATAGGGTTTTAAAACGGATTGGTTGTCAGATTAATGATAACCTGTCTCACCATCTCTTAATCGCCTGCAACGGGCCACATCGCTGACGTTTCGCCTCGTCTTCTTGAGTACGTAGGCGGTTACATTTCTTTAGGGGCCATCAGGCAGGACACCCAAACTAATGTTTGGAGTTATTCCAGCCCAGTGAATGTGCAGAACTCAGTTTGTGCCTCAGTTGACGTGTGACAGAATCCGTCTCATTAGCATCAGGAACAAGTTGTGTACACTACGGAGTCGAGTGTGTAGCTAATCAGAGTGATGAATAATTGCTGGGATTTGAAAGTTAAGGGTCGTGTGCGGTGATGAAGCATATCTACTGCAGACAGAAATCTTTAATTACATGAATCTTTGAATATATTTTATGACATCTGCATCGCCCTCTAGCTCATCCAGACAAAGGGAGTTTATTATGGTCTGTTAAGGAGTGCTGAGGCATTATTATAGTTACTAAATAGAACCTATCTTAGTGTTTGGCTAACCATTATAACGGACAGCTTTGGAGATTCTTACTCAGACGTTATGTTGGGAAAATGTTTTTGCTTGTTGGTAGTTTTGAGAGCTCAGGAAAGCTGCTGCAGACTGCCAGGGACTGCAGAGCCGTGAGGCAGCTGGTGTTGTTAGAAGACTGCTCTCAAACTCTAGCGGAGGTGTGCATGCTGCTGAAAAGTGAAAAAACAAACAAAAAAAGTTCTTTCAAGTGGTCCTGATTCCTCCTCTGGAGGGAGTAGTAGTACAGGCACGTCTGGAGTGGAGTGTGCCGTCCTGACTTCAGGGTTTACAATTATAGAGCTGGATCTGATCCCTGGAGAGAAACCTGATAAGGCCACGAAGACACCGAGTATGACGTAAGCTCGAGTGATTCCCCTAATTTCTGTCTCAGGGAAAGTCAATCGGGAACCACCAAGACCTGTGTTGGTGAGATGGGAATAAAATTGGACAAAGATGATTCATTTAAGGATTCGATTTTTATGGTGATACTAGAGAACATTGCTTTTGTCACTGATGAAAAGAAGACATGTATCCCTAGAGATGAAGAGCTTAGAGAGAGAGAGAAACCACAGGGAACACAGGACGCACTCTCCTTTCAATTTTCTTATTTTCACCTCATGCCCAGTGGAGTTAAAGTGTCTCAGTGTTCGTCCAGAGGAAGAAAATTGAGCTCAGGCGTCCACGCCATGTGCTAAATTGTTGCACTGTGCAAACCATCTCCAGGGAGGAGAGCACTGTACGCGGATGACACTCATCAAAACTTGTAATGGATTCACAGTGGGAGACAGGATATGAAACTAAAGTCATACATATTTATAGCAGTTTAGACCAAGGTAAAAAACAACAACACTGATTTAGATGTATTCTAAATCTGATGGGTACACTGGCTATCAGGGATTACATACCATAAAAGGAGTCATTTCACTCAACAATAGCACATGGTTAGGAGCTTGTGGTTAGAAATAGCAGCATGCAGTGTCGATGTTAAGACAGGAACACAAGTGGAGAGAGAGATATATGAAGAGCAACGTTGAGGGAAGCAGTGCATCGGGAAGGGATGAGGACAAATGAAGACAGGACCTCCAACCAGAGTCCTGCTTGAATGATGGGTGAGGTAATTTATCTCAGCACGACAGAAAACACTGTGATATTGGCCTAGACAGCTCTCCTACAGTAAACACTCCAGGAAGGAATGAGCCAACCTTCAGCCAGTAGTTGGGGTGATAGGAGGGGTGGGACAGGGGGGGGGGGGTACGACCTATGGAGGTTAGATATCTCACTCCCTTGCCTGAACAATAAAATAACTCTGAGGAGGAGGATAGAGTAAAAAAAAAGATGAGTAGGATGAAATGGAGGTGCTGAAAGTGAGCGATGGAGGAGGAGGGAGACGGTTAGAAAGTGTAGTTGGAGTTTACGGGAGCAGAGGAGGAAGACGATCATGACTAAGAGAAGCGATGAAAAGTTTATATGAGGGGTAGGGTGGAGAAGCAGGGGTGTGGATGGAGCGCATCGGCTGTATAACTCATCATACACTTATGCGCCCACTATTTCAGTGTCATCTCTTTTTCAGCACAGGTATTTCAAACTCTGTTATTGTGTATTCATTGAACGATGCCAGCTTTGTTTTCGTTTGGCTCGTTGGTATAAATCCGATAGTTTTTGTTTGGAATCTCCCCGGGGTCTGACTGAGAAACCTAGAAAGTAATCACAAAGCAACGCATTGGAACAGAAGGGCAGGTTTGGCATATTTTGCTGAGAAAAAAAATATCCAGCCTGTTTCAGATTTTCAAAAAGGTAACATTAAAAGAAGAATGTGTACAGTGAGAAGACCAAACAGCCTGGGTAGCCAGCACGATGTACAGCACATATTATATCACATACTCTTGTCTTACACATCATCTCATTTCACACTTTATTGGACACTCAGTGCCCAACAGGGATGTGTTCTTCTCAGTTTGTGCCGTCTCCTCCTCTCCTCTGTCAGGCCAGAGGAGTCCGGTTTGAATTGTTTGCACAATCTAGTCTCCTCACTGAGTCTTCCTCCTTATGACCATTCTTTCACCTTTAATCAAACCCCGTCTTGTTGAATCCCTCCTCAGTGTCCTCTCTGTGTCTTTTAAAACTTTTTTTAAAGTAGTTTTTACACTGGTTTTTTTTATTGCCTTTATACGGCTTGACTCCAGAGGTGGAACAAACAAAAGTCCCCCAGCTGGACTCAAACCGGGGATGTTGATGTTCATGGTCAGTGCATTAAACCTTCAGACCAACAGGGCTCCCCAATCGTTCGTTGTTAAAGCAAGTTAGAAAAAGTTCTCCGATATAAAAACAGTTCCATAGCCTATGTTCTTGTATAAAGCAGAAATGTCTGTGTTGTACTGTAACAGCGTAGTGGTTGGCGTTGGCTTATCTTTCCCCTCAACTGCAGCGCTGTTGTTGAGTCCCACCCAGCGGCTCGTCCCTGTGGGACCGGACAGGAACTCGGTCTGTAGCATTTGGGCAGTCTCTCACACACACACACACACACACACACACACACACACACACACACACACACACACACACACACACACACACACACACACAGACACACACACCCCTACGCTGTGTGATTTTTGGGTCATGGAAATGGGAATCATCTGACATCAAATGGGCGCTGCTTGTTCTCTGTTTGCTGTTTTGAGTGTTTGATTCCATTGGCATGGTATTTCTTTGCTAGACTGAGACAGAACGGAGGGGAACGTGTGGGTTGTGGTATATACATTATAATATATATAGATTTTAACTGTAATGAAGCTCTAATTCTCATCCAGACGTCATTTCAGACTCCCAGCTGGTCTATCTTTGAGATCAATAGAGCAGTTAATTGAGGGGTGCACAGAAACTGTCCCATTATTTTATCTCTTAACGCTCAAAGCTGAACCTTTTACCCGCAGGGTCACTACGACTGGGAAACTCTTCCCCTCCGTAGAACAATGTGAACCCAATAAATTGTCTCATGGACACCAGAGCTGAACAGCACGTCTCTAGCTTCAATAACAGGCAGTTGTAAACAATATGTGAGGAGCAGGTCAGTGTTTACGAACTCACCGTGTCCAGAGACTTCATATTTGTATCTCTGAATGGTGTTTTTGTTTTTCCTCTGTTTGTCGCTTGAAGGCAAAGATATGGTGTAAGTTGAGGGGGAAATGCAGGGCAGAATTAATATTTCATTGATGTGTTTTCCCCCCTTTTTAAACCCACGTTGAGTTGATACAGGGCGTATATTGAAGAGGATGTGTGGGTGGTAGCGGTGATGTTGATGCATAAGTGAGTTCACAGCAAAGTATCTGATTACCAGGTGGAGTTATCAGAAACTACTGTGGAATGTTTTTTTTTGTTGGAGGTGGAGGGCAGAGGAGGATTTGAATACAACCCTTTCCCACACTACCTGTTATCTCTGGTCCCGAAACACACCATTCAAATGATTGGAAAATAACCTAATAACCTGAGGTAATCCCGTCATGCCTTCGTAGCTATAAACGCTTCACTTTCTGCTTCATTTGTTGTTTTTACCGTTGCTTTCTTGAGGGCATTGTGCCATCTGTTCTTTTCCTGATATTATTGCGGTCTAAATTACCTTTTCATTCATCTTTAATGGAGGTTCATCATGATCTTCATTAGTTTCTCTCGTCTTGCTTCAGGCCAAATACCATTGCTGGTTGTTTTTTTTATAGTATAATGACAATACTAGTAATTTTCCTCGTTTTCTTTAGGCCTCTCTGTGTGTTTGGGTTACATTCTACTGTATGTGTGTTGCACAACATATTGTGAGTGTTTTAGCTTCTCTATCGTCACTCATCATCTTCCCCCTCCAACAAAGAGGTCTTAGTTATGACGCGTGATGGTCTATTATTTAGACAGTAGCTCCATAACTCCTCTGTGTTTTTGTTCACACAGGGGTTCTTCTACAGCGGGTAACAGCCCTTTGTTAGCTCAACAGTCTAATTGGTGCAGTCACATAACCTTTCGAGGCCCCGTTCCTCCCCATCAAACACAACAGGTGGCCCGCTCCTATCTCTGCCTGTTGTGTGGAGGCGACGGCAGCTTCAGAAGCAATCACGTCACAGAGACTTTTTTTTTTTTTTTTATTGCTCCCTACGCACTGACAGACCCCCTACCGCGGTCAAGATCTACTGTTCCCAATAGGCACACCACTTCAAATAGTCTTGAGGACTGGGGAGAAAGGGGAAGAGATGCCCTGCTGGAGTAAAGCAGTGATAAAAGGAAAGAAATCTTTGAACACTAGTGAAGAGCAGGCTGATAAGGACTCACAGGGCCCCACAGCAGGCATGTGGTTTTAAAATCCAGTCAATTCAGCAAGTTTATTTTCTTCAAAATGTAGTGAGTGGAAATCTTTTTGCTTGAAAGTGTGTGTTATCCAGGAATTCATTATTCCCTGTCGTTTTCGGAGACCTCAGTTTCAGTTTTGAACTGTTAGAAGTTTCAACACTTAAGATTTTTATGAAATCTAACCTCGCTTTGATACTGTTTACGATCGGCATTATTCCAGCAAAAGGCATTCAATGTATTTACATTACCTCTCCATATGATAAGTTGTTGTTTTTTTCGGCGGGGACTTAAATTGCACAAGGTTTTCATAGGAAATGCCTTATGTGTGCAATCCAGCATTGCTGGTTGTAGCAATTATGTCTGTAGCAATTATGTCTGTCTGCAATTATGTCTGCCGTCAATGTTTACTTTTCCCTTTCCCCACGTTCGTTCTCATTTTGGAACGAGTTCTGTCTGCTCTGTGTTTTGCCTCATTATTTGGCGTTTTTTCAATGCCGTGTCTGGCATTTTCCCACCTTCCTCTCGGATGCGTGCTGAAGATCATGCACCTGGTTGATACGTTTTTTTTTTATAGAGGTTGACACCCTGAAACTTCTCGCACACATCAAAATAAGAAAACACCGGAAGAGGACGGGGTCTCTGCAGACACCGCCACACACACTCATAAGTGATGATCGAGAGAGATTTTTTTCTTTTGAGTTTAATTGTATTGTAGGAAAATCCTACACATTGTGCCTTGAAGTTATTGCTAATACAAAATGAACATTTTCTCCTGCTGCTAGTTCACATTAACATCATTCATTAAACAGTAAGCAGTAACAAGCCACTGTGTTCTTCTCCTGCACAAGGATTAGTGTCTAAGAGCCTCTGCATTTCACCTCAATCTTTAGGGCATCTACAAAGTGTCTTGTAGACACACAAAAACACAGAAGGCCCAACAGAATCAATAGCTGATTATCAGGCAACAGTACACAGCGCTCCCAATCAACTTCTATTTCCCTGTTTAGGAGTTACATATGAATTTCAGGATGCACCTTTTTCTTGCTTATGATTACATGGATGACTCGCGGTCCATTATTGGATCCCTGGAATAAGTTATTAGTGATGTGTGTGACCTTTGACTCCAAGTTGTCTTCTGTAATGGCAGCTCTGTCACATCAGCACTGGTCAGCTGTCAATGGACACGCTTTCTAAAGTGCACGTTAACAATTCGCCGACTCAGGGAAATGTTTTACCGCTTTGACTTTGCTGTTGGCATTGTGCTCGTTTCCATTGCACTGTACTCGCTCTTGTTTTTTTTTTTTTTTTAAGGAGTTCTCTTGATTTTGGATCTGGAGTTGTGTTGACGTACACAAGTTGAGATTTAGACGGCAAATCCTTCACTAGAGTCACGTGGACAGCCTTCGTCAGATAAAAGCCATCTGGCAGTGTGAGCCCAGCACTGAGATATGAAGAGTATAAATATACATACACACACAACTTATGTGTTTCAAAATTGGAATGTCCGATGACTCTCTTCCTGGGAGACGCACAGGATGTGAAAACGTCATGCGGTTGACGCACACATGCTGTTGAACGGCACCATTTTGTCAATGCTGTTCCATCTACCACACTATTTCCCTCCATTCTTCCTCCTACCCACCATTCAAACTGAGAGCTGCACTAACCTTGTGGCGACAAAAGCAAAGAGTCTTCAGGTTGTGACGACTGAAGCTACTATTCGCTCTGTAATCGCGTCGAAAAAAACAAGATAAAGGTGTACATTATGGAGTGATTAAAGACCTACTACCACAGCAAACGTGACTAAATAATAAAGTGTATGTTTACTTTTGAATGAAGAGCACTCGTGCCCCATAACATACACGAAGAGCGCTTTCATCTTTGCACACCCACTGTGATTTGTTCCACAGTTTGACTTGCTTGTTGTACCGCCGAATGAGCGGCAAAGAAGAACCACTCCAGCTACTCTGTCTGCCAGTGACACACACATACACACACACACACAGACACACACACACACACACATGCTGTGTATACAAACAAAGTCAGGGCCCTAATCTCCCCAGATGGGTGCTGCCCTCCTAACAGGAAGAGGAGTGTCAGTGATAACCTTGGGGCACAGGAAGTGACTTCACTGGATGTGGTCTATTTGTGAGAATTATGGTGGAATGCTGCAGCTACATTGATTTTTGTCTGACACTAAATTGTAGAGGTAGGAAGTCCGGATTAGACGGGATGAATCTTCAATGATCCGACTGGGGAATAGCCTCAGAGCGTTACCGTGGCAGACGGGTCCTCCTGTGAAATCTGGCTCTGGGTGTACTTGTTTGTGTTTGTTCACTGTGGTGTTAATTTGCTCTGTTTGTGATCTTGCTGATATGGTTGCCCAACTTTATTTAGACGGTACGGCCTCTGCTCCCTCTTGACATCATCGGAGACAGCAAAACTCTTCATCTGTTGCTCTTTGACTCGTTCACATTTTCCCTTTTTGGCAGTTTTCTCTTAAGTTATTATTATTTTTTTAAAGCCAAAGTGGTTGTTAGTGAGACAAGGTGAGCTGCATTTGAGGATTGGGCAAATACACATTCTCGTCTCTTGCTTTTTTCTCTTGTTCAGATCGTTCCCTTTGAACAGTGTCTCTTCTGAATTGACTTCTGTTAGTGGATGAATAAAAGTGGCCTCCCTTTTCATAATTGTTTATTACATAAAGGCATCGAGCACAACCTGAATTATTGGTCCAAGATGTCTATTCTTAAAGCAGCAATATTTTACTTTCAGTAGAAGAAATAGGAATATTGATTTATGCAGCTTTAAAGGTTTGCGTCGCATAAATTGTAGTTTCCAATTAAAAATTCCCAACCTTTTCTTTCCTCTCCTTCCTTTTCTCAGCTTCTTAGTAATTATAGGCAGATATACCATCTTTCACTTTTCCTTTCTGTCTCTTTTGACTCCTCACACTCTTTCTTATATCATGACTTCTGATGACTTTTACTATTTATTTTTCCTGTTACATACAAGCGTTACTCGTCGTCACTGCCTCTCTCTTCTCAATCAGTCCATTTCTTTCCTGAGGGATTGGAACCGTTCCATTCTTACCCCTGTAATGGTCCTAATCCGCTTAGTGTAGTAATGTAGCCCAACGTTAACCCCTGACGTCTCCTGCCTTAAGCTCCACATATGTGCGTGTTAATAAGTGTCTTGTTTGTGTGAATGATAGAAGTTGCTTCCACTATGTTCAAAACCCTTGGTAAGCCAAAATTGCCAAACATGTTGCACAAAAAGGTTGTTTCATCTCTTTTTTTTTTCCTGCTTAATCTCAGTTTCCACTCATTGTTGAATTAGTTATGCTTGTCAAATGTGCCAATTCCCACCAGTTCATTTCACATCCTTCGCTGGAAAGCCATCAAATAGTATATATTTGTCGGGCGCAGATCAAAAATGCTTTTTAAGAGCCTCGAGTATGTAAATATTTTTAATTAGCTAAGCGCACTTCAAAGTCTTTCTGTTATGAATATGCAACGTTGTATTGTATCTTTTCTTTTCTTTTTTCCTCGGTCGACAGCCATCTGTCTGCGTGTCTTTGATGCACACCACATGTCTACCCTGCTGCTCAAAATGCCAACACACACACTCACACAAACTGGCAACACAAAGACTTCCACATACAGGTTTAATATATGGAATACATTTTAATGGGATACTTGCATCTCTTTTACATAGCCCTATAGACCACAGCCCCTATAGCCAAGCCTCTCCAAACATGTTATTATTAATAGACTCATTTCACGCATTCGGTCTTTGTTCTGTCGTAGGAACCACAGCGCTCTCTTGATGCAGTCCTCTGCAGGCTGATGGTATTCACATTATGGGATCTGAACCGTAACGAGCTTCAGTAGTTCAGTAGTTCCCGGAGTTAAAGTTTTAAATAGGAGCTGTCAAAGAAAGGTGTTGAACATTGATTAAAATGCATGAATAATGTGCTCTGTACAGAAGATTATGTCTGCCCTGTCCTTTATTCTTTTAACAAAACAGACATATTTTCGTCACCCCTGAGCCAGACAGGTAGAACGTTCCACTAGTGGAGCTCTGCTCACTTGGCCCTCTGCCCTCACTTTCTTTCTTTTAACTCTCCCAGACACACTTTTCTTTTTTTTCTCCTGCCATCTTGCACTCTGCTCAATTGTCCCTTTTATCACTTCCATCTTTGTGCCATTCTCACATTTGAATCCTTTTGTAACAACGAAATACCATGTGAAGTTTCTACTCTAAACTTTCCTCTCTACACCATGCTCTCTGCCCATACAGGCCTCAGGAAGTGGGTGTGTAGTGTGTTGAGTTAGTTTAGGGGGGGGGGGGAGAGAGAGAGAGAGAGAGAGAGGGGTAGGCTGTATTCACAGCTGTGTGAAAGAGTGGGGCCAGTGGCCAGAGAGAGCGAGAGTAAGAGGAGAGAGGGATGTGGACACCAGTACGAGTGTTTGTTTGACCCTCTAAGGACCAAAAAGCCAAAGAAGAAACGTAACTTTTTTTCAGAAGTTTCCTCGTCCCACTGGGGGGGAGGGGGGACAGCGAACAGGATGACAAACGAATCAACCTCTCCTCCCTCTCAAGAGGCAAAGAGGAGATAATCGTCAGAGCTTCAACTCAAAGAGGCTGAAGAGTCAAGACTACCGACCCGGGATCGAGACGCCAAGTCCCGAGGCAGCTCCCTGCGAACACGTGGCTCCAGGAGAAGAAGAAGGCATTCTTTGACTAAGTGGCCCAGTCATGAAAGTGATTATGAGGGTGTGATAGAGTGAGACCAGACCGGTGCTGGAGAGCCGAGGGGAGTGGGTAGTAAGGCAGACACTGAGGTGACTCTGTCTCTTTGAGCCCCGTTACCTTTCACGCAGGGGAACGAGAGGGCGAACCATGTGCCTCTTTGTACTGCTCCTCTTGAACTGTGTGGACTTGTGTGACTGGCAGGAATAGAGTGCTTTTTATCCGAGTAATTGAGAGCAAATGCCGCAGCCCTGCTCTGGGTTGGACTGCCGGACATCGTGTAAACAGCTTCCTTCATGCCCAGAGGGGAAGTGCAGGAAGGGAAGTACGGCGAAGTTGAAGGAGAGAGCTGGACCTGTCCTCGGCCATTCGGAGGTCTACATCAGGCGGCCCGGCCCTCAAGACACGAAACGTTATCTCCTTTTTGCAGACGTCCACCCAAGATTTGTTGGATTCCTCTCCCAGTTTTAGTGCCCCATTCCTGGCCAGAAGAAGTCAGCTGTCAGCCTCCAGCCTCTACGTTGTCCAGCCTACAGTGGCACCAATCGTCCCGTTAATCCTAGTCCCAGCTCTGAAGCATGACTGCAGGGTAGCTGTCATCCCAACTCTGAGCATTGCTGCCTTTCCAAAGAGGATGCTACGAACATGTGGCGGGATTGGGCGAGCACACACACCGCCACGCATGCCCAAGTGCTGCCGGGGGGTGTGTGAATTGCCTGTTTTGGGACTGCGAATCGACTTTGACCCTCTTGCTTTTGAATTCTTTACAACAGCCGGGTTTCTCTGTGGTTGGATTGAAGTTTGTTCCTACTTTGGATTTAGTATTGATCCCAGCCTTGACGTTGAAGGTATCTGTTTTGACCAGAACCACTGGAGGACTTACCTGCCTGCGCTGACTCCTTGCCGACCTTCCATCTGTTTGACAGTAGAGAACATGTAGACACCGGAGGGAGCGGGAGGAGTCTGTGCACACGCTCCAATATGATTGGCTTGAACTTCAGCTTGCAGGAGCTGCTCAAAAAGCTTGAACAGGTATATGTTTACTGATCTTGGGATGTATTTTTGGTCTCACAGTGGCGTCTAAGTCTTTTTAACACCATGAATACAAGCACAGCCACCATTGATTCGCCGTCTCTCGTGTTTGTAGTTGTGGACCTAATGTATTCAGCTTCATAAGGTCTCAACAGTCATTATTGCACTCATTAAAATGGTATAATCAGTTCTGGCCTGCTTTGCTAGGTATTAGAGAGCGCGACCATGCAGAGAGAGAGAGTATAGAATGAGACCCAGAGCTTTGAATTAGGTCTAATTTGTCAAAGCAAACCTTTACAGTAATTGTGTTAATAAAGGCTAAAGACAAACATGGCTTCGCCCAGTAAGGGTCCTTGTTGTTTGTCAATGTGAAATACTTATTTTGGGCAAAAGTATCATCAAAAGGACATTTTGTTTTGTTGGGTGTATTTTACCTCAGCCACAGCTTAACTGTGTGTTTAATGCTTTTATTCTTCATAAAGCTCTAAGTAGTAGTTTTAACCTCGGTTAAAATTAGAGAGTGTGTCACTTCTCAGCTGCGCTCCAAGCAGCAGCCCACTTCCAACAAATCTTTATCACTCATTAAAGTGTGCATGAGATTCAGAACCCATTAACCTTTCAATTTCCCTCCCTGAGTTAGTGGTTCAGTTGAGTCAGTAGCTGTCCGTTTGTGATGTGTATGTATGAGTGCTTTTTATATTTTATGTTTATATATCATGTCGTCATTGTCTTCAGTATCTTCACGATTAGCCTAAAGCTGTTTGAGTTCATTTCTATCAACAAGCCCATGAATACATCATAGAATAGTGGCAAACAGAGACTTTTTGTAGCTGACACGGTGACCTGTGGCACACAGATGTTTTCTGTTTTGGTCGTGTGTGTGTGTGTGTGTGTGTGTGTGTGTGTTAAAGAGCAAGAGACAGAAAGTGATCCATTACCACACTTAAGCCCCCCAGGACACACACTGACATACATAAACCACTGGCTCAAAGTAGTCTTTCAGTGGGTGAAATGAAATTTAAAGGGAGCTTTGTAAATGAATATATATATGTGCCTCTGTATGCCCACACAGTCTGTGTGCCTTCTGTGACGGTGTGAGAGCGTGTGCTGGTGTGTGTGCAGTCAGGATTACGTCCAGTGGAAGTAGAAGTGCTAAAGACAACGGAAAGGGAAGCACTTTGGTAATGACTTGAAACACGGCCAGCTGGCTGAGTGACAGAATGACTCTATCTTTCACTCTTTTGTCTGTCCTTCCGTCTTTCTTTTCCTATACGTCTGTCTTTCTCTCTCTTTCTGTCGTTCTTACTGTCTCTTTCTCATTCTGCTTGTCTATCTCTCTCACTCTTCCTCTCTTCTATGACCTTTTAAGAAGCATTTGATTTGTGTCAAAAAGCCATCGGGTGATTATCCTTGCAAATCACAGTGGAGGGATTTGCTTCAGCCTTTGTGAAATGGCTATTGGCAGTCAGTAAATTGCAGCGCGGTGCCACGGATGACTGTGGTAATTGATAGTTGTTTTGAGAGAAGTCTGGTTCTACTGTAACTGGATTGTATTTTGTCCGTTCATTTGTTCAAGAACACAGTTTACGGAGAAGCGGAGCTGTGTGGTCACACGGTCCGCTTACTGTACCACATGTTGTCATGTGCAGCTAACCTGCATCCACTCTGTGTCCCCCATGTGATGTGCAACACCCTCAATCCCTTCAAGGAGGCTAAAGTAGAGGAGAAGTCCCAGCGTGATATCAGTGTAGTACAACACATGCAAAGTCAAATCTGGTCTGCACACGAGATGCAACAATAACAATACTGATACCGGACATCGGTCCGATGCTGACTCAAATTGCTGGATCCGGTATAGGTGACAATATGCCCATCTGTATCGGATACCATTATATTAATGAATAACAATTCAGTGCATTTATATCTTTTTATATTCGTTTGTTACGTGTTGTTTTACAAACTTGGAAAGCTATGTTAAACTGGAGCCGGATGTTGCCTTTCACATAAAAGAGTGGTCACTTCCACACAGTGAGGCTCACAGCCTATTCATTAAACACAGGTATCGGATTGATATACTCTGTATCGATACCCAAAGACCAGATATCGCTTTCGGTATTGGAGCTGAAAAAGTCTGATCAGTGCATCCCTAGTCTGCACTTGCCGACAGGCTCCCTAGCTGGCGTGAACACGACTCTCCAGCATCGCAGCTCCTGTCACTTTGCGCGTGTGTCAGACACCATCATTCTCATGGTGTCTCCACCTTCATTTAATAGCCTTGAATCCCTTGCTGGTAGGCATGTTTGTGTCTATATTTGTATGATAATAGGGGTTTCCATTACTGTATGGTCTCTCTAATATATGTAATCTACATGAGTAAGTATGCAAGTACATAAGTATATTGCTTTTTGTGTGATTTGACTGGTGATGAACAGTCACTTGTTCCGGGCACATTGGTTTTACAGAATTCAATTTGCAAACTTCACTTAATTTACTGATTTGTGAAAGCGGAGTATACTCTAATTGCCTCTTAATAACCTCTGTTGGTAATTGTCAATTATTTTAATATTGCAGAGACTACAAGGAAACAGTGCAGCAACATTCCTTTCATTTTCCCAGATAAGGCAGTTTGACAGGAATTGTAGAAAGAAATGCTTGATTGATTTCAGTAATTTCCAATCTGTAATGCAACAACGTGATGGATACACGAACAACAACTGCAGGCACTGAAGATGGGTCATTTCACACACAATGACCTCAATATTTTGCATCACCATACTATGTATGCTATATGTCTCATTACACTTCTCTTATCTGCACTCATTTCTTCCCATTTGCAAATCTGTCTCTGTGCTGCAGGCAGTGTTACACTCGTCCGTGTGGTATTGGAGTCATTTCTTTATCTGTAGTTCAAATGGGTTGAACTGAAGGGAGTCCCACCAGAGAGAGAGAGAGAGAGAGAGAGAGAGAGAGGGGAGAAAATGGAGCAGTTTTACACATCTAAAAATAAAACATTTGACAGGATCCTCTTCTTGCGTCATCCCCCCCTTGTGGTTCCACCCTCACACACAAACACTAACGCATACCCTTTGAGATGTGGTTGTGTAATAGTGCAGCCTTGTTAAGGACACTCGTATACATGGAAAAATTGTACTTTGTCACATTGTAATTTAGTGGCATCTTGTAGCCGCAGACACACACAATCGCAGTGTTTTGGAATAGCACTGCAATGCACTAGTATGGCATACTGTATCCCAGCATCAAATGATCAAAGCTTGATTTGGTGATGCTCTGGTTTAACCTTATGCAGCATTAGTATCGAGGCAGACATTGCCTAGGGACTTGCTTCTGGTTCGGGTAGGCCTTGGAAGTCAGTGAAAGGGTAGAAGCTAAAATCTTCTTAGTCAGAGTCAAAAAGTACCTTGAGGACATTTCATAAAAATATAAACTTCTCTGCCCCCTGGAAATGTGTGCGGTAAGCTGTGAACTCCCTCAAGATCAGTCCTTTACGACAAAATCCAACGTTATTTTCGGTTCTTAAACACTCAGCTGTTACAGCCTAGAAGACTCTGATGTCCACACTGTGGATGATTTTGTAATAAACCTGCTTGACTGACTGAGACTTCAGTTTACCTGAAGAAATGGGTCACTTGTGACAATTCTTTTTTGTCTGTGTATTTGCAGGACATCCAGGCTGAGATCGATGCCCACAATGACATCTACAAGAGTGTGGACGGAAACAAGTCGAAGATGGTCAAGGCTCTGGGCAGCTCGGAGGAAGCTGTGTTCCTCCAACATCGACTGGATGACATGAACCAACGCTGGAGCGACCTGAAGACCAAATCTGCCAACATCCGGTCAGTGAAACTTCATCCAGTGCTTACAAGTGTGTTTGCTCCAGTGTTTGTGGTCAAGCAGCATGTCTTGGATTCATGGAAAACCACATGTGACATACTGCATGTTGTGGAATATTTAAATAGGTTGTTGCGTTTCCGGTCAGCTGTATGGATACGGTAGCTCCTGTGTTCCACATGTCTGCCGTGAAGCACAGGGATGAGATACAGCTCCAAAAGGACATCATGGCTGCCACAGTGGCACATAAACTTCTGAGGACGGAGACAATGCCGCGTCAGCTGCAACCTTGGCATAAATAAATAAGATTGGCGATGCAGAGGGTGAAGAAAGTGAAGGTGAAAGTGAAGTTGACAGGGCCAGATGGAGATGAAGACAACAAGGAAGAGGGGAGGTTGGCGAGAAGCAGCAGAAGAGCACAACAAAGCTTCAGGGGCAAGGGGAACGGTTGGAGAGGTTGAAGAGGCTGAAGAGGGAAGGGAGGGGAAATAACAAAAGGTGCAGGAAAGGATTCTTCCCTGGAAAGTCCTTGGGTCAAGTTCAAGCAGTGCAGACGTAATGGGCTGGACATGTTCCACAGGAAGACAAGCGAGAGAAAAATAGACAGTGAGAGATCTGTCTGTGTGGGAGATGGGGCACCAGGTTTGTTGATTGTATATGGCCCATTATGCCTTAATTGCAGTACATGTGTAATTATGGCTAACTCAGCGAGCGGCAATAGGAGGTCTCTGTACACTGTGTTCAGAAACATTATGCCTAGAGGAAAACTAAAGTGCTTATCAACACATATTGCATGCATGCTACCACCCACACAATTAGCGTCTAACTTGTGTTCCCCTTCATGAATAAAGTCTACCACTCGAGTGGTCAGGGATCAGGTTTTTACAGGGCTTCTGTCGTAATAAAGTTGTTTTCGTTGATTTCTTCTTTTATGTTTTCGTAAGCTATGCACTTTTTAAAATCATCAGTTTCCTGGTTCTTGCTTTGAAGAGGGTCTCTGACCAAAAGCTTGCTATATATAAAGATTTTGCACCGATTTTAGTGCGAGGATGCTTTTTCTTAATTAAGCACACGAGAGTCTATAGCTCCAGCATCTCAGCAAGTCTGATACCGGGTGAGCTGTGCTCTATTCTTTATATAATCAGTGTCATTACTTCTGTATAAATAAATCAGCCTTCAATAGGTCTACATTTATGTTACATGTGTGTCTCTTAAATACACAGCTTTATGTCTGTACAAGACTGTATAGGCTTCAAAAGTGAGAGTTTAAAATGCACACAGTATAATAATAGCGTAAGCGGACGGTGTATGTTGGCAGAGCCCATCTGGAGGCGAGTGCTGAGCGCTGGTCTCGTCTGCTGGGCCTCCTGGAGGAGCTGTGGAGGTGGATCTGCACGAAGGATGACGAGCTGGCCAAGCAGATGCCCATCGGAGGAGATGTCCCTACTCTGCTGCAACAGCAAAACCACTGCACGGTACGTTCTGTCGCCACAGGCAATGCTCCTGACACTCTGGACTAGATTCATCATACCTTGTCCCCCTTTGTTTTCTTCAACTTTCCTAAAAGTTGAGTATTTGAGTTTTTCCCAGATGAGAAAGCATTTCTACTGCATAGGTTTTAGCATTTTTGTAACCATGTATTAAAGGCCCTTCTTTAATGTGCTATCAAGGCGTTTAACCTATTTTGCCTCATTGGACCTTTCCTAAAGGCTCTTTGGTGTGTGTACTGACTTGCCTCAACAGAGCAGTTTTTATTAGGCAGAATAAATAAATACACCTGTGTGGGTTTACAGGGCATTTAAGTCAAAGGCAACTGGATGAGAATTTAAATAAGCATCATGTCGATAGCTTTACTAGGACTTAATTCTATTTGACTGCTAATGACTCAGTAAAATAGAATTAAGCCATCATTCAATCTTACGATCTGTGCCGTCCTGCTTAATTGAGAATAACTCTGCTTCCAGACTGGACCAGGCGACACAATGCTAGATTAGTCTCGCTTTAAGAAATCTTGCGCTCTACCTATAACCTGTAATGATCCAGACCGAAGATGATAATCCAGGCAGTTGAACAGTATTTTATAGTGCTGGTGCAAGTGTTCATGTACATGCAGTCACTGTATTGAGTGTCTACACAAGTGCCAAACAGGACGGACTGAAACCACAAGAAGACACTGTTACCATAAAGCAGTAGCAGTAATCACCCCGACATTATTTACATTAGGCTGGTCAGCGTGGTGGCTGCAGTAAGTTTAGCTGAAGTACAGATTGCAGCAGTCAAGCAGAACCACAGCGGGATGTTTTTCCTCTCCGTGGTTGATAATCAGCAGTGTTATTATGGTCACTCAGCAGTCAACAAGCACAAAGCTTGTATCAGCGCAGAGATAAAGACCAATATCAAAATTACTACTACACAATCAGAGTTCCTTCTATTTCATTCCTAGAAATATTGTTATTTACCACTCTTATTTCACATCACATCATTTATTCTAACGAGATCAATATCTTTTTGTGCCGACCCATTCGCACCTTTGTCCATACTGCTATTTGTCATCCGTGTTCCCCACTGTATTATTTATTGTGATAGTGCTTTGGCGTGTAATTGCTTTCAGATAGATGACTAACCCTGCGGCTACTGTTTACTCCCAGTCTGCCGGCCGCTACTACTGTTGATGTCGCTCTTCACATCGTAATGCGTTTCTCCGCACTCCGTTCACCACGTCATTATTTTGTTCCCCAAAATGCCTCGAGAGTTAATACACGTGTTGTTTGTGCGTGGGCGCAGGATCACACCCACACTAAGACAGATCAACAGACTCTGGCCCTCTGGGACACACACACACACACACACACACACACACACACACACCCATCACATCTGTGTATATGATGCTTACTACACTTACACAACTTATCTGTGTGCATACCGTATGTATCCAGGTACATGTGTATCCACTTTAAGGATGCGCACGTTCTTTTTACAGTTTGACAAACAATTCTAAGCTCAAGCATTTCTACATGTTTATGTAATTACATTTTACATGACATGTTCTTATTTCATGTTGGTAGATACAATACTAGACGAGACCAATAAAGCAACCGTGCACACAGAGACACGATCAGTTTCCAAGAAAGCTGAAATAAGATACGTCCTTTATTACAAGGAGGGGAATCAAACACGCCTCAATACTGATACGTGGAAGGAGAAGAAGATGGAATAAAGGAAATAAGAAAGGTTTTGACATAAAAAAAGTCTAGAAACTGAAGAATATTAAACCTCATCCTAACCCCCAACAAAGACACGGGGAACTAAAGCTTCAACATTAGTAAAATTAACTTGGTGCATTTTTGCGGCCTCTAATTTCAATGACAGAAAAATTGAGAATGGCAGATAACTGATCTATTGTAGAGACAGAGTGGGGCTCTCTGCATCGGCAGACAATCAATTTTTTGGCTGCTGTAATGCCTGCTAAGTATATACTTTTAATGATTTAATGGAGAACCATCATTCAAAAGCAGAACTCATTATGTAAAAGAGTAGTGTTTCTCAAAATCATGGCTTCAATCTGATATTATTAAACTATTCCCGTCAGGACAATTCCAGACCGGGTCAATATAATGTATCCAGGGACGAAAAACTACAACGCTCTTGCCCTCGTTATATATATATATATATATATTCAGTCTGTGAAGGAAAGAGATGTATGAATTTAAAAGGAACGTGTTCATGTTTGGGCTTATGGGAAGAAAGAGAGATACTCTGCCAGTTAAGACCTAGAATGAGGGACTCAACATCTGAGTTTCAGTTCTGTCTGCGTTTTGAGCCATGAGACAACAAACAACTGCCCAGGTTAATCAAAATGTGTCCTCTGAGGTCTGAGATGATATAGCGGTGCGCTCTGTATCTTGTTCTCAGAAACTGACAGAAAACAGAGACGGGCCTCAACCAAGCCGATCAGACTCGGTCCATTAAATAAGGAACGGGATTGCGAGCACATAATACCCGCAGGAGAATACAATCTTCCCGCATCTCTACTTTCACCTTCCTTTTCTCGTTACCCTCTCTCAGCTCTTCTGTCTCGTTTTCTCCTCCGTGGTGTCTGTGCTGCCGTTGGTCTCCCTCGCGTTTGCATCTCCTTTCTTTACCGTCTTTCTCTCACTCTATCCTCTCTCCCATTTCCTTGTTCATCTCCAGGTCTTCAGCTTTGAGAACGATGGAATAGGAAATAATGGGACGGGAGAGTTGAAGGCTCACTTTTTTTTTTTTTGAACTATGTTGCATTGTATTTTCCCTTTGCTTCCTCCTTGTATTCTTAATAGATTGGCTTGGGGGTCTTGTCGACCCTGAGAGGGATGAGGGGGCTGAGCAGCACAAAGAGCTGGGGCTTTGAACACGTCATGCTCTATTACTTGCTTACATCGACACACACACACACACACACACGCGCACGCTTATTCTCCTGTGCTTACATATTCATGCGCGCACACTTAAGTCACTCAGTGATACACAGCTACTCTGTCAGTGTGATGGGGAAATGTGCATTGCTCTATGGAAATAGGTATCTATGTGGTACGGAGGGCTTAGAAGGGCTAAGTGGAAAAACCTGTCTGTTTCCCCTCTTTTTTTTTTCTGGAAGACTTGTGGAGATAAAAAGGGAAGGCTAAGCCACTTAGGCCAACAGAGAGCAACGGATATTGCTGTTATTAAAGAATCAGAGGGAAGAAAAATATGAGAGAGCAGTCGTCGGAACACCTAAAGAAAGTGATGGACAGGAAGAGGATGGAAAGAGGTTTATATGTGGAAGAAAGGACGTTATTAGGGGCAGAAACATGGGGCACTGTCTGTTTTCAGGACATTCAGTTTCTAACACAACTGTTGCATTAGATTCTGCCTGAAAGCTTTTCCGTTCATTTGGCAACACCCAGGAGGAATTAAAAAAAGAGTGTGTGAGACAGAGAGGGAGAGGGAGGGAATGGCATTGCCCTGTATTACTTGAGTGACTTTGTGCTCCTTCCTCTCTGTATTGATTTGTGACTGTGTTTCCCCCCGCTAAAATGGCCATAATAGCATTTATTAATTGCACATTCAATTATCCAATAAAAGGCCTCCGTCAGCATCCAGCTGATTAAACTCATCAATCTGCTCTATTAAATCAACAGCTTCAAGAAGCGGGAACAAGGTGCCGAGTGCTTGTGGGCATTTTGAACAACTCTTATCTTTCAGCAACAGTTGGCTTCTTGTCTACATTGTTCGGACTGTTGAGGCTTTTCAAACACTCTTCCAAATGTTTCAGAGGGAATAAGTATGCAAACAAACTGGCAAAAAGTGGGATTCTATATTTATATTTCAATTTATTTAACTTAGTTTCTTTGAAGTCTCTTAATACGCTTAATATGCTTAAGCAGGGCACAATTACCCCGTCTAAAGCCAGGAGGGTATAATACTCCGCTAGAGAACCCATCTTAATCAGTGTGCCTGCATGATTGATTAGCACCATTTGCACCTGAACGGGCAGGTAGCAAAGGAGAATGGAATGAATTAAAGTGCTGGGCTGGACTTTACCTTATCTCTCAGGAAAGGAAGGACATTTTGAAATACTCAATTGCCTCGTTGTGAGTAAGTTTTGATTGTTTTTGCCTTCGCATCCTTTGCACAGACTTGTGTAAAAGAATATAAACGACAACGAAATGAATGAATAACTGTGACTACATAGTAGTGGTAGTGATCAGTGACAATACAAATTACAAAAATATGATTTTATGTTAAGAATTTGCATTGGGAATTGAAAATATTCCTTTTTGCCAGAAGCAACAGAAAGCAGCAGCATTGTAAAATAAACATATCCAATACATATTTGAGAGAAAATAATAAAATAACCATGTTGTATTAGAAACTGTCACTGAAGAAACTTGAGTTTGCATTATTATTTAACTATGCTTTACTTCTTTATTAGTCTGACACATGGGTCCGTGGGTATTTTACTTATTTTAATACGGCTCAGGCTGGAAGCGGTAGATTAGTCAAGCATGTCGGTGAGTATGATTGCAAACAACAACAACAACTACACATCGGTAGCTTCTGGCTATTCCAAGATAACGGTGGGTGTTGAGGGGAAAGGTGCAGGCTGTGGCTTCTTTTGGAGCTGTGTAACTGTATGCAGATGCAAAATCTAATTTGGCTCAGACAACAAGTTCAATCATTTGCCTCTTCTAAAAATACCAAAACAATATTTTTTTTAAGTCCCCAGTTCCTTGACAGTTTGTAATTTCTTTGAATGTGTGTGAACGCTCCTGGAGTCACGTGCTGCTCTGATGTTTACAACTGGTACATTGTGGTTTCCGCAGGCTTGTTTTCCTCCTGAAGATTAGGGGTGTGGTAATATGGCAGTGAGGCTGAGATTGCAGGGTTTTGAGAGCGGGGATAGAGGGATGTTTGGCAGCGCTCGGAAAGCAGCGGTGTTGTGAATGGTATCTTATCTCCGCCACAGCGCCGGGCACACGGTGATAAGAGTTTGCTGTGTTACTATGGCCACACGCAATCACAGACCTGGACACGAGCACCGTCACACAGACACAACGATTCAGATACACACACACATGCACACAACCAAGGTCGCAGTCACTCATCAAGCATTGTGGGATTGACAGGAGCTTGATCTGGTCTTCACAAATCACAGTGGCCCAAACCATTTTTTGATTTGCTAAAAACTACAGAAGCATAGTGAAGACCTGGTCCTTTTTATCTTTGACATAGACAGCCATGTCTTATCACTCATAACTCTGGGATTTGCTATAAAAAAAAAAGAAGCTTTTTCTTAGCCTTAAATCTGTACATCTGTTTGATATTTACCTTTCACTTCACTTTCCTCTGAAAAGTGTGTCCTTGTGTGTCACTCTGATAACGTGAGTGCAAGTGGGAGGCATCTCTCAAAAGACTCATGTGAGCGTTGGGGAAAGGTCTTTGGAGTTGTCGTGTGTCTGATCTCGGATACCCAGAGGCTGGATGACAGACAGAGGCTGTTTCTAACAGAGGGAATTACTTGGCACTACTTGTGTTGCCACCGTTCCGACCTTCTTTGTCTTTGTCTGTGTCTCTTTGGAGCCAGTTAACAGTAAACGATGATATACTGTCTTCAATTTCAACATCTACTGTAATGGTACAAATAACACAGTATTTATCAAACTAGGGCTGTGTGATATGGTTGTTAATGATTGGCACAACATTAAAGGAGCTGTGTTTAACATCTGAACGTTAACGTAGCAGCAAACATGTAGAGATCAAAGCAATGTAAAGATGTTTTTTTGACACAAAATGATTAATTTAATTTAAAAAAAGAAATCAGTACATCAATTAAATTTGACTAGCTTTAGATAGTATTGAATGATCACCCAGGCCTAAAGCAACTGTTCTGAGATTTGCACTTTTTAAAATCTGTGACACAAAACAGAGCCAAAGTTGGATTATATTTTGGCAGCAGCAGCTGTTTGAGCTCCTTTTTTTTATCTGGTTGTAATCAGGCGTCCAACCGGGATGTTGTTGTTGGTGCTCACACGAGCACCAACGCTATCTGTGATTTGCAGGAAAAAATGATTGTGACGTAAGAAAACTGATTTTACTTGCTAAACTCATTATGCAAAGAATATTTGTGAATAAACAACATCTTCACACTCAATTTTATCCCTTTCAAATCCCAATTTAAGCCACCAACATATCTGTGACTGCAAAACAAAAAAACGGATTAAAAATAAGCAAGAGGTTGGTTTCTGCTGGCAGTTGTCCTCGCAGCTTAGCTCCCCACCCTCTTTTATCTTATCTCGACTCCACATACACACCTCTTTTCCTCTTCCTCAATCACCTCTCATTTACTTTCCATCTCTCAAGGTCCCCTCTCTTCCTCCATGTGAGCAGGTAGGAAATCATTGGAACGGAGCAAACCATTTATTAGCAGGTGTGATTTAATTTATCTTCAGCGGGACGCTCCATTTCAGCGCGAGGGTACTTTTGTCCGCAGGACGCTGTGTGAAATTGTCATTGCGGTGGTCTAAACTTAACTTAACAGCCACTTACTCCCTGGAATTAGCTTTGTTATTTTGAGACTAGAACAAAAAGTACATCTCAAAGCCTGTGAGCAGACTGTTCCTTCCCACCCTCTCACCCTGACATTTTTTCCCATATCTTCGTATCTCTCCAGATGGGACTGTATATACGATCCCTATGAACCCAGCATGTTTGACATCTGCCACTCAGTCAGTGTTGTGTGCACGACTACAAAACAGAATTTTCGGCGTCTCATTCTAGCGGCACTCGTCTGTTTGATAAGTCTGATAAGTGTGAGACTTTATCAAAGCGAGTCGTCGCATCTAATCAACTTCCCTCACAGCATCTTAAACTACATCGCTTCCTCACAAAGCAATCTCACACTCCAATAGGCAATCAGGGGTCACACTTATATTGAAAACAAGAATAATTATACCGTTACATGCCGTGCTTACGCCTTCTATTTCGTTTTTTGTTTTTATTCTGCTGTGGCGAGGATGACTAGTTGACATGAGGTTAAGAAAAGTGTAATTTCTTATTTTCTTTTACTTTTCATATCTTTTTTTTTTTCTGCACTGTGGGACTTGGAGTGTGTGTCGGTGGCTACATGTGTGCTAATGTGTCTATCGCAGTGTGAGCCTTCTGTGTAAGAAGATGAGTAGGATATGTGGTATCACTAGCCGGCTTTATAGTGATAATTCCTGCAGGGTTATAGCTCCAAGCAGCTCACTTTACTCTGCAGATCACTCAGCTAATTTCACACCGACCCCAAAAGAAATGCCCTGTTTTGAACCCTGCACTCTCGTCTTCAATCGCCGCTCTGTTTACAGAAGTCTCACTGCCGCTGCCGCTCCTAACATAGCTGCTCTCTGGCTCCTTATCTCTCGCTTTCCCGCTTAAAATGGGAAGACTCTGCAATCACCTAATTAGCCGCTGAGAGTGTTGTTTATCTCATCCATAAGTTGAAAATAAACATCTGCTTGTCTTCTTTTTGCCATATTAGTGAGTGTGAGGAGATCATAAGTGTCTCTTTCGGAAGGAAGGGAAAGTTGGAGCTGATTAGCAGCAGCAGCAGCAATCTGGATCCAACACCATGTTCAGCAGGTTCATTTGGAGTTCACTGGGGCCGGCAGGATAAAGAGTCAAACATGCACATACCTGCAGAGGGAATAAATGAATTCCCCGTTTCTCAAATGGACTTTCTTTCTCATTGAGATGGCTTGTTCTGTCTTCTATCACTGCATAGAGTTGACTGGATATCACACACTGTCTTTTCTATTATAATCATTACAAAGTAAAAAAGCCATTTGTTTTTCCGAACACTAACTTTTTTTTTCATATAAATGGAAGCCACTTCAACCCATTGCTTTGCATTTCTCCTGCAGGTACTACGGTCCGAATTGAAGGAACGCGAGTACTTGGTGATGAGTACTTTGGATCAAGCCCGGATGTTTCTCGCTGACCAGCCCATCGAGGGTCCCGGAGAGCCACGCAAGAACCTGCAGCCAAAGACAGGCACGTTTACACTCTCCATAAAAAAACCCTCGACATACTCCCTTATATAATAGACACTCAGTGGTATACTCTAGAGCGCATTCTGTGTCGTGAGTAGTGTTGCACAACTGTAATTAATGCATCTATAAAATGCAACGTATTGCATTGTTGGATCGCTACCAGAAGGTGAACATGCTATGGACACGACTGAAAATGGCGGAGGGTAAAAATAGTGCTCTATACGTTACGATTACACGTAGACTTCTTTTTAATCAGCTTGGAGTACCAGATCAACATGGTGTCTCATTCAGTACACCCTGGACCAGATAGCACTCAGACATGCACAGCAGGCCTGTCTGGTTGTCTTTAAATCAAAGACAAGGACTTACCAGTTTTGAGGTTAAGTGCTCCGGAAACACCATTCACTGAAGTCTGAGCTGGTGGTAATGCCAATATCTAACAGAGCGACCGAGAATAAAATATGCACAGACTCATTCAGCATTCCCTCTCTGTCTCTGTCGGATGCCCCATTGAAGCCTTGGTTAAGTCAGCACATTTCCCTTCAAACTAAAACTCCACTGTGTAAATAATTAAACCTTCCCAAGGGGCTGTGTAGGGGTGTGGCAAGACTTTGAGAGTGCATTCCGATAGGCTTGTTGTCTGTGATCTTTGATATGGATATCAAAGCGTCGCCTCATTGTATAAATAGATCCTGCTGATCCAGGATGAGACGCTGTGCTTGTTGTTTAACCAGCGGAGATGGGATTTCGTATGGTGACACTGCAGCAAAGTCTTAACAACTCCCGTTGTCTTACATGCTCTCTTTTAGTAATTTAGTTTAGTCTCTGCCACTAAATTGACTTTTATTGTTTTGTTTGTACCCCACGTTCTTCATGACAAAAGACAGACAGCATCACATTGTGTGTATCTGTATGAGGTTCCACCTGCAGTACTTCTCACAGATGTCTGCTGTGTGTGTGTGTGTGTGTGTGCACAGTCTGCATGTGAGGAGGGGAGAGAGGCAAAAAGAGAGGTGCAACAGGTGAAGATGGTAATCCTGTCGCCACCCTGGAGAGGAGACCTTAGACCTCATAAAAGCTGCTCATCTTTCTTTCCAGATAAAATGGGTATTTGGGGAGCAGTTTCCTCTTCTGCCCGCTCTTTTCTTTCCTCTCTGTCTGCATCCTCTGATATGTCACAAATAATCGATCACCCTTTGTATCTCTCTTGGTCACTTTCCTCATGCCTCGGCTGCCTTCACTTCCACCCTCACTGTAATTGAGATCCTTGTTTTCTTTTATTACCTCCTGTCCTTCTCTTCTCCCTTCGTCTCTTGAGTTTTCCTTATTGCCCAAGCAGAAATCAAACAAAAGCAAAGTAATGTACAGGAAGATGGAAAACTCCCAAGAAAGGCTTATTCAGTACCTTAGGATGCAATTTAAGAAAAACTTACAGAGCTCTATATTTTATAACCTGTATATCTTATAATGACTGACTGGAGAATGGCTCTCTTGCTTTAGTCGTAACTTGTATATAAAAGTACAAAAATGGAAACTTCAGGTTTCTGGTGGAGGACATTATATATATTCAAGATTGTAGAAAAATATTCCTGCTGATACCATGTAGTGGTATGGAAACTAAGTATACATTAAAGTGTAATGAAAGCTGTCTTTGTCAGGAAGATAACTTACTTCTCCCGTAACCTGTCTTTTCTCTTCTCTTCCTCCAGACCTCACCCCAGAGGAGAAGGCCCGAGGGTTGGCCCGGGCCATCCGCAAGCAGACAGGCGAGGTGATGGAGCGATGGGAGCGACTGAAAGGACACATGGGTGGCTGGCAGAGTCAGGTGGAGCGAGCCTTGGAGCGACTCCAGGAGCTGCAGAGCTCCATGGACCAGCTCGACCTGCGGCTGACTCAGGCAGAGGAGGCCAAAGCTACCTGGCAGCCTGTGGGGGATCTGCTGATCGACTCTCTGCAGGACCACATCGACAAGACCATGGTGAGTCAGACCGACGGCACTGCTGTTGTATACTACTGCCAAAGCACCATAATCGTCAATGCGTCATGTCAGGATTTAGATGAGTCGGTCTTGTTTTTTTGCAAATGCCACTCATGTGTGGGGGGGTGTTTTCCCAAGGACACCTGGCCAAAAAAACAAGCAGCACATTTAGTTTACAGGCAGAAAAATTGCTTCCTAAGAAACAGTGGCAGTAAAATAGTCAAAAATAACATTATAATCTGTTACACCACTTCACGTCTTAATGATTGCCTCCCAGTGGTATGGACAGTCTTGGCCATTTATATCTCCCAATAACCACGCCATGTAAGCATCCACTGTGAATAAATCTATTCATCTATTAACAGTGGAAACACTTGTCCACGGTATCTGACACACACAAAGTACCTATAGGCATTAAGTGTATATTGACAGCCACAACAACAAAACACAATTTAAAACTTGATTTATCTCCAATTAGACGTCATGAGTTCAACACTGTAAGCAAGAAAAAGTCAAACGGCAATTAAGATGAAACAGAAGATAACCGATGTTCTGTTCATCAAGAACACAAACATCACGATTAAAGTAATTAGACAGCCTTCGTTTATAATAGTGATACAGTTACAGCAACATTTTTTTTCACCCTGTAACAACATAAAACTTTCTTTTCAGACCTTCAGAGAGGAGATCGCCCCGTTACGTCAGGATGTGAGAATCGTCAACGAGCTTTCCGCAGAGCTGACACCGTTGGACATCCAGCTGTCCTCCACTGCTTCCAGACAACTGGACCAGCTCGACATGAGATGGAAACTACTGCAGGTAGTTGAAATCCTCCCGAATCACATGCAGATATTGGAGCAGACACGGTTTTCCACACACATCTCGTTCTTGCCTTCTCTTGGGTTATCCACCACCTTTTCATCCTACAGCATTTTGTCCACGCTTGCCTAAATGAATGCTGGTTTCAATATATCTTGATCCTCTTTCTTCCTGTTCTTTCTCCTACTGCCTGTGAGTTTTTATCTTCTCTGTCTTTGACTCTCTCTCTCTCTCTCTCTCTCTCTCAGTTTCTCTCGCTGTGTTCGTGCTGATTTCACTCTTTGTCATCCAGACACACAGGAGACTGAGAGTTGTCCCTCTACCTGTGTACCTGTTTTATTAATACGCAGCCCGGTGCTCACTGCACCACTTTGTCTCTGCACATCAATGGACACTATTCTCACAGAACACCAGTGACATTCTTGGCTCCCTACGCACCTGAGTGTCTTTGTCTGATCCGCTGGGGGACTCTCTGAGTTTTTTTCTCAGAGTGGAGCACGTCTCAGCCCCAGAGGGAAAGTCCTGGAGTCTGTTTACAAGTCGTCACAAGGAAAGAGAAGAGAAGAGACGTTGGTTTTGAGTTGGGGAGTGAAATCCTCTACGTGAAGTCTACAATTCAAATCTCAGTTCTTTCAAACACGTTCTCCTTATCAAGCAAGGACAATTGTCCCTCTTCTTCATTTGTTTACGCTGTGTCCTCATCAGGCCTAGTTTGAACATCAGCTCTGTTTTTCTTTCAGTGACAAGTTATCTCATCGTTTCTATATCTACCGTACAGGAGCAGAGAAAGGTTGATGTCCGTGGTGCTCACTGCCCAGGACACCAGGCAGCCACAGATAGACCGTGATTTCAAAGACACTGTGATGGAAACTTTTACAGACTTCTTTTGAAGTTTTTCTCATATGCAGTCATGCAGCATTGTTGCCGAAGATAAATGAGTTGGGGCGGAAAAAAACAGAAAAGGGGAGTTTATATGTTGAGAGAGAAAAAAATGAAACCTTGGACGGAGACCTTAAGTCATCCCTTTTTAAAGCGCTGCACTGCCGCAGAGACAAACTGGGAAGCTGGACTAATTTGTACTCTTGTGATATTTCCCCTGTACTGTACAGACAGCCACTAATAGTCTTTCTGCCCGGACAATGAACATAACTCAAATACTGAGTCAGAGGAGCCCAACGTTTCAGCGGTCTGCACACTTCTCTCTGGTGTCCGTTCACTTTATTTCTTTCATTGTGCAGGAAGGCGAGAGCTTTACTAACGAGCCAGTTCTGGCTGTGCAGTTTGATGATTTGGTTTTCATATGCAGACAGCTCCCATCTTCCTCTCTGTGGGACAGTTGCCACAATAGCCAGAAAGAAACTGAGCTATTGGCCTTTTCTGTGCCTATTTCCAAGATCCCCGTGTGGACAGCTGTTATCTGGCTGCCATACCACCTGAGGTGTGTGTGTGTGTGTGTGTGTGTGTGTGTGTGTGTGTGTGTGTGTGTGAGAGAGTCTCAATATTACAGACTGCCAATACTGTCCTGCTAGTCCGCCTCATGGAGCAAAGCAACACCGCTGCCACGTAGGGCACAGGTGCACTGCCTGAGAGGTCAATACACAGTTTCCACAAGGGTACCGGAGTGAGTGAGTGGATGCAAGCCAAGTTCAACCAGCATTATTTATAAGCAAGCTTTTTGTTTTTGAAATAAAGTTTTGTAATAATACAAGTTATATGGAGTATTTAAGGATGCATAAATCGATCGTATTTTTGCACAGGACGCTTTGAAATTCTTGTCCCGGTTGTGATCATGTTCAGGATATTATGATGTTTTACATGCAACATGAGACCTCGCATGATTCTGATATTATTCAAGTTTTTGATCTGTGTGTCATACCAACATGTTTTTGAGTACAGTATATCACAATGAGTATTTGTGAGGATATCATTCATATCACCCACTCCTAACTTCTGCACATGCCAGTTATCTGCTTATGGAGACGTATCCTGTTGAAAGCGGGATATGAATATGTTATATTTGCAAACGCATTACTCGATCATCACAGGGTATCTGTTGTGGCCTGAGCCATTATGTTTTTGGGTCTTCATCAGTTCTGTCCTGTTGTCGTCGTGATGCGATATCTCAGTAACGCCTGGAGGGAATTTCTCCAACTTCATAATGCTCTGCAAAAACACTTTTCGGGCCATTTTTAAGCACCATGAACAGAAGGGAAGTTTGTGACCATATTTGGTCAGATACTGAATTGGTGAACTTACACACTAATAGACATAGAGCAGAACAACATGACATACAACCGCGAGGCTGTAATTCTAGTTATCAATGCAGCGATCAACACCGGCCACGCAATGGCTCACAACTATGAACTTAAGAATTTTCGTGTTTTTTCGCTCCTGACTTTAACGCTTAACTGTTCATTGTTACTCTTTTAAAACACTTCTGAATGAACTGCAGTAATGGGACTTCCGTTGTAAATATGGATGTAGGATTGCTGCTGCTGTTGACTTGCTGCTTTCGCTGCACGGCCGGTGTAGACGAGGTGTAACCAGAATACCAGTGTGCATGTAATCACACTCTGTGTTAGCTCCCTGGGGGGTTTCCAACTGTGCTATTGATTTATATACAGTGCTATACACATCGCTAAACTGCTATACACAGGTAAATAACAGCATATATTAATTGTATACTCAAGATACTAGTATGTGTTTATACGTCTAAAAGAATAAGAAAGAGTTGCTCGAGCAACTCCACCTTCAGCTTAATTGCACAGAAATTGAACTCATCGTGACCATGATGCCAACTCCATCCGCTGTGAACCTCTATTTCTCTGAGTACAACTTTCAGGCCCGCAGCTGACTGTCTTCTCTCCCGTCTGTCTGTGTGTCTGTCTGGTCATTGTGCAGGTGGCGGTGGAGGACAGACTGAAGCTGCTTAAAGAAGCCCACAGAGACTTCGGCCCGTCCTCTCAACATTTCCTCTCCAGTAAGTACAGAACCAATGGGGGGGGGGGACTTGGTTTGTTTCCACTCAGTTACACTGTTTCACATCTCCCTAAATTTTCCCATGTCCCATCTTCTAATCTTCGGCCATATGCTTCACAGTCATGCGAGTCATATGTGGGTGCACATGCATACTCGCTCACACACACACAGTTTGCAGACGAGACACTTCACTCTTGAATAATGCAAGGCTTAATTACAGCTCTCCACTGTCTCCCTTTCTTTTTCCCCCCTCTTTAGAGTGGTCATTAGTAGAGGGAGAGTAACAGAGAGAGCTAGAGACAGAGCTATAGAGGGAAAAGATAAATGCACGAGTGTGAACATTAAACAAAGCAGCCAGACTCTCTCTCCCTGCGCGTCTCATTCTAATGTCATTTTCTATAATCATGCGGCCATTAGTGTTCTTTCTGCTCCACCTGATTTGCTCTGCTGGCTGTCAGACACAGAGATAAAATGGACGGCGTGTGATTCAGAGGCAGGTGGTAAGCTCGGCCCGCCGTGCCATGTCTCCAAAAGACATGAATTTACCAAGTGAGCCCTGCTGAGAGCTCAGCAACTGCACCAGACAAAACCGCACTCCGTCTCTTCTTTCATCTTCCCGGCACTACGACACTATCTACTCAATCACACACTCGCTCTCATTACACTAGTAGCTTAATATTCCCTTGGGGATCAATAAAGTACTGCGTCATTATCTTGCCTTTCCATCTCGTATATCTCCCAATCTCGCTTAATCTCTTTCTCTTACTGTGTTTTCATCTCCCTATCTCAGCGTATAACTGTGTCAAGGAGGAGGGAAAGTGGGAGGGCAGTAAATCAAGCAACATTTCTGCTCCGTATTTCTCTTAAGAGCCTCAAGTCTTATATCTGGCTCATTTCCACAATGTGTCAGCCTGTCATGTCGAACATGTCCTTTGTCTGTCACTATTTATTGTCTCCTTTTCTTTCCATGAAGTTTAACATAAACCTGGACACGTGGCGCCTTTTTCTCAACAGTATTTTTCTCTGTTGTTTAATTTATTGATAATTTCAAGCCCTATTTTCCCCTTATTATTATTATTATTATTATTATTATGGAAGTGTTAGATATGAGATTTATATTCAAGTCACGCCCCAAACATTAAATGGATTACTGTACTTCATCTCTTCTTTTTCTTTGTCTTTCTCTCTCTGTCTGCAGCTTCTGTTGAGCTCCCCTGGCAACGTGCGGTGTCTCAGAATAAGGTTCCATATTACATCAAGTAAGTGTCGAAAAATGGCTTCGATAGCCATCTTTGTGTGTCGTAATTGTAAGCAGGTGTGTGTGTGTGTGTGTGTGTGTGTGTGTGTGTGTGTGTGTGTGTGTGTGTGTGTGTGTGTGTGTGTGTGTGTGTGTGTGTGTGTGTGTGTGTGTGTGTGTGTGTGTGTGTGTGTGTGTGTGACAATGATTATTCTACAGTGATTGGCATTCAAGGCAGAGCAGTCAGGGTATTGTCTGTAAAAATGCTGTATTTATACCTTTCATCTTTATTATTGGTTTGAAATGTGTTTGTGTGTCACCCTTTATACCAATGCATTTTCTATTTGTCATCACCGGGTGTATGTCTTTGAGCTTTGAGCGCTTGAATTGAAGATTGATTTTCTTGTCTCAGATTGTTTTAGAATTTTTAGAGGTCAAACTAAAAAGTATTTTTTAAATAAAAGCAAAGGTTCCAGAAAAGAACATAACTGTGCGTAGCAGAGTTTAGTTTTTTTGTATTCCTAAGCCCGGTGATCTTCTTTTGACCCCTTAGGTTAATTTTGTGAGCGCTGTTAGGGTCTTGATCCTCAGGTTGTGAACCGCTGTCCGATAATTGAGATTCCAGCAACTATCGACCTGGAGAGTTTGTAAAAATGCAGGTTAATTCAATCAGAACAAGCCAAAATATACTGAATTTTCAGACTGTCATATGATCTTTGACTTTAACTGGCATTGCTGTAGTTTCCAACTTCGATATCCTCCTCAAGGTAGACCAAATGTGGGCAGTATGGTGCAGATGGAGTTGATTTTTCATTTTTATTTTTCATTTCAAAAATGTTAATAGTTATTCATAGAAATAACTCATTATCTTTTCTATCTAATGCTTTTCCACCTTTTCACATTAAAGTTCTGACCACTAGTGACCTCTCGCATACATCACCCACGGGTGTTCAGGTAGCCATTGTTCCGTGCACATTCAATGCACGTACTTCATTTATATTGCTCCCAATTACAAGCTCCTTTCTGCCCATTAGCTCCTGTGTGTATATATTAAAATTCCAACTGTTTCACCTGCATATGACTCATCCAGTCTAGCATTTTCACTTCCTTTTGAAATGATAAATACCAGGCTGAATCCCTGGGCAGCCTTCCACACTGTTCTAAAAGTGACTGTAACAACTTCAGCTTCACGTCTTGCTTCCCATTACATTTTTTGCCGGCCAAACAGCAGGTTTTTATTAAAACGGGTCGAGAGAATATCTGTGTCGATAGCAAACAAGGCAGCTTCTCTGCTTTTTCTCAAAGTTTGAAGGACCTCATTATCCAGAAACCATGTAACTGTCAGTAAACTGCTGACTAACCAAACCTAAATTCACCCTTATTTTAGAAACATAGTAGTTTCAGCTACAGCATCACTTGTCAGTTATGCTTTCCTTGTTTTTCTGGTTTCTGTTAAGACACTTACTGTGTAACTATGTGATTTAGGATGATAGGGCAGTTGTAATTTTTAGGACTCCCTTAAATCGCCTTTGGCCCCGAGTTGAGAATGTCACCGTGTCAGTTAAATAGTCAGTAGCCATTCTTTTAAAACAATCCCCCTTGTGCCATTGTTCCCAGAACAACCCCCCATAAAAGCTTCAGCCACGAAGATGAACAGATCCAGACCGGTCTTGTGATAGGTTAAATGTCTCCAAAGAGATTTAATGCAACATTTTCCAAAGCACAGCAATTTATGTTTAGTACGGTCGAAATTTAGACTTGCTTGAGATTGATAACCTTATAATATTATCAGTTGGTGTACATTTGGGACTGTCTTCGAAGACTCTAGCTCGGTGGTGCATTTAAGTTTTTCTGGAAAGCTTGTATCCAAAATGATACAACCAGCTAATTAAAATAAACTGATTCCGTTTTGTTTTTTTAATCCTATTAAAAAAAATCTGAGTAAATTTGGAAGGAGGTCAAGATCAAATGTTGTCAGACCGACTAGGAAGACATAAACCCAGGGATTTAGACAAAGAGAGTGGGGGAAGGGACACCTGCGCTGTGTTTACGCTGCAGTTTGGCACTAGAGGCGGATCAGATGAAAGCCAGAGACAGGACGACTCGGAGGACAGGCGTCTAACATTACAGTCAACAACAGCCTGTGATCACAGATGTGCCCAGCCAATGCACCTGCATCCGCCCACTCGCACAAACAAAACACATGTGCACAAGGGTATTCACACAAACCAATACACACACATGCATTTAGACACACAAATAGAGATTCCAATCGTCTCACTGGCAAGTAAACGCTTACATGCACCCGAGAATGCATATTGTATATGCCCCAACTGGACACGAGCTCAAACTGGCCAACCAAACACACGCAGCATAGTGAGCACACACCATTTGTTTTGTTGATGCTTCTGAGTTGGTTGGAGCAGATTTTCCTTCTGCCTGGCCCTTTTCCACATTAAATTGCTTTTTTTTTTTTTGAAACAGGAAGAAAAGGATCAATCCTTTTTCAACTTTTACCTCAATGTGTGGCTTTTCTTTCCTTATTAAAATGAAGATAGCCTACTGTGCTGTACACTGCCCTCACTGAACCTCCCTCACACATAAATATACATGCAGGCTGCTGCACACTCATGCAAATCCACTTCATTTGCAGCCTGGAAACTGAACTCTAAATCCATCTCCAGGACTAATCACAGGTCGCTTTCAGTACCGGGACATCCTCGGGACACCCGCATCAGTCTTTGACACATTCATTACCCCCAAACCAATCCTCGTTTCCTCTTCCATCTCCTCTCATACTCTGCCTCTTTTCTTTGGGCGGACAAAGGGCCCCTGATTAAAACCGAGCCTTGTCCCCACCTCCTGTAGCGATGAGTTCGGGCGACATATTGGGGAGGAAAATCAAATGGCTTCACACAAGTTCTGTGCCTGCCGTCTCATGCTGGCAACCTCGCATGTTGTCCCATTTCACCCATTCTGGCACTTCAGGGGAGGGCTCACACGCCTCGTAGGCTAATTGAGGGGAAATATAGCAAGACTGCATCTCTGCAAAGATTTGATAAAGTCTCTGTGCTGTCTCTCTGTGTTTTTGTTCGGAAACCTTTGGTGGGGTTGGTTGGACAGAACACAACAGACAGCCGTGTGGACCTAATGCACCTCTTTCTTATGTATGCAAAATTGTTTTCAATTAAAGCAGTTTGAACTATATGTCAAAAGCAGAACGCTGATAACATTGGCTGGGGTGGGTTTGATTTTATAAGAGCAAAGGAGGCAGAGACGGAGACGTGAAAGCCAGAAGATGTCAGGTGGTGAATGCAGGCTCTTCTCCCCCGTCACAGACACTTCGTGATAAGTCTGGCAGGTTGCTGTCACCGAGGAAAACAAAAAAAAAGTTCCTGAAATCTTTCTCTGGCTTCCTCAGATATTTCCCTTATTCAGTCTATTTGGAAATCCAAGTATTCATCTGCACACTCATAATTATTCTTTGTGCTCTCCAAGTGTGAAACAATGACTAACTGTCAGGAGACACAGCATAAGTGTTTGATGGGATACGTCCACCTCTCGGACCATGGGGATATTGTCCTTTTGTAGGAAAGACAGATAGACAGGCATAGTCACTAGTTATGAGGACATTGCTGATATGGTTAATTATGAGGCAGCAGAGAAGTGAATAATTAGCAGAACCACTTTAACCTTCTGTTGGACTCTGTAGCAGCAGTAAATGTAGCGCTGCTACCCTGAAAACGTCAGAGAAAATAGCAATTATTTTTGACAAGCTTAATTGTTATCATGGTGATCTGTTTGCTACTACTACTTTGAAATCTCACAAAAAACATCTCGTTGAAGGTTTTCATTTATTTATTTACATTTTATCTTTCCTCCGCCTGCCGCAGTGTCTCCTTCTGTGACCTCATTTGATTTGTTTGTTTACTTTGAGAGGTCATTAAATGATGTTTATGCAGTGCAAAAAGACACAAGCGGCTTTAGTGGCTTTATCGCCACGTAACCATTTTAATTTACCGCGTAAAATTACAAGTTTTGTTTGATCAGCAGTCCAAAACACTAATATTATTCAATTTTCAATCATATAAAACGGAGGGAAACTGCTGTTGATATATTTTCTGTTGCTTGTCCAATCAAATAATTGTCCACTGAGTTTAAGCTGGTATGAAAGCTGTCAACTGAACTCTGCAGCGGACTACACAACTACACCGGTGTGTGTTAACTCAAACCGAATTACTGGTGTGAAAGCAATTTTTGATGAGGAAGACCTCCCACTGTTCACTGACGATGTACTTCTGTAAGTTGCTCTTTAATATTCCCTGTGGCCTCGCCTTTGAATGTTTCCTGCTGTGTTATCAAACCTGCAGCAGCTTTGTAGTAAATGTGTCAACAGTTTGATATTTTTTTCCTCCTAAAGCACGACAAAAAGATTGCGTAGGCATTACAAAGGGAATACATTGAAGGGAAAGCGTTGAGTACCGTTAAACCTGGCAGCTCAGTCGTCCTCGTTATGGCATACATGAGTTGTGGACATAAGCACAGGCTTTCTGATCTTTCTGTTGATGGAAATGGAGATTTTTTTTAGTAGTGAATTGATCGTGTGTCTATTGTTTCCCTAATGTACCCTTCTACACTTAACTGATATAAATGTTCTTTGGCAGTAGCTGTTGGCCAGTCTGTCTCCTTGTGTGTCTGTCATCAGCACCGGAAGACCCAGGCCTAAGCGATGCCTGTGAAAGTGTGAAAGGGTTCGTCAGTCTGTACGGCCATTGAATAGTGATGAAGTTCTGTGTAGGAGGAGGGCTGCTCCGCCATCTCAGTTCACTGTCAGCACTCCACTTCCTGCTGCCTGTCAGCGGAGAGCGAGCCATCGCTGAAACCACAGGGGAGCCTCTGCATTCAAAAACAGACTTTTGTTTCAAAAAAACAGTCTTCCAGAAATTTTCTCAAACATTCCACACAGATCTGAGTACATCCTCTGACAGCCAGATAAAACACACACACACACACACACACACACACACACACACACACACACACACACACACACACACACACACACACACACACAGCCACAGCACGACCAGCAGAGCTCAAATGCATGCACAGATTGGCAGCCGCAGCTTTGAGAAAAGTCAGATTCTTTGCTGCTCTGTGAGTGAAGCCAACCATGTTTGATCAGTTTTAGCACAGCCTTATTTTATTTATTTTTATGGCATTGGTTTTTCAGTCGATTCGGTGTGTTGTTTTGTATGTGTGTATTTGTGAGGCTTCTGTCTGATGCAGAAATGTAAACAGGGAGTTGAGACGAGGTCCCCTTATATTTATGTCCCCTGGTATTTGAAAAGAAAGATGCTGTGGTGATAAGAGGGATTCGCAGTACGTGTCTATTTGTATATGTGTGTGTGTGTGTGTGTGTGTGTGTGTGTGTTGTCTTGCTGTTTCATGCAGACGGCTTTTTTTGTTTTTTGTGTGTGATTTATGATTTGTGGAAGAATCTGTAGCCTCTGTCCCCAATTTGTGCCTGATAACAGAAAAGTTGGCAATAAAGCCATCGACAATGTTTGCACACATCAAGTGATGATGATGATGATGTTAGCTTGTGTGCTTGTTGTGTCTATCTGTACTATTTTATGTGTGTTTTTGTGTTCCTTAGGTTTCTAAGTACTAAGAGGTAGTTTTTGTGATGAGCCTTGAAAGTGTGTGTGTGTGTGTGTGTGTGTGTGTGTGTGTGTGTGTGTGTGTGTTGTCAGTGGCTTCTGTTCTGTTTGTGTGTCAGCTTATGTGTTTTTTGCGTTTCTCAGTCTAATGGTCCTCCACTACTGTTGTGTTTTTCAGTCACCAGACACAGACAACCTGCTGGGACCATCCAAAGATGACAGAGCTATACCAGTCACTAGGTAAGAAACACACACAATCACTTAGTATCTTCAGTACCTCGAATAATCTTGACCAAACATCTAGTTAAAGGGGCAGTTTATCTAATTCCAAAAAAACATATTTTCTTAGTTACCTTGATTTATCTCAGTTTTGGTTTCATTTGGCCATGTTTTATCATATTGCACATATCGTCTCTGAGATTTCAAATATGTGTTCGGAAACCATGCTCTTGTCCATCTGGATAATCGACCAAATTCACCGTGAACTGTTTTATAGAAATTCTCCAGTTCAAATGAAAGGTTTTCCAGGTGTGTTCTCGGTTTTCTTGTGAACCCACAATCCTGGTGACTCATTTCTCTCTTGTCCGGTTAGTTTACTCTTCAGATTTACCTTGATGAAAACTGCACCTTGATCTTTTCGCTCTTTCTCCTGCTCCCTGTTAATATCCATATGCGTGTGTCTGTCCCAGTGGGGTGGCTGGTATGACGGTTCATTAATGAGCAGCCGGATAAGTAATAAGCTGTGAAACTTTGGGAGCGTTCGCTGTAGGCCAGCAGCTCAACAAATAGCACCGGCCCCCTCCGAGACAGAACTCACTAACCTAATTACACAGACCACATCAGCCACCCCTCCCCTCCCCCGGTCATCTCCATAGACAATAACTAAGAAAAAGTCGGCTGTCATTGACGACAGAGGGCCTCCTTATGTTACTCGGTGGGCAGATTTCTGTTGCACTTTGTGTTGTGATTTGCTTTTTTCGTCTGTACACCTTTCATCTCTCTGTCTCCATCCCTGTCTGTAGCGGACTTGAACAATGTGAGGTTCTCAGCATACCGAACAGCGATGAAGATCCGCAGGCTGCAGAAAGCACTGTGCTGTAAGTAAGACGCACATACACTCGAACACACCGTAATACCTGCAGTCGTGATCCGCTTCTTTTGAAGTCTTGAGTGCAACGAGGGGCTGCAGTAATGATTTGAAGCTTCGCCAGATGCTGTGCCAGAACAGTGCAGGAGCCAAGGATATTTTGGCTTTTAAAACGACACACTCTGTTTCAGTGTGTGTATGGGCAGGATTTTGACCGTGCACAGTCACAGCTGGTGACTGTGTGAAACCTGTTGAGTATAGCCTCATGTTGGTGTGCACAGGTGGGATTTCTATAGGCTTTGTTTCTATTATTTTTTTATTTCTCTCAACACAAGAGCTGCTATCTTCTCGTTTATAATGTAAGCTTTGATAAAGGCGGCTATTACTGAGAGTCTCAGGTGGCTATCAAACCCATGTACACACACACACACACACACTCGTACACACTGCAGGTGCATGCAGACTCAACCATCACGGCAGCAGCCACTTGTGCTCAGCACAGTGTAATACTGTTGACAAATGTTAACTATTATCCAGCTGTTGACATTGTTATGGCAACACGCACTGCGAGCCCACACTGCTCATTTACATCCTGCTGCTTGTAGGAAGTTTGTTCTGAATGCCTGTTTGAAACAAACGGATGAAATATACCATGCCTCATGTGTGTGTGTGTGTGTGTGTGTGTGTGTGTGTGTGTGTGTGTGTGTGTGTGTGTGTGTGTGTGTGTGTGTGTGTGTGTGTGTGTGTGTGTGTGTGTGCAGCTTAGGCATGTGTACCTGGATAACCGTGCGTATCAAAGTGTTTTTGTGTTTGTTCGTTGTTAATGAGTTTGAGCGATTCAGACGTTTTGGTTTTCTCATCTCATATTGCCTCTGTGATCGCATGCGTCTGTTTCTGATGGGAAGGCTTTAGCCTGAGTGATTTCGACTTGGGGCACTGCAATTCAATTTCATCCATTAGATTAGAACAGTCACAGCGCAACACACACACACACACACACACACACACACACACACACACACACACACACACACACACAAGCCAGTACATACGCACAGCAGAAGGATCAGTAGTTATTAGTTATTAGCCTGGATTCACATGGAATCTTTGCTTGGAGACCTTTGTGTAATATTATGAATGTTTGTAAATCTGTGTGAGTGTGTGTGTGTGTACGTACACATGCATGTGTGTGAGGGAATGGCACAAACACACATGACAGGGATCCTATCAAACGTCTAATTGGGTTAAGTCTGTGCCAGGGGGCTGGTAAAGCACCAATGAGCTCGCGTGGCATCCCGTTAATGTGAGAAAGCCAGACAGAAGCCACGTTTTTGCTTTCTGACGGCATCGGCTGCACTGCTGTGCCCGTTCCACGCGGATACACCACACTAATGAGTGCTTTCTGGGGACCAGGAGGTAACGTGAGTCAAGGAGCCGTAGAGGGGTTTGCAAGGAGCATGCAACAGGGCAAATGAGGAGACTTAAGTGAGGAGTGCAGGTGAGCGGGATGCGGGCTCTAGGAGAGGGAGTCTAAATGGTTTATGGAAAAGAGTCATAGCCTTTATTTTGTAGGGGTTTAAGAAAATATTGATACTCTTGAGTATCACAATATATAGTTTTTTTGTATTGCATACATACAACGTACCGTGATACAACATACTTACCCCTGTATCCTTATGCATATCGTTTCACCACATTCATGTCCTGCTCTGTTATTTTGGTCATGGTAATTTAACACCCGTAGCAGACAACACACTGTGGGGTAAATTCACAGAGAATGGATTACGGCCACTTACAGCAACAGGAAATGTGCATCATTTGCATCATCCAAATTCTTCCCCGTCTCAAGGTCCAATTCACAAAAGACATGGAGATAATATTACAGCGCAAAAGTTTTTTGCAGCTGAGTGCAATTTGCCCTTCTTTTGCGTCTAGATTTCAATTATCTATATGTCAAAGTATAAATTATGCGCTTGAGGCTAGGGCAGTGGGTGTGAGGTGGGAGAGTCAGCCTGAGCACCACTAGGCAATTAAGAGAAAGGCAAGGGAAACAATTTAAGCCAAGGATTTAGGAAAGGAGGGAGAGGAAAGAAAAAAAATGTTTATTCATTTATATAATAACCTTATTTTTAAGTCCTTTTTTTCTCATGTGTTTTCAAAATGACTGAAGCTTTTTTAAAATTTATTTTTCATGACACGACGGTCGAATTTGACTGTTTTTGCAATGAGGTTAATTTGCATTGAAAGGGGGCCAATTTTGTGCCGAATGTATGCGTATTACCTCATTTAAAATGGGTGCAAAGAGCACAGGAGCACCGAGATTCAATTTGCCTAGCAGCACAGTTTGGGGTGCGTTTCTTTTTGTCTTAATTGTGTAGGTTTAGCAGCTGCAAAAGCCGCGCAATCCCTTTAAAAAAAAAAATGCGCTCCTGTGTATTTGTTGCACTACTGTCTACATGTTTGGAACAGAGATTGGGTTAACTGTTTGACCTTTCCAGTGGACCTTGAATACAGCACTGATTAAAAGTTAATTCATCTCTAGATTTGTGTAAAAACACTGGGTCCCAAATGCAGACTAGGTACTAATTCCACACATGTTTTGAGTCAACAGTATATTCACAATAGTCTTAAATGAATAGTTTAACATTTGCACATTTAACGAAGTGCCAATCTACAAGACAGAAAAAGGAAGAACAATGCTCTAGAATAGAACATATGAGTGGTGTCCCAAATCCATACAAACTCTATACAGCATGTACTACATACTGTGAGTAGATGCACAGCATTACAGTACACGAGAAAATGTGCATTGCATTGTGGGAGAGTGGCGTGCCTCAGCACATTCAGTAATGGACTGTATATAGTAGGCATGCTGTCACCTTTGAGTATACTTTATTTTGACACTTTTCTTGTGGGAACACACTACATGCCCAAAACTGGCTTAGAATCAATATGTAGATTTTTTTTAACTTATTCTAAGAAAATTATACTCTGTAATGAAGAAAAATGACATGTTAAGATGGAGTATTGGTGTTTAAACACTATAAATCCCACGATATCTGTGTATGTGTGTGAATGACCAGCTTCGGAAAGTGTATCGTATTTTATCCATTGTTTTAATGTGTTTAATGTTTGTTTCTGTGTGTTGTTTGCATTTATGCATCGGGGTCCTTTATGGTTTTGTTCCAAAGGACTTGATTAGCCTGTTTTCTTAAATATTCTCTTCTTCTACCGTCTTACTTTCAAGATACATCAGTGATAGCTGCATTATAGAAGACAATGAAGGTTTAATTGAGATATTGATATAAATAGATTCCATTTTTTCTGTGTCTCTGAAGATGTAGCCAACAAATTCAATTACTAACTACAAGTCTGACATTCTTTCCTCGTTTGTCTTTTTTCTGTTCAGATTTCTCTCTGATATTAATATTTCACCACAATGATCTGCCTGCTCTCTGTCTCTCCCTGCAGACTTTCACAGTTAGTTGTTTTTGAACTATTTTGGACAAAATATCAGTCACGTCTGCCGTTTATAAGTGCCTCTATGAATAGTCTGTGCCGTTTTCAGCTCCTCGATCCTGTTCAGATTTGACATTTTTAGAAAAATCTGAACCGCTGCTGGAAGCCCATTGAACAAGTCAGAAAGGTTACTAATGGTTAAGCACCTCTTTTGGTCCCTTGTCATCTCTTTTACAATTTTTTTTTCTTTATATATTCCTTCTCGTTAACCTTTCTTCACTTTCTCCCCGTCCTCCTTGTTTCTGTCTCCCCTTTGTTTCTCTCCTACTCTCCCCCTCCATCGCTCCTCCCCCTCCTCCCCTGCAGTGGACCTGTTGGACCTCAGCGTGGCCCAGAACACCTTCGAGCAGCACAAGCTCACCAACAACAATCAGCTGCTGTCTGTCCCCGACGTCATCAACTGCCTGACGTCCATCTACGACGGCCTGGAGCAGGAGCACAAAGACCTGGTCAACGTGCCGCTCTGCGTTGACATGTGTCTCAACTGGCTGCTCAATGTTTACGACACGTACGTATGCCATCTGTTTCACATTTAGGATGGAGGATTATACACAAGCCTCTTTCTTTTCTGAATTTGTCACAGATTATGACAAAACCTGTCGCCACCTGCGTCCTTGCCTTTCGAAAACGTAACTAATGATTGCAATCAGGGTTGCTGTAGTGAGTTTGTATACACGTTTAAACATGCGCTTCGAAATACGGCGTGTAAAATGTTTTAAATCAGATGAAAGTGGCAGAACTGATACATCTCATCCTCACTATGCTCGACTATTTTTAAAATCCATTTGCATTGGCGTCGTCTTTGCATAATGATTATGTTATACGTATTTACACGCTCTTCTGTATATACATATTGTGGCAATGTCAACATGAGACCAGACATGCATACATACATATTCATATTCACTCTGCACTGGCCTACACAGCATGGACAGACTGTATAATCATATGTGTGTTCACATGCTGGAAAGCAACAAGCTTAAACATTGTTTGAGGGTACTCCGAAAATGTACTAATCTCACCAGCTCTCACCCACAATGATAGAAGTACAAACGCACACACACACACTTGAAAAATCCTCTCTTTCCAAACATTTAATGATTTCCTATCACTGCTGTTGCATATAATTCAGATCTGAATTGAACTGAAGACACACAAACATATTCTTTATACACAAATATATACCCACAATATATACAACTGGCTCATTGCCACTGTCTGCTGTGTGTGTGTGTGTGTGTGTGTGTGGGTGTGTGGGTGTGTGTGTGTGGTGTCCCTGCAGTGGTCGCAGTGGGAAGATCCGCGTCCTGTCCATGAAGATCGGTTTGCTCTCTCTCTCCAAGGGACACCTGGAGGAGAAATACAAATGTAAGTACCGGACGACGGGGTTAGAAATCTGCTGATGTACGCATGCACTTAAACGCACCGCTGTTCCGCCCCGCACTGTCCACGCCAGACTGCGGCGAGTCCGTCCTTTACTCTTCCAGCAAAGCTGCAATCCCAGCTGTATTAATCAAACTCACAGAAAGACAGAGATAGAGAGGAGCTGGAGAGCGGGTCGTCTAATTGCATGAGAGACCTCCTACGCGTTTCCCCTGCTCTTTATTTAATTTTCTATTCTGATTTATTTTTGAGGATTAGCAAGCGTGAATATAGGCTTGCTGCACTGGGAGGAGACTGTCATTCTGGCTTTTCCTGCTCTTTGTTTCTGGTGCTTTATCTCTCTCTGTCTATCTTCCACTGCTGTCACTGCTCACAGCATTGTTCATCCATCCAACAGTGCCCCTTTGTCTTCTGTCCTGTCTTACTTACTCTTACGTTCCCTCTTTTCTTCATCCTCCTTCCCCTCTTCGTCTTTCTCCTCCTCGTCTCTTGCCATGGCATTCCTGAGCCTATTCGTTCCACTGGCAGTTTCTATTAGCCCGAGAAGGGTATCAACCATGCTTGATTGCGTCGTTCTTCCTTTACTCTCTTGGAGTCTCATTCGCTGTCAGTCCCATACATATAGCTACAGTGCAACACACACACACACTTAACCAGGCGTGCTGCCATTCGACACTCTTTTTGTGACAGTTGTGCATGTCAAATGTAATTTTGTGGCAAAAGTATATTGAGTTGGAGATCAGTCAGACGACTCAAGAGGTGTGTGTAGGAAGCGGGTCACGCGGGAACACGCGTCATTGCTGGCGTTTGCGTGTGCCGCGCGCACACACACTCGCTTAACAGGACCTGGCATCAGGGCTGGTCTTCACACAGCGATCAAAGTCATCTGCAAGCGGAGCAGAAAGACCTGTCATGCCCTTCGTTTCCCCCATGCTCAGTTTGTGCATGAGCTGTGGAGGTGTTCCATAACTTCATCTAAAATATAACGTGTTAACCGGCCGAAGCCTGCGTGTCACTGGGCAGGCATCCATATCCAGTAACAGCTCTGTCAATCTCTGGGAGAGTCGGAAGCAGGGAGAGAGAGAGCGAGAGAGATTAGAGGAGGGAGAACCTGGCATGTAAGAAGTAAGACTGATAGATTAAAAATGCATCTCTTCCCTGATTTCTTCTGTGTCCTCCCTACCACCTCCCACCCACATATACACACACTAACACTTTCCCTCCCACTCCGTGCTCTTAACGTCACACTTTCTCCCTCTACATCTATTTATACCGATATCTTTTATTCTAAATATCACCCACGTGAATTGACTCTTTCACTCACTCCCTCTTTCTCTCTTTTTTTTTCTCTCTTTCCCCCTCATCCAACCCCCTCAGACCTCTTCAGCCAGGTGGCGTCAGCAGGGGACACATGTGACCAGAGGCAGCTTGGTCTGCTGCTACATGAAGCCATCCAGGTCCCGAGACAGCTCGGGGAGGTGGCCGCCTTCGGAGGCTCTAACATCGAACCCAGTGTCCGCAGCTGCTTCCAGCACGTATGTTCACACACAGAGACACGCACACGCATGTAGCTGTGCACTGAAGGCATGCATGTCTGAGGACTATATAAGCATAACCCCAGTAAAAAGACTCCAGGTCAGATATGATGACAAAAATGTACATAAAATGAGAAAGACAAATCTCTCACCACATCAAATTGTAATATAAAACTAAAAAAAGATGATTCAAATGTATTAACTAAAAGCTGAATCTTTTTTTTTTTTTTTTTGCAAAATGCCAAAAATTCCAAAGCAACCTACTGCTTCCAACCTCACAAATGTGAATATTTTCTGATTTAGATTTAGTTTAGGATTTTGGGACTGTTGGTCAGTCAATTATTATTTTCTGACATTTTATAGACCAACCTTGTCAATCAGGAAAATAATTAGCAGCTTAATTGCTAAAGAAAATAGTAGTTGCAGCCCTAACGCAGCCCAGGGCTAGTTAGGGATTACAATGTTGCACCAGAACCACTCGGGTACAACACTCAAATTTACAACTCGTCTCAAAACGGCCTACAGCTTTCATAATATCTAGTCATTCTTATTTTGATGAAATAGCATATCCACATATTTAGGTAGCCCTGCAGTATAGTGGAAGACCCTCCCCTGGCACAGAGTTTGCAGTTTTGTATCTGCTACAAAGAAAACAGTTGACTGCCACATGCTGCAGCTTAAATAAATTGTAACAAAAACAATGGCTGATATTCCACTTTTATCCCAAGACGACTTCTTTCAAATACAGCCCTTCTTGTCAGACTGTGTTTGACATAAATCAACATCAATGTGACACAGTGTTCGAAAAGCTGAACGCTTCAAAAAGATGACATTTTTTATTGTTGTTGCTGTTCTGCTGCATTGTAACAGAGCTGGAACGGTCTCTGCCAACATTTCTGCATCGGCTTCTAAACGTACCCGTGGGTTTGTCTAGCTTCATGTACGTGTAAAGGTTTTAGAGTCACAGTAACCAGAGGTAGGTCAAAGTGGTCAGTATATTCAGAGTTACATTACTGATAATAGTTTTTGGCAGGTAATCAGTACTGTAAGAGATTACATTTCAGTGCATCTCCCCAAAGTTAATTGTCATTAAGCACCCCAGACTCCTCCATGTCTTCCAAGCTTGTATCGCCTGCCTCTCTCAATCCTGTAAAAGTGCTTCAATATTTAAGCTCTGCTGACCAACCATGAAGTCTCAAATGGCCTCCAGTCTTCTGCTGGCTGTCCTCTAGTGTTTTACAGCAGCCAGCTAACCACTTTCCTCTGGTTTATCTCCGCACGTTAGTGGCATTTAATGACGTCTTCATCCCCCAGGATGGCCGGTTCATTTTTTTCTCACTCTTCCTTCCCTGGCTCAGGCTTCGTCAGTCATAAATGTGAGCCAAACATTGAAATTAGGAAGCTATACATTTCCTTGATCTCCTGCGCCTCTCAAAATAGCAGAGTGAGGCAGTTTTGAACCTTATTTCTTTCTCTTTTCTTCTCAAAATACGGAAAAAATGCAAATTCACTCTCTGGATGACATATTAATGCACACAGAGAGGTGAGCATGCACAAGTGCACAGACTTGATCTGGAGTTGATGTGCCAGCTGTTCAGTTGCTCATTAATCATTCAATAATCAAACCAAGTTTGCAGGTAGAAACCAGACACATAAACACAGACACACACACCCACAGTCACTCTCTCTCTCTCTTTTATTTAACACATAAATGTGAGCAAAGCCACCTGTGTGTCAGTCTGCCCTGCCAGTGACACTGCAGTCACCCAGTCCATTTGGTTTAATGGGACTGTGATGAACGAGTTGCACCGCCATAAATATGGCCTCTTTCACTGTTCCTTTGTCCCTCTCCTTCATCCATCCATCCATCTAGCCATCCTTTCAGACATCTCTCCTCTGCAGTAATTAATCTGGGAGTGCTATAATTCTGCCGTTAGGTGACGCGGAGGAGGGACAGGAGGCGACGTATGGGAAAGGAGAGACCTGCTCTGATTGTGCAGGGGAAGGTCACATGGAAGGGTGAAGGGTGTAAAGATGATTTGAGATGTCATCAGGTTGGAAGTTTAATTCTCATTATTCAACCAGTAATTTGCAGAAGCCTTCCTTCAGGATGCCCTTTAACTCGTCTGAAAGAACCCACACTTAATTAACACTTAATTTTATGGTTTTCAACTTTTCAAAATGGCCACATTATTCACTGAACATTAAAGATAATCACTGATTGATCACCTGAAATGCATTTAACCAGACGATCTTCAGGCCTGAGTATTGTTTGACATTTTTGACACTAATGCCAATACGATACCTGATTTTCTTTTTTTTAGAACCGATTCCTACTTTTAGTAATATGAACACGTTTTTCTACAGCTGAACAAAAACTTCTCAAATGTCCGATGTTGTTTAAATGCTGCCTCATAAATTATATAGAATAAACCTTTCATCAGTGAAGAAGAGCACAAATCCGAATAAATATTTGCCAGTTTTTGGTACTTGACCTTTTCGATATTCGGTGCTATGAACTCATTAAACTTATCCCAAATTAAAGCTCACTAGTGAATGTTGTCGCTGTGAGTTGACTGCACACATTGATTAAATAAGCCAATCCCTGATTCCAATTTCCAGGTTGGAATGCGCCTGTAGCTTGTTTTGCAGCATGAATTTATTTTCAGGAGCATATGCTAATAACATTGAGACACTTACAGTCTTGCACACCATAAGCCTTGGGAAGGGATCACACACCCACACATGCACACGCACGTTCTCACTCTATGCCTTCTGATTATTCTCTCCTACCGTTTCAAATGTATTCAGCCCTTTGCTCCATTTGCTGCCCTTTTTGTGTGTCAGGGATGATGGAAAGGTCGTCTTTGATTTGTTTAGCGGTAACAACAGCCACATCAAAGTTTCTCATCCTGTGCTGGCTTTTCCAATGAGCTCATTATAATCTGCAGTCGGGCAAATAGTCTCCTGAAATATAAATGTGTTAACAATGTCTTGTTATGTTTCTCCTTATTGACAGGTTGGTTCTAAAAGGTACAAATGTTGGACAAAAAGTGGACACTGTTGTTTTTTAGCTGGTTGTTCTTGGAGAAGTCTAGATATTGTTTCACATCCGGAGTATTTAAAACAATAGATAGTAGCACTGTGCAGGTATAGGTTAGATAAACAATTACACCTCCAAAAGTTTCCACAAGCAGCAGTTAATAATAGGAGTTTGGGGGTGTCGTTTACAGCAGCAATATCAATGTTTATTGTTTGATATTTCAACCAATAGACATGGATAGAGAGCTCATAAAAGTTATTTAATCTTGGTCCACAATTCAAGGCCGTAATGTGCCTGAGGGAATCGTCATTTTATGTATGGTCATCTTAAATATGTCTGCATCTTTCTTAGGCTTTCAGTAACAAGCGAAGAGTTACAGCCTGTTTTTCATTCATGCGAATGATGTTGTGGATGTTTCTCTATCATGATGCAAAGTGCCCTTACAGTTTACCAGCTTTGTGGGAACTTTATTGGAAACTGTAAACTGAACATTTGATTGGAATGCTCCTAACTCTCGGCCCTGCCTCTTTTACACCCAGGTGACCAATAAGGTGGAGCTGGAGCCCAGGCAGTTTGTTGATTGGATGCGTCTGGAGCCCCAGTCCATGGTTTGGCTTCCTGTCCTGCACAGAGTGGCTGCTGCAGAGACAGCAAAACATCAGGCCAAGTGCAACATCTGCAAGGAGTGTCCTATTGTTGGCTTCAGGTGAACACGCACAAAATATAAACAAGTTTGCAACATGTGACAGGCCTCACACCCAAACACAGAATGTGGCTGTGTTCTGTGTTGTTCTCTCCTGGTTGAGCATAAAGGGCAGATCTGCTCTGGAGGGCAGGCATTTATCTAAATGTCAACAGCTGATACACCACTGACTAAATACCATCCTCTGGTTTGCAAGGAAACATGCACACATCCTCACAAAGGCAGCAACACGCTCGTACACACAAACATGCGGTGCTCTCCCACATTCACAAAGTTCACAAAGCGCTGATTGGCTGGCAATAATCCATAACAGACCACCCTCTGATACTGTGCAGGACTTACAATCTCACACACACACACACACACACACACACACACACACACACACACACACAGCTGCCTTTGTTTCAGCTGGTTCCTGATCCGTATCTTAAAGGTATACAGTAACAACAGGTAAACAAAAGATGTGCGTTGCTGATCAACAGCTGTTGTCAATTTATCATACAATTTCGTTGTGCTCTGACCAGTTGTGCAGGGAAAAGCTTTTTCCGTGGCTGGAGATATGTGTAACACTATGCCAAGTGAAGTAGGGTTGCTGTATTGTCCCCTTCAGATTCCTTGCTTTGCCAGCAAAAAGAGAAATACAGTCAGACATTTGATGAAGCACACGTCTGCCAAGTTCTGTCATTGATCGATGAGAGGGAGCAAAGGAGGGAATGGCGGAGAGAAAGAGGAAGGAAAATGCACAGCAGGCATTTTGTAGATTTCATTTTTTCCACCCTTGCAAGTAGCAGTCGTGTTCAAACTAGCATGGTACATGGGATCATCCAAGAACTCAAGCAGGGTATTGTGTCAGCAGATATGTTTACATTTGATAAATGTCAACTCAACCGCCACAAATTGGTGGGATCGTTAACGAGCCAAGAGCCACATTCAACATGCACCATTTCCTGTGCAGTCAAGCAGACTTGTCCTGAACATGCGTGCGCTACATTTGCGTACTTACTTTCAGTGTTGGACCTGCCAACAATAATTAAAATGTAATTGCTTCTCTTACTAAATGTCAGTGAGACAAAAGACCTTAGGTGTTTTTAATATGATCATTTGTGAGAGTAATAATTTAAATTTGGATGTTGACCTTTATTTTTTAAAGCAGTTTTATTTCTCACTTTTAATCTCGTTTTTTCATGTCATCTTATTGCCATTGTTTAAATCAGTGATTCCCAACCAGGGGTACATGTAACAAATGTATTTAGCTACTCCATAAATTATTTTCTACACACCCCGTGACAACTGCAGAATTCATTTTGAAAAAATGAAATCATGATTTTAGGAAAAAATATCATATTTGTGTTGTGGAAAATAAACCATCAATATTTCTGTGATGCTGTCACAATCACCAGTAAGCTACCAGCTACGATGGGCTGACTGCAACATATATATCTCACCAACCTGAGTCAGCTGTAACAGTGTTATTTTTAGTGTTGATGCCCTTATTCTAATTCCTTTGTTCCTATTTCAAACACTGCTTGAGTTGATCATACATTGACAGTTTCTGCATAAAGGAACCTAATAAAAAGCTATTTTTAACAATAGGATGTCCACTAATGAGGCCAGACAATACAGGGTCTATCATTAACCACATTTGTTAGTGTATATACTCGTGAATTAAGGGCCGTCTCAGCAAATCCAGCTGTGAAGGTGAATTAACGCCCCCCCTTCATAGTAATATGCTACCTGTCAGTACGTAATGGTGCTTTTGACTTGCTGGTGTCGTGTGCGCTGTTGCATCCTTTAATATATGGCAGCCTCTCGTAGCTCATCAGTCAGCTAACCTTGGGAGGGCTGGAGAAGAGGGAAAGATAAAAGACTTAAGCTATTACGTCTCAATGGGTCCTGTCTAAATTGAGCGGTTAAATGGCCTTCTGGCTACAGCTGCTGCTGAGAACAACATCCTGACAGTTGTTGTCACGTTGTTGTGTTTTGGTGGAAATCCAACTGTCTGTCACACTGTCAGCATATCGAGAAAGGGTGTGTGCATGTGGAGGATTGTGTGACAGAGTAACGAGGTATATCGACTGCTCTCCAGGAGGCTTCAGTGTAGCCTGCAGATGAATCGCGTTGTAGGGCTGCATATGTGCTCACACACACAACCTTACATCTTACACAAGTTACATCTACCCACACAACTTCTCAACTCAACTTATCTCACTTTTGACTTCCTTTCCTCTCCTCATACTGTCTCTCTCTCTCTCTCTCTCTCTCTTTATCTCTATAGGTATCGCAGTCTGAAGCATTTCAACTACGACGTGTGTCAGAGCTGCTTCTTTTCTGGGCGCACCGCCAAGGGCCACAAGCTCAACTACCCCATGGTGGAGTACTGCACACCGGTGAGTAACACAGACACGGACCAAGACGCACACGTTGTTCAGCAGCTCATCTCACACAGCATCTCATTTCCACTCGCTCACACTCTTCACTTATCCATTTTAAAGATTTTCAATATTAACGTCTTACAAATATTTAGCGATTCTATGAATTAGTTGTTCTTAAAGTACGTGGACAGCTGAATTTTTCACCCACATGTGATTGGTGAACATCTCATTCTCTGGTCTTCCTGCACAAGAGTTTCACCTCGCTCAACTTTTGTCGCAATGCAAAGTCATTCGGCAAAGTAGTGCGTCGGCCAATCAAGTTCATCGTTCTCTGAGATCAAATGGGGTTGAGTCAAGTCTCAGAAAACCACTTGGCCTCATAGTGCTGTTGTTGTTGTGAAGGTGTTTCATATACAGTATGAAACGTAGAGTAGAAGTAGAACAGATTTGTATCCCCTCACTGTGATTAATCACTCCCCGCCACTTGCCTCTACGTCCTACTTCCCATGCAATTGATTTCTCCAACTTGTTCAACAATCAACCCTGCGGACAGACCTCTGGCTTCATTTTAATTTTCACGAACAAATGGTAAAATGCTTGTGGCTCTCTGAGGTCTTTTTATGATTCCTGCCAGAAAGCAATATTTCACTTTACTACTACGCAGAGAGAAGAATATTAGAAAAGGGGCAGCTTGGCGAAATTGAACATTGCCCTCTTTCCCAATTAGGATCGCGCACTTGCGGGCCAACTCGTTTCAATATTGCTTAACGTCAAAACTTTGAGTGACTCAAGTGGAGACGTTTCTCATTTCTGTCTTTTAATTTGCTTTTTCAATTTTGCAAATGGGATAGATATTGACTCCGGGAGAGTAGCTGTAGGGAGTAGTGATCACTCTTCCCTGAGTTAAGATGCCCGGCAGCTGCCTGCCACTGTTTTGAAAAAAACTTTATCTGTGCTGGAACAACAAACACTTTAAATGGTGGTTAAAGATTATTACGCAGCTACAGGGCACATTAATCACTCAGGAGTTTACTGTTCGGCTGCTTTATCAGAAAGGAGGAAATAAACTGTGACTTGAGAGAGGATTCAAGATTTTCCACGTTGGGCCGCTGTGGCTCAGGAGTGAGCGGGTAGTCCAGTAATTGGAAGAAGGATGGTTCGATGCCCGGCTGCGTTCATTCATGTCGATGAATGTGTAAATGTTGACATGTTAATGTAAGACGCTTTGAGTGTTTGGAAGAGTAGAAAGGCACTATATCAATAAAAGTCCTTTTACCATTTATCATTCTGTAATGTCACTTCTTAAAATCAGAGTGGATTCCCATAAAAGGAAAGTTTGTCATTCAGAGATGCACCAATACTGATCTCAGATATTGATCCGATACCGACTCAGACAGCTGGATTGAATATCGGTTGCTATAGGATAACATTATTTCAATACATAACAATTCACTGCCTTTGAATCTATGTATTTATCTGTTACATTTTGTTTTAAAATGTTAGGAAAGCGATGTTTAAGTTAAGCCTGATGTTGCCTTCCACAGAATGATCCCATTCACTTCCACACAGCGAGTCATACAGCTTATTAATTTAAAAACTGGTATCAGATCAGTACTCTGTATCGGCCGATACTCAAAGCCCAGGTATCTGGACTGAATAAGTCCCATTGGTGCAGCCCTAATTTTATTCCCAATTGCTGCAACTAATAAATATCAACCCTACGGTTAATCCAAATTATATGAATTCTTCATCTTGACCCAGTCTGTGGTCAGAGGCTCATGACAACTGACCGCAAGCTGCTAAAAGTTCTTTGATAGTCTGAGAGCAAAAGACTATCAGTGATTAAATTAATATTAGATCTTATCAGCCTTAATGTTGAGCTCTGCATCTGCCAGGAAGCAGTCACTCACAACTTATCGCCATCACCATTGAAGAATGGCTGTGACAGCAGCATACTGTCCGCAGGCTTTTCAGCACAAACGAGGATAAAGGGAGCATCAACTGGAGCCAAATACAAGCAAATTATTGAGGACAGCTTGCTTCGCAGCGCCAAACATCTAGGACGGCTGCATCAGCCTATTTTATACTCAAACTGACCTAAAAGCATACAGTACAATGAGATCAATACTGGAATGCCTGGAGAACAAAAGCAAGAAAAAGCTTGAAAAAGCTTTGACTTGGATCCTGCTGAAAAGCTCTGATGTCATGTGACACTTGCTGTTAATTAACACTGCAACTTAACAGAGCTTTGTTGAACTGCAAGATACTATAGAGTAGTAGGAAACCACCCAAATCTAGCAGTTCAAAGGTGTTGGATGTATCCAAGACCCAAATCTAGAATACCTGCCGAAATCAAATGAAACTTGAAGTTGAGTTTAACTGTTTGTTAGTTTCTCTTTGTTTCCTCTGAAAAGTATCGGCATCATATGGAATTGTATTTTCACTCCTCGCTATACTCAAACCAAATTGTGTTTCACTTTTATAACTTTGAAAATATCGAGTCCGTATTGAATAATGATTCTTCAAAACACCGATTTTGCAGAGATTTAAAGACTGATAGCAGCGTTTGTGAGTCGAAAAGATTCCTTCTCTCTTTATTTTCGTACTGTGTACTTTATGGCCACAGTATTGCTTTTTTTTTTTTTTTATTAGGTTTTCATTTTTATGGGAGTGACATTTTCATAGTTCCAATGGGAATTTTCAGTGCTGAAGAAGCTAGATGTGGTGCTGTATTGATTACTGTAATTTAAATGTCTTTACCTTTCCTAAGTGGAGATGCTGTCTGCGTTCGACTGTGGCCGGTGTCTCTAGTGTCATTTTGTTGTCACAATCCGTCAGAGAGCATCCCAGTTGCCTTGTGGTTATGATGCACACACTGCAAATTCAACATCTCAGACTAGATTCCAGCTGTGGACCTTTGTTTCACAACCCCCCCCGCCCCCCCCCCCCCTCCCTCATTTCCTCTCTCTCCCCTCATTGTTTCCTGTCTATATCCACATTGTCACACTGAAAAAAGGCAAAAAAACTCAATCTTAAACAGAAAAAACCTGCTAAACCAGACGGGAAGGAGAAAAGCACACACACACATATAAACTTTCACAAATTATTTTTCCAGCTTTAGTTTAATTGTTCAGTAATGTCTGTTGGTTTGCTCAAGCTACCATCTTAAATTGCTTGGATTAGTTAATAAGCCCAATGAACTCAATAGAGCCTGTTCATTTACTCCCCATCTGTCAAGTGTGGGAGTTGTGCATTTGCGTGTGTGTGTTTGTGTTAAGCGGTGGTTGTCTGAATCCTCTGCGAGGGGATTTTCTCCCCCTCCGGTCACACTGTTGTGGTAATTTGTTGTTTGCTTGCAAGGCAGAAACTGCTTCTGCAGGAGGAACACCTTTGCTAAGTATCTAATTAACACAACCCATTCTCTTCCACACAAATGCATATGCTGCTGATGTGTGCATAAGAGATTGTGGAAATGCATACAACACACACACACACACACACACTGCAATAAATTGCATAAACTTTCTCTCTCTCGTACTGCAGACGACATCAGGTGAGGACATGCGTGATTTCACCAAAGTGCTGAAGAACAAATTCCGATCGAAGAAGTACTTTGCCAAACATCCTCGGCTCGGTTACCTACCGGTCCAGACAGTTCTAGAGGGTGACAACATGGAAACGTAAGTAACACTCCAATGTGATTATGTGACATTTACAGATTGACTGAAACAGAATCCTCTCTGTTTGTTTCTATCATGTATCACAATGCCGTTCAAAAGGGGAGTTGTCTTTGGCTTCTGTTATGTGACATGCTTCTGAGTGAAAATGAACATGTGGCGGGTTTTAGCTACAAGACGGATTTAAATCAAATCCTTTAACAAAAATGGACTCTCCTGGATCCTTCAACTTGATAAGACAAGTGACCTCCATGACTGACTTTGATGTGTAAAATTGGTAAAGGTGCATCTTCTTGCCAAATAATTACTTTATTTAAATAAAACCTTTCAAAATAAAGTTACAAAATGCTTCATAATAAAACATGAAAGCAAATGTGCCTGCCTTACATTACCAGGAAGGGAGTTCCACAGCTAAGGGGTCCGGACAGCAAAGGCCCGGTCATCTTCAGTGACCAGTCGTGAATTTGGAACCGTTAGTTCCTTCAGGTCACAGGTTATGAGAAGTCTCATGCCTGGCACACACACACACAAACACACACACACCTGTGCTACAGTATGTGGGCAGTGTTAATTCACCACTCAGTTTATGTGTTTATTTACCTGTCGGTCCAGTCATTACTAGGTGCCGCCGCTACACTGTAGATCTTCTTTCTGCAGCACCTGCTCCAGTGACTGCGTCCGATTTATGTCCCTGCTCCTGCCAGCCTTAAATCTCCCCGGAGAGACATTTAACTCGGCCCACATTATGCAGACGCCTCAGGCGGGCTCCTCATCCTCCACATCGGAGTGTTTTTCTGAGTTGTGGCCCTTTCGAATACCAGCCCAGCTGCTCCGTGTGCTCCGAGACTCTGTTCTACATGTTTTGGTGGTTTTTTTCTACATTTTATCCATCAATCTATTTATTGTTTTTCCTTTTTCTCTGCCTGTCACACATTTCCCACTCGGGCTCTCGTACTTTTCAACAATGTAGTTTTGCATCTTGTTAGCACCAAAAAGTCTTGAAAGATGTTTATTCACAGTGACTCACCTCTTCAGTCGAGATGGATTTTCCTCGACATCCAGTTGCACACAGTCACTTCTCAGATGGATTGCACTCCCTCCTTCATGCCTCCCACCTTGCCCGTCCTCCCCCTCACCTCCCACCTTGCTCGTCCTCCCCCTCACCTCCCACCTTGCTCTATTCTCACTTCCCTTCCTCTCTGAAAAATGACTCCTGCAGAGATGCCTACTTGATAAATGCCTCTAAAAGGTTGAGGAATTGTGGCGAAACGCAAGGATCTTTTCCAAATACGGCAGAAGGGAATGGAGACTTAAGAAATTTAGGACCATTTCATGATGGTCATCATTTTCCCATCTCTCTTTCTGGATTATCTCTCTCCTGTGAACTGTGCGCTTTCCACATGTAGCCACAGGCTTGAGTACACAATGAACAGCTCTATGTGTTGAAATAAGCCTGGATGTGCTATTTCTTTGCTATTGGACTGTCTATAAGATGTGGCTCCAACATAGGATCAGTGTTAAGAAATGCTCAGCATTCATTGTAGACTCATATTATCCCACTTCATTGGCTTTTGTCATCTCCATGTCACTAAAATTAATATGTGACCTACATTGATATGGGTATTTCTGTAATTGGAACAGGGTCCCTGCTTAGAATGCAGGAAGTGTACAGATTGGTTAAACATAACATTTGCTTTCATGTTTGTTGAAATGAAAACATTTCTTTATTTTTTATTTCTTTATTTGTGTCTAATTCAAATCTGATAAATCAGTGAATTTAAAGAAAACGTATTACTAGCGTCATCCTAAATATCACAACTAAAGATTTAAAGTAGACTTTTCCAGTTTCTCTTGCTGTGTACAATTTTGAACAATGTTATAAGAAAACTATTTTAGTGCATCGTCAGGCTCCATTAGTCTGAACAAAGTGAACTTCTAAAAAGGAGATTTTTTTTCTTTAATACTGTGGCAGCAGAAGAGAAAATGAGATGCACTCACTCGCTCTCTTTTTCTTTTTCACTTTGGGATCATTTCTCTTGTTTAATTCCACCCTCTCTGTTTCGGTCCACCTTGAGAGAGCAAAACACCAGCTACACTCTCACCTCCCACTTATACCTTTGCTTCTTTTCAGGGCAGATGGGATTGTGATTCGTCACAGCTATGTTTGATAATGTGAAAGAACCGCTCTAATAGTTTCCCACTCAGTGTTGACTCTTGTTTGTTAATCTACATAACCAGATCAAGTAGATGAGCCTCTGCTGCATTGGGGCTAATGGAGTTGAATGGGGATTTGAAATTCTTTTTTTTCAGAATCCAGTCTAAACAAAATCATTTTCTGTTTTATTACACTAGGGAAAGGTTTTTATTTATGCATGTTTATTACATGTAGATAAGCTCGCCCAAGCAAATTAGTTTAAGGGTAAAGCACAACCTTTTTGTTTCCAAACTATCTGCCGATGATGGAGTTGTGCGTTGTGGTAGTTATGGTGTGACACAGCATCTACGTGTGCCGGCTCCACATTAAACACACGTTCTCTTGTCAGCCCTCTAACCATCTTTCTGACAGACGGGTAGAGGTGTCAACGGCGCTCATTGTCTTTTATCCATGACAGAGAAAAAGTAGAACAGAGGGAAGCAGTGCTAACTGTGACAGAGCGACTAGCACGGCACGATTAACTAACTTTTTAGAAACCATCATCAACTCTGAAAAGACAGTAAAACACAGACAGCACCATTTGTACAAATACGTTTTCTTAAAGTGACCGTGAGGGACTTTTAACTGGTCATGAAACCGTCTCAATTTCATTTGAATGCCTCTATATGATCTACATAAGTAAATGAGACCTTTAGCTGGTCAGACTTTTCACACGATACCAGTGGAAGAGAGAAGTGAACCGGGCTCTGCTCTGCTCCCTCTTATTGTACTTCAACAGGCACAACAAACCTTTCATAAAAACCCAGCCTTTACAGCAGCCACATTTATCAGGCCCCAAATACTCCCAAGGTCTCTGCTGATGTGATTTCTCCCCTCCCTCTCTTTCCTTCAGTCACCTTTCCTTCACTCATTTCCAGTTCCTCCTCCCTCTCTGTTACAGTAGCTTGTGTTTCTGCCTTCAGTACAACTGTCTTTTCACGTGTATCCATCTGAAGGTTGTGTCGTTTTGAATGCGGGTCAGACACATTTGGGTGAAAGGAAAACCATCTACACTCTACAAAAGCTATAAATTTTTGGCAAAGATGAAAACTGAAATCCCTCTCCTGAAAAACAAAATGAGCAGATTGACTTTTCCCTCTAGCGATGAATGTTGGTGGGGGCGCGTATAAATGCCGCACCACAGGCTCTGAATAGTTAGCTCAGTCTGCCCTGCTGACCCCGAACAGTTTTTTTTTTTTTTTTTCACAGTTTTTCTCTCTTTCCGTCTGAATCCCCTGCTACATTTCAAACTTGCCTCGCAGCTACAGAAGTGTGACTACACTGGCCGCCCCGCTGTGAGAAACATAACCACCAAGGCAGAAGTCTCCATCTAAATTTCCCTGCTTTAATGTGGGAACAAAAAAGCGCGAGGCAAAAGAATGTCAACCTCGACCTTATCTTACCAATTTCTATCAAGCCTCCTCTGTGGAAAAAGATCCATTTCTTTGTGTTCTTGAGATAAAAGTGTCCCATTTGCTTACAAATAATAAAGTTATTATCTGCGTCTCTAAGAATAGCTGCAATTATCATGGACTAGGAACCTTGAAAAGACTTCAAGACACATGCCTCTAGCGTCTGGGTTTGTCACATTTTTGTTTCCAAAATCTCTAATTAACAGCATTTACTGAGCTCTTATGCAGCAAACACATCTTTTTATAAAATAATATACTGATGCAAATTAACTCCAAAATAGGTTCTGTATGTTTTCTGCTGGCATGTTATTTCAGTAAATCCTGCTGGAAATAAATGAGAAAGGGGAGCGAATTTTGGGCCATATCATCCTGTATGCAGCAGGCATTTTGAAAAAAACATTTAAATGAAATATATGTGACTGCGGCAAAGCCAACTGACACGATCAATCTTTTCCCGTGCGAGCTTTCATACACACAGCCTGGGTAATTTACCGTGTGCCGACAGGTCCGCATGCCCATCTTTACCCTTTCAAAACTGACAGATCAATCGACACATTTCCTGTGTCACAAGTCTACTTTGATGCAGGTGTCAGAGAATGTCAGAGGGGATAATCATAACCACATGTGGTGTATATAATATATTGGTGACTGTTTGTTTGACATGCCTTTCGCTCCGTGTGGAGTCCAGCCACTCGGATGTTGGACAGACATTTCCTTCCACTTCTTCCTCCACCTGCTGTGTTTTGGACCCTGAAATGTTTTGTGATACCTAAACTCCCCCTCCCCTCCTTCCCACCCTCCCTCCCTCCGATTCTCTTACAGTCCTGTCACCCTCATCAGCATGTGTCCGGAGCAGTATGAGTGAGTATCTACGCCACCAGCAACACCACCTCGTCTCCAGACCGGAATGCCTTTTAATGACACCTCCTTTGCTCCCTTCTCTCCTCACTCACCTCCCCCCCTATAAGTCCTCAATCCAACTAAGCCATGACTGCACTGCATGTTGCCTGCCTGCCTACTCGCCTGCCTGATCCACTGGTTGAACATGCAACCGAAAAACTCACCCACTTTCTCCTTGCCGTCACCTACTCTTCTCTAAAGCATCCAACTAGAATTCGGTTTCTCATCCCAGCAGCGGCTGTCAAAAAACATCCAACCGCTGCGTAGATCATCCCGCTCTCCCATTTCTCTCTCTAGGACCATCAGATTGGTTTTCTAGGTGATGTTGTGAAGGCCCATTAGGTTGTGTGTGTGTGTGTGTGTGTGTGTGTGTGTGTGTGTGTGTGTGTGTGTGTGTGTGTGTGTGTGTGTGTGTGTGTGTGTGTGTGTGTGTGTGTGTGTGTGTGTGTGTGTGTGTGTGTGCGCGTGCGAGCGTGTGCATGTCCCTGTGAATTTCTGTGTGTTAATGAGGTTGTGTGAGCATGCAGAATCTCATTCATCTCCATCACCCCATTCATTTCCAGGCTGTCCCAGTCACCTCAGCTCTCTCATGATGACACCCACTCCCGGATAGAGCAGTATGCCAGCAGGTACGCATTGCATTCCCCAATCATCATCTCATCATCTCCGATGCCACAACCCACACACATACACGACCTGCTAACTGCATTTAAATGTAGCACATTTAAAAAGCTTCATTATAGAATGAGAAATGTACTTTTAAAGGGAAGTGATGAAAAATGACATTTAAAATAGCATATACTATATTATGCATTGGAAAGAGGGTAAAAAATACAAAAGGAAATCAAATGAAAACCCAAAACCTCATAGATGCACATGTAGTACAATGGTTTAAGGAAACATTTAAAGAATTGTTGTTTTCCTTTGACTGTAAATCATACAAATCCAAATTGTGTTGGATGTCTTTATTAGTTGCCCTTGAGCTTCTTGAGGAGATGTTTGCTATTTATTCTCATTACACTATGAAACGAGGGTCAAGCTTTAGATCAGAATCACAAACAAAGCACGTTCTATCTATCTATACATTCCAGTATTCATCAAAGAATCCTTTTGGGGAATATAAACTGGCTTTATTGCCGGGACATTACTGAGACAGTAAGAAGGAGAAAGCAAGTTTACCACAAAAAATAAGAATTTTGAAATCTCTGTCACCAGCAATTATAGCAAAAAAATATATTCTCCAGTTTCCCCTCTGACAGCACCAGAACAACTGAACAATATTTCTATTTCTGTCATGGCCAGGAATCTGTACAAATGAATGCTCCACAAATGTTTAAGTGTACCTCTGAATATGGGATCGTTAATGTCAGCCTGAACCTTTTAATGCGTCCACAGTGAAAATCACTGCATCTCTAGATATTATATAAACCTTGAGTGCAGTGGGAATATGCTGTTTTCAGCCGCCTCCTTCAAATGATCCCACTGTGTACATGCCATTCATGTACACAGTGTGTGATCTGCAGTTAATCATCACCAACATCACCAAACTGGTGTCCTGCTGCACTGAGATGGAAAATCTGTCATGTTTGATATTAAGATAAGTGATCGTTAAGACCCCAAAGTATCACAAATCCCATCTTTCCCCTTGAACGCATCTCTAATCTGTCCAAAACGTATCTTCTCTAAAGGGAACAAGGGTTACTTTTTTCAAAACAGAACCCGGCGTCCTTCCACAGAACGCTTTATCATGAAGGCTCTTCTGATGCAGCGCTGCTCTGTCTGGCCTGTAACCTTTCATTGGTCACACACCATTAACCTTCGCTCAGCGTTTTTCCGCCTGCATTGTTTTATCAGCGACGACACAGACATGAGCCTTGTGAATTACAATTTTAACTGAAATCTAGACGCTGACATTGTAGATTATAGCGTAGCTTATAGATTTGCACGGAGAAATGCACACAGTGATGAGGTTTCACCAGTGGTATAATAACTTTAGATATCTCCCTCCATGTATATTCTACCACAGTTCAATTTCATCCTCAAGTTTAGTGTGTGGATCGTGTTCTTCATCTGCTGGACAAACCCTGCTGCCTCCTCGTTACATTCAGTAAATAGAAATACAAGCTTAGATCTGAGGAACCGGCCTCATTAGCATGGCAGCTTTGTCTGAATATATGACCAGCAAAAAACAGTTCCCCCATGTGCCCACACACACACACACACACTCACAAAAGATATGATTGTGCACACACATACTAGACCACAAAGACGTATTTGGTCATTCGTCATCGAGACTACATTCTTTTCTATTTTTATTGGTGTGCTACTGTGGTGTTGAGATCCTCATTTGTTGACATCGCTGCTCTGCATTTTGATGAGATGATGACGGCGTTGAAATGTCTCAGTTTTAACGGGTAATTTAAGTGTCAGCCACTGATGAGGGTTTCTTTTCCTCAGGTTGGCCCAGATGGAGCGCTCCAACGGCTCTCTGCCCACAGACAGCAGCTCAGCCACGGGGAGCATGTAAGCCACCACTGATCATTTCTACACTTTGTATTTGTTTCTATGTTTCCTTCAATTATTGTTTCACAGATTTCCTTCTGAATGCTGCTCACATATCATACATTTTCATCATGTTCATATACACGGTACATATGCACCGTATCAGAAAATCTTCCTCCAGATGATTAATGCATTCCAGCCAACAACAACATAATTTGATGGAGGAGTCAAGTAAACTCTAAGACATCTTCCTGTGCACTGTTTACCCATCAGGGCAGCCCAAACTCTTGCCTTCCCCACTTTCAGTGTATTAAAACCAGCCAAAGAGATAAGAAAGTGTCTTCCCGCTTTGCTGAAAAACAATCAAGAGCGAGTGGGTGAGAAATGAGGATACTTTTGAGAGAGCAAAAGAAATGTGGATTGAGCGGGAAGAGACAATGGGATGTGGTTGAATTCAGCGGGGAAGGACGGGGCTTTAGTAGAACTGTAATGGATTAGAGTGCCAACAATGAGAAGTGAGAGTGATTGGTTTCAGGATCTCTGATCAGTTATCTTTGATCAGAGGAGATGAGGACATGGCAAAGAAGAAATCACAAAAAAAGGAGGGGAAAGCTGATGAGGTGCACAAGGTCTGAAGTTTCTGGTGTGTGTGTGTGTGTGTGTGTGTGTGTGAGAGTGTGTGTGTGTGTGTGTGTGTGTGTGTGTACGTGTGAAGACGTGTGTATGTCTTCTGCAAGCCATTCGAGTTGAAGGGCATATTTTTCCCTTTTCCTAAGTGAGATCCAAATCGGGGGAATGAGCTCTTGAGATTCAAACGCCCTTTGAGCTCATGGTCACACTTGTTCAAACTAAAACACACACACATGGGCTCACACTTTTCCCTCTGTTCTTGTCTTTGGGGGGAATGACTTTTCGTTTCTGATAGCCTGCTTTGATAAGACACTTGTAGATCACAAGATTTCCCAGATCATAGATCATTATCGTACTTTTGGAAATTAGCTGTGTGAAATTAATTTGTGCATGAAAATGTAACCGATACGAAGAGGGGTGCAGAAGATGTTGTTTTTTCTCTCAAGAATTCCAAGTAGCACAAAGCCAAAAGTGTTGTAAAGTCTGCACCTGGAGAGAGAAGCGATTCCCTGTGTGGCATGTAGGAAAGGAAAAACAAGTTTTGGGATTTTCAAATAGAACATTTCTAATAACAGGAGTACTACACATGGGAGGACGGTTGAAACCTTTGAGAATCTTGAGTGGAGATGAAATGAAGCATCAACAAGCTTCCTTCTTTCGTAGGTTGCGTCCCCTGCTGATGTGCCTGCATCACGTGGACCACTGCTCTCATGCTCTACCTTCCTCCAACCTTGCCGTGTAGAATAGCGCTTTTAGAAACACAAGTGTTCGATTGAAGACCCCCAAAAAGCTCTCTTTGCTTTTCAACTGATCAATACAACGACAGAGGAAGGAAAAGACACAATGTGTTGGTGAGCACGAGAAGGTGGATTTATTTTTCCTCTCCGAGCTTTCGTAATGCGGGACAAACGCATTATCCCCACTCCTCCTTTGTACTCTTATTTAAGAGAAGAAGCCATTATCTTTGCCAGCTCTGACACAACACTGACGCTCGGTGTGTAGAGCGCTAATGATGTGAGGGAGATGAGGGTTTGATGAAGGCTAATGGCTTTAACAGCAGAGGGGAGAAACACCCACCAGGGCACATTTAGAACATAATCATAGTTCTTCTGCTTTCACTCACTTTCACATCGGTGTCATTTCTGTAAGATTTGCATTCGGATTTACTGCAAAACAACAGCCACAATGTAACTGTGAAGATAAAAAAAGTGTGCAATGCACCAAGAAAAGGGAATTTAAATGCCAATCAGTAAAAATACCAGAACTAGTGCGTTTCTCCAGCACACGTCTTTGACAAGAATGGTTTTATACTTATCAGCATGTGGTGCAGTATAGCACCCGTGTGCGTACTGCATATGTCACATTATACACACAGAAAAAAACCCAATAATTTTTGATGTGATGCAAACACACGTTTGGTTATTATCATACATGACATTTATAACAATGCTCTCAATAAAAAAACACTTGGAGTCTAGGACACGATATACACTTTTATTTATTGCAACTTTTTGAACAGTGCCACTAATTAGGCAGCAAACAAATAAACAAAAGAAATTACATTCAATTAGTCTGCTGTTAGTATTTGTTGGTTGTGTCCAGGATAATTAACATTTTGGAATGAGTCCTGCACTTCATTTTAACAGAGACCTAAATAATGTTGAGATCTTCAGAATGACAATTGGTACTTGTTCAAATCATCATTATAGCGCACTTCATTTTCAATGAATAATAAAAAAAAGGCTAATTTACCATTCAAGCTATTTGCAAGTCGGCTGTGTTATAAACTTGCTCACTAAAATGTTACTGCGCTGCAATAAAATGTCCTTCACAGTAGTTGTGAATGAAGGATGAGCTGTCTTCAAAAGGCCAGAATCCGACTGTAGCTCTGTTTTTATACAGCAACATGTCCATCGAGTGCTACTTTTAAGGAAAAGGTAACTTGTAAAAATAGCATTATTGTGCTTTATAGATGCCACTAAAGTAAAACAGCCCACTCAGCCCTATCTCTTCTCAAAAGAGGAGGCTTTACATTGTGTTGTCAGACTCCTCGGCCATGAGTCCTTCCTCTTCCTTCTAAAGGCCTTTGGTTTGGAGTGGTTGATTGTCTTCCCTCTCTTTTTCTGAGATTTATTCTTTTCCGCCTACAGCTGATTTCACCCAAGCCTCTTTGTCTATTACACCGCTCCATCTGGTTGTTTGTGTGGAGGACACACACACACACACGCACATAAATGATCTCGGTGCTTGTAGAAGGTTCCTTTCTGGCAGTGTTTGAGCTTATGAAAACATGCATAGTGGAACATGGATGACTGCATTTGCCAATTACATGCATGTTTGGCTTTGGCTTGTATTTCCTGATTGCTCATAGCCTGCAAACACTGATTTGGACTCGCTGCCAGCTGTGCAGTGATATCAATAATTAGTATGTGTGTGTATGTGAGAAAGCTCTAGAGATAAAGTGTGTGTGTGTGTGTGTGTGTGTGTGTGTGTGTGTGTGTGTGTGCGAGCGCTAGTGGTTTCAGTGCTTGTATCGTTTTTGTCCTGTATTGCTTTCTTCTAAAAGGGAATCCTTAATTAGTTATGTTGCCCATTTTCTCTGACCTCCAGCCAAAGCACAATGTTGCCATCGATGCCTCGGGACGTCACGGAGGAACTAGACTCCCCACTTTGCTTTTTTGTTTGGTTATCTCTCGCTTTCCAGTCTTTCCCCCAGTGTTGTCCCCTTTTTTCTTGTCTTTTGATATTTTGCCCTTTTATTTCTGTCCCTCTCCCTTTCATTTCTCCAGCCCTATTCTTTTGAAACCTCCTTTCATCATGTCCCCGCCTTTCATCATTTTAGTTGTGGTCTACTCATGTTTTACCTTTGGGCCCAGGAAACCTTCAGATTGAACACTAAGCTCATAGGTAAACATTGAAATACTTTTCTTTTTTGAAGCCCTGCAACATAAATATTACACCTGGACTTTACTGTGATCAGTCCCCAAATGTGGAAGTCCCACAGGGAGGGAGATTTAAACATCTCACCAGAGGGGAGAACTGAAAGACTTGTCTTTATCTCTCATCATTTCTCTCTGAGCTCAGTCTTGGCAGTTGATTGTGCTATTCAGCTTGAGAGGAGCAGCTTGCTTTGTGATATTTCAGCAAGGCATCAGGCCCGGATACTATTGTTGTTGGATAGATACGACTGGTAAAGTACCCTAAGCCAAGCTCACCAAGCGCCACACTCATAGTCACAATACACAATGTAGCTAATATCCTCTGCATTCATCACTATTATTCTGTCCTTTCACTGCACTTCCTCTTTCTCCCAGTATTCCAGAGCAGGTGGTTTGTGAGCCAGCTCTGCTTCCCGTAGTGCCCATCTCCGCATGTAATGATCCCCTTCCTGCTATCCTCTGGGCTCCCGCTGCCTGCCATAATGTCCTGCTGCAGCTTCCTGTTGCCAGGGACCTGATTGCCAGGGACCTGACTAATTGGCCACTCAGTTTGTGCAGGACCCCGGTCCCCAGCAGACAATAATGCCACCATTGGTCAAGTTTCTCTACAAAGAACTAGGCCTTTCTTCATCATCCCTGTCTCCCTTGTTACAGCATACCCATATTTCAAATGTGTGTACGTGTGTGTTGGTTTATTGCTGCATGTTGCTGCAGAGTGTAATTTGACATTCTGTCAGCTTTCTCTATGTCATTCATCAGTAACCCAGCAGTCACAGCATGGCTTCACTCTCCCCGATAGTGAAATTAGTGAATAACTACGTATAATACTGTATGTGCATGCATACTATAAAAGTTAGATGTGTAATAAAAAGGCTGCATAGGAAAGAACGGTATCAAAAGAAGGCAAGGAAGACCTACTGGTTACATGAGATAAAGAAGCAGTGGAATAAAAATGAGTTCCCTGTATGGAAAGTTTAATTCATGTCTCTTTCATCATTTTAAAACTCATAAACTATATGAAAAGGTTGAACTCGACACAAATCCTGTTCCAGAAAGAATATAACTCTCTAAACGTATGCTTCAGATCACACGGGCAGCTTGGGCTGGTTGATGGACGGCTACTGGCTCTGCATATTGTTCCTTTTATGTGAAAAGAGGTGACAGCCTCATTCTGTGTACCTTTCATATCTGTCCGAAATAGTATAATTACTGTCATCTCTGAGAAAGAAAAAGCATCCGATACGTAAACTCTGGTATACATGCGGTGATAATAGCATTCTGAATATTTTCTGAATGCTCATTGATCGTCTCCTTTGGTGAAATTCAAGGGTGTCTTGTGTAAAAACCGGAGACATTTCAGTTTGCCAGCTTGCTCTCCGGAGCGTGTTTGATTAACTTACTCATTATAGCCAGGGATTATGCACTCACTTATGGTCTGGCCTCGATAAGAGTCTGTGAAGCAAGTTCATAGCGAGTCACTGCTTCTTCTAAAAGGTGCCAAGAGTTCCTGCCTGGATGTCACTGATTTGAGGTGTGACTTAAAGTATAGCACAGTTTTCAGCTCACAGAGGTCAATGCAGTGTTCTGTCATTGAAGCAGCTGACTTCACAACACGTTAAGCAAATAAGGAACAGCTCGCTGGTCATTACTATTAGGGATGTAAAGGAAGTTGCACCAACCTAAACTAAATGACCTGCCGTTTTCTTTAGGTAAACGGAAATACAGTATCTATTTCTTGAAGGATAAATCCCTTGTATTACAATCTGGATCTTTAGGCACCCGCTCCTATTGGTTTTAGTATCCTTGTGCTCCAAGTTAACTGCTATGATCTGGAAAGGCAGCGCAACCGGAGGAGGAAACGCAAGCAGTCAGGTGATCTGACCAGGATAGGCAAACAGTAACATGTCCTCCACGATTTTTACCGTAGTTACTGTAGTTTTGCACGCACACAGTTTTCTGTGCAATGATGGATCAGTCATTGGTCATCAGCTCACCATCACTTTCAGACTAAATCTTTTTGATCATCTGGTCAAACTGTTGGTTAGTTTATTGTCTGCACGCCTGTGTTTCTGTCATTGTTGGATTTTGGTCACAGCCGTCTTGTGCTATAGTGAGTAACATGTTGTCATAACCAACAGAAACAATGGCCAAAGCTGCAGAAATATCTCCAGTTGTAATACTTTATTTTCTATCTATAGTATAAATTATAAGTGTCAGATACATTCATTTTAATATTACATAACCGCAGGATGTTGACATCATAGAATGACAGCCTCAGCACTGCTGGATATTTAGAGATGCTGGAACCGTGAATAAAAATGGTAAAATAGAGTCGGCGGTAGACAGAAAGCCACACGTTGAGTTACCATGATGCATCTCAAATGTCTCAGCCAAACTCCATTTCGAGCTGTCAAACTGGCTCTGGAAATTAAAGTCACTCTAGCAATTGAAAGGATTATTAAATAATCGTCTGCCATCTTTTTTTTGTGCTTGTCATGTCATTGTCATGTCATGTTTTAGTCTTCAAGGCTCAGCTTATGTTTCAGGATGAAGGTGACAGCTGGGCTTTGGCCAGACCTGCCAGCCCCTTTCAGGTCACCGAGATAGCACATAAAGAGATTGACACGTACACACGCATACCGATACACAGCGGCAGCTATTTCTCCTTCTCTCCCTCTATATCTTTCCATCTGTCTGCCAGGCTTATTCTCTCCTCTGCTCCCTCCATCTCCACACAGCCCTCCCTTATTCCAGTGATCAGATAGTAGAGACTGACACATCTGTCTTCCGCCGTGGATCGCAGCGTGTACAGCGTAGCAGACCCACAAAAGCTGAAGATCTTACATATCATGGCAGCTAGCACAATCTTTGTTTAGATTAGGTTCTTTTGAAGCTGTCGTTTCTATTTGTATTGACAGTAAGATGTCTTTTTTTTCTCTTGAAAAAAGAGAATTAAACGCTGTAGACTAAAGGCAATTTTCCCCACCGATTTCCCCCAGCTGTAATCTTTAATCAGTTTACTGTTATAAATAGTAGACAGGCAGAAACTAGAAAAACAGACGTTTAATCCATATAATTATGGACTGTAAATAATCTGAAAGAAGTTTATCTTCTTAAAAAAAAATAGATTAGAATGCTAAGTAAATCGATTTCTATTGATCTGCTTGTTTTTTTTACGGTAGATTATTTGTAGCTCCTTACTAAACCTAATTAGCCGAAACCGGTATGAAGTGAAGGCGTTACAAATGTTCTTTCTGTTATGCAGTTTGTAGAGCATTACTGTGCTATATGGTCATTTCTAAGCATCCATTCCTAGTTATTTCCAAACATAATGATTTGCAATCAGAATTTCATCATAATTCTTTTAAAGTGCAAAAACATTTTCTTTTTTTCCAGTTGCACATCGTTGCTATAAAAAAAAAAAGTCCTCCCTCCCCGACTGAACAGGAGGTGAATTGAGCTGAGCAACAGGGACAAGGTGTCATGGCTCCTCGCTCATCACATAACTCTCATAACTCACCTCCGCAGGGACGACGAGCATGCCCTGATCCTGCAGTACTGTCAGACGCTGGGAGGGGAGGTCTCCCCCTGCAGTCAGCCCCAGAGTCCGGCCCAGATCCTGCAGGCCGTGGAGAGGGAGGAACGAGGCGAGCTGGAGCGCATCATAGCCCGTCTGGAGGAGGAGCAGAGGTAAGGCAATAGAAACAAGAATTCAGTGACAAAAGAGGTCGTTTAAGACCCAAAATATAGGGAAAATATCACGTATGCTTGGACAATCTTCCGAAAATGGGCAATGGTGTTCACTCGCAGCTTCTTGGTGTCATTTGAGTCCATGTGCTCGTCATTACGCTCCAGTGCACAACACATAAACATCCAGGCACTTCCCGTACCCCCAGTACGTCTCACACGCCAAGTCCCTCCCCGCTTTGATTAGTAAATGGAGATGGCTTGGAGACTGGAGACAGAGTCACTCTACGATCTATTGTTGCAGTGGTACTTTTTGCACAGCCAATGGCTCGACTGGAGTGATTTAACACTGATTACTCACAAACACAGGCACTCCGTGAGAGTGAGGAGGAGGAGGGAGAGAGCTTTACCGCCAGGCTCATGAATGCCAACTTAAGTAACGCACAGCAGCTTATGGTTCTGCACTGAGAGGGAGCGTGAGAGAGCGTGAGGCGGGACACAAGTGAGAGATTTGGTGGGGGGTCCTTTATGTTTGTCTATCTAATAGTATTTCACTGAGACAGCAGAAAGCAAAGGTAAACATGACTCTGGTATTTTTGCGTGGGGGGTTCAGAAAGGAGATTTTCAGTGATAATAATACTATTTTGTTTTATTTTTATTAGCACACAAGGGGGAAGCCGGCCAGGGCTAGTATTATTTGCAGCATGACAAAAAGGCACAGCATTATATGTAAATCATAGGAAAGATGTGTAATAATAACATGAAAGGCCCGCTCTCAGGAATGTAACTCCTCTGATCTATTTATACAAGGCTCCCAGGAATACAACACAAGTCTTACTACGAAACAAGCTCGTAAAATATTCGAAGATGGACCCTTAAAAAGCATAATGAAATAATATAGAAGATAAAAATGTACGTGTTACTGTATATACAAGCATACTGTGCATGCACATAGGAATTCTTGTTTATTTATACTTTATATAGTACATTTATTCAAATACATACAGTTGAGTGACAGAAGCATTAGCATGAACATACTGTAAAGTAGACGCATACATGTACATACCGACACCTATGTTCATATTCATCAAGTAATGCGCTAAAACATCTATACGTCTACAGACTTAACTTTGCACTGGAGGAAAACGATGTCCTTCCCCTTTGCACTGAGGACTGTATGTGGGGAGAAAGATGTTCTTTTTAGGACCACAATGGAAATAAGCTCTTGGACTTTATTGAATTTTATCCTTTTGGCAAATATTGTGCAAAGATATGATGCCTCCTGGTGAGGCGGTGCGTATATGATTTATTTATATACGTCATTTTTTTTTAATATACTGTCAAATAAAAAGAAGGGCTTTTGGGCCTCTGCTAGTCAACAGAAGAGGAATAAATAAATTCTTCCAAAGGTTTTTCCAAAGTCAAATATAGAATGCAGGACTTTTACTTGTAATGCTGTATTTTTGCATTGTTGTATTGCTGCTTTTCCTTGCAGTGGGTAGATAATCTGAATACTTCTTTGACCTTTGGGTGTGACAGATTTGAGTCGTGTTTCCAACCCTTCTTTCCCAGGAGCCTGCAGAAAGAGTACGAGCAGCTGAAGGAGCAGCACGGCCAGCGAGGGGCCCCTGCTGGAAGCCCCTGGGATTCGGAGGGTTCTTTTGCCCATCCCGATGAGGCTGATCTTCTGGCAGAGGCCAAGCTGCTACGACAACACAAGGGCCGGCTGGAGGGCCGCATGCACATCCTGGAGGAACACAACAAACAGCTGGAGTCCCAGCTCCACCGCCTTCGACAGCTACTGCACCAGGTGACAGAACACTTGCACAGATCTGTTGGGCAGTTTTCTCCCAAGAAGCCACAGGTTTATGGCTGAGAGAAGACGGAGGTAGATAGTCATAGACTCATACATCACAAAGATACTGAGTCCTCAGGTTAGGGTTATTTCTTGCCGTTGTGGACTTTTCCCTGACAACTGCAAAGTGGACTTGTTTGAAATGGATTCGAACTGCAGCTGTGAAGAGGCCTTTTGCAGAAAGAATGGTTGTTGTTTTTGGTGCTTAGCAGACAGAAAACAACTTAAACTGTTTACTAATGGATAGGGACTTCAAACCTGAAGTAGCTTAATCACAATTACGTGATATAAAAGCGAGTTAGTTGCATTTGTCAGCTCTAGGTATGCTTTTAGTATTCTAGCTGGGGATTTGGTACTAATTTTGGTGATGTTCTTTAAGTAAATTAAATCATTATATGTTTTCCTCATGAAGTTGTGTTTTCCTTAATTGCATTAGGCCAATTGTTGGGGAGCAGTAATCACAATTCACAGACTCACTCACACACACACGCTGATACAAAATGCCTTTAATGAATTAAAGGATTCTTTCAGAGTAATTTGAATAAATCATCAACATAAATATGAACTTCTGCCCCCAGTAGCCCCCACATAGATGTCCACACATATTTGCATGTAAACGTGCTAACCCATTCAATTTTTAGTTGTCGTTTTTGTGCCTGTGAATACGAAAACCCGTTCATCAATGCTCAGATTAGATCCTAATCATATGATTTCCATTCCACCCAGGAGTCCAGCATTTGTCTATAGTCCTTCTATCAATAACGTCCAGATTTGTTCGTGCCCGGCCTAATTGCTCACAGAGGTTGGATTGTTTGTGCAAAGTGAGAAATGCACAATCCTCAAGCCAAACAAACAAATCAGATTGAACAATATTGGCTCTCTGGTAGCTGTGGAGGCACAGTAATAACTCACAACAAATATGGCCTGAGGAAGGCAGCTGACGTGACTCGGCAGATTTTTAATGGATGAAGATTAACAGTTTGACAGAAATAAGATGCACCCATCCTTCGCCATATTGGAGACTTCCCTCCATTTCAAACTTTAGATGTGTTGTAGAAATACTCCTTCATTAAGAGTGTAAAGTCTTGTATAGCAAAGTACTCATTAAGCAGTATAATGGCCCCTGCAGTTAACAGTCACATTCTGTCCATCCGGTACTTTAAAAAAAAAAAAATGTCCTTTACCAATGTCATCACCTCCTGTGTGCCTTTGTTGTATTCACGGAGTAAAGTGATTCTTCTGCTGATTGCAATGGAAAAAAATGCAAACATTAATGGCACAGACAACTACCTGCGTTCACTTAAACACCCCCACACTAAATAACAACGTCTGTTTCCTGACATTTAAGTCCCAGGAGTCCTGATGATATGTCAACATGTCTTTCCATCAACCCCAGCATTACTGCCAAGCCGCAGAATAATAAACCCAGCCAGCTTGATGGCACGCACTGAATTCCCACTCCTGAAGGCTGACCAAAGCCCCGACCTTAGCTATTCTCAGACGAGCCTCAAGACGGTGGCTGCGCTCGAGAGACGTTTCCAACATTTTAGCCTTTTACTAGCGCCAGGGGCACCAGGAGATGAAGGAGGAGAAGAAGAGGAGGGGTGACGAGGGAGGCGAGGGAGGCGACATTGATTTGCAGTAGAAAAGCTGAAGGGAGTGTCGGAGTCTGCCTTGAATGTCACCAGACATCAAGCTGTCTCTTCTGTGCATCAAAGCAACGGAGCGTGTTCGCACCAATTGATCAACTGTCCACAGTACTTCAGTGACACAATCCTAATATCTAATTGATAGATCGAGATACTGTTTTCTAATGTTTTTCAGAGGAGCTGGGCTTTTTTTTTACTGTCATTGTGATATATTTTCATTGGTTTGACAAATTGCTTTCATCAGACTTTCACCATCACCCATGACTTGAAGCTTAATTTGTATCGTAAAGAATGAAAGTCCTCAGTGTAGCTCCGTGTGCAGGCCTAAATTCTGCCCTTTGGCTGAAGTGGTCTTTTCATTGATTCTCAGGGCATCTTGGGGCACAGCAGGTATTTCATAGTCATAGTGAATAGTAATAGAAACCAATAGAACGGTGAGGAAATCTGTCACAGACGAGGCCCTGACCACTGTCTGCTACGGCAGCACCTGTGGCGGCTGCATTAATGTCCGTCACATCAGCCTCTGTTGAGATGGATTTCCAAATGTGTTGGACAGGAAACCTGTGGATGTGCGAGACATGTCTTCTCCCTCAGTGAGGAAACTCATATTATTGCTATAGATGTGGACACGGCATGTATGGATATGGACAGAGGAATATCTTTTCGATCTTGTGGCTGGTTGGTCATGACTTCAATTTAAATCGTGAATGTTAGCAGTCTAGGAACCTCTATTGCTCCACTCAATAAAATAACTCTGCATAAGACAAATAGCTCGAAGGATTCTATTCAAATGTCCTTCGGGGTCCTATGATGTGATTGATACTGTAGCATACTGAACTAGTCGGGGAAATGGCAGAGACATGTTTATGAGACAGCCTCATTGTGCCGCCCTCTGGTATTCCCTCGTCTCCGCCTGGCGCTGTGAAGCACAGCTAATTTTGAAGTTGTCAAGCGGAATAATTACGTTACAATAATGGCGTTTTCTTTTTCTGCTGTCTTTCCTCTGTCTCTCTCAGCCGGAGATGGACTCGAGGGTAAATGGAGTGTCCTCTCCAACTGTGCAAGATGGAGGGCCACTTACTGAGAACTCAGGTGAGACACTCAAGCTCGAAAGAGACTTGTATACTCCGACACAAACACACTCCCATTGATCTTGATATAGGAAGATATGGAGTTCAATAACAGGATGTAGCAGCAGCTTTTAGCAGGTACACTGGTTCTCTGCAAATGGAAATGTGTTGCTCAGTATGTTATGGAACCATTTTGAAGAGTGTCTGTGGTAACTGAACCCTGTGTGTGTGTGTGTGTGTGTGTGTGTGTGTGTGTGTGTGTGTGTGTGTGTGTGTGTGTGTGTGTGTGTGTGTGTGTGTGTGTGTGTGTGTGTGTGTGTGTGTGTGTGTGTGTGTGTGTGTGTGTGTGTTCAGATGAGTTGCTGGATTCCCACCACAGCAGCTCTGACCTGGCAGATGTAATGGAGCAGATTAACAACTCCTTCCCTGCATGCAGTCGTAAGTTTCGTCCTTCTCCTCCTCTCCCCCGCCGTGTCTTCTCAGCCTCTGTAGGCAGATTTGTGTTTTTGCCACAAGGACGCTGGTCAGCAGAAAAGTAGTGCACGTCACTCCGTTTAACTGTTCATACTTCGTACCCTGCAGGGGAAAATATTGTGTAGCGAACCAGATATGGGAATGACGCAGATTTTTACCCATCTTATACAGCAATACATTTTTTCCTCTCTATATTTGTCTTTAAAAAGTCAGAAATAGTAGGAAACTATTTTTCGCCATCGCAATTACCTAAACTCCAACATGACACCTTGAAATCACTTGTTTATCTCTACCAACAGTCCAAAACCCAAAGATATTCAGTTAACTGATGTATATGACATAATATAGCAGCAAATCCTCATTAAAAAGCTGGAAGTAAAGAATGTTTTGCATTTTTGCGTGAAACAAAACTGAGATGATTGATCAAAATAGTTGCTAACCCTCATTTTAGGGCTTTGCAATATGGAGAAAATCAAATATCAAGATATTATTTACCAAATACCTCAATATTGATATTGCGATGATATTGTAGAGTTGACTATTGGTGGTTTTTGAGTAGCGTAAATAATACATCTACACATGACATGCCTTTACAGTAATGTAGCCAACAAACCAGGATGAGACAACACTTATTATCAGATCCAAAATCTAAATCGATATCTAGTCTCATATCCTGATATGATGCATATATTATCGTTATATTGACCAGCCCTACCTGATTTAATGGACTAAACAGTTCATCGAAAAAAGTGTCCGTTTTAAGCTTAAATCTTCTCTCCTGTTATGTGACATCTTCTATGAGTTGTTGCAGCAATAAATTAAATAGAAACAGGAAATTGAGGCCGGGGAGAAACGGTGGTTCCGTCCTGAGGCAATCAATATAATCTACAATTTCATTTTGAGTCATCGTCCACCTTCTAATTGTCTCCTTTACTTCCTCTCACTGCTTTTGTTGATCCTTTTGTCTTCTCTGTCCTCTTTCACCACCTCACATAGTGCTGCATTTTTTTTTTTTTTTTACCTCATACTGTCATTGGACTTTGTTGATGGTGTGTGTGTGTGTGCTGTGGGTTGTAAATAGTAGCAGCTGGAGCTATGTCTTGTCCTGTATTTCATTGGAGTGTGGTACATAGAGTGTGCTTTTCCTATAACTATTATCAAGGTTTCTGCAGTGCATGCTGGTTCCTCTTCATTGTGACTTGTTTTGATTCTGATGAAGTGCTTTCTCAAACACATCGATTTTAAATACAGCCTCAAGGTTATGGTCGGGAAAAACCTTTGACCCTCATTACTCTTTATAGCAGAATTTGAAGGAATATCCACCTCTGGGAATATTCATCAAATAGAGAAATAAACGAAAAAGGTTTGAATAGCGAGTTAGAGCTCACTGACTTTAAATTGCATTCAAATTTTACAATCAAAGCTCCAATGAGAGCTTTAGTTAAAAAATCCATTCTAATCTGGCAGAGTAGACGCTCCGGCGTTGTAAGCATTTGGTTGCTGAACAGCTCCGAGGCAGCACAGAGCTGAGTGTGTGCATGAATATGTGGCAGGCTGATCATTTAAACGGAGATGAACTGGGGAATTCAAGTGTTAAACCGCTCTATTGTCTCTTTGCTTTGTCTTCCACAGCTTCGAGCCTCTCCTCGAGACCACAGGTAAGACGGGGTTCTTCCACAATAGTTCTCTAAATCAGTCTGCATATGCAGCTTGTGTGGAAGGTACTTTCCGCTTTTCTGTGTGTGTTTTCACGGGTTTGAGTAATTGGCAAAGGTGAGAGAACTTTGAGCAGCGCTACATTTTAGAGGTAATTACAGCTGCTGTCACAAAAGCAGTCCGCCTCCATGTAGCCTTCACCTGCCTCAGCCATCCACATTTGGTGGCCTGTGAGAAAGAAACAACTAATGGATCTCTCTGGAGTGCCATTAGCTGCTCCTCTCGTTCCCCCAGTCGGAGACCAAGGTGCATTTTGGGACGGAGGTGTTGTGAAAGCCCTTGCCACTGACCCCTTCAGGCTGCAATTTTTTACCCGCTCTGGTGCTTCTCCCCTCCCACCATTCTTTACTTTCTCTCACTGCTCAGCTTGTTTCTTCACACACAGCTAATACCATTCAATGTCCTTATTTGCTATTGATCCGTTAGTGGTGGCTGTAGACGGACAGCGGACACATACTTTCCCTTTTATTTCTACTTCCTCTTTGTTAACCATTACTCTTTAGCTTTTCAGCATTTTTCACCTCTAAATTGAAGTTAAGTCAAGTTCAACATGACTCTTGTCAAGCCCACAATACACACTTTGTACTCAGTACACTTAGGAGATGAAGTGAACCAAACGTCTAACATCTCCTCAGTCTCTTACTGGTATTTAGTTGAATCATCCTTTCACTTTTTCCTTTTTTTCATTGTCCTTGGCAAATGCTTTCTATTGGTTTTCACACAAAGGCATGGGTGAATAGGTTTGAGTGCCTAATTCCACTTCTGAGAAGACAGCTATGTTTTGTAAAATCTCCCCTGCATCATCCCCGCCCACCTCCTCCCTTTCCTCCACACCGAGCTCCCTAATGGACTGCAACTGGCATGAGGGACCGCAGTCCATTTACCAGCTTTCAAATCCGATTACTTTGTTCGGACATCTGATATTTCCACCCCGAGATGTCTTGATCAGAAACAATGAGGCGGGTTTACCTCCTTCACTTGGGCTATGAATAAAAAAAAGACAGGAGTACTAACGAACCCTACAGGCGTGCACCGTGTGCACCGTTTTTTTTAATACCTCACTTTTGTTGGGTAATCCGACTCGAGGATTTTACGTTTGTGTTCTCTGTTTTGCAGGTATTGTGAGCACAGTCACCACAGAGGATGCCGCGTGCGTGTTTGTGCATGCACACATGTGAGTGCATGTGCACAGTAAGTGTCGGAGGAGACAGAACCATTCCCAAACAAACAATCCCCCCCCCCCCCCCCCCGATCCCAAAGACGCACAGGACCAGACAACTTAACTACTTTTACCACCTTGTCTTGTACTATGCAAACTGTACATTTTATGAACTGTAGATTGTACCTGAACTTGGTTCAACATTTGTCAGTGATTTGTTTAGATATGCAGATGAGTATATGGACACGGGGCTTTGTATAGTAAAAAAAATGTGCTTTTGTTTTTGTTTTTCCAGAGGGTTGTTTGAGATTTGTACTTCGTTCTTGTTAAGTTCTGCCCTCACTGGGGATCAAACTGTTACATATGTTGTCATTCCACTGCTTCATACCCTCCAGTCCCCCACTTGCAATTTTTTTTGTCAAAGGAAGTAGCCACAGGTTTCCATGTTTGGGAGCACGCACAGTTCCTGAGTAATAACATCTAGTGGCCGAAAGGATTATCGTTTTGAAGACCATCACTTTTCAAGCCTGTGTTTTGTTTTGAAAATCTATCTTGTAGCATGCTCGATGTCAAGTTCCCCTTTAAAGCATTGATATGGCGGCAGACTTTGTGTCCACTGCGATTTGTTGATATAAACTTTACCCCTTCTGTGCCTATACAGTTTGTCATTCCACGTGTGGAAGACAGAGATAAGAGTTGATAAATGAAAGTGGGTTTGTGTACAAAGAGTGAAGTTTTGGAGAATAAAGGTTTTAATCTAAAGTTGTTCTGAATTTGGGTTTGTAAGAGGCCCGCCGTCATGTAGAATAGCTTTTTTTGTTTTTTTTAAAGATATATGTTCAGAAATCAGAGGAAAGCCATGATTGCCTTGCTACCTCAGACTCATAGACACAGTTTTGTTTTTGTGGTTTGTTGTGATCATTTACAGAACAAGAACAACCTGGTTTAGCTTTCTAAGCTTTAGCTTACTGTATTGGTGTACACTGCAACGAGGAGATGCCAAGTAAAAAGAAAAAGAAAATCTATTACTGTACCACAATGGGTCTGTGGCCTGATGAAGCTAGCCGTGCGTTATGACGAGTATTACTTTATCTGATGTTGGTTTTTCCACTGGCCTACTAGCACTGGTCCCTCACTGCGTTGTGTTGTTGTGCTATATGCTATCCTGTAAAACTTGTGAGACTGAACAACACTACTATAACCTCCTCTGACTGTAGACTAATGATGATGATGATTTTAATGATTCCAATCATGATGGACAGTACCACAGCAGAACTGTGTCGCTTCTCCTGAGGTATGTAAAATAGATTGACCACACTACGTGTAATATGGCTACGTTTTATTCTAAATAAATTTTTTTATAACAAGTGTGTCTCCCCTCTGCATTGCTTTACTTAATGTAATTGTTAGGCCTGTAATAGTAGATTGAGGCTGTAAATATTCAAAGTTAATAAATCCCTTAACTTTCATAAACACTGATCAGAAATTCAATTCCACTACTTGAAGTGTTTTCATATGCAGCACTTGCCTTGAATTTAAAACCATCTATTGAGAAATTCAGGCCTCATTACTGCCAACGCTTCAGTATCATCCAGCCAGGACCGTAGCGTTACTATTTATCAAAGGAATTGATCATGCAGTGAGAGGTTGTGTCATTATTACAAGTTTGCAGTTAACATGCTGAGCTGTTACTGAGAACTCCAGATGAATGATGAAAGGTAATTAGCCTTTACTGCCTTCAATTTTTTTTCCTCTCAATTGAGCAACATTACTCTCTTGTGGCTGCATGCATTGATTATTCTTGAAGGTTGCGCAATGTTGGATTAAAGACATTTAGCTTGGTTTACCTTGGCCGTGCTGTCACTTGTTGCTGGTTATAAATCAAATCTGACTGGACAAGTCATTTGAAGGTGTAAAATCAGCTCATTTAGCAATCTGTCAGACTTCAATATGTCCAGACAGGAAATTGCCTGCACTCTGGCTGCAGTTATTGGACCACAAATGGGTTGTTTCCTTCCTTTAACTGCATCGGCACGTCCTAGTTGTATAACCATGTCCTCTCCACTACAGTACTGAGGAAATATTGATGACTAACATATCAAGCCCTTGATTGTGTCCATATTGTTTTTTGTTGTGGCGCCTGTGCAAATTCAACACAAATAAAAGTAACTTTTCCATGCCAGGTTTTTTGTTAATGTCACTCCCTCTCATCAATGGTCCAGCCATAACACACTTCAATAATGCAAAGTGGAAGTGCACGCTAATTGGATCTGACTCATATCCTCCTCTGGGCTCCCTGGGGTGCCTTAATTAGTCTGCCACTCCCATTTCTGTGATGCACTGCAGGAATCGGCTTGTTTGTAAAGGCAAAGTAGATCAAGTAACAAACAAGCATACACAAGAGAGAGGTGGTACTTATTGCTCACTGGATCCCGTGATAGAAAGAAGTGCACTGGTATTGTTATTAATATTAATGTGACAATAAGTCTCTATGTGAAGGAGGATTTGGTTTAATTACTGTAACAATCTAATGTGCTCATATGAAACTTAGTCACTTTATCAGCCGTCTTTCCAAAGTATTTTAATCCTGCTCAGACAAAGCTCTCTGGGAATTAGTGCATTAAACTGTCGAGCTCCAGTGAGGTGCAGTCTGCTTGCTAGACTGAGCAAAGATTAGTATTCCGCAGTTCAACAAAAACACAATTCAATTAGTGGATGTTTTAATAATAATATAACAATTGTGAAAGTGAAATTCCATGGCATTCCAAACGGAGATCAAAGGTCAGCCCTGTTGCTGGTAGGAATGCATTGAGTCAGTGCTGCCCAATCACCAACCTGGTCGGTAATCAAGAATCCTAATACCACCTGGGATTTCATAATTGATTTACTCTACAGGAAAGTACTCTCTCAAAATTGGCTTGGATTAAATGCGTTTGTTGTTGCTGTACCCTTGACAAACAGTTATTTTCTGCCTAATAAGTTGCTAAAGAAAGTTTCCTTCCATCAGGAGAACTGGTATTTATAAATTGTTATGCTTTAGTAACTTGATTGTTTGGTTAGCTCAAATTACTAAATGACCCTCTGCAACCCTGGATCAGCCTGGAGGCACCTCGACTCCACAGCTGTAAGTTTTGTTCCGAAGAAAGTAGAAGTTGACAGATTTTAACAGTGATATAAATCTTGTTCAGGGGTTCCACGTGTGGTCCACTGTTGTTTAATTTAAACCTTTCTTTCTTTAGTATAGTATTTTGTTTTAACATGCTAAAGTGAGTTTAAAGATAAACTGAGGTCAGGTAAGTTAAAGCCCAGATTCTTTTGAAGCTGACACAAATAATTTCTTTTCCAGAAATGTTGATGTCGTATCCCATTATATATGCCATTATTTTTGTAATTGTTTTGTGGGAACCTATTTATTTAATTTGATAGATTTATTGATCGCTGAATATTGTATTAAACTCGGTAGTGCCCAGACCATGTTTGCTAAGGCAGCTGAGAAGCTTGTATGCATGTAACCTACTGAAGAAGCCCTGTGTCTGAAACTGCTCTGCTAATTTAGTTTTTACTTTATTGAGATTATTAAACCCAACAAGACAGCAAGACAGCAGTGGCTCTTGTTTCTCTCAACTCCACACTTGTTTAAGACCAGACCAACTACACATGCATGCACAAGTAAGTCACTATGCAAGTAACCTCTTGGGTGATAAAGTAAAAAAGGTTTAAGCTTAACAAAAACTTCTGATGCAATATATATATCTTCCCTATATTATCCGTCTATTTAACACCCTGAGTCATCAATGATATTCCCAGTTCCGCAGTGGCCTCCAGTGCCTCCTTTTTAGTAAAGGTGCCCTCTTTGCCAGTAAAACATTTACCCTGACCCTGTCTGTGCTCCACATGCAGAGTAAATACTACACTACAGGCTCTCTCGTATCCTGTGTATATGAGCCTCTCACAGGATAACCCACAATATCAAATCTATCTAATTCCCTTGTCCTTTTGTCCTTAAACTCCTCTGAGCATCACCATCTGTGATCTGCTTGTTCTCTTTTGTGGGGTAAAAACAGACTACGACGATTCCTCCGGGCTTTGGCCGTATGGCCTCAGCTGTCCACCGGCCGACCATCCAACCTATTTTTTTGGATGGCACAGTGCTGGATGGTTAGTTCCTTCCCCCTCCCTCAGCCCTTTTTCTCATTCATGCATCAACCCTGGCTGGCATGCAGATCCGTTCGACAGCTGTCCTCTTTGATCAGATGCTTGGCAGGCAGCGACAGAGCCAGTGGTATGGTGGGTGTCTTGGCGGGTAGCTGCCCCTGGCACAAGGCGAGGGGCACAGAGGACGGGGAACAGATGTTGAGGACGGGGAGGCAAGACCTGTCCGGGATACGGGATAGAGGCTGGACTTGAGAGGAGTCAGGGAAAGAGGAAGGGAGGAGTACAAGACAAGCAACCTAGGGGGGGGGGAGAAAACACTGATCAGGAGATTACTAGAGGTAGTTTCAGTTTTCATTATTGCTATTATGTTAGCAGTTGAATCTCTGTTATGCTTACACAGTGCTCCTCTATGTAAATGTTCCAGCTCACACTAACTTGAGATAAACCCGTATCCTAATGAACCTCCCGGCTTTAACAATTCCCTTGCCGTGCTTATCTGCTGAAGTTTATCGTCCTCAGTGCACTCCAGATCTCCAGAATATGCTGCGTGTGCATAGTGAGTTAGCGTTAGCACCATTTTAGCTCTCTCTTTGACAATTAATTTGAAGTATCTAACTGCACAGGACCTTCTCCTGGCAGGGCATCGACGTGGGGTTTAAATTTTGAATGCTTCAGGGAATATTCTGGGAATTTGTCCCATGTCAGCATTTTCTTCTGTGGGCTTTAAAGAAATGAAATGGAGAGCAAAACCTGATATTTTAAGTATACTTTCTTCAATCACTTTTATGTACTTCATTTAGAGCCAGCCTTAATAAGGCACAGTGCATTCAGCTTTCAATGTCTGACCTCTACTCTTAAACAGCCCTGCTTTAACTGGAAATTGCTTTTTTCAAATTTATATATTTTTCACTTTTACTCGTCTCTCACTACCCAGAAAAAATTGCGATAAACTGTATTATTGTCATTTTAAGAACATTTTATGCCAGACCAATGAACCTTTAATTCTTAAGAAAATTCAGATATTTGAAATGGAATATGAAAAAAATATGAAAATATCCTAAATACATAAAACACATTTAACCACACAACAAAAAACAATAAATAAAATTAACTCTCAAGCTCCGTTAATGGAAATGTGCAATGTGTGCACAATTCCTATAGTTTTATAATGTTAATGTTTGTTCTGGCATCCTGTTGGCTAAAATGTAGGCGACATTCTTATGTAAACCAACATGCATGTAAACACAACGGGTAATATCGATGTCAGCCTAAATGATTGAGGTCTTGTCCATGTATCGTACAATAAGTAGATAAATATTATTGTCACAGGCCTAGTTATCAGTTGCCTTGCTGGCTGCCTTATTATCTTATTTAAAGGTAGTCATTTGCCCCAATCCATATGCTAACATTATTCACCCCTCTTTAGACACGTATGGCTATTACAGATACACAAACACAGATCCTGGACACACGCACTTGTATTGTTGCATTACACCTATTTTACCTGCTTTTCTCTCCAAAGCAAAGATGACTGTACCAAGCTTTCTCAGACAGAATTCCCCACGGGCTCTTTCAGGATGCCTGGTCAGGGCCAAGGACTAATGAAGGGAGACAACCGAAATCGGTGCGTCTGAAATTAGAGCAGTGGGAGGTGTGTGGGGAATCAGTCAGTATCTTCCCAGTTTCATTACAGCATGGACCATTAGCTGCTGACAGGTCATTGACATTCCTGGTCACGATGTTTAGAGCCCTGCTGCCACAATGCCAGTATGAACCAATCATGCCACTTGTAAACACAGACGCTAATGCAATTTGATGGGCCTTTTCAATTGGCTGAAAGATTCATGGGAAATATGGAATGGATCTTTGATGTGTTGCATATAGGGAAAAATGAACAATAACCACAGTATTCACCATTTTGTGCCAAATTATTGCAGTTTGATTAGCATATTTCCTTGTATGTCGGAAAGCCGTCGGGTGCCAGGTGATTTTCCTCGCACCTTTGCTTTCATGACAAACCATCTGTCGGAAGATGGTCTAATGCTCATCACACCTCTGTGGCTGACAGGTTGTGGTTGATGCACCCCAACAGTTTGCCACAATTCTGCAGATTGTGAATAAGAAAACACTCTGAATTATTAAAAGATCGCTTTTGGCCATGCTACTCAGAGCCCAGTTGCCATCAGCATGTTGAGAGTAATATACTGAATGTTGTATCCACCAAGTGATAGGTTGAATTTTAAACGGGGCACTGAAGAGAAATAGGACATTTAGTCCATATTTTGAAATTAGAGAGGACGTTACAAAAAATCGTTCTGCAGGAACTGCTACGTGTATGTTAATGATTACGTGAATCACAGCCTAATTGAAAGGGTAACCTCTACTCTTTACTAATAGTTCTCTCTCCACATTCTGCAGAGTTGGTAGGCGTTGGTTTTATAGGAGTGGGCTGGTTGGTGATGAAAGCTGCCAACGTATGACACCTGCCTCCAGATAGCCAACAGCAAAATGTAACTGCAATAACATTGGTTTCAACCAGTAAAGGGCAGTCACTATGCATAATTACAATATGTAAGATTTAAATACTTTGCACTAGAATGTTAAGATTTGGACCAGAATCTGTCGCCCATTAAATTAATAAATAGATCGGCAGGTCTCTTTAATCCTCTATTGTCGATTTGATCTGGAATCTGCAAAATCCTATGGGTGACAGTGCAAACTCCAAGAAACAGACCCAGGAGTCTTTACATATACAATTGCATTATGTCTGAAAGTTGATGTGTGACACCTGCACACTCTAAGTACACTGAGAGTATCTGGTTCCCCTACAAGAGCAGGAAACTTGCTCCACAAAAAAAGAGACTGCATGGGATTCAGATTTTCCCCAAGTTCTTTTTTAAAAATATGCATATCATATTCTTTTTGACAAATGGGGTGCTAATGATCAAAACACAACTCACAGAGGCCTTTAAAGAACCTGTCAAATTCAGCTGGCAGGTTGATGGGAGGAAGGGGAGATGTCATGTGTCAAAGGAACAGGTAACTACGCTGCCACCTGAGAAACAGGGGAGAAGATGTCGGTGAATAATGTAGGAGGTAGTAGTTTTGTATGAAAGTGGTTTGATACGCTCTTTTGACTTGTCACTAAGGAGTGTATAAAGCTGTATGTAAGCTGCAAAGAGTCAATGAGCTCATCTGACTATACTTGAAAATGCATAGTGGGCCTTCTTAAAAACAAGGCTGCTGAGATGCATGTTCACTTGACAGTTCCAGTGAGGAAAGAATAGGAAGTAAATTGGAGAAGAACACCGTGCAAAACGAATGAAGAGGGCAGAAAGAAAAACGGGAATGCAAGTAGCAATGATTCTACGCTATAAGCAGAAATAATAAGTTAGCTGAAGCGAAAGGAGGAAAGGTAAGCAGAGAATCAAGCTGTCAGCTGGTGGCAGCCACTTTTGATTCAGGCCATCGTAATCAGTTCTATTGTGAATAACTGAATACTGAATAATGTGTGATTCCTCACTCATACTCGTGGCTTTGTAATACAGTGTGTAAGATGAGACAGAGGCAGTCTTCTGTGTGAGTTTTTGATGATAGCTAAAAGAAGCAATGCTTTCAATTATCTGCTAGTGAGTACAGGACCTATATCCATCATCGGTCTTGGTTGTTTTCACTTTCTCTAATTGGCAATTTCAGTGGCTGCCGGTTAGAAGTGATCCTGCCTCCTTGTGCAACCTGAGCTGCTAAACCTCTTACTATTCTGTATTTCTTCATGTGTTCATTTCCATTCCAACCAGGGATGCTAATCTACATTTTTTTGTTTTTCTGACCGACGTCCGACGCTCATTTACTGATTATTAACCGACAAGATTAGGGCCTAACAAGCCACAGCTGCAATACATTAATACACATTAATACAACAAAACATAAATCTTTCAGCACTTTTTTACTAGTGTGCTATAATCTACAAAAATCAGGTTTTCACATAGCAGCTCAGGGCTCTGAATGCCTGCAGCCTTTTACACTGCACTATTTAGCCTAGCAGCTCGCAGACTTTTCCTTACCCATAGCCCTTCTGCTCTTACTCGCTTTAAATCGCCGCATCACCCGACAGGGTTAACAACACCATGGTAGAATTTCAGCCCAAGATTGTTGAAACAGAACAGCTGATCGTGGTAGCAAGAGCAACAACAAGTGGACCGCCGTGAGCCAGCTCTCTGCTCTGCGACCTCGGTGAAACACAGAGATCAGAGGAGAGACGAGCATGACAGGCAGTAAATGGCAAACGCATTAAAGAAAAATAATTAGATTTTAAAGTTCCATGATTCCACTACTTTCCATCATGTTTTAGGTTTTTGCTGTGGTATTGTTGTATTATGGGTATCAAGATACTTTTAAAGTCATCATTTTTGGTAGAGTGACAACATTAGAACTAGCACTCACTTTTACACTACTACCAGTTTTTTTTTATGGTGCGATAACACCCTTCAAAATGAAAATCTCATGGCTGGAATCTCAGTTTCCTCTAATTTCACCTCCTCGCTCCCTCTACTCTGTATTTCATTATCCATGGATGACATGAGTTGCCAGGGAAAGCGTTGCCCCACTTTTCCCTTTCCCCCCCTCTTAAATAAATGTTGAAATAAAGCTGAAACCAATCCGGCTTAAGGCCCTCTAAGTTTCCTCGTAGCCCCTTTCAATTGCTGTAGTCTCAACAAAACTAGCTGGGAATCCGGCCTCTCTGTGTGATATAGATTGCAGTTGGAAAGCAGGTTATCCTTTCACAGGAATAGGCCTGGGATGACACAACACCTTGTTTTTGTTCCCAAATCCGCAGGTGAACAATGCAAGCACTGGGCACTGGCGTCAGCTAAACCAGAGATGCCAGCCTTGTCTCTTCTGCACACTCTGTTTTCTGCTGACAAGGGACAAGCTAAAGTGCAAAAGTGGAGCAAACAGCTAAATATATTAGAAACTAGTTTACGGCCCCACGATCAGCAATGTGCTCCTGTGTGAATACATTTACACTGCGCCTGGCTGTGTTATCTGAATACAAACGTGAATGCGGTTGCATTAGCTTATATGTTGTGTGCTTTGATGCAGCGCAGGGCTTTTTTTAGCTGTGTGTAGTGTGCCTGAATATTGTCCGGGTGTATTACAAGTCTATAGCTTTGGGGTTTGTTAGCTCTTCTCTGGGAGATGTGTTCAGTCTTTCCATTAACTATTGAAAATAACATCTGCTTTGGAGAATTCCTTGTCACGCTCTGGATCCTGAAGCAACAAAGAGGCTTGAAGATCCATTTAATATGGGCTCCTGCTGCCACTGAACAGCCATAATACATGACTTTTTGCATTGGGAATTTTACAAAATGACAAATACTGATGGCCAAGAGGTTTCCTTGACATGTTTTTGTGCCAGGAGATTTAGGAGACAAAAGTTTGAACAGACAAATTCCTTTAACTCCAGCAAAAAAGTTTTCTTGTCCCTAGTAGCTAGCAAACCAAGACAAAACGTGTGGATGGATTCAATTTGCACAGATAGTCTTCAAGGGAGAGCTTAGATATGGATTTCTAGGGAGGGTTCTCGGAACATGATTTCAGCTTTGTAATTAAAATTTCATCAAGTAATGAAGCGAACCAGAGGCTAAATGAGCATAAAGGTTAATCATCTGTTCAATAGCTAGAAGGTCAGACTTTGTGTACTTTGGATTGTGTGATATATTAAGTGCGTGCTGGCTGCTAATATCGGCTGTGCACCGACATGAAACTAATGGACATGTTAAGTGTGAGCTCTGACAAGCATATTCGATTAAAGGTTAATTGTTAATTATCACAATGCGAGGAAGAAACACCAATAGCACAGCAGGAAGGAAACAAAAATAGTTTATGACCTTGACACAGCTTGAGAGTGAGCTCGAGTGAGACACTTGTTGGGATCTGGCCCTAGTCTGGAAGCACCCATGCTCCTTCCTGTCATACAACGTCTGATGGAAACTCCAAGATGAATGACTACACCTCCCAGCACAGCCAAAACTTGATCCTGGCCCCTCATTGGCCATGAAGTGGCCCCCCACTGGGTTCGAGACCTGGTTTATAAGCGAGCAGGAAACGCCATTCGCTCTCTTCCCTCCGGACCTCGTCCTGGCAACAAGAAGATTCACGAGGAGCCGCGCCTTCATCAAACCCTATCAGGTCACATGTCACCTTCGCTGGTCGAACCTACAGACTGTGTTTTATTTTGAGTTTTGGATCCCGTAGTGCGAGAACGGATAACTCCTATGCCCCGTTCTCCCACCCTTTAGTGCACACCTTGCCGGCAAAAGAGGGCAACTGAGCCCCTACAGAGCCGAAGATTTCCGGCCTAAGACGAGCGACTCCCGCACGCCTCCGACGTTAAGAAGATCCCTCTCTGCAGCGAGGTGATCGAGTCTGCGCTAGCTCCGATAGCCGCGCCACCGGGAGCCCTCACCTCCCGAGGACTGAATGATTCCCACCACGGGAAAAGGACCCTGCCGAACGAAGCTTCTCAAAGTAAGAGTTACTGGTATCTGGGCCTAGCTTAGCTTAGCATTAGCTTAATTTAGACTATTCGTTTATGTCGTTGTTATTCCTGTATCTTGTTGTGTTAAGTTACTGTCGTGTTATAACGTGTTATTACGCCAGCATCGCGGACCACGGAGTCCCGTTATATTGTGTATTTTCTGCTGTAACCGTTCGCATTTGATCCGTCGCTGTTAGTGGATGTGGAGCTTGTGATTCTATCACTTTAAAAACTAAAACTACGGTGGCCGACTCTCGTCTGGCCGACCGAGTTTCGGGGTGATAGGGAGACAAACTCGCGTTTCAAAGTGACAAAGATCTGTTTGTTTTGGGGATTCTTTTATTTTGTTTTTGTTTTTATTCTCTCCTCTTCAAATCGGCTCTGCGAGTGAGATCTAGAACCGCAACTATCACCGCAAAAGCGTGCTGTTCCTCACTGCCTCACTACTGCGCAGAGCTCGATTTTCTCTCTCTCTCTCTCTCTACTAACCCGCACACACACGTAGTTAGAGCTACTGATTTTGGGTGAACCTCTCAGACTCGTGATTACTTAATCTCTGACCCCTACCCACATGGTACACCGTCCCACGTGGTTCTAGCAGCCACCTCTCCGCCATTTTGGTCGCCGGTCTCTAGACTCACCATCTTGGCCTGTAGGCTCACACGCCCTATTGAGATTAACCACCATCACTGTTGAGTAGGCTCCCCCCCCTCACCCTTTCTTTACACACACACACACACACACACACACACACACACACACACACACACACACACACACACCTACATGCGCATATATTGATACACATATCCTTACCACTTATTCATTTGACTTTAGGTATTAGATATATAATTGTATGATAGTGTTTGTTGATTTTGATAGTACTTGATTTGATCATTTATTGTTTTGATTTAATAAACTCTGTTATATTTTAAAGAGCAGTCGTCTGTGATTACTTGTGCATATGTGTGTAATAATAACTGGATGTAGTGGCCTGTGCTCGAACTTAAACCTTCACTTTCACTCTGAATGTGTAATAGTACTCAGACTGTTGACATTATGAGTGAACGCTAATTATGAGACTTAGTTTTATTGTTTGGTTATTGGTCCCTGTTCGCAGGGTGGTGCCCCGTTATTATTAATAATCATTAATAATTGTTACTGACATTAATATTTCTATTGATGTCAAGAATTTAGTTTCTTAGATGCTGATAAACCAAACACGCTACTCTACGTTCCCAACACACTGAGAGGAAGAGAAAAAGATAATGGTGCCTGCGCTATGTAATCTATGTGTGCACATGTGTTTCTGGATGTATTCAGCAGAGACGGTCTTATTTCGTCTCCATTCTGATTACCATGTGGCCTTTGTGCCTGTGTTCGAAACTACTGCGGGGTAAATGATTGCAGGGGAAATGGCCGGCCCTGAGAGTGTTATTGGCGAACATTGCAGCAATCACCTAATGGTCCATATCAGCCTTTTCTCTTCCTGTTTCGCTTTCCCCTACCTCCTTTAAGAATCGCATATCTTCAGTTGAAATTGTGTTAATTCTTCTCCCACATTTCTCTCATCTCTCACACTGATTACTTCACTTCAATTCCGTTTCTATCATTGAACCCCTTTCTTATTCTGCCTCTCTCTCTTGCTGCCATTTGCTATTTTCTTCATCATGCCTTCATTTTGCTCTCCCATGCATGAACAAAACACTGAGGAAACAATCAGTGCATTTGTTAATTCTTAAAGGGGCAATGTGTGGAATCTGGGCACATGCCTCAAAGAAACGGGGGGGGGGGGGGGGGTCAGCATTTCACCTCCACTACTAGGTCCACTCAATCTGAATTCTTTAATCGTCAGTTATCTAAAAAAAAAGACAAGTCAACTACTAACTATCAGCAGGGCAATAATACGCAAATATCCTATAATCTTTACAAGGCTGGTGTAACGTTGGGTCTAACCTGTGTAACAGCTAGGGGTGTCACTCGCAATTTGACGATTCATTTCAGATTTAGGTATTATTTTGAATATGAAATAACAATATTTTAACTGGGAACAAACAACAACAAAGCAGTCTCTAAATCTTCTGCAGCCTACAAACTGTAGTTTTTCTGTCAATGAAGCGTTCATTGTTTAATTTTCTCACAGGGCACCACTGGCTGAACTTAAGCTGGCTGCTAAGTAACTGCTACAGAAGGTTCATCGATCTCCCGTAGCTTCCATAAAGCAACCTCCCGGAGGCGGGGAGGACGACACGAAAACACAAAGACGTTTTCTCGTTTCTGCCACTTTGAATTTAATCCAATAAACAAACCATCAAAACGCTCACGGACCCTACACCTTCAGCATGATGGACACGCCCTCGGGGGAAGCTGTACTTCTTCATCAACTCATGTTGGACTGAGGGAAGACTGTACGTCACCGTGCCTCTGGAGGTACTAGTGGTATTACAAGACAGGGCGGGCTGGGGCTAGCTGGTTAGCATGCTCATTTCAGTTGATATCTGTGCACCACAACACGTTTTTGACATAATGTCGACACTGTAAACTCTTCCCATTATGTTGATAATGTTTTTTTTGTTTTTTAAGTTTTAAAATAGAATTCTGGCCATATGTCACACATTGCCCCTTTTTAAAGTACCTGTTTTCCATGATTCAGTGTAGGTGTTATTTGTGTTGATGCCTTTTCCTGGTGTCTTCTGTGCTTCACTCGTCTTCCTTCATGTTGTCTTTTTAGTGCCACAGGGTGAGTGACAGCAGCCTGATGATGCTACGTCACATGTGACAAAGCCTCCATATACTGCTCTTTCCATGCAAGTGTAGTAGTCTTGATTGACAAGTTAATTGATTAGTTGGCCAGACCTGTGAGACTGATGACTTGCCGACAGGGCTTTAGTGTTGAGTAAATGAGAGGAATATTCAGTTTCAGTGGATGCCAGACAAAAAGCGGGACCGTATGCAATTCTGGAATTTTTAACGAGCACATTCAATGCCTAATGATAGCTTTTTAATTTAGTTTATGAATGAGAATCTGTTCAATTCACTTGAAACGGAAGACAAGTGAAACGACACATTGGGTTTAATGCTCCAACCTGTTCGACAGATTGTGATTCGGTAACCTCTTTCTTTCTTCCGCAATAATCCACAGATTTGCTTCTGCATCCTGAAAGCTCTTACCCTTGATTTCGAAACAAAAACCTCGACAAATTCCCCCGAACAGCTCTGTTAGGTGGATTCCAGTTGCCATAACATGCTCACTGTGTGGGGTCATTATTGATTCAGGCTAATCCCTCCCTATGTGCAGGATTATGTCTGTCTGAGACTGTACAAATCACTGTTTACCAAAGACGACAGAATTTATCTGAAAGCCCAGTTGAATTCTATCACAAGAGCCGCTAACACTGATCTGTGCTAATCCGGTCAATGACGGGGTCTCTCAGAGCAGTCATAGTGACACCTGATATTTTGGGATGGAAAGGATAGCTTTTATTGAATGCCCAGCTGTGTAATGCTAATGATTTTCGGCCGTTTTTGTAATTTGTCCAGTATTTTATGAATCGCTTTCTGGGCTGTGGGGTAAAATTTTCCATTTTATGCCAAACAATAAAGAACTGAGAGTAAAAAAAGCCTCTCAGAGATATAAAACGGAGAATGCACGGTCTGGACACACATACAATTTCATATGGTGGTGCATACATCTTCACATACAGAAAAACAAAACACAACTACAGACACACACACACACACACATTCTTACAGTACACTTTTTTTTTTTAGCTTATATAGTACCTCTCCAGTTTCCATCTTGCCAGCCACCGCTACATGACAAATTGTTGTTGTTTTTCTGAGATCCACTCTCAAGTGAAGCACACTTCAGATGCTGACTTCGACCTTGTGTTTGCTGCTGCATTGTGTTGACCGCTGGTGTACATCGTGGTGTGAAAACCTGCACACCTCTATGTTTGTGTGCCGTTTTTGTTTTCCAGCCAATCTGTTTATTAACAACTGTTTCATGCTAGTGCGATAGGCTCAGACCGCCCATTTTTTACAAACTACTCCATTCCCCACACGCGTCTCGTTTCTCTCCAGCCAAAGGATCTCTGTAAACTAATTAGTGGTTGTAGAGTGTGGATCTATACCCCATTGGAGGCTGGATGCATGCTAGATTATAAGCCTATGTGTGTGCGCGTGTCGACTTGTGTGTGCTTGGAGTGCTGCGGGCCACGGAAAATACTGGTGTGATGTTTTTCCTCTCGCCTCATTTTCCAACCATGTAAATTAGGTTTCTTGTTTATGTGGGAGCAAATATACTGTACATTTAGGTCTATTCTTCATAATAATATCACATTGCGACTGTCTAATCATGTGGAAGATGGGCTTCAGCTGAATTAACACCAGCATCATCTGCCTGCACAAGAAAATAATTAGCAGTGTTTGTTTTCAAATTCTTGCAAGGTACGAGACAATGAGTCGGTATAATGAAGGGCCCCCTCATTGCGTGTACTATGTAATAACCTGATGCTGATATTTTTTATGTTTTTTTGCAAAAAGTGATGCGATTGTGATACTGAGTTTATTTTCATAATCCAAGAATTGTATTATTATTTGAGGTTCCCCCCACTGAGCGAGGCTGTTGGGTCTTCCACACACCAGCATAACCAAATCCATTTCTAATCTTCATATTTGGACACACAAAGACTCAAGGCAGAGACATATTGAATGCCCTTTTCTTTGCTCTCCCAAGGTTACCTGTCAGGCTTGTCATGGTAGGCTGATGTGGACATTGTTTCAATTCTTTCTTTGAATGTGTGTGCGTGCGTGCGCAGTCGTTCCAGCAATCATGGTGAGGTCACATTCTTTATCTACATCTTCAGACAAGTACCTTGGAGCTCCCTTGGTTACTGACCATGAATCCTACCATAGTAAGTTTTAACATTGTTCAGCCACAGAGGTTTGTTGAGACTGGTGGGCTGGAATAACAATGGTATGCTACATCTGTTTATCTCTGAAACGAGATTTGTATCTATCTCATGCTTCAATGCACAAGGAACAAGCAAACCTACTTAAACATATGAGGGTTAAATATTCTGCATAAATAAAAGATGTTATTGGTTTCGTGGCATACACGTTTTATTTTCCTGGACAGAAGCACTTGACATTGCTCCCGTTTTACATTTACATTTGAAAAGGTGTGTTGACAAAGCAAAGGACAAGATAAGAAGCAACCATCATGGTACATATATCTGAAGAGAATTCTAATCAGTATTTCTATGCATCCTGTTTTGAGGTAAGATAAGGAGAGCGTCATTGCAAAGCGGATGCAGCAAAATAATCGTTATGTCAATTTTCTTGTTTTCATAATTCATAAATTTGATCAATTGCACAGCGCTACTATTTCTTTTTTTCTCTCTTGAAAGATTATGACCCGATCCAGAAAACTCAATTCTCAAGATGAACCGATAATCATTTTATAATCGCATCGTAGCCCTCTCAATCGAATCGTGAGGTGCCTAGAGATTCCCACCGCCAACCTGGTACCAGCCAACTTCCCCAAGTAACTTGGCTGGATATAGATATTTTAGGAGCGAGACAAATCCAATGGAAGAAATCTAATCGGTGCAGAAGCAATAAAAGTGTGTGTCTGTGTGCGTGTGCGTGCACGCGTGCGTGCGTGCGTGCGTGCGGTGAACTCTGTGTAGGGGAGGAGCGAGTACGGATATTGACACATTTTATTCGTATGATACTCCTGCTCGTAAAAAGTGCATTATCCATACCGGATACTCATTCCATCTGAGTGTTTGGCTCAACTCATTACAAATGAGGAAGGCAGTGGCAGCTTTGTAGATTGGAGAAAGAGCCCGAGGCACCGGCTTGCCTTTACAATCCAATTTACTTCCATGGAAGAGGGCCAAAATACATCAGTGCCACTTATTGCCTGTTCTGTACGTATCCTTTTTTATTTTATTTTTCGTGTTCTTTTCCTTAATGAACAATTTATCTGCAAGGTATCAGTTTCAGGCATCGTTGATACTAGACTACTATTTCATAAAAATAAAAAAAATCAATACAAATGACATTCTTCTTTGCAGGCATCGCTGCAATGATCCTGAATTTTCTTATTAGGTATTTAACTCTTAGTTGGCATTAAGCGTCAATGACATGAAGCCAGGAGAAGAGTGGCCTTAATCACATAAAAAAAAAATGTTCATGCCTGAAAAGTGATGTTCAACAATTTTGGTCTTCCAAACATTGTAATTTACTTTATATGCAATGATTTTGCTGACCTTAATATGTCTGTGGCAGCTGGATAGCGTTGTTAAAGAAAAAATAACACATCGAGAAAACATTTGTTGAGTAGATAACTTCTATTTATCTCTAATCACAGACAAAATGTAACAGTAGTCATCGGGTCAACTAGAGACGCACCAATACTGATATCGGATACAGGTCCAATACTGACTCAAACAGCTGGATCGGGTACCGGTAACAATGGGCCAATCTGGTATCGGATACCATTATTTTAATAAATAACAATTCATTAGATTTATATCTAAGTATTTATTTGTTACATTTGGTTTACAAAGTTAGGAAATTAATGTTAACGTGGAGCCTGATGTTGCCTTCCACATAAAAGAATGTTTCCATGTCACTTCCACACAGTGAGGCATACAGCTTATTAATTATTGATATTGGAGCGGTACTGAGACAAGAGTTGAGAGGTGACGTATACGCTAGATTCTTTCACAAGTAGCCAGTTTACAAGCTAAATTTAAATCAATAAAAAGCTGAATCAACGGATGGTTTATTGAGATTAGTTTTACAGTAAATTAGCAACTCTAACAAGCATGTATTTTACAATGGCTCATAATACTTAGTGGAATTTCCCACATGCAATCAGTGAGACGTTTATTATGAGAGATGCTGGCTACAGCAGGGCAAGGTCAGCATGTTATTGTCCTTTTGCCGTGGGTGACAACAGACCACTGATGTCCCCTTATTGACCGCAAAAGCCCTGGTGCGATCCATTCATTTTCTATGCAGAGTTGTGGAGACCATCAGCGGCTGCTTTTTGGCCTTTATTTACCATCAGTGGTTAACATTTACTTAGTAACATCTAGAGTGTATGCCTGGTATTGTTTCTAGTCAGTTTGCATTTTAACACAAATTATCTTTACTACTGTTTTGAGTTCTGCTTTAAGCAGAGATCAAACACTAGTGGCTGGAATCAGTTATAAGTGACCAACATATCAATGTTGTTTAGGCACTGACGGAGGTTGATAAAAGTCACTGATCACTCAATACCCGTTTAAATGTCTTTATTAGCTGCTTTTGCTCTGTTATTTGCCGTCTTTAATGAAAAAGTGTTGAAATGTTTTTGTGAGGGTAGAATACTGTAAAAGAAACCCCTGAAGTTGACAATGCTGTGAGCCCATCTCATTACTGGAAACCATTCTGTTGCTGGTTTGCATGGCTCTCTCACAAAGTATAGTGGGTAAAAGCCATACTGGCTTCATACTCTTAATGAAAAGAAAGCATATTTTATTGCAGATTAATAAAGCACTGTGCAATTTGTAATATACATTCAGTTCTTGTTACATTTTCAAACTCTAAAATAACAAAAACTTACTTCACTTGTTTTATGTGATCATTCAGTGTAAAAGGCGTTTTACAACTCAAATAGCTGCAATGGTAGTTTTATTGAAAATGCCACTGCCTTTTATAAAATGGTACAATGAAAGAGATCAGTCTACTAAGTAAGCATAACAAGATGGGTCTAATACGGTTGTGACTTTATAAAAAGCCTAGGCCAATATCAGTTTTATTCCTTCCTGCAAGAATCCTCAACAGCCTTTTTTTACCCACTTTAGAGTTAGATAGATTGCTTCCATTAAAATCCATGAATAAGTAATTGGAATCTTTGCTGTCGTGATGGGGAAAATTTGAGGAAATTGAATTCATACGCTGATACACACACAGTAGCACACATGGAAATACGTGCACATTTTTAATTGAGTCTATAATGTTCCACCTTTACCAGCTGGGCAATGAGTTTACGTTTACCTTTGGTACTTTTAAGTATATTCTATTTTTGTGCTTTTACTTATGTAGCATTTTGAATGCAGGATCTGAAAGCCACTTTCACTTTCCTTGCCGAGCTAGAGCCGGTGGTTGCGCACTGCTGCGGAGGAAATGCGGCTGGAGAGGGCCCGAACAGCCCACACGTTGAGAAGTGGAAAATATTTTCAGTTCATTATGAAACTGTTGGGGACAAAGTAGACTTTGGCTGGCTGCAACAGTCTCAGTAATTAATGGGGAAACACTCATGGCCAACCTCCGTCATTACACCCCGCTTCACTTGTGCTGAGATGAAGCGAGGCGGGGAAATAACGGCTGGTAAAGGTTTCCCAAATAGAATGAAACATTTTCACGGCAAACTGGAGAGCCATTCAGAGAAATGATGCGAGAGGAACACAAAATGCCAGCAAGCGGCCGGTGCAGTTCAACAAAGAGTCAATGATGAACTAAGCTGCTACATGTGAAGTGAAAACTATGAAACTATCCTTTTTATGTTAAGAAAATGTTAATCTTAAAATGTAATTTATGATGCTTGGATCAATCGGTGAGGAGCTACTGGCAGCTACGGGTGAGGTATAGGTGTGTGCTAGCAGGCATGGAGAGGCGACTGTTTGTTCAAAACAACAATGGCGGCTTTTAAAGAGGTTAGCGTAGATGCTGCAATAGCATCAGTTATGTCAGAACTGGAGAGTATTTCTTCAAGAAAAGTAAAGAACGGCACTGAAAGGCTTTTCCCAATGGAAACGATCTTTTGGCTTTTTTACCATCTGGCTTTGGCAAGAGTTTGATAGACGGTTCATCCAATCACCTGCCAACTTCCTGCCCTTTTCCAGACAGTCCAACATTTCCTTCTCAGATGGTTCTGTGTAACAAACAGTCCTGCGGGTTGGGTTAGAACAGGACATGTGCCAATGTTGAGACCAAACCTATATTAGAATATATTGGCCAATACCAGGTTTTACATTATTTTGGTCCACAGAATAGCATTCTGTATGTATGTGTGTGGGCGCATGTACATTGAGTTTATGTTTACCTGCAGGGTAAGGCTTAAAGTTATAGTTGAACTTAAAGTTTAGGTTTGCTTCAATGCAGCTGACTGGATGAATTGCTTATCCTGCCCTGAAAAAGCAATGCATTTATTGTAAAGGTCATTTACTACCAGCATAGCTATTGAATTTTGCTGAACCTTGCCCATTTTATTTTTCATTCGCGCAACACACACACACACAACAAAATACACACATACTGAAAAACATAGACACATCTTGTCCACTGTTATCACATCTGGAACCATGTCCACACAGAAGTCTGCAAGGAAAATGTCAGTGTTGAGAGTTACCGGAGGAACAACAATAGCCAGGGCCTTCTGCTGATCAATATAGAAGCAGACTGCATGAGATGGCAAGAGGGCAGGTAGAATTGAAGGTGTAAACTCTGACAAGCACAAAATGAGAGATTAGGCATAACATTTCATGCAGAAAGTGGCTGGAGGAGCTGATTATGCAGGAGAGAGGCGCTCTATGTCTCTATCACTGCGTCAGGGTTGGACAGTAAAGGACTAAACGGATTGCAAAGAATGACTGTTTCCTCATGACTGCTCTTCCTGTCTGTTCCTGTCTGTCATCGCTCTCTGTGCTACATAGTACATCTGACTCACCACTTGTCCTGTCACAGTAAATCTTTGTGTTTGTCTCAGCAAATGCTCCTGAGCGTGTTACAAATGTTAACTATGAGTGAAACAAAAAAAGATACAACACACCCACTAAACGCCTCACACGGTTGTGTGAAGGGGATAACCTCTGCTCTATCTGTTAACCTTCTTTCCGGAGCTTATCTGCTCTTAATGAACACAGCTACCTGTTAAATCCTGACGAATGGACACCAGGTCGCCTAACGAGCACAGAGCCACATCTATTACCAGCTGCACATATTCACCCGGCTAATGCTAATGAAAAGAGAGCTTTAATGAGGGTCGTCTTGATGTCTTACAGAATGTTTTGCTGAATCTACTGCCTGGTGCAGAATTCATAACAACGATCGTGTTTCACCTGAACTTTTTCCTCTGTTCCTACAGATTGTGTTTATGATAAATGCAACACACTTCTTGCTTCATCACTTCGTGCTAAAACCTTTTTTTCTACATTCTCTCCACTGCTGCTTATGATGAGTTGCATGCCAGCTTTAGTAATGTTAAATGGCCCATGCTGATGTAACAGGTTCAATTACTGCACGAGGTGCCCAAACTGAATACTAAAACGACAAGATGAGTGAGAAATACTTTGCAAGAAAAGACTCAATGTGTGTCATTTAGACCCAGACAGAGACCCTATCTGCTATATATGCAGCATTTCCTAATGAACCAATTTAGTGGAATGCTTGAAAACCGAAGTCAGACCTGCATAACGAACCATTTTCGAACTGTGTGCCTCCACGCAGAGCTTTGACCTGCACAATTATTCAAGGTGGAATGGATTCAAATAGCCTTCTGAGGAAAGTGGCACAGGCTTTAAGCAGAGGGGGCAATCATAGGCACAGAATGAGAAACCCAAGTAGGGCAGCAGCTGGCTGCACAGAGAAGAGGATCCAAGCGGAATAAAGAGATCCTGCTCAGGGCCCGAGGGCGAGAGCACAGCCACTGTCCTGGAACAGAGGGGAGCTATCAGGACCCTGGCACGCTGACTTCGGCTTTCATTACTCTATGGGTGGAGAGAGGGGTTGGTGGAAATGGACAGTCAGACACATATGGGATGATTAACGGCGTCTTCTACTCTGCTTTTAATGTTACTGTCTCTACTGGCTAAAACACACTGTATCCCAGATGTCTTTTCTCTTCCTCTCCTCCTAGAGGCCCAAACCGCAGAAAATCAGCTGGATGTCGGTGAATTGGTTGAGGTACACTGAGTTTCCTAGCCTTGCTGATTAAGGTTTTAATGAATCCAGAGTCTCACAGCATGGATAGCATTGGCTCATATTACACATGTCTAAAAATGATAAACTGTATTGACTGTGATGTTATGAGATAAATATGGCCCTCATAAATTACGCTCAGTGGACTGTAACTATGATCGACCATTACTAAAGCTTCACAATTGCCAGATCAATGGTGTCTTGGCATCGCATTCCTGGTGTTATAATTGTTTGCATTCACTGTAGAGCACGAGCCGGCATCCTCTTATTAAAGCGGGAGAGATGTAGTGTGTCTGCTGCCAATAGGGCCGTCTATTATTCAGCAGCAGCCAACATCAATTTCTGGAACATATTCAGAATTGGGAGTGATTTCCTCCCTAGAAACCATACAATATGATTTCCCATATCTATTTTTTCTCTCCCACCCTGGTTGCTGCAGAACATGATTGCATTTTTAGGAGCCCGGGGATAAACAACAGGCTCCACAAAGACATCAGAAAGATGCATTTTTTGCAGAGCTGACTGATGGGATGCACCAGGGTGATTTGTCGTGGATCCCAAGATTAGGACTGTTCGCCGAAACATTGTTATTATCATATCATTTAGTTGAATATAAATGTAAAAATACTGAAACAATGAAGTTGGATGCATATTTTAACAGTATGTACAGTGCTCTTTGAAGGCCAGGACAAGCCATCCATCTGACAGTGCATCAAATGTGATATTGTTCATTTTAATGTGAAATTGTTTTCTGAAGGACCAAGGGTTCCTAGCAGTTTCTTTGGTTCTTTACCAAGTAGTACTTCACAGTGATTAAAAGCTTTTTCTTTTGAGATAATTTATTTCCTAAAGGACTATCTGAATCCTTTTCTTCCTCCCCAAGGTTTGACTCAATTATTGTTCAGCCACCGTGACCTGATCTCTTTCTGTCTCTCTCTCTCAGACAATATCCTCCACAGCCAGTCATGACATGCACATTGTGGCTGTGACTCCATCAAAGGTGTGTTGGCACCAGCTTGGAAAAAAAAGCAGCGTTAGTGACATCTCTTTGTCATATACCGAGATGGCTTTTTTTTCTTCCTAATCTCTTATTTTTTTTGAAAATGCTTTTGCGCTTGTCTCACACAGCAGTTTAGGAGTTTATGGGGTAAGATGATCTTTTCTTGGGTGGCTTTTGACCTGTGTAATGATAGCACTATTCACTGTCCCCAAACTGTATATATGTTTTAACTCTGATGTATGTGTGTGTGTGTGTGTGTGTGTGTGTGTGTGTGTGTGTGTGTGTGTGTGTGTGTGTGTGTGTGTGTGTGTTTATGGTCACTAATAAGTAAATTGTTTCCCTTTCTTCTTATGGTTTTTTTTTTTTGGGGGGGGGTCTTTCTCCACAGCCTCTTTAGCAGCTGAGTGTAATGACTTCCCATTCAAAGCCATGTGTGTTCATCTTGTGTATGTCTTCGTTTTTGTTGGTGTACTGTATTTGAAAATTAGTTTTTGAACCGGAGGGAGAGAGAGAAAGGAAGAGAAGTAGAGTTATTGACTATATTCTTGCTTAAGCGAAAAACACAATACAAACATTCACAAGCTCTGTCCATCTCTATCTGAGCCTGTGCTGAAAGTGTGCAGTATTATGCTGATCTTCCTCAAAGCAACAGATGAGGTGAGGGATTATAGAATGGATTTATACTTTTCCTCTGCTTTTTCTCCTGGATTGAAGACATTTAGGGAATTATTATAACAAACATTGCCCAAAACAACCCCCATTTTTAATTCTCAGTTCGAATAATGAGCCTCAAGCTTCAGGCTATATATTACACAGCTTGTATACATGCAGTACCAAACAATTCCCTTGTTTATTGTACGTCATTTTGTGTGAAATGAAGTCTTTGAATTATATTCCAGTGCATGTTTTTATTCGATTGCTGCATTCTTATTTAATTATGCAAATCATTGGATGGAATTTAGTTTAGGGGGTTTCAACAGAGTGGGATGTGCATGTTTAAAATCTTGTCTGTAAGTGTTATTGAGCACCAGACAAACTGCAACAATTTTTGCCATTTTGTGTATGTGAATGTAGAGTTGAAGCAACACCAAGTATTCATTTACATTGATTTACAGTTTTATTTCTCTCTCACTATGTAAAGTGAGCTGTTACGCCTGAATTTGCATAATTACAGTTGACATAATCATTGTTAAAAATTCAGATCTGAGCAAGAATTAATGGTGATATGGCTCTCTTTGGTAGGCCATTTCCATTTGTTGCGTGCGTACACACACACACAAACACACACTGTTACAGGCTCTGGAGACTACAGACACCCAAAATACCACTGCTGTAGCAGGAACAAGCTACAACAGAATTGGTAGACCATCGAGGGAGTATTGAAAATTGGCTTCAGGCTGAACTGAGGGGATGAACAACCTCAGTCTGCACTATAGATATTTCCATAGTGTGGACCTGCAGGCAGTTAGTCTGCCTATATTTTGAAGATACTGTAATATAGGAGTAATATACATTATTTTATTTCATACTACACTGTTCCAGCTGTTAGTTAAATGTTATTTTACTGTGTAATTGTGAGAGACTTAAGGTAAAACCAACACCAGTAAATATAACATGCTAGAAAAAGAAAAAAAGCCTGACAATCAAATTTCCGTCCATTTATGACCAGATCAACTGGAGACTAGATACATCCCAGCAGGCACTCGGCAGACAACTTGGACATAACGGCAACAGCAATGGAAAGACACTTACATTCGCAATATATCCTAATGTTAAATATTGTTTTACTTCACTGTGGCGGGAGGAACCGAAGCAGCTGTAATTTCACTTGCAACAAAATATCTCAGGTCCCTGAACAACTGCATTTACAATGCCTATGCAGTATATTGTAAGTAGCATTATCCAGACATCTTAACACATTAGCATGCAGTTTTGTGGATATTTCTGTGAATAGTATTAACAATCTTACACTCTGTGGGCCACCAGCTGCTGTTGTACACAGACAGACAGTGATGGATCACCAGTATTACTGTTCCATTGTGTTTTCTGATACACAGGGCATTGGCTGTGATGCCTGTCGTCTCATTTCTCTGCTAAACCCTAAACGTGTCCCTTCTGCTCACACACACACACACATAGGCCCACCTACATTCAATAGGGGAATTTGGGGAATTCTTTGACTGTGTGTCCAATGTGCTGCATTAGTTACTGGAACTGGGTGGCAAATGGGACAGATGCTTCCCGTCTAAGCACATTCAATATCCTCCTTCTCTCACTCATTGTGTCCCGTCCATGAAAACAACCACGGACAGATATTAAAACGTGATGCAATCACAGAGAACCTCAGCCATCGCACCCGCAGACGGCTGAAAACAGAATGACACAGATGGAAAGGATAATAAAATATCGGCAAAATGAGCAACATGACAGCTGTGCAGTTGTTACTTATGAAGTGTACTGGCATTGGCTTGCTTGTCAATGAAAGAGACTCTATGGCTGCATCGTATCTGTGTTTGCATGTGAGCAGTGTGGGACCAAAATCCTTGTCACACATTTGTTTATTATCTAGTTTCAAAAATAGTTTTTACTTAAAACAACAAGAAAACGAATAAATATAATCTCACCTGTTTCTGATAAATCATTTTTCTAGAAGTCGGCTATGTCTTTTTGTGATACAAGCACAGAGATCTGCCTTATCAAACATCATTTCAAGATGTTGATGCTCATTTCTAGAAAATTATAAATAAAAAAAACTACTGTAAAATGGACCACCCTATTGGCAGATTTGTTTTCGAAAGACAAACAAGCCTGATGGCTAAATTTGTGACGAAATAATAGGGGATGGCATTTCAAGGAAAACTACATTATTTATTACCCTCGACGCTGCCCTTTGGGGAGAGAGACACTGGGTAAAAACAGTGAGTAGAGCCGGCACAATTAAAAATGTTGACTTGATGGTCAAATAGTTGGAGCAGTGAAAAGACTGTTTTGTTGGGTTTTATTTTGTTTCTGTCGAGTTTAAATGAGCATTGTTTTACGGCGCTCAGCTTCTCGAACACATCTTCCAGCTAAAACACACCGCTGACAGAAAAGAGCCAAACTGAATGGCCAAAATGACCATTGTCTTCTCTGCTTTCTCGCCTTTTTCATACTTAATAGCTTGTTTACCAGATCACTTAGATCAGTTTGAACATCACTGCCATTTCATTACAGGGGTTTCTATACTATGTACAGTCTTCTGAATGTTATAGAGAGTGTATCTAACTTTCTGTGTCATATGTCCACACTCATAGCCTGAGCTACGCACATTTATTTGCCTTTTTTCACTTTAAAACTTCTGCTCATCAGTGTCTTTGCTGAGATGAAATTGGCCAACAACCCCGGGACCAAGCCCAATCACTTGAACCAAATCGGCCCTCGTTCTTCCATCTCTTCATTTCCTCCCCTCCCCTCTTTTGCCTCGTGCCTAACTATCATTTCCTAATCACTGTTTGAAGTGCATTGTGTCGATGTCTCTCTTTTGAGATCAGATCTATCTGCATCTCTTATCTTCCGTACAACTTTGCTCACTCACGGCAAAGTTGTGGTTTATGAATATTGATTATTTTTCTAGATTCACATCAATATTTGCACAATTTCCTGTGCAGAGAGATTACATTATGCAATATCTTCATTTTATGTAGTCGTGTTTTTTCTTGAATCAATTTAAAGTACTTTCAGAGTTTTCAGAGAATCATTTTCTATTAGTCTGTAAAGAATATCTCTGCAATTTTCTTGTTGCAATTGTATTCACGCCCTCAAATAATTAGCAGTACTCAACCATTAATCGCTTCTTTCAAATTCAACTCCAGTAGGCACTCAAAAATAGCAGAGTTCTAAAAGGGCCATTGTGCATTCAACACTGAAACCCACGGTTATTTGTGGTGAAGAAGAAAACATCCAACAAAAGAATCGTGTTTAGGTTCTTAGGTAAAGTCAAACATTTTTCAACAGAAGAAGCAAAAATGGAAAAACTAGTGAATAGGTGGACCAACAACAACATCGTCTATGGATCAGGGAGTAAAGGAGGTTATTGACATGCAGTGTCAGCTGAGAGTAATACATTGATTTTAGCAGTAAGAAAGTAATATAATGTGTTACCAATAGGATTTCGCTTATATTATTGAGCATGGGCAGGGATGGGCATGATTTACATTTTTTTTAGCTTTATATATAATAAATAGATGATTGATTTTAATACAAAGTGGTCGGCTAACTACTGCCTGTATAATGCATGAATGAACCTGGAACCGGGCTCCATCTAATAAAACCTGTAGGCGATGATATTCACAGTATATTGTCTCCAACGGATCGTGTCATGCATCACATCTTTCTCCTTGCTCTACCGCTGTCAGATTGGTGATAAACTCGTCCATAGAAAGTATGAGGGCAAGCCCCTCTTTTGGATATTAAACAAATAGATGGTAGCTCAAATAGATAATTGTGTTGGAAATCATAAAATAAAAAAAAATACAATCATTTATTTACTAATGCGAATAACAAAAAAAAAAGATCACATCAAAAACCTGATCAGGGATCTCTAAAAGTTATATTTTCCCTCCCTTCTTTTGTGCTGATCCGATCTGTGACTCTGATCTGTGATACAATCCAAACCGTGAGTTTTATGATCAGTTGCACCATGCATTATTTTTAGAATAAATAAACAAAATATTTTCTTTGTTTTCCCTATTGTACCGAAAACGTACCAAACCGTGGCCCCAAAACCGAGATACGTACCGAACCATGAATGTTGTGTACCATTACACCCCTAGCTGCTGTATTGCTCCGTTATTTAGCTAAGCAGGACTATGCTGCCAACCGGCTGCTAACAGCCAACGTTATCTCTCCTCTTGCCGATTTCAACAGATTTGTCATTCACAATATAACATTATCAGTGATCTGCGACTTGAGAACATTAGTGCCAATTTCCTGATCGCATATTTTTTACTGAATATCGGCCCTTAACAAAATTTACATTTATTTTTCACTTGCCCGATCGGACAACTGCATGAAGCATTCCACTTGCCCGCACACAGTTTACTTTCCGTGGGCAAGCACTTATGTTGACCCCTGGGTACCAATTAGACTTGTAAACCCTCCTCCCTCTGTAACTACAGAGACGGCTAGAGGCCGTGTGAATTAATTTAGATTCATACAGCATCCTAATCCATTTAAAAATGTGGGATATTCAGTCTTTTTTATTTAACTTGAAGCGCCAAAGGATCTTCATTCCTGATTAATGACCACCCTCACTTCCCAAAACAGCTCTTTGTTGTTCTTTGAGAGTACTACAAGGACTTAGGGAAATTCAGTCAACGTACTATATTGCCTGCAGGATATTTTCAGTGCCACACAAGACGATATATTAAACGAAGCACTGGGCTGTTGAGAATTGTTATGTTAGGGCTTGTAGCTTTGGAGCTGTTGTTTACATGCCCAAAGTGATAAAAACTTCAGCATCTCATAATGGTGTAATTTTGACATTGTCCTGCAAATACATCTTACTTTAGCTGCCTCCTGGTTCTTACAACTGACAGCAGGGAATTGAATGGGACTGCTCTTGCATGGACTTGCACACAAATACAAACAACTAAAGAAGAACAGACACTTACTCACACACATCATGACACAAGTGTAAAGACCATATATAAATAATTCAGCTCTCTCCACTGCCTTATCTCTCTTTTTTTCTTTTCAGCCAAAGATCTTCCACCCTGAAGGTAGAGGGGCAGCTGCTGTAAAGCTTTGGTTGGCCGGGGTGGAGGCAACCATTTATGTTTCCAGAAAGCTTATCGTTTCGGCTTTTATATGTCGGAGTTTACAGTGGGTCATTAAAGGTGACCCATCAAACATAATGTTTTGGGGTCCTTGCATGGATAGATTTTCAGTAGCCAGTTGAAGTTAATCAGAACTGGTAACTCATACCTATTCGGTTTTTCAAAGAGAGATAGATCATGAAAATGAGTCTGAGGATGTTTTATTATTGTGTCTGTGTGTGAATGAAAGTTTCGTTTTATTTCGCGAAGGTTTGAACGACATTTTACCATAAAACCTTGGTGTGTGACACATCTCAGAAAAGAAAACCATGCCTAACATGAATACTGTCTATTTGTTTTTATATTCCTCCTTTCAAGGAGTATCAAAATGATGTGGTTTGTTTCCAAAACATTTTTATCTTGAGAAAAGTAAAATGTACCCATATCTGGTCTTCACTAACACCGTGCTTTTTGCTGTGTGATGATGTTTTTCTGACTCCATTGCGTATTGATACCATATTTCATAACACACTGGAAGTCTTATCTTTAGACCCATAAATGCAAACTGAATTGCATTTGCCTTTTTTTTGGTATGGGAATAACCCTGTAGGCTGGAGCCATTGTTTTGAAGGCATTTAACCTTGACCTTATTATCCATTCATTTTGTCTCCCTTTGATCATTTTCTTGGCAAAAAGGAGATTGTGAATGCCATGGCCACCTTCATGCCAAAGAGTGAGTGCCTGACTGTGTCAAATGGGAGTGGGTGTTTGAGGAAAGGGGTGGTGAGGTTCATGTTTTACTGCATCTGCTTGCTTGTGAGGAGGCACCATCTATTGTGTCCACTGAAGCACTGACCTAAACATTTTCCAATTTTCTACACGTGAAGATGCCAAACTAAATTAACAGCCGGCACAAAACAATGAGGCAGTGTAGTCAGCCCTGGCAATCAATGAAGCACCCACTGTGTTTGTCTTTGAGTCTGACTGTCTTCTCACTAATAGACATTATAAATCATCTGTTTATTTGAAGAAAATACAGCTTTTAAAGGGACTTGTTTTCAGCCAGGCAATGCAGTGGTATAATGTTTCCTAAAAATAGAGGAAATCAAGAACAGAACTGACTGATGGGAAAGCGTGAGACATGTGAGGAATACATGTGGAAGTATACCGGATGAGGGGAAAAGAATGATGAGACGTTAAAAGTGAAGAGTGTAGTGTAAGAGTAAGGGAGGGGTAAAGGCTCAGGATGAGAGGTAACTTAAGGGTGGTAGAACAGAGAAGTAGGTTCATTGTCAGGCAGTAGAGCGCCTAGATTAGATCACAAACCCTACTGTTTTACCAGAGCAATTTGCACAAAGACCTGAGAAAGAGACTGAGAAAAGACAAGGGAGCAGGGTATAGGGGCATTGTGTAATCTTAGAATAGCCCATTGAAGTGTTGTGCAGAGAGCAAAGGGCAAAAACAGGAGGTGAGAAACAATTTCTTACAAATTACATTTATATGCAGCTATTCTCTATCAATGATTGGCATTCAATGACACTTAAAAGTTATTCTAGGATGAGCTTCCATCACAACAGCTTGTCGTCTATCAGACGGGAAGACTTCCTAAAAGCGTGAGATCAGCTGTTGCCACCTTTCTCCATAAGAAAGGAAAAGATAATTTCCAAAATTCGCAAAATATTTTGCTTCAATCCATATTTGTTGCCGTTTAGCCTTTCAAAAACATTTTCACTACGGTCAAAACCTGTTTACTCTCTCGCATGCCTATGTATTAACCGAGCAGTCTAGCAGCAATCTAACAGCACAATGAATTACATATCATCATAATAACACAAAATCAGATGTAAAACGCACATTGGGAGTTGTGCTCAACATCTCTTACCTTTTGCTACACACAGGCACACAATATAACTTTGATTTTTTTTAAATCAAAGAACAGTAAAGAGACTTGAAAAACCCACAATAATACAGAGCATGATAAAGGGGTTCACACACACCCCAACAACCCTCTTTGAGTTCACAGAGAGTTCATTCATTTTCAACTGTGAATGTCTGTCCAAGCCTTGGTGGTGGTCCAACTGTCAGTCAGTTTGTCTCTTCACAAAATAAACAGGACTTTCACTTTAAAACAAAAAACATAATCCATTTTTGCAACTGTATGGTTAGTTAATTGACAAAAAAACAATACATAAAAAATGAAAGGAAAAAACGTTTTCTTGACAGAAGTGAAGGAAAGAGTTGACAAAAGTTGACAGAGGTAGAATTAATTTAGTCTTGTGTAAGAAACAAGTGCAAGAATAAGTGTGTTGTTTATGTTGTCCATTCTACTCACAGTAATGGCAGCGTATTATTAGCAGAGACAATGAGACTCGGGAGCCAATAATGCCAATATTCAGAGAAGCAAGCAATTTCCACATTCCAATACAAATTTTTGTGGGGAAAAGTAGAGTATTTGAAGTGAGGTCGCACTATGACTTTGCTTTTTCTATCACTGTCAGCTGTAGGCTATAATCTGTCCAAAGAGACATCAGTCTGGAAATGTGACATGAAATTACCCACAATCCCCTTCTGCCCTCCCATCAACTTGGCAGTTTCCCAGCCCCTCCAGAGTTGCAGGATAATTTTGGTAGGAATTTCAAGTGAAATTGTGTGTGCTTTGTGTGTGCGTTGGCATGCAAGTGTGTGAGAAGGAACGAGAAAGAGATAAGTTGTATACTCAGGTTGAAAGATTGACATTGAATGGAATGGAACTTTCTTCCTGAGGATAAGGACAGATAGGTGGAGTCCAACAGCACAAACATTTCCCTGTTTCTGCTTCATTTGCAAAGTCATTATAGTCTAGTCTTAGTGCAAGTGATTTGACAGTGAGGGTAAACTCTTCAAGTGCCTCATTAACTACTTTATGAACTTCAGCAACATTCCTCCCTTAATTTGTCAGCTTTTGTAACAGTATATGACAACTTGTGGTAAAAATATTTCTGCTTTGAAGACTAATTTACCTTTGAATTTGACCTCAAGGCTTTGCAGTCACATTCAGGCTCACCAATCAGACACTGATTTCTCTAAGGCTCTGCTAAAAGGCCTTACTTATGTCTTTCAGGACTTGATTGTACTAATATATTCCTGAAGTAAGTTTTGAACACCTGGCTTAGTCCCCAGACTAAAGTCAGGCCTCATCTACTTTCCATCTGTCTGGCTGTGGGGCCCAGATGTGCTGACCAGCAAAAGTAATGAAGGCAAGGTAGAGAAAGCAGAAAATCAGGACAAATGCAGAGTGGGATGAAAGCTTAACCTCTCATAGCGACATTTCTATAAGAAAAGACATTTTCTGAGAACATTTCAAACAAGCATTTTTGTTTGTTTTGGGGCTAAATGTTGTATACTGTTGCACAATATTTCTTTCATAACTTATTCATACTTGGACACGTAATTCATGTAGAACACAACTTTTACTGTAAATATAATTTCTACCATCACTTCACAGAACTGATATAGGGAAGGGCAAACTAATCTTCTCTGATAGGCCTGCATTCATTATCCACTGTCACTGGTGATTTATGAGTCTTGCTGTGCGGGGTACTGGCAACCATATGTCTGCTCATCCAGGATCCGTCCTATTAATGATGTTCCAAAGACACTATAAACACACTGAATGAACGTTTAATGGTATTGACGGCACCAGAGCTTTTCCTCTCTTCAACTCTCAGCTCTGCTAAACATAACAGAAAGACAGAAAGAAAATGCTCTGTAAGGCAATTTTGAGTTCCAGTGGCTGGTGTTGCTGCCGAACACGGACAGAGAAATTACTCTATTTCAATTGTCCATCAGTCAGCGTGCTATTACGTTGAAAGAGAAAATCCCATTAGCTTCAAAGATGTCAATTAGCTGGTGGCTAATCTAAAATTCATTTCCATTGTGTTGAGTGGCTCATTATCTCGTTTACTACCATGAAAATGATAGGATGCACATCATCAGCACACTGGACACCCCATGTAAAACATTTGCATAAAAACGTTCTAACGCCACCTTGTAAATGCTTATCTTGATAGTCTGGTCAGTTTAGAGCCTTTCCTTAAATAACTGTAGAGGAGTCAGAGACTGCTTTTTTCAGCAACTCTTGCAGGTGATTACATATGAATATCTGTGTGTGTGTGTGTGTGTGTGTGTGTGTGTGTGTGTGTGTGTGTGTGTGTGTGTGTGTGTGTGTGTGTGTGTGTGTGTGTGTGTGTGTGTGTGTGTGTTGGACTCCAGTCCATCTGTGCTGGGTTGTTCCCTGCTCTGTAGTAAATGTTGTCTGTTCTGGCAGGGAGTCCATGTGAAATACTGTGAGGGTGACGAGGCGGGTTAGAGTCACGCTCTGTTACTTGTCAACCCACTTCAGGTCTCCTCCCTTCCCCCAGTGGCCTTCTGGGTCTCTGTGATCATGGACAACTCAGGCATAATATTAATAACTATGTATTAAACAACTCAATATACACTGACAGATTTATAAATTGTCACCTAAATCCCTTTGACCCCACTGTTGAGAAGAGGTCCAGGCCTTTGCCAATATACTATAGGTAATAGCCCTGTGACACTCTTTTACCCTCTCCTGCCTCATCTTCCCTGCTGCTGTACCGGCAGAAAGAGAGGGGATGGGCTGGGTCACGGCTGCAGCCTCTGCCCGACAATCTACAAAAAGTTCCAAATCCTTAAAATATAGTCACAGCTAAACAATTAACAGTTTTTATTAATATTAAACCTTTATTTAACCAGGTAATCCCATTGGGATTAGAAAATCTCTTCCCCGAGGGAGCCCTGGCAAAGACAGCAGCAATAAGACGCTGACCTGTTAATAATTCTTGAACTGTTCTGCAGCTTGTACTCACTTGTACTGAATGCTTTTATTCGGCATTGTGTTTGATTAAATGTGGTCACATATAGGCCGCTATAAACACACTATAGCATTTGTTATTACTTTTGGTGTGGTCTGAATCTGCCGTAGGAGGCTGCCTGAACGCTGCGGGGAGAAAGACTTCCCAAGACTTTTTTTTAATCTCGTTCCGCTAATTGACACATTCGGGTGATGCTTTCCCAAATTAAATGTTTGGAGTGTATCCACAGATATACCTGACTGGAGCTGAACAGTGTCAGCATACAGTTTGACACAAATCATATGAGCTCGACTAACCTAACCGGGCTAAGCCGACTAGCATGCTAGTGCTGACAATAACTGGTGAGCTGGCGAAATTTTCAGGGGGAAAAGCTTCAGAATTTTAATTTTCCGTGCGTGAGAGGAGTAGACATTGATAAGCTATTTCGAGAGTTTGAATTGCTGGTCGTACCGAACAGAAAACGCCTAGATAACCCAACGGATGGTACGAATAGATGTACCGTTCCACCCCTAGTATTTATAAAAGAATAAAAGTGTATGTAAAACACATATCGCATGGCAGCCTTTTCCCCTGCAGAGTCATGCTATGCTAAAATGATGGACATGTCTTTCATTGGATCCATTTAGCGCTCATTGATCTCATGATTACCATGTTAACTGAGCTGTCAGCTTTGGCATCTGGCATCACGGATTCAGGCAGGGGGAAAGAAACAAGGGAGGCAGGCCCACTTATCATGCATGATCACACAATCTCTATTGTCTCTCTCTGAAAGCTAGCCGGCTTAATTACGTGCTAAAAACGTCTTCGAACAAACTCCTTTCATAAAGTAATGTATACCTGTCCAGTCTTGTTTAGTTCAAGCGGGATTACAAATCTGAATACAAACAGTTTGTAAAGACACTCATACGTTTCAGATGAAAACATCTGATTGCTCAACATATCACCACTGTTTACTGCAAAAGCCACCTGATGGATTAGTGGATCAGGAGACAATTTCAAAAAATGAACTGAAAGGAGAAAGCACTAGACATGATTTTGAAAGCGTCGACAACTGAGTGATTGTTTTGTCAAACTGTCAAATATGCCTATCCTCCACTAGATTTAGATGAAGTGAGAAACTGCTCTGAATGTGACCACCACCAAAGGTTTAATGAGACTATTTTAGGCCATCTTGGGCTCACGTTTATTATGCTGTAAATCTGGAGCAAAGCACAGAAATAAGGCTCTGCATCTTTCTTTCTCACGCACAAAGAGCAAGAGAGAGCATCATAAAAAATGTATGCAAAAAAGTTTCAGGGATCCAAATTTGTATTAATATTCTAATCAAAAGCCTTTAAGTCTGATTAGAATATGAAAAAAACAATGCAATTATATTGATTAAAGAAATCAAAACTTAAACCCACTTGATTTGTGGCGCTGCCGACCTATATTTGGAGTTTGCAGCAAACTTGCATGATTATTGCCCACAAGAATAACCGTCATAAGCGTTTGCTGTCATGAAGAGCAAGTAGAAGTTTGTATTTAATGAGCCAAAACAAACAAAACCACTATAATGGTCATTTTTATAATTCTCCATTTGTCTTTGTAAAAATAAAGGGTTTTAAACATTTTATAATTTTAAACAGATATATACATTTCTTTCTGTGATTCTTTTTGTGAGGAACTAATAATGTTAACAAATATAGATTTAATCAGAATATAGTTAGTTAACTAGTAACTATAGTTTCAAGCTAATAAGTTGAATGCCGATTACTCAAATGTTTCCTTCAACCTCTGTGTGACTCAAGATCATTGCTTGATTTCCAATGTGAGAAATGAGATATAGAAAAGGAGTGAAATACAGAGCCAGACAGGACAGTGTCCACAGACCCAGAGCAGAGCCCCAGGTAACAGATGGAATTCATTGATTTGGGATATATCTCTATTGGCCAAGTCCAAGGTCAGTGAACCTATAGCATCTACCTGTGAAGTGTTGTAGTAGCATTCATGACAGAGTTTGCATAAAGACATCAGTATTTTGATCAGGGTTTGTGCACAGCACACACTCCTTTCACTCTCGTGTTTTCCCCTTTGACACACCAACACTCTATTCACTGTGGTACCCAAGCTTTATACCCCCCCTCCGTTTTTCATATCAGAATCTGTCCTGCTGACGCTGATCAATGGCAGTGCCGATGTGGAAGATGGAGAGAACAACAGAGGTATTGACAGCAAGAATGGATTTTGCAGGAAGCTAGTCGGCACAGTTGCACAGTGAATGAGACCAACAGTCAGGTGTTGGTTTGTCAAAGCAAATTACTTACTTTATCCATTTCTCATTTTCCCTCGCCCACCACTCTTCCAACTGTGATGAACAGTAATGTGCTTAAATTGACTTCAGTGATTCAGTATCATAAATGGAGGCAGTCATCACAACCACAAACAACCATCCACAGTAAATTGCATGCTGTTGTGTCTTGAAATTATAAATCTCCTTGCAGTCTAGCAACAGGGAACGACAGTCTGGTGCCTTTACTGTAAATAACCTCAAACATGCATGTAATGAGAGTATAAGCAATCTTTCCATGATAAAGAATAATCTTGTCAATACTCATACAAACGATTCTCTGGTTGAGTCAATCTCTTGGCTACATTTAGCTTTTTCAACAGACATTACTGTAAATAAATGTATGCAATTGTGCTGATAATTCCTCTCTTTCACTCTGACTTTGACTGTTAATAGTTTTACTTCAGAAATAAAGTTGTGAGTACTATTTATAAAAGTTGTTAATGTGTCACTTTATTCGATTTTAATTGGAGCTGTGCCTAAACCGGCGGGCTTTCAGTTTGATAATTCCAATGTTTTGGTCGGTCACATTGACACGTGTCTGCTGCCGCCGCTTTGCATGTTTCCATGAACCCATGGTGTAAACAGTCGGCTGGTAAAATCATGCTAATATTTCAAACACAGCCGAGGGACACATGGCCTGGCTTAGCGGACTTATTTTTATTTTCTCGAAATATGCAAAGAACACACAAAGACAGACAGATAGAGATTCCTTGCTTTATAGTAAGATGTAAATATTCAAGCTAACAGTGTACACAAGGTGTGTATTTAACGAGTCATGCTTATTGGTGTAGCCTGATGAAGAGACGAGACAAAATTATGCACACACACACACACGCAAAAAAAGGCAAACTACTTTAATTTCATGTGGACATGGCCGATCTATTGTTTCAGCCACAGATGGCTCAGGCCAAAGTGAAGAAGTGAACACACCTGTACAGTATTTCATTGGCAATAAATGATGAAACATCATTTAACATACAAAAGAAATAAAGAATATATACCTATACTTTTGGTGCATCCATCTGTAACCATAACACTGACCAGATGTTTCCAGTTGCTATAGAAAGTCGAAATTATGAGATACTTTAACACAACAGTCATAGAAACAGCTGTTTGGCAGGTTACCCTACATTTGACATATAAATGTATTGTGAGTACATTGAAGACTACTTTAAATGTGACTTTACAACAGATGAAATACTTCAATTGCTTGATGTTTCACATGGGATTGTACTGAGCAAACGCACCCTTGAATAGAATTTTAAGCAAGAAGCAGCTCTGGAGTAGAAAGAATAAAACCGATGTGGCTGAGGTGGCAACCTTCAATAAACAGCAACTGGAAACATCTGGTCAGTGTTATGGTTACAGATGGATGCACCAAAAGTGTTGCAGTGGTGCATTTTTTTATTTTTTTTGCTGGCGGAAATGGGCTTCCATAAATAGGAGACATAAAGCAAAGATTGTATTTCAAACTAATCCTTTAGTTGTGAATGTAATATTTTGTGATCATACTTGAGAGATAGACGGGGAAAATTGTCTGGTATGTATGTGGCAGGTTAATCAGGACATGGTGACTTGTTTTTTCATCAAATAAATACAGGTGTATGTTTGCCTCTTTAACTTTCCCCAAAGAAGACCATCTGAGGTTGAAACAATTCCAGTCATATCCACATCAATTAAAAGAGTTGTGGGGGGGGGGGGGACAGAAGTCTGCGTTTTATTTATTTGTTTTATTTGTCTTGTTTCATGGAACTGAAACACCTGTTATATGATGCTAACTGGATAAACAATTTTCAGATTGTATTCACACAGTTTGCATGAGAAATATCAAGTCTGCATATATCAACCAAGTCATTGTTATGGACCCCCAGGGACAAAGGCAGGATATTATTGAATATCAGTGGGGCACTGCCACTAGCTGCTTGAGGAATAACTCAGACTGCAAATAATGCATTTCAAGTTTAGTTGGCCAATGGACTAGCTAAGCAGCTTGGACTGCATTGATGCATTGAGGCCTTTCCGCAAGAGAATTCTTTTGAACTGCTAAGGTGGAGGTGAAGTGGGGAGATTTTACAATGAGAAAAGCCTGTTGTAAAAAGCTGGAGTCACTGTCTACACATATTGTCTATCAAGTCTTGTATGTGGTATGTCTGAAGGAACACATGCCGTGTTTAAGCATGGCCCACACATAGAAAATGCAATTTAGCCTAACACAGTCAATCTGTCTGTCAATCTCAGATGTATTGATCGTTCGACAGTGATACATTGCCACCTCTCTGATTTATTTATATTTATTTACTGTATTTTCAACTGTCTCACAATACTATTATTATTATTATTATTATTATTGTTATTTCAAAGAATTCCTCATAGTCAAATGTTCTTGAACATATAGCGACCTCCCTCCTGTCTTCCGACAAGATGGGCTGCTGGTAGAAGCTACTGAAACATACATAGTAGAATAAGCCTGTAAATTTGGAACTATTTGGTCAAACTGCATCTCTTCACTTTTCCTTCTACAGTACCTGCAGGGTGGCTGGATGTCTGCCCAGGAGCAAAGTCAAGAGAAATCTCTTCATTGCTGGATTTTTCTTAAGCACACGGTGAGCCCACACCATACAAATGGTATGGATGGACATGGAAACTATTAAGTAAATTGACCAGTGGTGCCTTGACTGATGTTGATGAATACACCCTAAATCATTTGTGTGACTGTCTTTGCAGGTGAAAAAGGCTTTAACTCTCTATGATGAATGCATGCCTAGTGCAGACTGTTCTAGCTAATAGAACTGCATGGAAGACGGATGGCAAACGTTTCAAAGGGCAGAGTTCATGTTCAAAATCATCATCATGCATCTTAGTAGACCACAGGCTTATTGGACAAAACACAATTCACTCTCCAAACCTGAAATAAACTGTCTGGCTAAGTTTAGATAATATCTATTACAGAAAATAAACAAATAAAGACTTCTTATGAATGTGCCGTACTGACTTTAAATAGCTCAGCTCATCCATCTTGCAGATATGCAAAATAAAGCAGAGGAACATTTAATGAGCCCTTTGCAAGACGTGGACTGAGTGTCTGGCTTGTTACTGGAAACAGCTTTGTTACCAAACTGTTGGATGAAATGAGGCAATGGTTGAGAATAAATACAACCTTACAAATAGAAAATGTATCTTACGTAGAGTGATATACTTCTGTACTAAGTTTGAATTGTGTCGTCTACCTGCACTCTGTAATATCTCTGCACAGTGTATATGTGCTGTCTGCTGCAACAAATAAATCCTGTAATATCTCGTACACTGAATTTAAAGGGGACATATCATGAAAAAGAATTACTTTTTCGGTGCTTGTGCACAACCATTTGTGTATCTGGAGCGCCTACCAACCCACAAACTGTGGGGCTGCTTAGATTAGGAAACTTGATTAAATGACTCATTCAGGTTTGGCTCCCCTCCCTATGTCACATGCAGGCTCATGAGAATATACCGCCCCCCCCATCTGAGTATCTTGACCCATGGCTTGAATCTTTCACGTCTTCTCCAATACAGCACGGTTTTCATTTTGCAAATTATGGACCAATTTAGAGCGAAATAGATAATAAAGCAGGTTATACTTTAGGGCGGGGATTCCTTGATTGATAGGTCGCTACCACGACGTTGTTCCGGTCTGGGAGTTGTCCGTGTTTTCATCTTATAACTTTGTACCTTTTCAGTGTGGTTTTTTTCAGCCCTGATGGAAATGTCACAAGGATCCAGTGTTGCAAATCTATGGTGCACCCACTCAACTTGCTTTATTCTTTATATTAGGTATGTGGTCATTGCTTTTGTACTCTGAGTGTAACTAAACTACTTGATTATGTGGCTGAATTACGCAGAATTTCATTGGCATCAATGTATTTTTGACAAGGATAAAACGTGTCTGCACCGCACATGTGATGTTTCTCAATTATGTGCATGCAACACCAGCGGTGCCATGGAGCAGGCTATGAACTTGGTTAGGGAAGTTACCCTAAGTATAGTTCTCATGTACAATAGTCTTTTCTAGTCAACAAGCAGATGGAGAGTACAGTGCTAACCCAGAGGCCACCAGGGATCAGCTGTCCGGCGTACTTGCTGTCTTCGATACACTGACGGGCAGTATTCCCACTGCTGCTGTAGAAATGATGATACAATTGTCACAGCTGGTGCGATTTGCCATTTCAGACTTTCTGTAGATTCACAGCTCTATTATTTTGTTTTTGTCGTGGCTGATAACAGGCTGTGGCACTGTCATGAACTTGTACTGATTTAAATTTGCCACTTGGAACACTCTGACAAAGAGCATTTGAAACTGCATGGCATGTATGGAAAATTAACATTACCTGTTAAAATACACTAAATATCATAATGTGTGTCCAAGGAGTTTTAATATAAACCCCTCTGCAGCTGCTTCCCTGATCTGACCCATCCTTTTGATTAATATCCTCAACGTAACTGAATCAGTTGAAATGGCTGAAATCATTAAGTTATTATATACTTATTATACAGGATATGGATACTAAGAGGACTATAGTAAAAATGTCTAAGTGTAATCTTTACCTTTGGGCATAAATGACAGGACACTGTATGTATTGGGATACTGTAATTTTTGTTGTCCACATTTCAAACAAATGCATTATCATGACCAAGTCACTCTGCTTAGATAGTGGGATTGAACCTTTCACTGAAAAGGTTGTTCCTCCTAAATGTTTATTTCATGACAGTTTTTTCACTTTACAGTAGAGAAAATGGCATTGTTGATGGCTCCATTAATGGGAAAAAAAAGAGAAGGTTTACCGCACAAGCAAATTTAAAGAATGGGCCTGTGACGCTTTAAATCAGCAGAATGAATGTCTGTAATAGAAGAAGCAATAGGAATACATACAAGCTGATGGCTTGCAGGGACATTGCATGCCAAAACAATAGGCTCAAAACAAGTACACAGTGTATCCTCCTGGCACATTCTGGAATAAATGGTACTTTCGAAATATTTGTGGCTTCATCTGCACCATAAAAAGCCATCTCTTTGACAGTTGCAAATTCTCTCTAATGCTTACTCTAATGTGAAAGCAAGGATCCGGGGGAACTGGTATAGGTGATTGGCAGATCCCGGAAATCATATGGACTACAAATACTTTCCAACATCAATCACTGACAACAACCCAGTGGAATAAATGCAACATGTTTACCAATTACTGTACATGGGCATCCATTCAGTGACAAACCCCAGCAGCTTTCATGGGAAATAAACGGATTGCCGCGTCCAACACTGTATCCAGTTCTCTTTATACATCCATTGTATACACAGACATACTTTTCCTAAAACCAGTAAACACTCTGCTGCTTCAAAAGAAAAAAAGAAAAGCATGTTACTCACTTAGGAATCATATTTTAGTGAATAGTCTTTGAACATATTAAAAATCCACAATGATTTGCTTCCGCTAGTACACATGCATGGTTCAATCCACCCACCCATCCCCACTGACACCTTCAGAAGGTGTCTGGAGGGACTCACTGAAATGTAAGACTTGTGCTTGAGGAGAAGTCTTTCATCCTTTCAAATCTACTAACTTTCTTAAATCCGGGACAGGTAACAAAAACACGAAAAGCAATATATCATCAGTAGGAGTGTATAGGCAGACGTTCAAAATTGACAAACATTATTCCAATAAAGTCTAATTGTGTATGCATTAAAATGGTCTGGCAGTGATGTTGTTTTCGTTATTTAGGAGATGGGTCGGAATAGCATCTGTCGGATTAATAAATAAAGATGAAATGCTACCAAGCTCTCTGGGAGAGATGGGGCGGAGCTGTATTCTTCGATGTGTGGGAGCTGAATGCCTCTCTGACAGAGAGGGATAGGCATTATCGTTATTTTGGTTTTAGGAATTGATTTGTTGCTTTGGCAAGGAGTGCCATGTTCATGCGGCAGTAAGAAAAAATAATTGATGCATAATCATGCATTAGCAACTGTGGAAAAAATCCTTTACCGAGGAGCACAGCCTGTTGGATGAGATCAAACCGCGGTAAAGGTAGTACAGCGATACTTTTTTTTTTTGCTGTTTTAATTCTCATTCATTGCTGTTCAACACATAAACTAAAATTGCCTTCTCTGAATTGATCAGTACAAAAAAGACTAAAAGAAACACCCCTGCAGACCTTTACTGAGCACTACTAGAGTGTCCTGAAGCTGACTCCAAGTGCACAATATACAACTGTTTATGTTAAATGGTAGAAGGTAATTCCTGAAGTTACAAGCTAGAACATCACAGCAGGATTAATAGTTTGGAGCCAGCAGAACTCTCTTCAGATACTTTGGGATCTACCATATTTTGAAAGCCACTCAGCTGAAGTGGCTCATTATTTAAGTTAATTTTCTTGCTTGAGGTTATTTCACCTTTTGGTGCTGACTATAGAGTATTCTCTTTTTAGAAATCATTCTAGTTTCCGCTAGTCCAGTCCAGTGGAGCTTTCCATAACTGTAAATTCAATGCTTCAATGTTGAAGACTTCAGTGTAAGGAAACTCAACTGTCATGTATCTGGGTAAGAGATGGATGATCGTAGTTGTCCAAACTTCTGAATGAAATCTGCCTGAGCCTGGACTAAAGCCTCCTCATCTATGTACACTGCCGGCCTCCTGGCTGCGACGAAGTACTGCACCTTCCTCAGGCTCCAGCCAAGGACGTACATGAGCAGGCCACACACAGCTGCCGTCGACCTGCCTACTCCAGCGTTACAGTGAACATACACAGTGTGACCATTCTCCAAGAGGCCGTGAAGCAAAAATACAGCCTGGGGAAGCATCCGGATCCGACCTGCAGAAGAAGAAAATAACACACAATACATTTAGAGGGAAAGGCTCGCGACATTTTATGTCTTTCTCATCACAATAAATACAAGAACAAAACCGACAATGTGTTAGTTCGTCTCTATACTTTGACATTTCCTTACTCTTGTTTGTGGCATTCAGCCCCTAGCCCATTCATTCCTACTGAATTCAATCTTTACAAACTAATCACAAGTGTATGTTTTTAGTTTTTTTCCTGGGCAGCGTAGCTTTTTATTAACAAACATTAGGCTTTAGATACACAGATAATACTTAGTAGGATTAATTCATTGTTGGTTTTGGTATTGTTTAAATGGTATTGATAAGAACAATATAGAATATTGTCAGACTTATTCTTAAACATACCGTGACCTGTATGGATTAACTACAATGTTTAATACTTTGCATCACCTTTGGAGAAGACACTTAAATATACCATAAAGGACTGTCGGCAGTTGTTTGCTTCAAGCCACCCCATGCATACTTAAAATGTACATTTATCACAATCCTTGTGCAGGTTGCTGGATCTCGAGTAAAATATCACATGTCAGGAATAAACTACAAGTAGTAGGATCTCTATCTCGGGTAAATTTGTTTAGACTTTGGTTTACCAAGGGCATTCTTTCTTTACTTAAATTCACTGTAGAAGTATATGTGGCACTTCTTTTGTGACTTACACAACACATGAGATACTATAGTGTAACATTCTGGTTAAAGGAAACACATGGAAGGTGATCAGTGGCCATAGTAGGCTATAATACCATCAATTATCACAGATTCTTTCAACTTGGACTTGACTAAATACTGTTATTATTATGTATTTATTCTTCTATGTCCCCAGAATTCTCCTTACCCTCAGTGCTCATGTCAGGCGTGGGTATCCACACGTACACCAGGCCACAGTCTTTGTACAAATGCATCATGGTCTCGGGGGTCATGGCTTCTCCAAGGTTGCGCCTGCAGCCTTCGGAGTTGTTCACCACATCACACTCTGTCTGGAAGTTCATCACTGCAGTAATCCCCAATTCATGCTTCATCTTTATAGTCACGTGTTCCACCTGTCGAGGGCAGCTGCCCAGCCAAATATGTGGCAGCACCCTGGGGGCAGTAAACAGAGATGCATTCACCATTTCTGTTTATGTCATTATTATGTTGTTACACATGCTGAACCAGTGGGGCTTGTGAAATGACTGACTACACAATAAAAGAAAGGCAAGATAATGTACAGGTGGATATTATCAGATAACACAGGATCAGAATGGATATGCTTTTCAAGAGTAGTGTAGAGTGATGTTTTTATTGACTCCATTTAGTGCTCTTCTAGTAGATGGTTCTTTGCTAACCCAACAATGTAGGGATATACTTTTTGGAAAGGATGTCTGTTTTGTCTCCGGTGTTCAGTTGTATAAGTTTATTTTATAAATTGACTCTTGTTCAGTTCAAAAGTAAAGCTCATTGCAAAAAGGGTGAAATAACCTTCAAGCCTCCTCTCTAAATACCAGCATGAGAGACCAGGCACCTGCTAGACGGTGAGTTAAGGGGATTGCAGATATCCCCCAGATATTGAGTAAATTACATCACGACTGCTCATGTGTCACAGATGTGTGTTTATAGTCTGTGAGGCAGGCACATCAGAGGGGTGGTGTAACGGTGCATAAAACAGTCAGACATGGTGGGAGACTGTTGTTGTTGTTGTCAGTGGATGAAGGACCAAAGACAGACATTCATCCTCTGGGCACCATAGATATCTGCTCCAAATTTCACAATCCACGTAACAGTTGCGGAGATATTGCAGTATGGATCGAAGTGGTGGACTGACTTACTAACTCAACAGACATTGCCCTCCCTAGTGTTTGCTTTCCCAGTCGTACATTTCTGGAAACTTTTAAAAAGGGACAACACATTCTGAGTGCTCTAATAGGGTGCTGAAAATAAATCTGGATTCTCAAAACCTACAAAAACGTGTAGAATCAATGCCAGACAGATTGCAAAAAAGTGTTTGAACAACAAATTATGTTTTGAGGATTCCTTTTTAAATTCTCTGATAAACGTTTAGCTCTATTTTGACTGAAGCATAGAGGGATTTTTATTCAACTATTGAGCCTGGAAGCTTTACACATGATAACATGACAATGATTTTCAAGTGACAGACAGCATTTATAACTGAATGGGAGAGAGCAAGGTCAAAAAACAAAGGAGTGAGCCGGCCTAAGAGGGTGATTGCGGCTTTGTCTGCCCTGTGAGAGAGTGACAACTTCCATCAAGAGAGGGCAGTGTGACATGACTGCCCCGTCCTTTTAGCACGACAGTCATGTCAGCAGCAGAAGAAGTTGCTCGAACTGATCTAGTATCACAACAACGCAGAATTCAAACTTGGACTGAGAACTTACTAAAGGAGATTGGTTATGTTTGAAAACCGTAAGGAAGATAAGGGAGGAGGAGCTGATCAGCCCTCTGTGTGGTTCAAGAAGCAATCACACTTCAGCATGGAAATTCATTGGCCCTTGGGGATCTCATTATTTTTCAGTATTATTAAATGTAGTACACACGTCGGATTTCACATCACAAAGGCAGAAAACTTTCAACGAGCATCACATTTCATGGGGGGGGGGGGGGGGGGGGGGGGGGGATAGATGGATCTCAATTTGTACTTGCTACAGGCTACAAGGAGAGTACTTTGACAGTTTGCAGGTTTAGGGCTTTCTTTTGTTACTGGAAAGTGCAAATGTCCAATAATTCTGAACGCATAGTATAAAACATATCTGACTGCTTTTGTAATGTTTTAATACTTAGTTTACCCACACAGACCAAGTGCTCTATTTAATTGGGAGGTCAAAGTCAAAGCTCAGCAACAACAATAAAAACACCCCGAGGCTCTGATGCTGGCAGGCATCTTGCTAAAGTACACCTCACCAGTTTGTATTGAGGTTACAGGACTGACTCTCTGTATGACGCCCATGCTGCCCACTTCTAACAGTCTAAAGTCATGCAACCAACTTATTGACCCTCTGATTTCTAAAATCTTTTCGCGGAGACTGTGGCTTGCCATACTTGTTGAATGAAATCTAGATACTCACGACATTCCCATACATCATCAAACTGAATGCTTTGGCTTTTTTTTGGCTGTTGTACTTTATTACCTGGAGAAATGAATGGCCCTCTGACCAGCCACACTGAAGTAGAAGCTGGTGGTGTGTTTCATCTCATCTGTGTGTCCTGTTTCCTCTATCCAGTGACCAATCGGATGGCAGTACACTCCATCCACCATGTTCCTCTCATCATATGAACAACATCTGTCATGGCTCGGACCACTACCTGGTGACAAAGAGGGGACAGCCTTTCAGCAGGTTAGTGACCATATATCTATTCTAGAATTTTTGGGGACATTTAGTGATCATGAAGATGTTTTAAAGATTTCTTTCCGAAACAAACACAGGCACAACATATACTATGTTGCGTTAAACAGGTAAACACCTGATTAAGCATCCTAAACAAAAAGAGAAAAATAGGTCTAATAATAACAACCAGTGGTGGAGAGTAACAAAGTACTTTTACTTTTGAGGTACTTGTAATTGTATTGAGTCTTATCTCTTTCTGCTACTGAAGACTTTCACTCCACGAAAGTTCAGAGGGAAATTTTACTGCACTACAGTACATGAATCTGATATATTTTAATTAAATAGAAATCACATGATCAGCTTATAAAATATGATGGATTTTTACAAACAACCCAACAGTATATAACATATAATAAGATCCAGCTCAACCAGCTACAACATTGTAACAGTAATATAATATGATTAACACTGAATGGGGCCTTTTGGCATTCTGAGTCCATTTACTGTTGCGGATAATACCTTTGTACAGTTAAATTACATAAATTACACTTAGGTATAATTTTGAATGCCGCAACATTACATGTGAGATTATATTTTAACACTGGGGAATGCTGCTAACCGAAACGTCTTGGTAAAAACACTTTTATTGTATGCACGGAAATCCACGAGCCACTGAGCATTTGATAAATAACAAGTGTCACTTCACCGCCATCATGTGGCAGTAAGGATGGATTACACAATATGAACCAAACATGGCGGAGTTATTTTCGTCTTTTGCCTGAAACGTTACTTCCGATGGGATTTACATTAAATCTATGTGACGTCTCAAAAACAATTTCCTTTTGCACGCGGCTGAATCTGTTGCACAGCATCAGAGTATTGATGTATGTATACCTTCCAAGATACAAGTGCCGCGGACTCTTTTGACGAACTTGAACCACAGGGTGTCTTTGAAGGGCTCTGCCAGCTGCACGTCGCCGATCCACAGACACGGTTCATGTGTTGACAGCAGGAGCTTCTGTGAGGCTCTCATCTGAACCGCTCCGCGCGGGTCCCAGTTGCCCATTTCCTCACGCGAGCCCAAAATATAAACCTTTACATCCGAAGACTCCGGAGTGAGAATGACACCGAACCTGAATAGCATTGCTGCCACCTTAACCAAATGATGTGTCCTCAATCGTTTAGTATGGCGGGCTTGGGTTATTATAGTCTATATTGTAGCTCTTGTATTCAGTCTGCGTGGCCCATTGACTGTAATCTGTAATCTAAAAATAAATCGGATAGTGTCGTTTACAGCAAAGAAGGGGGAGAAAGAATGAAGTCCCACTCTGTCAGAATTACCGCGCGCCATACATCACCCATATCAGAGTGAACTCTTTAGATCTCAATAGGTAGATTCACAGATCTCGATAGATAAATAGATAGAGAGATGGATAGATATAGAGAAGAGGTCTTCAACAAGGGGTCCGCGACCCCTAGGGGGTCCGCGAAATTTTTGGTTGATTAGACCAGTGATTCTTAACCATGGGGCCGCGGCCCACGATTGGGCCGCAAACGCCACCTAGAGGGCCGCAAAAAACTTTCAGTTTTGCACCTGTGGGCCGCGAGGGCCGCGGGACCGCATAGGTTATCAATTGAAGACACATGAGATATTACTGTTCTCCATGAGACGCTCAGTTACAATATAGCTTCCCACCACCTGGTGGCGGTAATGAGTCAGTCAGTTGTTTAACAAGCTACAATAAGGAGAAGAAGACACTCAGCTAGCCGCTAGCCCAGGCATGGGCAAACGGCCGCTGGGCTTTTTAATCCGCCCGTCAAATATTGGTACAAAATTGTCCAAACTGTAATAAAGACTAGGGCTGGGCAGTATACCGGTTTTAATTTCCCGTATGATATGAATTATTCACACTCCATTATACCGGTGCATAGCCAAAACAACTGCTGTTAATGCACAGAGGTCAACGCTAGTTGTCTTATATGTATTGAGAGGGAACCCTAGTCATGGTCATAACTTTATAACACAACAATTAACAACCCACAACTAATGCTCTTTAACAGAGAAAAACACAACAGCACACAACAGTCTGTGACACATAAACAATTTGTAACACTAATAATTGTACATTTATAAAATTTCACCGCCGAACTGCATGCTGGGTACAGCTCGCGAGCGAGCCTGCTTGCTAGCACAACAGTCTGCTAACAGCTGGGAGAGGCTCCGTCGCTCCAGTAACATTACATTAAAGAACAGAACAGAGCGATGCAGGATGAACAAAGACAGACCGGAGCAGTGTTACATCAGTGTTACATAATTTAATGAATCATAAACATTACACGATTTAACCACTAGAGGGCAGCAGTGTTACATCATTTAATGAATCATAAACATTACACGATTTAACCACTAGAGGGCAGCAGTGTTACATCATTTAATGAATCATAAACATTACACGATTTAACCACTAGAGGGCAGCAGTGTTACATCATTTAATGAATCATAAACATTACACGATTTAACCACTAGAGGGCAGCAGTGTTACATCATTTAATGAATCATGAACATTACACGATTTAACCACTAGAGGGCAGCAGTGTTACATCATTTAATGAATCATAAACATTACACGATTTAACCACTAGAGGGCAGCAGTGTTACATCATTTAATGAATCATAAACATTACACGATTTAACCACTAGAGGGCAGCAGTGTTACATCATTTAATGAATCATGAACATTACACGATTTAACCACTAGAGGGCAGCAGTGTTAAATCATTTAATGAGTAATAAACATTACACGATTTAACCACTAGAGGGCAGCAGTGTTACATCATGTAATGAATCATAAACATTACACGATTTAACCACTAGAGGGCAGCAGTGTTAAATCATTTTGATGAATCATAAACATTACATGATTTAACCACTAGAGGGCAGCAGTGTTACATCATTGAATGAATGATAAACATTACACGATTTAACCACGACACTGTAGTGGTTAAATCCTGTTAAAGTCTGTAGCGAAAGTTATGGATACGTTTTTAAAAAGAAAAAATGAAGACGACAGTGGTGCCATACCTCCCCCCCCCTCCAAAGTCTAAATGTGTGCGCAAGTACAATCCTGACTTTCTTAACACTTTCAGTGTGTGGAATGTGGGCTAATGCTATCAAACGAAGCACTGAAGCCTTCAAAAATAAAGCGACACCTAGCGACGAAACATCCAACGCTCGTGGGAAAGCCTGTTGGGCTTCTTGTTGTGTATGCAGGTTTACATACACATGATAAATAAATGGCTTTGTGATCATCACATTGTATCATCTCATTTATTTGACAAGGGTTTTGCCTGTTCAACTCCGCGAGGACGCCGGCGTCCTCGATCCCCTCCCCTTCCGTTCCTACGGCTTGCTTGCGCAAACTACGTCACAAAACATGGCCGTGTTTGGTATCCCAGCATGCCCAAAATCCTCATCTTTGCAAAGAAATCATCGATTTTCTTTCATTTCTTATGGATTTTTCACAAAAGAAGCCCAAACACACACTGTCCAAAGTCGCCATAACCGCTGCAAGTCGGATCTTGCAGCATTTCGACGGAAAAAGACACATTACAGACCCAACAATGTGCTAGCGGATGTTACCATGGAGCTAGTAGCTTCAGAAAACGCTAGTACTTAAATAAACCTTATCTTTGTCTTCTGTAAGCCATCAACCAACGTATAACCTTGCGTAACTGAGCTACCCTAATACTCGATCGTGCGCTCTGTCGCAGCCATTACGCACAGTAAGTCCGCTACTTACAAACCATGTCTTTGACTATATATATATAGTTTTTGCAAAGGCTAAAAATAAAAGGAAAATAATATAATATCAAAATATAAAGGGAGAAACACCTTTAGTGTGTCAGAATATCATTTGGTTACCATGTGTCCATTTGGGTCTCCAAATATCCTTTTAGAGCTCAGCCTGGATCTCTTCATGGAAGAAATACTGTAGAATCGTCATACTTTGCCCAATCTTCAAATTTGAGGCAGTTGTTCACTGATAGTGTAGTTACAGCCCTATACTGTCATTTACCTGTACAGATACAGCCACAGGCAGTTATTTATACTGAAAGATACTTTTTTATTTTATGCGACAAAAATCTTCAATTTTGACTGACTCCAAAGGCCCACTGCTCTGTTTCTATATGACCTACAGGTTTTCTGACACGTTTGATGCATATAGTCACAGTGGTTCAGAAGCTACAGCCATTTTAATTTGGGTATGTCATTTTAGGCAGTTTTGCTCCAAAATAGGGGTGGAGTTGAACAGGTAACAATATAGTTATTGAATACAAATCAAACCAAGAGTGAGATCAATTAGTTAAACTAATAGTGTTAATATTTGAATGGGCCCCGGGACACTTTGTACTTGAAAAGTTGGGCCCCGAGGTCAAAAAGGTTAAGAACCCCTGGATTAGACAATTAAAAAAATTAGAAAAAATGTCCCCCCCCCCAAACATGAATCTTTCCATTATTTTAATAGTTCAGTATTGTATGCAAGATAACAGGTATGTTTATGCATGGCAGTGGCACTAATAGGCCATCACTCATTTTTCATTTCCACATTTATGTTTAAAATGAAAACGTCAATTTGAATAGCTTGTATGCATGATTATCATGCAATTGACAGACAATGTTGAGATTGGCATTGGTATCAGTTGACAAGGTATGTTTATAAATGGCAGCGGCACGGCCACCCTACTCACTGTACCTTGCACATGTTTAAAATAGAAACATGAATATATGAACCTGTGTATTATTTGAAAAGCTTAGTATTGAATGCACAATAAAGAGGTATGTTTAGACATGGCACTAGGCCCAGTTTAATATAAAACACAATTGTATACAATATACTGTATATAGTCGGGGGTCCCTGCTCCATCTCTCTATCAGTTTGGGGGTCCTTGGCCTGAAAAACGTTGCAGACCCCTGATCTAGAGGATTTCATTTAATGTCACAGATTGTTTACAGGAACTGTACACATCAGTGGAGTAGTTATTGGATGGATTAAAATGAGAGTGCGTGAGACGTGCAGGTAGAAAAACATGTCTGATACACTTGACATACATGGTTTAGACTTAATGATGACAATACTAATTACACAGGGCAGTGTTATAGCATATCAATATACACATAATGAATACAAATCACAAATGCGCGATGCATCCCTCCCTTCCCATCACCCCTCATTCACCTGTAAGATATTGTTTAGAAGTAATGGCCTTAAGTCAGTTATATGCAAAAGGTGAAAATAGAAAAGCAAGAGCAATAACAAACAAAACTAAAACACTTTACGTTACAGCTCGGTAATACCATATATATAGTATAGTATGATATATCAATAGTGGGGTAATAGTTTGATAATAAAGAGGTAATAATGAAGTGCCCCAGAGTACATTGCGATTGAGTACCTTGAGACCGGCCATGAGTCTTGCAAGATTTTGAGCCAAGAGAAAAGCTGATTATATGTCACGTTATTAAGGTTTAATATGTTTACATGCTAGAAATAACCCTTTAGATTCCCAATATGTGGTCAATTTATCCTAATAACAAGTGTGTGGAAATTTGCTGTGACCATTTTTGGAGAGAACATCAGCATTTGCTACCTAAACTGCTCATTTAAGTTATTCCTCAATATATGTATATGTAGAATATAATTCACACAAATATACAGGTACCCTATCATATGCTGACTTAACATGATACAGTATAGTCTTGAGTTTAGCTAATAACCCAGCATGCAAGACAGGTGTTAAAAAGGTATTGATATTGTTGCCTAATACAGAGAGATAAAAAAGGCTTATCAGGCTGAGCTAATTAGCAACACTGTTCTCGATCTCAGTAGGGTTCAGGTATCTGTAGGGTCTTTCAAGCTGCAAGTTTCTTGTTGAAATTGCTTCACTGAGGTCGGACAACTCTGCTTGAAATTCCTTCATCATCTGCTTTGGAGCAGGCTCATGGAATCGTTCTTCGGGGTATGAACCAAAGAAAACCTGCCAAAAGGACAAAACGAAAGCGTAAATCAGATTGACACAGTATTGTGCTTGGTACGATTTATTTTAAACACTTCAAATGTGGACGAGTTATAATGAGCGTTTATCATCACCAAACCTACCATGTCAGTGTACTTATGATTAAGTAGCCAAACCATTGCTGCAATGCGGACTGTCAAGTCAACATCTGGGAGGGTCTCCAAAATAGTCTTCATGCTTGACTGCCCCTTAGTGGTTGGAGGAGGTTTGCGCAGCAGGATTGAGCCATTTGGCACCCAGGAGTAGTAGTCAAACTAAGTTATGAGAGAAATTTCAATATGTAACAACTTTGATACAAAACTAATTCAATAAAATTATTTGAATGTCAAACATTACCAAAATAATTATGTAAATCTACATTGGGAATTCAACCTTTGCACCATTGTAATGCTCAGCGAAAGAAAGAAATGGAATGAATAATAAACAGATTGCAGACCTGCCAAATGTTCATAAATTTGAATTGTTAAAACAAACTTACACTTGATCAAACATCAATACATATTCCATTGTCCCAACTAATTACCTGTCCATTGTTTACAGCAGCATGTTGAACCGTCACTGTGAAGATCAGCATGGTGATGAATTTGATCACCTCCTCGACAGTTTGAAAGCTTGCTGGAAACCCTGTTGGTAGCACAATTACTGTGAGTTAATTATTGGCAATCCTTATCTTCGTTAAATATTAAAGGCTACTATTAAGATTTTATATATCTTGTGTTTACAAATGACGTCACAGCATGGGTTAAATACCTGAGGCTGTGTTTCCTAAGAAGCCATGTGTGAATATTTCACTGATCCATTCCTGCAGCTCAGTGTCTTTACATACTTCACTGTCTGAGGGATAGTAGTACTCCACTACTGCCTTCACAAACCTAGTGAACACAAAATAATTAGATTTCAAATGTTTGTATGTGAACAAGACTGAAAGACTCTCAGCTGTTGCTTGTAGAATAAATCGGTCTGGACAGATGTGATATTTATTGAAAGATAACCTGTTGATGATGTTCCACAGCTTCAGGCCATCATCTCTGTAGTAGAAGTTGGGGATGGATTCCAGTCCTCGTTCAGTGATGTTCTCTGGCAGACAGAGGGAGCTGAAGGTCATTTCAGAGAGAGCCCTTCTCATGAGCTCCGTCATTCCGTCATATCCAAGTGAACTCTAATAAATCAATAATGCACAAATAGTTACCATGAGACACATTTCTTGAAATAAAAGAATTATGCATTGCTTAAAAAGTCAAAGGTATAACTTCGTCTTGCAATGGTGCAATCTATTTGGAGTAGTTTGAATTTTCAGAAATATGTATTTTACAGAGCCATACTTTACTGAAAGCGCCGTCAGGTCCAAAAATAGATTTGCGGCTTCTCGTGTTTGTGTGCAGAGTGAACCGGAAGTGTGGAAACAGCAGCTGATCAGACAAAGGGAAATATTTTAAAAGTCATGTTACAATGCTTATTTGAGCAAACAACAGGCAGCACATCTTGTTTGTGTTGATCACCAAAGTAATCCGTAAGCTAACATTCTCATTTCAAATCTTATTTTGGATAGAACATTACAGTTATCTAAATAAAATGGTGGGGCTGGACTCCCAAACATATCTTGGTCTGCACTATTAAGACCGTCACTTACTAGAAAGACATACACAATTGGTTTACTCGGGAAAAGCGTCTCTGTTTGATGTGCCTTTCAATGTGCTGTCTTTTCTATACAAGTCTATAAAAGATACTCAAATGGTGGAGGGTCGAGGTTCACTTAAAAAATTTGAGGAATCACACGCAAATTTATTCTATAGTCTTAATGACTGCATATCAGAAGGGCAACATCCCATATAGATATAGTCATTAAAAAGTGGTCAGACTGTGGACTTCACGAACATAACATCAAAAACGCAACATTGGCAAACTCTAATAATCTGAACTGAAGTGAGAAATGTTTTCATGCTTCCAAGGGCAGATTTCTTCAGATACATGTAACTTCATGTTTAATGACTCACAAGGAATGTTAAAAACTGGAATAGCTCTCTCTCCGATACAGACAGGAAACATGACGGGACAGGGAGGGAATTGACAAGCAACAAAGGTTCCTGGCTGCAACTCAAACAAGGAACGTTGCTGTTTTATGGTGTTTCTTCACCAATTCATACTGATTTGTAAAAGTGTCATGCGGTTAGAAAAGTTCTCTCTAATACAGCATATATTAAATCATTCTATGTATAAACCTGAACAAATCCCTAAAAAGAAAAGAAAAACATTGGCAAACTCTAATAATCTGAACTGAAGTGAGAAATGTTTTCATGCTTCCAAGGGCAGATTTCTTCAGATACATGTAACTTCATGTTTAATGACTCACAAGGAATGTTAAAAACTGGAATAGCTCTCTCTCCGATACAGACAGGAAACATGACGGGACAGGGAGGGAATTGACAAGCAACAAAGGTTCCTGGCTGCAACTCAAACAAGGAACGTTGCTGTTTTATGGTGTTTCTTCACCAATTCATACTGATTTGTAAAAGTGTCATGCGGTTAGAAAAGTTCTCTCTAATACAGCATATATTAAATCATTCTATGTATAAACCTGAACAAATCCCTAAAAAGAAAAGAAAAAGGAGAAAATGAAATGAAATCGGATGTATCACAATAAATATTTTGTTGTTTTTCTGAAGGATGTTGAGCAATATGTGAAGCTACTTTCCAATTCGACTATACTTTCATATGTCATGGCATATTGTAATGGTTTTGTTAATGTAATATATTGGAAGGGTGGGGTGCTTATTACCCTATCACTACATGCAGATATTCTAAAAAGACGCAAACACAGACTGCTGTTTCTGTGATGAATATTCAGATATACATATTTTGGCATTGTTCTTTTCACACCAAGAAATTTTCAGATTTGTCATTGATCATATCTTAAAAGACTCCATCTATAAAAAGTCAGATCATAATTTCAGATCAAGGGAATAAACGAAGTGCCCCAGCACTCTGCTGTGTAATCATACCTTATAGAGGGGATGAATCACAGAGAAGCTGCGGAGAGTGGCGACAGCATAGACCTCTGCCAGATAGTGAGTTTTCATGAGGTGTTCGGCTGCTTGATGATCCATGCAATCAGCATTTCTAATAAACATCTTGGCAAGCAGCCAGTCAGTTTCCAGGTCACTGGGCAGGAAGATGGGGTTCAGCTCAGAAGGTTGTTGATGCAACTGGAATTTGATTTAAAAAAACATATTTAGTTTTTGTTTGTTAAAATAGTGCAACCATAGTACATAATAATGTACTATGGGATGTAATATGATCATGTGAATAGACCTGTATTGCAATGGGCATCAGTTTGTTTTCTGGGTTCACGTAGAGCAAACAGAGACCAGGAGTCACGTGCAGAGGTTCACCATTATAGGCTCTAGTGGGTATTCCATCCATCTTCTTCTGGTCAGAGAGGAATATATTGCCTTTCTGTATGGGAACGAAAGACAGAGGGAAGAAGTGTTTAAGACATCAATAGGTTTCACAGATAATATGATATTGGGATGATAAATAATGAAATGATCTCCCAAAGCAAAGAATATCTCAAACTAAAGCCACTCTGCTTTCATACCTTCAGCTCCTTCTGCAGAGAGCTTCCCTCTGTAAGGAACGGCTTCACCATCTCCTCTGTGACTGGAAAGTTTGGGGGAAGCTCTGAGCAGCGCTTGATCACATTGGGATTGACTGCGTTCAGAAACTGGAATCCATAAAAGTCATCTTCCTTCCAGTGTTCTGAAACATACTCTGGAAGAATTGCAAATATGATATTTCATATAATATCTAAATATCTATCTAATGTCTAATGTCTAACTTTTTTGAAGTACATGTTGATCATAGTCATTGCTGGTTTGTTCCTGAGAGATTTCTACTTTGTAGAAAATGAATTGTTTTACCCAACAGGAACAACATCCAATCTAATGTAATTCAACATTGTTAACTCATTTTAATGGAGAACATTATGTAATTGATATTTAAGATACAGTAGAATTTCATTCAAAACTGACAATAGATGTTGGAATGGTGCTATCACACAGGGCTTCTGTTGTTTCTTTAAATTATTGAATCTTTTTTAATAGACCATATTTCAAAGTAAGTTCATAATCATAACTATACAATAAATGTTATACCAAATACATATTTTAGGAAAATATTACATTATCATCTGTGCGTGTGGGTTTGTGCGCGTGTTTGACCTAATCTCATATTCCATTGCTGGAAACAGCATAATGTTTTGGGTGCCCAGTTGTGGCAGTGGTGACTCATGCTTTCTTAAAACACCTTTTTTTGCCTGTTTTATATTACCATTGACTGCTTGCTGACTCCTCACTTACTACTCTTAACTGTAGTACCCCAGGAAGGGCTGCTAGTGATTACACAGCCTAGTGAAACGGTGTGTTCGGCCAAATGCTCATATTCACTTGTTTTAAAATGATGACAATGACATTATTGTTGTGAGTTGTGCTGCAGATGTGGATAATGGGGAAAAACAATCTACCTGACATAGTTGTCTTTTTCCACCAGAAGATTTTTTTCATGTCTTCAATGCTTTCCCATTGTTCATTAGATCCAAGCAGCCCCTTGAGCTTGAGTTCAATACCACTGAAGTAAGACAGGGTAAAAGAAAGGTATCCAGAATACATGATTAAACATTATACTGATATTATTGTTTCAAATTTACTTTTTGTCCCAAAACATAGAAAACATGACTATAATCGAGCCCGGTTGTGTCCATTGCATACATTATTCAAGTAGACCTACACTTTCATTTGCACATCATCAAATTCGGTTAATTTGGATTTCGAAATGCGGATATCATCTGGGAACTCAGAGATTTTAGTGAAGCTGTTGATGTGGCATAGTCCTTCAGCCAAAATTTTCCACCTGAAAAACAAACCCACAAAAAAAATAAAGTTAGCAAAAGGCACGTATACATTTCTCCAGATGAACTTCTGAGACCATAAAAGCAGCTTCGGTACATACTGTACTACACACATAAAAACTTACTGGTAAAAGCTCTTCTTGAGTATCAGCTCCTGTTTGCGATGGTCAATCAACATGGGATGGTCCTCCTCAAAAACCTTCAAGGCTGAGACATGAAAAGAACATAACATCAGTAAAGTTTTAAAAGACAAAATTGACAAACTCAACAAAACAAACATGTGAAAAGTAGTGATATCTATAAATCTTAATAAAGTATCTTGAATCAAATATTTTGGGAACTTGAAGCAGACCTCTCCCTCCTCTCAGCTCCACCAGTTCTCCTCTGGAGATCCATCTGTAACAGGGGAAAAGAATGGCTTCTCCTTCAGGAGTCGTCACCACTATTTTGGAGACGTACCACTCATCTTCTGGGAGGAACAAAAAAGGATCTTTCTCCACCTTGACCAGCAGAAGTTTCCCCAGAGACAAATTGGTGCTCATGGTGTAATTCCCTGTCTGGAAATAAGCATTAATATGAATTTAAACAAACAAATACATTATAATACAGTTGAACATGTATGTTAGAGTGTTGTCAATACACATTTAACTGATAATATTTAATATAACATGATATACGTAAGTGTCTAAGGAGTACAAACGTCCACACAGACCGGACAGTCTTCTTAAATAGTTATTTTGATATAAAAACATTTAGAAACCTTGATCATCATCTAAGTACATGGTGATAGACAACCATGCCAACTGGTTAGTAAAAGCCCTTTATAGAACAAATCCTGTCTGGTAATATTTGAAATTCCAGCTTTTAAAAAGCAATGAGTTAGACTCTGAGAACAGAATTTAAATGTATTATGTGACTGTAGCACCACAAAGATGAAATGCCATTAGATTGTGTTTTTAGTGTGTGATTTTAAGTTGCATGGTGTTGGTGTTACACGTTAAATGTTAACTTAGCTAAAAGAAACAATATATTCATGCTGTGCATGAAGTGTTGTTTCTGTCTATGTTTGTACTTGGGGTGTAGACGTTTGCATTGTGGCTGGTGAGCTTTTCCCTCGATGTATATAATAATAATAATTTCCTCTTCATTCACAACACTCAGCCAACAAATTATATTGTGAATGTAACGTTAGCTCTCAAATGCACAGTGTAGTCCTTTCTGTCTACTTCTCTCTGAACAATTATTTCCATTTCCATAGTGTTGAAAACGTCACTTTGACAGGCAACAGTAACCAAGGGGGGTGGGGTTTAGTGAAGGGTCAATTCATAATTAATCTGTAAAGTTAACCAGTTTTTGTGTTACACACTTGATTTTTAAAAACTGATTATACATGCACTTTGATTGTAGGTGTCGGAGTATATAAATAAGCATCAAAATAGAGCTTGTTTAACGCAACACAATGCCCGGGGAAGGATCCCTTGGACCCCCTGCAGAGCTCCAGGCTATCTAGTCCGATAGGCCACACCTTGAGGAAGAATTTGACAACTCATAAATTAGTGTGGCGCACCTTATGAAAAACCAAATGTGAACCTGAACTCGTCCGTACATTTAATATACTAAATTTAGAAAAGTATGGATCAAATGTATAAGTGTCACATAAAACTGTCCAAAAGATTTGTGCTGAACAAACTCAGTTCAGCACGTATGTTGATATAGGCAAGCATCTAAAGAGAACATATGTCTGCCAAGACTGGACAGACTTGGTGCCAGTGGGACCAATGAAAAGTATAAACAATAACTTTATAGAAATAGCCAATTTTCTCGCTGATGGTCTCATTTACTTATGTAGGTCATATAGAGGCATCAGTATTAAATTGAGACGGTTGCATAACCAGTAAAATGATCCTCACAGTAACTTAAAGTGTATTAATTACATAAGGGTAAACATTTCTTGAATTAGTCATGAAGAGAAATACTACCCCAGTAGTATGCACGAACAAAAACATTACTTTGTCCCAGACCTAATTTGAGGATGTTCAACAGGATTCAACTTACTTTCCCAGTTGTAAAGTCGATGCCAAAGTTGTCCAACTCAGTTCGCTCACTCTGCCCTTCAGTTCCAAATAAGGTGATGAATATGTGGTCCCATGTTCCTGCATTTTGCCTGTCACCTGTTGTGACCTCTAGCTTGTACTCAGTCATGGTCAGTCTGTGGAAACTGTCTAGAAAAAGAAACACATTTAGATCTCTAAATTGCAGAGTGAATGCTCCAATTCTCTGCAAAAATGCATTAATGACACTGTATATGTATGTTTTGATACCACTTGTTCAAAACCTTTTTATATTTGTAAATAATTTATTTACCAAAAGCTTTTGATAGTTTTTCGAAACTCAATTTCTTTTGTCAACAGGTATCAAAAAACATTTTTAACACTTAACTTTGTCTAGGATTATCCTGTTTACATTACTACAAGTGTAGATAATCTACTTTTATACCATGAGGAAAGATAAGGAAAGTTCCTACCCATACCTTCAGATTGAAGCTGTTCTGTGAACTGTGTTCCTGCTTGTTGGCTCTTATAAGCTCCTCCACCCTGACTTCAACCTTCTTACCTCCCTCACTGTGTGTTGACATAAGAGGTGTTGTAACTGTCAATTAAAAATGTTGTTTCTTGTTTTCAGCTGATATACGTGTTGCTGTGTAGAGGGTCATGAGCAGCTGAACTAAACCATGCGTTATGGTCCTACTACTGACATTCTATACTACTACTACTACTACTACTTGCACAGAAATATAAATAAGGGACAAGGACAACAAAGCTGGACAGATAATAAGAAATAAAACGTGTATTTACAAGTCAAGTGTTCTGTAAATCGTAAACAAAACAAATTGTGCACATACATACCTACTGTTAAGAGATTGTAGAAAAATATGAAAGCATAAAAGTATAACCATTACAACATATAACTTTTTTACACTTTTTATAAGTTATTATGTAAGAAAGTCTCTCAAGCCTTATATAATTCATCCTGTTCAAACAGGATCAAACCGTTTAAACATCCTGTTGTTGATCCAGAAACAGGAGGACTCATGTGTGAGTGATGCATGATTTTGAGGTGCCAGCCTCAGACGAGCATAAAAGGCAGCAGTAGAACTCAGAGAAAGAGCTTCTTCTCCAGTTGTAGAGACTGGACTACTCTTATTTTATAGAAGACCCTGTGAGACATTTCTGCTATCAGAAGACAGCTTACAGTGACTGATATCTTTTGCACCACTTAGACTTTCATTGAGTTGAAATTGTTTAATGTAACTGTTTTGAGAAAACTGTAATAAATCCACAGCCTTACCATTTGTAAGTGTCTGGGACTCAAACTGAAGACTCTGTTTTTTTAGATTAAGTTACCCCTCTTCCCCTGTCCCGGAAACTTGTGATATATAAGTGACGACTGACTCTACCAGAGGAGCTTCAGGTAAGTTCCCTGGGTGATGACTTGCCAGTGTTAGTCAAAAATGGTGAGAAAACTAAAGTAGGCAATAGTAAAGTATAGACGATCTATGTAACTATTCATACTGGGTGTTAGTGTTACATCCTACTGAGAGCCACTGAATGAAAACAAGGAGTATCGACAGTCAGTCTTGGAACCCATCGGCTATCGGTCTGACGACAGATAAGCCTCGGGGCAAAGAGGGCTGCTCGTTGTTTACAGTCCGATTATCAGTTTTAGATTCAAGACTGGAGTTTTAGTTGAAAGATTGAAGCAATTGTTTCACAAGCAGAACGTTTACAAGCTGATTTTAAAAAAATAAAAAGCTAAATCATCGTCAGACAAAAGCCGGTGGGTTCAGAGATTGCATCTCGGTCAACGCGTTCCGCCTCTTTTGCTCTCCACACAGACTGTTTACCTGCATTCAACTAAAGTCTGCTTGAATGTGATTTGTCAATAATATTCCAGAACGCTTTTGTTCCCACACATTCTACATCTGAATGCAGAGTTGTTGTGTAGATTTACTTCATCATATTAATATGGATGGCAATAACATCTTCCGCACTGATCTCCATGATAAAAGGTGGAGTTGCGATCTATGAAAACCTATCGTAAACATCCCAATAAAACGCTCCTTGACTTTAAAAAAAAATAATGCTCCACACAAATATAAAGCCTCTGCTGTATTTGCAAATTACGTCAGCAATCACTATGTAATTGCTGCGGTGAGAACCTTAAATCAAGCTAAAATTAAGTATTATGAGCACGAACATTTTTTAAAATCTTTTTGTGAGCAAGCATTTTTACACATTCTTTATTGATGTGACTGGGAAAAAGTGTGTCTGATTCCTCGTCTTAAAAATTCTTCTGACTCTCAAGAAAAGTTACCTTTTAAGTTTAACTTTACACCTTTTAATGAATAAACAGGATGGTCTAAAAAAGATATACATCAGGAAATTAGCTGGCCGGGATGGTTTAGATCCATACCTTTTACTGATTTCTTCAGAGAATCATCACAATGTGTTATCACCGCTCAGCAGATATTTGCTGTTTTGGACTTTGGCCTCTTTGATGCATATCATGAGTCCAAGCTGAAACATGTACTTCCAAACCTGCTCATTTAGGGTATTCCTCAACATATGTCTATGTAAAACATAATTCAAGATACAGGTACCCTATCATAGACTGACTTAACATGATACAGCCTAGAGTATAGTCTTCCAGAGTTTAACCCACAACCCAGCATGCAAGACAGGTGTTAAAAAGGTATTGATATTGTTGCCTAATACAGAGAGATAAAAAAGGCTTATCAGGCTGAGCTAAATAGCAATACTGTTCTCGATCTCAGAAGGCTGCATGTATATGTAGGGTATTTCAAGCTGCAAGTTTCTTGTTGAAATTGCTTCAGTGAGGTCGGACAACTCTGCTTAGAATTCCTTCATCATCTGCTTTAGAGCAGGCTCTTGGAATCGTTCATCGGGGTATGAACCCATGAGAACCTGCCAAAAGCACAAAATGAAACAGTAAATCAGATTGACACAGTATTGTGCTTGGTGCGATTTATTTTAAACACTTCAAATGTGGACGAGCTATAATGAATGTTTATCATCACCAAACCTACCTCGTCAGTGTACTTCTCTGAAAGTAGCTAAACCAGTGCTGAAAAGATGACTGTCTGGTCAACATCTGGGAGGGTATCCAAAATAGTCTTCATGCTTGACTGCCCCTTAGTGGTTGGAGGAGGTTTGACCAGCAGGAGTGACTGATTTGGCGCCCAACCGTAGTAGTCGTACTAAGTTATGAGAGAGATTTCAATATGTAACAACTTCGATGGAAAACAAATTCTGTAAACTTATTTTAATGTCAAACATTACATAAATTATTATGTAAATCTACATTGGGAAGAAAGAAAGAAATGGAATGAATAATAACCAGATTGCAGACCTGCCAAATGTTCATACATTTGAATTGTTAAAACAAACTTACACTTGATCAAACATCAATACATATTCCATTGTCCCAACTAATTACCTGTCCATTGTTTACAGCAGCATGTTGACCCGTCACTGTGAAGATCAGCATGGTGATGAATTTGATCACCTCCTCGACAGTTTGAAAGCTTGCTGGAAACCCTGTTGGTAGTGAGTTAATTATTGGCAATCCTTATCTTCGTTAAATATTAAAGGCTACTATTAAGATTTTAATATATCTTGTGTTTACAAATGACGTCACAGCATGGGTTAAATACCTGAGGCTGTGTTTCCTAAGAAGCCATGTGTGAATATCTCACTGATCCATTCCTGCAGCTCGGTGTCTTTACGTACTTCACTGTCTGAGGGATAGTAGTACTCCACTACTGCCTTCACAAACCTAGTGAACACAAAATAATTAGATTTAAAATGTTTGTATGTGAACAAGACTGAAAGACTCTCAGCTGTTGCTTGTAGAATAAATCGGTCTGGACAGATGTGATATTTATTGAAAGATAACCTGTTGATGATGTTCCACAGCTTCAGGCCATCATCTCTGTAGTAGAAGTTGGGGATGGATTCCAGTCCTCGTGCAGTGATGTTCTCTGGCAGACAGAGGGAGCTGTAGGTCATTTCAGAGAGAGCCTTTGCCATGAGCACCATCTGTCCGTCATATCCAAGTGAACTCTAATAAATCAATAATGCACAAATAGTTACCATGAGACACATTTCTTGAAATAAAATAATTATGCATTGTTAAAAAATCAAAGGCTAAAAATATGTCTTGCAATGGTGCAATCTAATTGGAGTAGTTGGAATATTCAGAAATATGTATTTTACAGAGCCGTACTTTACTGATAGACCCGTCAGGTCCAAAAAGATTTATGCGGCCTCTAATGCTTATGTGCAGAGTGTACCGGAAGTGTGGAAACAGCAGCTGATCAGACAAAGGGAAATATTTTAAAAGTCATGTTACGATGCTTATTTGAGTAAACAACAGGCAGCACATCTTGTTTGTGTTGATCACCAAAGGAATCCGTAAGCTAACATTCTCATTTCAAATCTTATTTTGGATAGAACATTACAGTTATCTAAATAAAATGGTGGGGCTGTACTCCCAAACATATCTTGGTCTGCACTATTAAGACCGTCGCTTACTAGAAAGACAAACACAATTGGTTTACTCAGGAAAAGCGTCTCTGTTTGATGTGCCTTTCAATGTGCTGTCTTTTCCATACAAGACTATGGCTATACTTTCATATGTCATGGCATATTGGAATGGTTTTGTTAATGTAATATATTGGAAGGATAGGGTGTTTATACTCAGTTTATAAGTTTAAGGAAGTGTCTTTCATAATTATTCATGATTATTACCCTACCAATCACTACATGCATATATTCTAAAAAGACACAAACACAGACTGCTCTTTCTGTGATGAATATTCAGATATACATATTTTGGCATTTTTCTTTTCACACCAAGAAATTCTGGTAAGAAATTTGCAGATTTGTCATTGATCATATCTTAAAATACTTCATCAACAAAAAGTCAGATCATAATTTCAGATCAAGGGAATAAATAAAAGAAGTACACCAGCACCTTATAGAGGGGATGAATCACAGAGAAGCTGCGGAGAGCGGCGACATTATAGGCCTCTGCCAGATAGTGAGTCTTCAAGAGGTGTTGGACTGCTTGATGATCAATGGAATCAGCATTTTTAATAAACATCTTGGCAAGCAGCCAGTCAGTTTCCAGGTCACTGGGCAGGAAGATGGGGTTCAGCTCAGAAGGTTGTTGATGCAACTGGAATTTGATTTAAAAAAACATATTTAGTTAAAATAGTGCAACTGGACTTTTGGAAACATAGTAATGTACTGTGGAATGTAATATGATCATGTGACTAGACCTGTATTGCAATGGGCATCAGTTTGTTTTCTGGGTTCACGTAGAGCAAACAGAGACCAGGAGTCACGTGCAGAGGTTCACCATTATAGGCTCTAGTGGGTATTCCATCCAACTTCTTCTGGTCAGAGAGGAATATATTGCCTTTCTGTATGGGAACGAAAGACAGAGGGAAGAAGTGTTTAAGACATCAATAGGTTTCACAGATCCAAGAGATGTGATATTGGGATGAAACACAAATATCGTCTCCAAAAGCAAAGATTATCTCCAAAGTAAAGCCACTCTGCTTTCATACCTTCAGCTCCTTCTGCAGAGAGCTTCCTTTTTCCAGGAACGGCTTCACCATCTCCTCTGTGACTGGAAAGTTTGGGGGAAGCTCTGAGCAGCGCTTGATCACATTGTGATTGAGTCCGTTCAGAAACTGGGATCCAAAAAACTCATCTTCCTTCCAGTGTTCTGAAACATACTCTGGAAGAATTGCAAATATGATATTTAATATAATATCTAAATATCTGTGTAATATCTAACTTTTTTGAAGTACATGTTGATCATAGTCATTGCTGGTTTGTTCCTGAGAGATTTCTACTTTGTAGAAAATTAATTGTTTTACCCAACAGGAACAACATCCAATCTATCTAATTGTTAACTAATTTTAATGGAGAACATTATGTCATTGATATTTAAGATACAGTATAATTTCATTCAAAACTGACAATAGATGTTGGAATGGTGCTATCACACAGGGCTTCTGTTGTTTCTTTAAATGATTGAACCTTTTTTATTAGACCATATTTCAAAGTAAGTTCATAATCATAACTATACAATAAATGTTATACCAAATACATATTTTAGGAAATTATTATATTATCATCTGTGCGTGTGGGTGTGTGCGCATGTGTGACCTAATCTCACATTCTACTGCTGGAAACAGCATTATGTTTTGGGTGCCCAGTTGTGGCAGTGGTGACTCATGCTTTCTTAAAACACCTTTTTTTGCCTGTTTTATATTACCATTGACTGCTTGCTGACTCCTCACTTACTACTACACGTAGTACCCCAGGAAGGGCTGCTGGTGATTACACAGCCTATAGGCAGTTTGGCTAACAGCTAACGGTACTATAGTACACACACAGCTGAGTACATCGGCGCCACTCAGCTGCTGCTACGCAGTCAAACAGCATTGCATATGACGACTTTGAGCAGATTGCCTGGTACACTACACTCGTTATCGAGATTGAATGAAGTGTGTTTACGTGTCTAAATGGGGGGGGGGGATAGCCAATTATGGGTTGTATTCAGTTGTTTAGACACACCTAGCTGATATCTACACTCTGCTGAGTGCACCTTTCTAGTTAGAAGTGTTCCTTGGGTTTACATTTTGGGATGATTTTACATTTTAGATGGATTACAGATATATTAGTGCCGTGTATCAACTTTTCTTAAAGTGCTTTCATACATATTGTATTAGTATCAAGCAGTGTTGTAGAAAGAACTGTTGTTACATTGGAACTGATGATAGTGTCTGCCAAATGCTCATATTCAGTTCTTATGAAATGATGACAATGACATTATTGTTGTGAGTTGCGCTGCAGATGTGGATAATGGGGAAAAACAATCTACCTGACATAGTTGTCTTTTTCCACGTGAAGATTTTTTTTATGTCTTCAATGCTTTCCCATTGTTCATGAGATCCAAGCAGCCCCTTGAGCATGAGTTCACTACCACTGAAGTAAGTAAAAAAGAAAGGTATCCAGAATACATGATTAAACATTATACTGATATTATTGTTTCAAATTTACTTTTTGTCTCAAAACATAGAAAATGTGACTATAATCGAGCCTGGTTGTGTCCATTTTATACTTTGTAGACTTACGTTTCCTTGTTCACATTATCTACTTGGTTTGATTTGGACTTAGAGAAGCGGCTTTCAGCTGGGAGCTCAGACGCATTAATGAAGTGGCTGATGTGGTTTAATCCTTCAGCCAAACGTTTCCACCTGAAAAACAAACCCACAAAAAAAAACAAAGTTAGCAAAAGGCACGTATAATTTTCTCCAGATGAACTTCTGAGACCATAACAGCAGCTCCTGGTACATACTGTACTGCACACATAAAAGCTTACTGGTAAAAGCTCTTCTTGAGTATCAGCTCCTGTTTGCGATGGTCAATCAACATGGGATGGTCCTCCTCAAAAGCCTTCAAGGCTGAGGCATGAAAATAACATAACATCAGTAAAGTTTTAAAAGACAAAATTGACAAACTCAACAAAACAAACGTGTGAAAAGTAGTGATATCTATAAATCTCAAGTATCTTCAATCAAATATTTTGGGAACTTGAAGCAGACCTCTCCCTCCTCTCAGCTCCACCAGTTCTCCTCTGGAGATCCATCTGTAACAGGGGAAAAGAATGGCTTCTCCTTCAGGAGTCGTCACCACTATTTTGGAGAAGTACCACTCATCTTCTGGGAGGATCAAAGAAGGATCTTTCTCCACCTTGAGCAGCAGAAGTTTCCCCAGAGACAAATTGGTGCTCATGGTGTAATTCCCTGTCTGGAAATAAGCATTAATATGAATTTAAACAAACAAATACATTATAATACAGTTTAACATGTATGTTAGAGTGTTGTCAATACACATTTAACTGATAATATTTAATATAACATGATATACGTAAGTGTCTAAGGAGTACAAACGTCCACACAGACCGGACAGTCTTCTTAAATAGTTATTTTGATATAAAAACATTTAGAAACCTTGATCATCATCTAAGTACATGGTGATAGACAACCATGCCAACTGGTTAGTAAAAGCCCTTTATAGAACAAATCCTGTCTGGTAATATTTGAAATTCCAGCTTTTAAAAAGCAATGAGTTAGACTCTGACAACAGAATTTAAATGTATTATGTGACTGTAGCACCACAAAGATGAAATGCCATTAGATTGTGTTTTTAGTGTGTGATTTTAAGTTGCATGGTGTTGGTGTTACACGTTAAATGTTAACTTAGCTAAAAGAAACAATATATTCATGCTGTGCATGAAGTGTTGTTTCTGTCTATGTTTGTACTTGGGGTGTAGACGTTTGCATTGTGGCTGGTGAGCTTTTCCCTCGATGTATATAATAATAATAATTTCCTCTTCATTCACAACACTCAGCCAACAAATTATATTGTGAATGTAACGTTAGCTCTCAAATGCACAGTGTAGTTATTTCTGTCTACTTCTCTCAGAACAATTATTTCCATTTCCATAGTGTTGAAAACGCCACTTTGACAGGCAACAGTAACCAAGGGGGTGGGGTTTAGTGAAGGGTCAATTCATAATTAATCTGTAAAGTTAACCAGTTTTTGTGTTACACACTTGATTTTTAAAAAATGATTATACATGTACTTTGATTGTAGGTGTCGGAGTATATAAATAAGCATCAAAATAGAGCTTGTTTAACGCAACACAATTCCCGGGGAAGGATCCCTTGGACCCCCTGCAGAGCTCCAGGCTATCTAGTCCGATAGGCCACACCTTGAGGAAGAATTTGACAACTCATAAACTAGTGTGGCGCACCTTATGAAAAACCAAATGTGAACCTGAACTCGTCCGTACATTTAATATACTAAATTTAGAAAAGTATGGATCAAATGTATAAGTGTCACATAAAACTGTGTCCAAAAGATTTGTGTTGAACAAAGTCAGTTCAGCACGTATGTTGATATAGGCAAGCATCTAAAGAGAACATATGTCCGCCAAGACTGGACAGACTTGGTGCCAGTGGGACCAATGAAAAGTATAAACAATAACTATATAGAAATAGCCAATTTTCTCGCTGATGGTCTCATTTACTTATGTAGGTCATATAGAGGCATCAGTATTAAATTGAGACGGTTGCATAACCAGTAAAATTATCCTCACAGTAACTTAAAGTGTATTAATTACATAAATTAGTCATGAAGACAAATACTACCCCAGCATATATGTATGCATGAACAAAAATCATTACTTTGTCCCAGACCTAATTTGAGGATGTTCAACAGGATTCAACTTACTGTCCCAGTTGTAAAGCCGATGCCAAAGTTGTCCAACTCAGTTCGCTCACTCTGCCCTTCAGTTCCAAATAAGGTGATGAATATGTGGTCCCATGTTCCTGCATTTTGCCTGTCACCTGTTGTGACCTCTAGCTTGTACTCAGTCATGGTCAGTCTGTGGAAACTGTCTAGAAAAAGAAACACATTTAGATCTCTAAATTGCAGAGTGAATGCTCCAATTCTCTGCAAAAATGCATTAATGACACTGTATATGTATGTTTTGATACCACTTGTACAAAACTTTTTAAAATTTGTAAATAATTTATTTACCAAAAGCTTTTGATAGTTTTTCTAAACTCAATTTCTTTTGTCAACAGGTCTCAAAAAACATTTTTAACACTTAACTTTGTCTAGGATTATCCTGTTTACATTACTACAAGTGTCGATAATCTACTTTTATACCATGAGGAAAGATAAGGAAAGTTCCTACCCATACCTTCAGATTGAAGCTGTTCTGTGAACTGTGTTCCTGCTTGTTGGCTCTTATAAGCTCCTCCACCCTGACTTCAACCTTCTTACCCCCCTCACTGTGTGTTGACATAAGAGGTGTTGTAACTGTCAATTCAAAATGTTGTTTCTTGTTTTCAGCTGATATACGTGTAGCTGTGTAGAGGGTCATGAGCAGCTGAACTAAACCATGCGTTATGGTCCTACTACTGAAATTCTATACTACTACTACTACTACTACTTGCACAGGAATATAAATAAGGGACAAGGACAACAAAGCTGGACGGATAATAAGAAATAAAACGTGTATTTACAAGTCAAGTGTTCTGTAAATCGCAAACAAAACAAATTGTGCACATACATACCTACTGTTAAGAGATTGTAGAAAAATATTGTTGGGATCTGGCCCTAGTCTAGAAGCACCCATGCTCCGTCCTGTCATACAACGTCTTATGGAAACTCCAAGATGAATGACTACACCTCCCAGCACAGCCAAAACTTGATCCTGGCCCCTCATTGGCCAAGAAATGGCCCCCCACTGTTCGAGACCTGGTTTATAAGCGAGCAGGAAACGCCATTCGCTCTCTTCCGTCCAGACACCGCTAGTGTAAGGAGATCCACAAGGCTCTCTTCACCCCGGACACACGCTGGTGTCAGGAGGTCCACAAGGCCTCTTCACTCCGGACTCGTCCAGGGGACAAGAAGATCCACGAGGAACCGCGGCCTCATCAAATCCTATCAGGTCACATGTAACATTCGCTGGTCGAACAGACTGTGTTTTATCTTGAGTTTTGGATCCTGTAGTGCGAGAACGGATAACTCCTATGCCCCGTTCTCCCACCCCTTTTTGTGTACACACCGCCGGCAGAAGGTAACAATCTTTCCTCGCCGAAGATTTCCGGGAAGGACGACCCAAACCTCGTCCCTCAGCCGAAGTTAAAAAGCCCCTCTCTGCAGCGAGGAGGCCGAGTCTGCGCCAGCCAGCCCCGAGGCCGCGCCACCGAGAGCCAGCGGCTACTCGAGGACCGACTGATCCCCACCACGGGAAACGTACCCCACCGAACAAAGCTTCTACAAGTAAGAGTTACTGGTATCTGGGCCTGGCTTAGCTTAGCATAGCATTAGCTTAATTTAGCCTATTCGTATTTCGTTGTTATTCCTGTATCTTGTTACATTAAGTTACTGTTGTGTTATAACGTGTTATTGTGCAAGCATCGCGGACCACGGAGTCCCGTTATATTGTGTATTTCCTGCTGTAACTGTTTGCATTAGATCCGTCGCTGCTAGTGGATGTGGAGGTTGTGATTTTATCACTTCAAAGACCAAAACCACGGTGGCGTAGCCTCGTCTCGCCGACCGAGTTTCGGGGTGATACGAGAGCAATACTCGCATCTCACCGCAGTGATAAAGATGTGTTTTGTTTTGGGGATTATTTTATTTTGTTTGGTTTTATTCTCTCTTTAAATCGGCTCTGTGAGTGAGATCTAGAACCGCAACTATCACCGTACAAGCGTGACCGGTCGGTTCAGAATCCGACCGCAGAGTTTACGAGTGATCAGCTGTTCCTCACATTCTCACTGCAGCGCCGAGCACCGCGCTCAGAGCTCCTCTCTCCATCTCTCTCTCTCTCTCGCTCTCTCTCTCCCTCTCTCCCTCTTCCTACTAACCCGCACACACATAGTTAGATTCACTGATTTTGGGTGAACCTCTCAGACACGTGGTCGCGTAATCTATTGTCCCAACCCACATTGTGCGCCGTCCCACTGTGGTTACACGTAGCCACCTCTCAGCTATCTTGTCGCTGGTCAATAGACTCCGCCATCTTTGCTTGTAGGCTCACACGCCCCTTTTTAGGTTACGTACCATCACTGTTTGAGTAGGCCCCCCCCCTTTGTTTCCACACACACACACTCACACATGTACATATATCTATATACATATCCTTACCCCACTTTATTCATTTGACTTTAGGTATTAGATCCATAATTGTATGATAGTGTTTGTTGATTTTGATAGTACTTGATTTGATCATTTATTATTTTGATTTAATAAACTCTGTTATATTTTAAAGAGCAGTCGTCTGTGATTACTTGTGCATATGTGTGTAATAATAACTGGATATAGTGGCCTGTGCTCGAACTTAAACCTTCACTTTCACTCTGAATGTGTAATAGTAATCAGACTATTGACATTATGAGTGAATGCTAATTATGAGACTTAGTTTTATTGTTTGGTTATTGGTCCCTGTTCGCAGGGTGGTGCCCCGTTATTATTAATAATCATTAATAATTGTTACTGACATTAATAATTCTATTGATGTCAAGAATTTAGTTTCTTAGATGCTGATAACCCAAACACGCTCCTCTACGTTCCCAACAATATGAAAGGATAAAAGTATAACCATTACAACATATAACTTGCTTGCTTTTTATAACCATCACAACATATAACTTTACACTTTTTATAACCATCACGACATATAACTTATTTACACTTTTTATAACCTTTTAGACTTTTTATAACCTTTTAGACTTTTTATAACTTTTTATGTAAGAAAGTCACTCAAACCATATATAATACATCCGGTTCAAACAGGATCAAACCGTTTAAACATCCTGTTGTTGATCCAGAAACAGGAGGACTCATGTGTGATTGATGCATGATTTTGAGGTGCCAGCCTCAGACGAGCATAAAAGGCAGCAGTAGAACTCAGAGAAAGAGCTTCTCCAGTTGTAGAGACTGGACTACTCTTCTTTTATAGAAGACCCTGTGAGACATTTCTGCTATCAGAAGACAGCTTACAGTGACTGATATCTTTTACACCACTTAGACTTTCATTGAGTTGAAATTGTTTAATGTAACTGTTTTGAGAAAACTGTAATAAATCCACAGCCTTACCATTTGTAAGTGTCTGGGACTCAAACTGAAGACTCTGTTTTTTTTAGATTAAGTTACCCCTCTTCCCCTGTCCCGGAAACTTGTGATATATAAGTGACGACTGACTCTACCAGAGGAGCTTCAGGTAAGTTCCCTGGGTGATGACTTGGCAGTGTTAGTCAAAAATGCTGAGAAAACTAAAGTAGGCAACAGTAAAGTATAGACGATCTACGTAACTATTCATACTGGGTGTTAGTGTTACATCCTACTGAGAGCCACTGAATGAAAACAAGGAGTATCGACAGTCAGTCTTGGAACCCATCGGCTATCGGTCTGACGACAGATAAGCCTCGGGGCAAAGAGGGCTGCTCGTTGTTTACAGTCCGATTAGCAGTTTTAGATTCAAGACTGGAGTTTTAGTTGAAAGATTGAAGCAATTGTTTCACAAGCAGAACGTTTACAAGCTGATTTAAAAAAAAATAAAAAGCTAAATCATCGTCAGACAAAAGCCGGTGGGTTCAGAGATTGCATCTCGGTCAACGCGTTCCGCCTCTTTTGCTCTCCACACAGACTGTTTACCTGCATTCAACTAAAGTCTGCTTGAATGTGATTTGTCAATAATATTCCAGAACGCTTTTGTTCCCACACATTCTACATCTGAATGCAGAGTTGTCGTGTAGATTTACTTCATATTAATATGGATGGCAATAACATCTTCCGCACTGATCTCCATGATAAAAGGTGGAGTTGCGATCTATGAAAACCTATCGTAAACATCCCAATAAAACGCTCCTTGACTTTAAAAAAAAATAATGCTCCACACAAATATAAAGCCTCTGCTGTATTTGCAAATTACGTCAGCAATCACTATGTAATTGCTGCGGTGAGAACCTTAAATCAAGCTAAAATCATGTATTATGAGCACGAAAATCTTTTATTCTTTTTGTGAGCAAGCATTTCTACACATTCTTTATTTATGTGACTGAGTGTGTCTGATTCCTGGCCTTTAAAATTCCGACTCTCAAGAAAAGTTGCCTTTTAAGTTTAACTTTACACCTTTTAATGAATAAACAGGATGGTCTAAAAATGATATACATCAAGAAATTACCTTTTACAGATTTCTTCAGAGAATCATCACAATGTGTCATCACCGCTAAGCAGATATTTGCTGTTTTGGACTCTGATGCATAGCATGAGTCCAAGCTGAAACATGTACTTCCTAAACTGCTCATTTAAGGTATTCCTCAACATATGTCTATGTAAAACATAATTCACACAAAAGATACAGGTACCCTATCATAGGCTGACTTAACATGATACAGCCTAGAGCTTGTTAACAAGTCTTATACACATTTATAGTTAATTTGAACTGCATGAACTCACGCATGAATGAAAACAATAAAGAGAGAGAACACCTTAAAAGAGGACTTGACTGCAGCGTCTGGCTGGTATCCTCAATCTCCGATGACGAGTGACTGTAAACAAACAAAATAAAAAAAATTGAAACTCAATGTTCTGAACTTCTGCAAAGTTCTATGACATCCAGGATAAACACACTTAAAAGAAGCTTTGGTTGTGCAACTGTGGGTTCGCATGTGCCTCACATGTGTTAACATATCAGTGCAAGTCTTTGAAAAAAGCTAATATAACAATACCATACAGTTTAAATGAACAGACTTGCCTATGTGATGAGCTGATTACGTTAGGTGAAGAAATGAAGCTAAGACAATGGACCACAATGAACTAACGTTCAACACTAAAATGAGTTTGATCTGCTCAATAATAGCACAAGTAAACACAAGTTACTAACGGTTCATCTTAACACTGTAATTGGTGATTAACTTTACTTATGTTACCCAATGTCACAGAGCTAGCTTCAACAATATTAGCAACCTAATATAATGAAACAGACCGAGTGAAACGTTATCTGAGATGTTACATTACATTACAGTCATTTAGCAGACGATTTTATCCAAAGCGACTTACTGTCACGGGAGTTCACGGGTAGGACCCAATAGCAAGATGTTAGAAAAATTCACGCGAGACTGGTGTAAAAATCATTGGACATTTATTCTTTGCGAAGAAGGAGAGAGGGTTGATTCACATACAGAATGTACATCAAGACCGCTCGAAGATCTGTCTCCGAGTCTCTGATATTTATACTAAGTAAACAACATGCAGTGGGCTGGCACAGGGTAACACATACACATTTTGCGTTTCATAGAGGCGTCTACATATCTGGATACTTTAACAATTCGTTCTAGTACAAAGGTCACTTTCTCGTAAATCATGGTCGCAAATCAGCCCTGCGTAAGCATTGACGCTTTCTACAAGTTTATTATCATTCTTATTCAGGACAAACAGCTGAAGTGTTCTTTCGGCAATCAACTGCTTCTTAATAGACTAAACATTTGCTGAGAAATGTGTCAGTGAAAGTTCACACAAGGACACAGGCCTTAAACACTACAGAGGACATGAGCCTATGTTAAATGTATAACATTCACTAATTATTAAACGCATACTAATTAGTCATTTAGATTTTTTCCCAACACAAGAGCACAGGAGACAGAGTCCGGTGTAACAGTTTTTATTTAGCCGGAGTAAGAGGTCAGGAAGGTGTGGAGCGCGTGGTCCGACACCGGAGGGCAGACAGCTCGACGGTGTGAGTCCCGTGGCTCGACACCGGAGAGTACGCAGATCGACCAGTACTCTACACCCGTAGCAGAGAGGTTAGTCCGGGAATAGACAATGGTGGTTCAACTTACGGAACAGCGGCAGAGGCTACCGAGGCAGAAGACAATACGGACTGACAACCCAGGCCTGCAAGACCAGGGTTGATATGCTGCCGGGTAACGAGCCAGATTGTCCGCAGCTGTGCATCCATCAGGGCTGTGGCAATGGGAGGTGTCTGGAGGCAGGCCCGAGAAAACAACACCAATCACATGGCATAACAAAACAAACAGGGGAATGACAGACACATGAGGAGAGGAGATTGGGGGAAAACAGAGGTTAACACACAATGGGTCAGACAGGGATCCTGACACTTACATGTTAACAGTTCAATAACCATGAAGACAAAACAATACTGGAGACTTTGAATTTCGGGTGATAAGCTTAAGTTACCTCGGCTCCTCGGTTGATCTCCACATGGCTGTGCTCAGAAGGATGAACTGAAGCTGTGCTCCAAAGTCACGTTCAGGAGCAGTCGGTCACGTCTTGTCACTCAAAAACGATTTTTAGGCAATGAACAGTTTGAATAATAAAAAATATTCTATCGTCATTACAGGGACATTAACCTAAAATAGACAGTACGATGTAGATGGATTGTGATTCACTGAACTTGTATAGTGAAGCGTATTTCCACCACTTCACAGAAAATACTGTATTATGCTGATGAATTACAGTAGTATGCTGTTATTGTTAATTGACAGAATTCACTATTAATTTACATGCGAGGGATGAACATTTAACTGTATGTTACAGTTATTATGAAATACTGTAAGATGCCGTTGAAAATTGTTGTGGCAAAATGACGAGAAGAGACGGCGAATTGAAGTTGCAACCCAGCGGGAAGTGTTTTAATAAGCACAAGCCAACATTAAACAAGTTCAACAAATCTAAACAAATCCAATGTATTACTTTTCACAGATTACTCTTATAGTCAAAATTCACCCCCCTTCCAGCAATTCATTACAGTGTAGCATTATGACAATTGTGGGATGCGAGAGACTTCCTTCTGCACCAAAAGATACATTGTGTTCACTGTTAACAATCTTTAGTCTACAGTGAATTACAATGAGCTGTATTTTTTTAAAGGAGACCTAAATTGGGATTGGTTGGCTCCTGTCTCTGATCCTTTTACACGTTTTTGTGACTCTGTACATCTAACACAAATTACAGTCACCGACACGGTCCTATCGTAAACATCCCAAAAAAAGTCAACGCTCCTTGACTTTTTTTTAAACTATTGCTCCACACAAATATAAAGCCTCTGTTGTATTTGCAAATGATGTCAGCAATCACTATGTAATTGCTGCGGTGAGAACCTTAAATCAAGCTAAAATGAAGTATTATGAGCACGAACATTTTTTTATCTTTTTGTGAGCAAGCATTTTTACACATTCTTTATTGATGTGACTGGGAAAAAGTGTGTCTGATTCCTCGTCTTAAAAATTCTTCTGACTCTCAAGAAAAGTTACCTTTTAAGTTTAACTTTACACCTTTTAATGAATAAACAGGATGGTCTAAAAAAGATATACATCAGGAAATTAGCTGGCCGGGATGGTTTAGATCCATACCTTTTACAGATTTCTTCAGAGAATCATCACAATGTGTTATCACCGCTCAGCAGATATTTGCTGTTTTGGACTTTGGCCTCTTTGATGCATATCATGAGTCCAAGCTGAAACATGTACTTCCAAACCTGCTCATTTAGGGTATTCCTCAACATATGTCTATGTAAAACATGATTCAAGATACAGGTACCCTATCATAGACTGACTAAACATGATACAGCCTAGAGTATAGTCTTCCAGAGTTTAACCCACAACCCAGCATGCAAGACAGGTGTTAAAAAGGTATTGATATTGTTGCCTAATACAGAGAGATAAAAAAGGCTTATCAGGCTGAGCTAAATAGCAATACTGTTCTCGATCTCAGAAGGCTGCATGTATATGTAGGGTATGTCAAGCTGCAAGTTTCTTGTTGAAATTGCTTCACTGAGTTTGGACAACTCTGCTTGGAATTTCTTCATCATCTGCTTTAGAGCAGGCTCTTGGAATCGTTCATCGGGGTATGAACCCATGAGAACCTGCCAAAAGCACAAAATCAAACAGTAAATCAGATTGACACAGTATTGTGCCTGGTGCGATTTATTTTAAACACTTCAAATGTGGACGAGCTATAATGAATGTTTATCATCACCAAACCTACCTCGTCAGTGAACTTCTCTGAAAGTAGCCAAACCAGTGCTGAAAAGATGACTGTCTGCTCAACATCTGGGAGGGTATCCAAAATAGTCTTCATGCTTGACTGCCCCTTAGTGGTTGGAGGAGGTTTGACCAGCAGGAGTGACTGACTTGGCGCCCAGCCGTAGTAGTCGTACTAAGTTATGAGAGAAATTTCAATATGTAACAACTTCGATGGAAAACAAATTCTGTAAACTTATTTTAATGTCAAACATTACATAAATTATTATGTAAATCTACATTGGGAAGAAAGAAAGAAATGGAATGAATAATAAACAGATTGCAGACCTGCCAAATGTTCATACATTTGAATTGTTAAAACAAACTTACACTTGATCAAACATCAATACATATTCCATTGTCCCAACTAATTACCTGTCCATTGTTTACAGCAGCATGTTGACCCGTCACTGTGAAGATCAGCATGGTGATGAATTTGATCACCTCCTCGACAGTTTGAAAGCTTGCTGGAAACCCTGTTGGTAGCACAATTACTGTGAGTTAATTATTGGCAATCCTTATCTTCGTTAAATATTAAAGGCTACTATTAAGATTTTAATATATCTTGTGTTTACAAATGACGTCACAGCATGGGTTAAATACCTGAGGCTGTGTTTCCTAAGAAGCCATGTGTGAATATCTCACTGATCCATTCCTGCAGCTCAGTGTCTTTACGTACTTCACTGTCTGAGGGATAGTAGTACTCCACTACTGCCTTCACAAACCTAGTGAACACAAAATAATTAGATTTCAAATGTTTGTATGTGAACAAGACTGAAAGACTCTCAGCTGTTGCTTGTAGAATAAATCGGTCTGGACATATGTGATATTTATTGAAAGATAACCTGTTGATGATGTTCCACAGCTTCAGGCCATCATCTCTGTAGTAGAAGTTGGGGATGGATTCCAGTCCTCGTGCAGTGATGTTCTCTGGCAGACAGAGGGAGCTGTAGGTCATTTCAGAGAGAGCCTTTGCCATGAGCACCATCTGTCCGTCATATCCAAGTGAACTCTAATAAATCAGTAATGCACAAATAGTTACCATGAGACACATTTCTTGAAATAAAATAATTATGCATTGTTAAAAAATCAAAGGCTAAAAATATGTCTTGCAATGGTGCAATCTAATTGGAGTAGTTGGAATATTCAGAAATATGTATTTTACAGAGCCGTACTTTACTGATAGACCCGTCAGGTCCAAAAAGATTTGCGCGGCCTCTAATGCTTATGTGCAGAGTGAACCGGAAGTGTGGCAACAGCAGCTGATCAGACAAAGGGAAATATTTTAAAAGTCATGTTACAATGCTTATTTGAGTAAACAACAGGCAGCACATCTTGTTTGTGTTGATCACCAAAGTAATCCGTAAGCTAACATTCTCATTTCAAATCTTATTTTGGATAGAACATTACAGTTATCTAAATAAAATGGTGGGGCTGGACTCCCAAACATATCTTGGTCTGCACTATTAAGACCGTCGCTTACTAGAAAGACAAACACAATTGATTTACTCAGGAAAAGCGTCTCTGTTTGATGTGCCTTTCAATGTGCTGTCTTTTCCATACAAGACTATGGCTATACTTTCATATGTCATGGCATATTGGAATGGTTTTGTTAATGTAATATATTGGAAGGATAGGGTGTTTATACTCAGTTTATACGTTTAAGGAAGTGTCTTTCATAATTATTCATGATTATTACCCTACCAATCACTACATGCATATATTCTAAAAAGACACAAACACAGACTGCTCTTTCTGTGATGAATATTCAGATATACATATTTTGGCATTTTTCTTTTCACACCAAGAAATTCTGGCAAGAAATTTGCAGATTTGTCATTGACCATATCTTAAAATACTTCATCAACAAAAAGTCAGATCATAATTTCAGATCAAGGGAATAAATAAAAGAAGTACACCAGCACCTTATAGAGGGGATGAATCACAGAGAAGCTGCGGAGAGCGGCGACATTATAGGCCTCTGCCAGATAGTGAGTCTTCAAGAGGTGTTGGACTGCTTGATGATCAATGGAATCAGCATTTTTAATAAACATCTTGGCAAGCAGCCAGTCAGTTTCCAGGTCACTGGGCAGGAAGATGGGGTTCAGCTCAGAAGGTTGTTGATGCAACTGGAATTTGATTTAAAAAAACATATTTAGTTAAAATAGTGCAACTGGACTTTTGGAAACATAGTAATGTACTGTGGAATGTAATATGATCATGTGACAAGACCTGTATTGCAATGGGCATCAGTTTGTTTTCTGGGTTCACGTAGAGCAAACAGAGACCAGGAGTCACGTGCAGAGGTTCACCATTATAGGCTCTAGTGGGTATTCCTTCCAACTTCTTCTGGTCAGAGAGGAATATATTGCCTTTCTGTATGGGAACGAAAGACAGAGGGAAGAAGTGTTTAAAACATCAATAGGTTTCACAGATCCAAGAGATGTGATATTGGGATGAAACACAAATATCGTCTCCAAAAGCAAAGATTATCTCCAAAGTAAAGCCACTCTGCTTTCATACCTTCAGCTCCTTCTGCAGAGAGCTTCCTTTTTTCAGGAACGGCTTCACCATCTCCTCTGTGACTGGAAAGTTTGGGGGAAGCTCTGAGCAGCGCTTGATCACATTGGGATTGAGTCCGTTCAGAAACTGGAATCCAAAAAACTCATCTTCCTTCCAGTGTTCTGAAACATACTCTGGAAGAATTGCAAATATGATATTTAATATAATATCTAAATATCTATCTGATGTCTAACTTTTTTGAAGTACATGTTGATCATAGTCATTGCTGGTTTGTTCCTGAGAGATTTTTACTTTGTAAAAAATGAATTGTTTTACAGGAACAACATCCAATCTATCTAATTGTTAACTAATTTTAATGGAGAACATTATGTCATTGATATTTAAGATACAGTAGAATTTCATTCAAAACTGACAATAGATGTTGGAATGGTGCTATCACACAGGGCTTCTGTTGTTTCTTTAAATTATTGAACCTTTTTTATTAGACCATATTTCAAAGTAAGTTCATAATCATAACTATACAATAAATGTTATACCAAATACATATTTTAGGAAATTATTATATTATTATCTGTGCGTGTGGGTGTGTGCACGTGTGTGACCTAATCTCACATTCTACTGCTGGAAACAGCATTATGTTTTGGGTGCCCAGTTGTGGCAGTGGTGACTCATGCTTTCTTAAAACACCTTTTTTTGCCTGTTTTATATTACCATTGACTGCTTGCTGACTCCTCACTTACTACTACACGTAGTACCCCAGGAAGGGCTGCTGGTGATTACACAGCCTATAGGCAGTTTGGCTAACAGCTAACAGTACTATAGTACACACACAGCTGAGTACATCGGCGCCACTCAGCTGCTGCTACGCAGTCAAACAGCATTGCATATGACGACTTTGAGCAGATTGCCTGGTACACTACACTCGTTATCGAGATTGAATGAAGTGTGTTTACGTGTCTAAATGGGGGGGGATAGCCAATTATGGGTTGTATTCAGTTGTTTAGACACACCTAGCTGATATCTACACTCTGCTGAGTGCACCTTTCTAGTTAGAAGTGTTCCTTGGGTTTACATTTTGGGATGATTTTACATTTTAGATGGATTACAGATATATTAGTGCCGTGTATCAACTTTTCTTAAAGTGCTTTCATACATATTGTATTAGTATCAAGCAGTGTTGTAGAAAGAACTGTTGTTACATTGGAACTGATGATAGTGTCCAATCTACCTGACATAGTTGTCTTTTTCCACGTGAAGATTTTTTTCATGTCTTCAATGCTTTCCCATTGTTCATGAGATCCAAGCAGCCCCTTGCGCATGAGTTCACTACCACTGAAGTAAGTAAAAAAGAAAGGTATCCAGAATACATGATTAAACATTATACTGATATTATTGTTTCAAATTTACTTTTTGTCTCAAAACATAGAAAATGTGACTATAATCGAGCCTGGTTGTGTCCATTTTATACTTTGTAGACCTACGTTTCCCTGCTCATATTCTCTATTTGGTTTGATTTGGACTTAGAGAAGCGGCTTTCAGCTGGGAGCTCAGACGCATTAATGAAGTGGCTGATGTGGTTTAATCCTTCAGCCAAACGTTTCCACCTGAAAAACAAACCCACAAAAAAAAACAAAGTTAGCAAAAGGCACGTATAATTTTCTCCAGATGAACTTCTGAGACCATAACAGCAGCTCCTGGTACATACTGTACTGCACACATAAAAGCTTACTGGTAAAAGCTCTTCTTGAGTATCAGCTCCTGTTTGCGATGGTCAATCAACATGGGATGGTCCTCCTCAAAAGCCTTCAAGGCTGAGGCATGAAAATAACATAACATCAGTAAAGTTTTAAAAGACAAAATTGACAAACTCAACAAAACAAACGTGTGAAAAGTAGTGATATCTATAAATCTCAAGTATCTTTAATCAAATATTTTGGGAACTTGAAGCAGACCTCTCCCTCCTCTCAGCTCCACCAGTTCTCCTCCGGAGATCCATCTGTAACAGGGGAAAAGAATGGCTTCTCCTTCAGGAGTCGTCACCACTATTTTGGAGAAGTACCACTCATCTTCTGGGAGGATCAAAGAAGGATCTTTCTCCACCTTGACCAGCAGAAGTTTCCCCAGAGACAAATTGGTGCTCATGGTGTAATTCCCTGTCTGGAAATAAGCATTAATATGAAATTTAAACAAACAAATACATTATAATACAGTTTAACATGTATGTTAGAGTGTTGTCAATACACATTTAACTGATAATATTTAATATAACATGATATACGTAAGTGTCTAAGGAGTACAAACGTCCACACAGACCGGACAGTCTTCTTAAATAGTTATATTGATATTAACAAAACATTTAGAAACCTTGATCATCATCTAAGTACATGATGATAGACAACCATGCCAACTGGCTGGTAAAAGCCCTTTATAGAACAAATCCTGTCTGGTAATATTTAAAATTCCAGCTTTTAAAAAGCAATGAGTTAGACTCTGACAACTGAATTTAAATGTATTATGTGACTGTAGCACCACAAAGATGAAATGCCATTAGATTGTGTTTTTAGTGTGTGATTTTAAGTTGCATGGTGTTGGTGTTACACGTTAAATGTTAACTTAGCTAAAAGAAACAATATATTCATGCTGTGCATGAAGTGTTGTTTCTGTCTATGTTTGTACTTGGGGTGTAGACGTTTGCATTGTGACTGGTGAGCTTTTCCCTCGATGTGTATAATAATAATAATTTCCTCTTCATTCACAACACTCAGCCAACAAATTATATTGTGAATGTAACGTTAGCTCTCAAATGCACAGTGTAGTCCTTTCTGTCTACTTCTCTCAGAACAATTATTTCCATTTCCATAGTGTTGAAAACATCACTTTGACAGGCAACAGTAACCAAGGGCGGTGGGGTTTAGTGAAGGGTCAATTCATAATTAATCTGTAAAGTTAACCAGTTTTTGTGTTACACACTTGATTTTTATAAACTGATTATACATGCACTTTGATTGTAGGTGTCGGAGTATATAAATAAGCATCAAAATAGAGCTTGTTTAACGCAACACAATGCCCGGGGAAGGATCCCTTGGACCCCCTGCAGAGCTCCAGGCTATCTAGTCCGATAGGCCACACCTTGAGGAAGAATTTGACAACTCATAAATTAGTGTGGCGCACCTTATAAAAAACCAAATGTGAACCTGAACTCGTCCGTACATTTAATATACTAAATTTAGAAAAGTATGGATCAAATGTATAAGTGTCACATAAAACTGTCCAAAAGATTTGTGCTGAACAAACTCAGTTCAGCACGTATGTTGATATAGGCAAGCATCTAAAGAGAACATATGTCTGCCGAGACTGGACAGACTTGGTGCCAGTGGGACCAATGAAAAGTATAAACAATAACTATATAGAAATAGCCAATTTTCTCGCTGATGGTCTCATTTACTTATGTAGGTCATATAGAGGCATCAGTATTAAATTGAGACGGTTGCATAACCAGTAAAATGATCCTCACAGTAACTTAAAGTGTATTAATTACATAAGGGTAAACATTTCTTTAATTAGTCATGAAGACAAATACTACCCCAGCATATATGTATGCACGAACAAAAACATTACTTTGTCCCAGACCTAATTTGAGGATGTTCAACAGGATTCAACTTACTTTCCCAGTTGTAAAGCCGATGCCAAAGTTGGCCAACTCAGTTCGCTCACTCTGCCCTTCAGTTCCAAATAAGGTGATGAATATCTGGTCCCATGTTCCTGCATTTTGCGTGTCATCTGTTGTGACCTCTAGCTTGTACTCAGACATGGTCAGTCTGTGGAAACTGTCTAGAAAAAGAAACACATTTAGATCTCTAAATTGCAGAGTGAATGCTCCAATTCTCTGCAAAAATGCATTAATGACACTGTATATGTATGTTTTGATACCACTTGTTCAAAACATTTTTATATTTGTAAATAATTTATTTACCAAAAGCTTTTGATAGTTTTTCTAAACTCAATTTCTTTTGTCAACAGGTATTAAAAAACATTTTTAACACTTAACTTTGTCTAGGATTATCCTGTTTACATTACTACAAGTGTAGATAATCTACTTTTATACCATGAGGAAAGATAAGGAAAGTTCCTACCCATACCTTCAGATTGAAGCTGTTCTGTGAACTGTGTTCCTGCTTGTTGGCTCTTATAAGCTCCTCCACCCTGACTTCAACCTTCTTACCTCCCTCACTGTGTGTTGACATAAGAGGTGTTGTAACTGTCAATTAAAAATGTTATTTCTTGTTTTCAGCTGATATACGTGTAGCTGTGTAGAGGGTCATGAGCAGCTGAACTAAACCATGCGTTATGGTCCTACTACTGACATTCTATACTACTACTACTACTACTACTTGCACAGAAATATAAATAAGGGACATGGACAACAAAGCTGGACAGATAATAAGAAATAAAACGTGTATTTACAAGTCAAGTGTTCTGTAAATCGTAAACAAAACAAATTGTGCACATACATACCGAAGAGATTGTAGAAAAATATGAAAGCATAAAAGTATAACCATTACAACATATAACTTTTTTACACTTTTTATAAGTTATTATGTAAGAAAGTCTCTCAAGCCTTATATAATTCATCCTGTTCAAACAGGATCAAACCGTTTAAACATCCTGTTGTTGATCCAGAAACAGCAGGACTCATGTGTGAGTGATGCATGATTTTGAGGTGCCAGCCTCAGACGAGCATAAAAGGCAGCAGTAGAACTCAGAGAAAGAGCTTCTTCTCCAGTTGTAGAGACTGGACTACTCTTATTTTATAGAAGACCCTGTGAGACATTTCTGCTATCAGAAGACAGCTTACAGTGACTGATATCTTTTGCACCACTTAGACTTTCATTGAGTTGAAATTGTTTAATGTAACTGTTTTGAGAAAACTGTAATAAATCCACAGCCTTACCATTTGTAAGTGTCTGGGACTCAAACTGAAGACTCTGTTTTTTTAGATTAAGTTACCCCTCTTCCCCTGTCCCGGAAACTTGTGATATATAAGTGACGACTGACTCTACCAGAGGAGCTTCAGGTAAGTTCCCTGGGTGATGACTTGCCAGTGTTAGTCAAAAATGGTGAGAGAACTAAAGTAGGCAATAGTAAAGTATAGACGATCTATGTAACTATTCATACTGGGTGTTAGTGTTACATCCTACTGAGAGCGCCTCGGGCAGGCATGTTCAAAGTCCGGCCCGCGGGCCAATCACGGCCCGAGGTCAGATTTTATATGGCCCGCACCTTCTGTCTTAAAATGCATTATTTATGGACCGCCAGCACACAGTCAAAACGGAATGAATAAATCATACAAATTCAACATGCAATTCCTCTTTTTACCTCATGGTGGCAGCACCACTCTGTAACTGTCTGGCTGTTTGAAATTGGCTCTGACCCTTGAACTGTCATGGCTACGGCAAGTAAAAAAAGGAAAGTCGATAATGAGGGCCGCCGCTTCCAGGAGAGGTTGAGATCGCAATATTTTTTTCACCGAAAACCGAAACAACTGTGTCTGCCTAATTTGTCATGAGACTGTTGCCTTGTTTAAGGAATATAATGTAAAGAGACACTACGAGACCAAACATGCTAATGCTACAACAAGCTATCAGAGAGCGACCGTGCTAGAAAAGTGAAGCAACTCCAAGATAACGTGGCCACACAGCAGCGGTCCTTTTCACATGAAAACATCATCAAAGTAAGCTACGAAGTGGCCATGGTAACTGCTAAACATGACAAACCTTTTACGGAAGGTGAGTTTATCAAAGACTGTTGTGAAAATAGCAGAAAACATTTGCCCCGAGAAGAAGACAGAGTTTGCTAATGTTTGCCTGGCTCGTAACACTGAAGAGCTATCATCAGATACTAAGAGACAACTTGATTTGTTTCGTTAGCCTGTTTCATGTGTGTTGAACTTAAATGTTAGACAACTTTCCATTACCCTCACTAAGTCATATTTAAGATTGTCTTGAGGTGAGAATATTGATCGGTTTCTATGTAATTAGCTTTTAGATGGCTTGTTCTTTGTGTTATCGGACTTTCAAGATGTGAAAGAAAGGCAGAATAGTTTTGTTCACACATGAATGCTTACATTTGGTTACATTGCTATTTGCTGTCATTGAAAATAAAATGATTAAATAACAATGTATGTATAGGCTACTTGTATTGTTTAAAATAATGTCAGCAGGGACTGTTGGCCCTTGGGCATTTTCACATTATCAAATCTGGCCCTCTTTGAAAAAAGTTTGGACACCCCTGGCGTAGGGCGTAGCTGTACAAGACTCTCAGAAAGACAATAATTCCGAAATCCTAACGATTCAGCTATGGGGTGAGATAAAAGGCCGAAGGTAAATTTCCGACTCCTCAGAGGGACACGAATCCCCTAAGGTTGTTCGGACTACTGACGGAGTTATCACCGTGTTAGGTGCGATCCTGCCCTTCTTTCCGTTGGGCAGGACCCGTTCACGCTACAATATCAAATAGATATACATGGACTGAACTATTATGTACAGCATGCATATTTAAAGATGACTATATTCCGTATAAACAGTGTGTAGGATGTATATTGATAGTGACAGATGTATATATTTTCAAAAGCAAATTGTGCTTCAGAAACTGTATAATCTATTACAGCAGCAGTGTATATTTTGGTGTTACTGGATTGATGACGGTGTATGACAGTAACTGTACATCAGAGTGACAGCCTGTGGGGTAGGAACTGTTCTTGTGTCTGGTTGTTGGCGTACAATGTTCTGTAGCTCCTCCCAGAAGGGAGAAATTCAAATAGGTTGTGTTCAGGATGTGAAGGGTTTCCTGACTCAGGAGTATAAATCCTGATTTGAACCTGGTTGTACCTGGTTTTATAAACCAATTTATTTTCAACAGGTATCAAAAAACATTGTTAACACCTAACTTTGTCTTGGATTATCCTGTTTACATTACTACAAGTATAGTGTTTTGATCAACGCCTCCCAGAAGGGAGAGATTTAAACAGGTTGTGTTCAGGGTGTGCAGGGTGTCCTGACTGGAGGAGTATAAATCCTGATTTGAGGGCAGACGAGCACCAATGATTTTCTCGGCAGTCCTGACTTTCCGTTGTAGTCTGTTTCTGACTAAGCACTTAACAAACTCCCCTTTCTCTTTAAAAAATATACAGTCACAAAAAACAAACATTTGCTTTTTAAAACCTTAAACATAGGTTTAAACTTGCAACTTTAAAGACTAGAGTTTTGGAAGACTGCACATCTTGACCTCCTCCCATATCTGTCGAATGGATTTGTCCTTTGAACAGCCGCCTGGATCAGTGGGCTTGACCTGACATTACTTTCACTCTTACCAGTAAACCGTGTGCAGAGTCGGCAACACCCCCACTCTCAATCTCAATATTAAAGTATCTCTTAATCAAATATTTTGGGAACTTGAAGCAGACCTCTCCCTCCTCTCAGCTCCACCAGTTCTCCTCTGGAGATCCATCTGTAACAGGGGAAAAGAATGGCTTCTCCTTCAGGAGTCGTCACCACTATTTTGCAGAAGTACCACTCATCTTCTGGGAGGATCAAAGAAGGATCTTTCTCCACCTTGACCAGCAGAAGTTTCCCCAGAGACAAATTGGTGATCATGGTGTAATTCCCTGTCTGGAAATAAGGATTAATATGAATTTAAACAAACAAATACATTATAATACAGTTGAACATGTATGTTAGAGTGTTGTCAATACACATTTAACTGATAATATTTACTATAACATGATATACGTAAGTGTCTAAGGAGTACAAACGTCCACACAGACCGGACAGTCTTCTTAAATAGTTATTTTGATATAAAAACATTTAGAAACCTTGATCATCATCTAAGTACATGGTGATAGACAACCATGCCAACTGGTTAGTAAAAGCCCTTTATAGAACAAATCCTGTCTGGTAATATTTGAAATTCCAGCTTTTAAAAAGCAATGAGTTAGACTCTGAGAACAGAATTTAAATGTATTATGTGACTGTAGCACCACAAAGATGAAATGCCATTAGATTGTGTTTTTAGTGTGTGATTTTAAGTTGCATGGTGTTGGTGTTACACGTTAAATGTTAACTTAGCTAAAAGAAACAATATATTCATGCTGTGCATGAAGTGTTGTTTCTGTCTATGTTTGTACTTGGGGTGTAGACGTTTGCATTGTTACTGGTGAGCTTTTCCCTCGATGTGTATAATAATAATTTCCTCTTCATTCACAACACTCAGCCAACAAATTATATTGTGAATGTAACGTTAGCTCTCAAATGCACAGTGTAGTCCTTTCTGTCTACTTCTCTCTGAACAATTATTTCCATTTCCATAGTGTTGAAAACGTCACTTTGACAGGCAACAGTAACCAAGGGGGGTGGGGTTTAGTGAAGGGTCAATTCATAATTAATCTGTAAAGTTAACCAGTTTTTGTGTTACACACTTGATTTTTAAAAACTGATTATACATGCACTTTGATTGTAGGTGTCGGAGTATATAAATAAGCATCAAAATAGAGCTTGTTTAACGCAACACAATGCCCGGGGAAGGATCCCTTGGACCCCCTGCAGAGCTCCAGGCTATCTAGTCCGATAGGCCACACCTTGAGGAAGAATTTGACAACTCATAAATTAGTGTGGCGCACCTTATGAAAAACCAAATGTGAACCTGAACCTACTAAATTTAGAAAAGTATGGATCAAATGTATAAGTGTCACATAAAACTGTGTCCAAAAGATTTAAATTGAGACGGTTGCATAACCAGTAAAATGATCCTAACAGTAACTTAAAGTGTATTAATTACATAAAGGTAAACATTTCTTTAATTAGTCATGAAGAGAAATACTACCCCAGCATATATGTATGCACGAACAAAAACATTACTTTGTCCCAGACCTAATTTGAGGATGTTCAACAGGATTCAACTTACTGTCCCAGTTGTAAAGCCGATGCCAAAGTTGTCCAACTCAGTTCGCTCACTCTGCCCCTTCAGTTCCAAATAAGGTGATGAATATGTGGTCCCATGTTCCTTCATATTGCGTGTCACCTGTTGTGACCTCTAGCTTGTACTCAGTCATGGTCAGTCTGTGGAAACTGTCTAGAAAAAGAAACACATTTAGATCTCTAAATTGCAGAGTGAATGCTCCAATTCTCTGCAAAAATGCAAATTCTTAAATAGTTATTTTGATATAAAAACATTTAGAAACCTTGATTCATCATCTAAGTACATGGTGATAGACAACCATGCCAACTGGTTAGTAAAAGCCCTTTATAGAACAAATCCTGTCTGGTAATATTTAAAATTCCAGCTTTTAAAAAGCAATGAGTTAGACTCTGAGAACAGAATTTAAATGTATTATGTGACTGTAGCACCACAAAGATGAAATGCCATTAGATTGTTTTTAGTGTGTGATTTTAAGTTGCATGGTGTTGGTGTTAAATGTTAACTTAGCTAAAAGAAACAATATATTAACTTACCCTGCTGTGCATTAACAGTGTTGTTTCTGTCTATGTTTGTACTTGGGGTGTAGACATTTGCATTGTGACTGGTGAGCTTTTCCCACGATGTGTATAATAATAATAATTTCCTCTTCATTCACAACACTCAGCCAACAAATTATATTGTGAATGTAACGTTAGCTCTCAAATGCACAGTGTAGTCCTTTCTGTCTACTTCCGTAAGGATTACAGATACTAGAACCAAAAAGCACAACTCAGAGACAAGATATAAGTTCAGTTATTTTACTAGAGTTCAGGCAGGGTCAAAACCGGGAGGTCAGTCAAAACAGGCGAACAAATCCAATAAGGGGCAGGCAAAAATCCAAAGTCGAAAACAGGCAGATCATGAACAATATAAAGGTACGCTGGAGAACTTGGCAAAAATACACAAGACAATCTGGCAGGGAACAAGTGCCAGTGAGGGGACCTAAATAGTGAGGGCTAATGAGGGAATGGGCTGCAGGTGAGATGGGTGTGGAGGACCAGGAGAGGGGAATGAGAGCTGATCGGGTGTGAATGGTAGGATCTGAAATGACAGGAGAGTTAGTAAAATAAGCAGACAGGATGAAAACAAACTAATATGAAGTAGAATTCGTGACAAATTATATTGTGAATGTAACGTTAGCTCTCAAATGCACAGTGTAGTCCTTTCTGTCTACTTTCTGAACAATTATTTCCATTTCCATAGTGTTGAAAACGCCACTTTGACAGGCAACAGTAACCAAGGGGGGTGGGGTTTAGTGAAGGGTCAATTCATAATTAATCTGTAAAGTTAACCAGTTTTTGTGTTACACACTTGATTTAAAAAAAATTATTATACATGCACTTTGATTGTAGGTGTCAGAGTATATACTCACACGCAGGTCATCAGCTCCCTCTTGTGGAGAATTATCGGTAAGTCCTGCAGTATCTAGTAGTTAACATTCACTCCTGCAGTATCTAGTAGTTAACATTAAGTCCTGCAGTATCTAGTAGTTAACATTAAGTCTTGCTGTATCTAGTAGTTAACATTAAGTCCTGCAGTATCTAGTAGTTAACATTAAGTCCTGCAGTATCTAGTAGTTGACATTAAGTCCTGCAGTATCTAGTAGTTAACATTAAGTCCTGCAGTATCTAGTAGTTGACATTAAGTCCTGCAGTATCTAGTAGTTGACATTAAGTCCTGCTGTATCTAGTAGTTGACATTAAGTCCTGCTGTATCTAGTAGTTAACATTAAGTCCTGCAGTATCTAGTAGTTAACATTAAGTCCTGCAGTATCTAGTAGTTAACATTAAGTCCTGCAGTATCTAATAGTTAACATTCAGTCCTGCAGTATCTAGTAGTTAACATTAAGTCCTGCAGTATCTAGTAGTTAACATTAAGTCCTGCAGTATCTAGTAGTTAACATTAAGTCCTGCAGTATCTAGTAGTTAACATTAAGTCCTGCAGTATCTAGAAGTTAACATTAAGTCCTGCAGTATCTAGTAGTTAACATTAAGTCCTGCAGTATCTAGTAGTTGACATTAAGTCCTGCAGTATCTAGAAGTTAACATTAAGTCCTGCAGTATCTAGTAGTTAACATTAAGTCTTGCTTTATCTAGTAGTTAACATTAAGTCCTGCAGTATCTAGTAGTTGACATTAAGTCCTGCAGTATCTAGTAGTTAACATTAAGTCTTGCTGTATCTAGTAGTTAACATTAAGTCTTGCTGTATCTAGTAGTTAACATTAAGTCCTGCAGTATCTAGAAGTTAACATTAAGTCCTGCAGTATCTAGTAGTTAACATTAAGTCTTGCTGTATCTAGTAGTTAACATTAAGTCCTGCAGTATCTAGAAGTTAACATTAAGTCCAGCAGTATCTAGTAGTTAACATTAAGTCCTGCTGTATCTAGTAGTTGACATTAAGTCCTGCAGTATCTAGTCGTTGACATTAAGTCCTGCAGTATCTAGTAGTTAACATTAAGTCCTGCAGTATCTAGTAGTTAACATTAAGTCCTGCAGTATCTAGTAGTTAACATTAAGTCCTGCAGTATCTAGTAGTTGACATTAAGTCTTGCTGTATCTAGTAGTTAACATTAAGTCCTGCAGTATCTAGTAGTTAACATTAAGTCCTGCAGTATCTAGTAGTTGACATTAAGTCCTGCAGTATCTAGTAGTTAACATTAAGTCTTGCTGTATCTAGTAGTTAACATTAAGTCCTGCAGTATCTAGAAGTTAACATTAAGTCCTGCAGTATCTAGTAGTTAACATTAAGTCCTGCAGTATCTAGTAGTTAACATTAAGTCCTGCAGTATCTAGTAGTTGACATTAAGTCCTGCAGTATCTAGTAGTTAACATTAAGTCCTGCAGTATCTAGTAGTTAACATTAAGTCCTGCAGTATCTAGTAGTTGACATTAAGTCCTGCAGTATCTAGTAGTTAACATTAAGTCCTGCAGTATCTAGTAGTTAACATTAAGTCCTGCAGTATCTAGTAGTTGACATTAAGTCTTGCTGTATCTAGTAGTTAACATTAAGTCCTGCAGTATCTAGTAGTTAACATTAAGTCCTGCAGTATCTAGTAGTTAACATTAAGTCCTGCAGTATCTAGTAGTTAACATTAAGTCCTGCAGTATCTAGTAGTTAACATTAAGTCCTGCAGTATCTAGTAGTTAACATTAAGTCCTGCAGTATCTAGTAGTTGACATTAAGTCTTGCTGTATCTAGTAGTTAACATTAAGTCCTGCAGTATCTAGTAGTTAACATTAAGTCCTGCAGTATCTAGTAGTTGACATTAAGTCCTGCAGTATCTAGTAGTTGACATTAAGTCCTGCAGTATCTAGTAGTTAACATTAAGTCCTGCAGTATCTAGTAGTTAACATTAAGTCCTGCAGTATCTAGTAGTTAACATTAAGTCCTGCAGTATCTAGTAGTTAACATTAAGTCCTGCAGTATCTAGTAGTTGACATTAACTCCTGCAGTATCTAGTAGTTAACATTAAGTCCTGCAGTATCTAGTAGTTAACATTAAGACCTGCTGTATCTAGTAGTTGACATTAAGTCCTGCAGTATCTAGTAGTTAACATTAAGTCCTGCAGTATCTAGTAGTTGACATTAAGTCCTGCAGTATCTAGTAGTTGACATTAAGTCCTGCAGTATCTAGTAGTTGACATTAAGTCCTGCAGTATCTAGTAGTTAACATTAAGTCCTGCAGTATCTAGTAGTTAACATTAAGTCATGCTGTATCTAGTAGTTAACATTAAGTCCTGCAGTATCTAGTAGTTGACATTAAGTCCTGCAGTATCTAGTAGTTAACATTAAGTCCTGCAGTATCTAGAAGTTAACATTAAGTCCAGCAGTATCTAGTAGTTAACATTAAGTCCTGCTGTATCTAGTAGTTGACATTAAGTCCTGCAGTATCTAGTCGTTGACATTAAGTCCTGCAGTATCTAGTAGTTAACATTAAGTCCTGCAGTATCTATTAGTTAACATTAAGTCCTGCAGTATCTAGTAGTTAACATTAAGTCCTGCAGTATCTAGTAGTTAACATTAAGTCATGCTGTATCTAGTAGTTAACATTAAGTCTTGCTGTATCTAGTAGTTAACATTAAGTCCTGCAGTATCTAGTAGTTAACATTAAGTCTTGCTGTATCTAGTAGTTAACATTAAGTCCTGCAGTATCTAGAAGTTAACATTAAGTCCTGCAGTATCTAGTAGTTAACATTAAGTCCTGCAGTATCTAGTAGTTAACATTAAGTCCTGCAGTATCTAGTAGTTGACATTAAGTCCTGCAGTATCTAGTAGTTAACATTAAGTCCTGCAGTATCTAGTAGTTAACATTAAGTCCTGCAGTATCTAGTAGTTGACATTAAGTCCTGCAGTATCTAGTAGTTAACATTAAGTCCTGCAGTATCTAGTAGTTAACATTAAGTCCTGCAGTATCTAGTAGTTGACATTAAGTCTTGCTGTATCTAGTAGTTAACATTAAGTCCTGCAGTATCTAGTAGTTAACATTAAGTCCTGCAGTATCTAGTAGTTAACATTAAGTCCTGCAGTATCTAGTAGTTAACATTAAGTCCTGCAGTATCTAGTAGTTAACATTAAGTCCTGCAGTATCTAGTAGTTAACATTAAGTCCTGCAGTATCTAGTAGTTGACATTAAGTCTTGCTGTATCTAGTAGTTAACATTAAGTCCTGCAGTATCTAGTAGTTAACATTAAGTCCTGCAGTATCTAGTAGTTGACATTAAGTCCTGCAGTATCTAGTAGTTGACATTAAGTCCTGCAGTATCTAGTAGTTAACATTAAGTCATGCAGTATCTAGTAGTTAACATTAAGTCCTGCAGTATCTAGTAGTTAACATTAAGTCCTGCAGTATCTAGTAGTTAACATTAAGTCCTGCAGTATCTAGTAGTTGACATTAACTCCTGCAGTATCTAGTAGTTAACATTAAGTCCTGCAGTATCTAGTAGTTAACATTAAGTCCTGCTGTATCTAGTAGTTGACATTAAGTCCTGCAGTATCTAGTAGTTAACATTAAGTCCTGCAGTATCTAGTAGTTGACATTAAGTCCTGCAGTATCTAGTAGTTGACATTAAGTCCTGCAGTATCTAGTAGTTGACATTAAGTCCTGCAGTATCTAGTAGTTAACATTAAGTCCTGCAGTATCTAGTAGTTAACATTAAGTCATGCTGTATCTAGTAGTTAACATTAAGTCCTGCAGTATCTAGTAGTTGACATTAAGTCTTGCTGTATCTAGTAGTTAACATTAAGTCCTGCAGTATCTAGTAGTTAACATTAAGTCCTGCAGTATCTAGTAGTTAACATTAAGTCCTGCAGTATCTAGTAGTTGACATTAAGTCTTGCAGTATCTAGTAGTTGACATTAAGTCCTGCAGTATCTAGTAGTTAACATTAAGTCCTGCAGTATCTAGTAGTTAACATTAAGTCATGCTGTATCTAGTAGTTAACATTAAGTCCTGCAGTATCTAGTAGTTGACATTAAGTCTTGCTGTATCTAGTAGTTAACATTAAGTCCTGCAGTATCTAGTAGTTAACATTAAGTCCTGCAGTATCTAGTAGTTAACATTAAGTCCTGCAGTATCTAGTAGTTAACATTAAGTCCTGCTGTATCTAGTAGTTGACATTAAGTCCTGCAGTATCTAGTAGTTAACATTAAGTCCTGCAGTATCTAGTAGTTAACATTAAGTCCTGCAGTATCTAGTAGTTGACATTAAGTCCTGCAGTATCTAGTAGTTGACATTAAGTCCTGCAGTATCTAGTAGTTGACATTAAGTCCTGCAGTATCTAGTAGTTAACATTAAGTCCTGCAGTATCTAGTAGTTAACATTAAGTCATGCTGTATCTAGTAGTTAACATTAAGTCCTGCAGTATCTAGTAGTTGACATTAAGTCTTGCTGTATCTAGTAGTTAACATTAAGTCCTGCAGTATCTAGTAGTTAACATTAAGTCCTGCAGTATCTAGTAGTTAACATTAAGTCCTGCAGTATCTAGTAGTTGACATTAAGTCTTGCTGTATCTAGTAGTTAACATTAAGTCCTGCAGTATCTAGTAGTTAACATTAAGTCCTGCAGTATCTAGTAGTTGACATTAAGTCCTGCAGTATCTAGTAGTTAACATTAAGTCCTGCAGTATCTAGTAGTTAACATTAAGTCCTGCAGTATCTAGTAGTTGACATTAAGTCCTGCAGTATCTAGTAGTTAACATTAAGTCCTGCAGTATCTAGTAGTTGACATTAAGTCCTGCAGTATCTAGTAGTTGACATTAAGTCCTGCAGTATCTAGTAGTTAACATTAAGTCCTGCAGTATCTAGTAGTTAACATTAAGTCCTGCTGTATCTAGTAGTTGACATTAAGTCCTGCAGTATCTAGTAGTTAACATTAAGTCCTGCAGTATCTAGTAGTTAACATTAAGTCCTGCAGTATCTAGTAGTTGACATTAACTCCTGCAGTATCTAGTAGTTAACATTAAGTCCTGCAGTATCTAGTAGTTAACATTAAGTCCTGCTGTATCTAGTAGTTGACATTAAGTCCTGCAGTATCTAGTAGTTAACATTAAGTCCTGCAGTATCTAGTAGTTGACATTAAGTCCTGCAGTATCTAGTAGTTGACATTAAGTCCTGCAGTATCTAGTAGTTGACATTAAGTCCTGCAGTATCTAGTAGTTAACATTAAGTCCTGCAGTATCTAGTAGTTAACATTAAGTCATGCTGTATCTAGTAGTTAACATTAAGTCCTGCAGTATCTAGTAGTTGACATTAAGTCTTGCTGTATCTAGTAGTTAACATTAAGTCCTGCAGTATCTAGTAGTTAACATTAAGTCCTGCAGTATCTAGTAGTTAACATTAAGTCCTGCAGTATCTAGTAGTTGACATTAAGTCTTGCAGTATCTAGTAGTTGACATTAAGTCCTGCAGTATCTAGTAGTTAACATTAAGTCCTGCAGTATCTAGTAGTTAACATTAAGTCATGCTGTATCTAGTAGTTAACATTAAGTCCTGCAGTATCTAGTAGTTGACATTAAGTCTTGCTGTATCTAGTAGTTAACATTAAGTCCTGCAGTATCTAGTAGTTAACATTAAGTCCTGCAGTATCTAGTAGTTAACATTAAGTCCTGCAGTATCTAGTAGTTAACATTAAGTCCTGCTGTATCTAGTAGTTGACATTAAGTCCTGCAGTATCTAGTAGTTAACATTAAGTCCTGCAGTATCTAGTAGTTAACATTAAGTCCTGCAGTATCTAGTAGTTGACATTAAGTCCTGCAGTATCTAGTAGTTGACATTAAGTCCTGCAGTATCTAGTAGTTGACATTAAGTCCTGCAGTATCTAGTAGTTAACATTAAGTCCTGCAGTATCTAGTAGTTAACATTAAGTCATGCTGTATCTAGTAGTTAACATTAAGTCCTGCAGTATCTAGTAGTTGACATTAAGTCTTGCTGTATCTAGTAGTTAACATTAAGTCCTGCAGTATCTAGTAGTTAACATTAAGTCCTGCAGTATCTAGTAGTTAACATTAAGTCCTGCAGTATCTAGTAGTTGACATTAAGTCTTGCTGTATCTAGTAGTTAACATTAAGTCCTGCAGTATCTAGTAGTTAACATTAAGTCCTGCAGTATCTAGTAGTTGACATTAAGTCCTGCAGTATCTAGTAGTTAACATTAAGTCCTGCAGTATCTAGTAGTTAACATTAAGTCCTGCAGTATCTAGTAGTTGACATTAAGTCCTGCAGTATCTAGTAGTTAACATTAAGTCCTGCAGTATCTAGTAGTTAACATTAAGTCCTGCTGTATCTAGTAGTTGACATTAAGTCCTGCAGTATCTAGTAGTTGACATTAAGTCCTGCAGTATCTAGTAGTTGACATTAAGTCCTGCAGTATCTAGTAGTTAACATTAAGTCCTGCTGTATCTAGTAGTTAACATTAAGTCCTGCTGTATCTAGTAGTTAACATTAAGTCCTGCAGTATCTAGTAGTTAACATTAAGTCCTGCTGTATCTAGTTGTTAACATTAAGTCCTGCAGTATCTAGTAGTTAACATTAAGTCCTGCTGTATCTAGTAGTTAACATTAAGTCCTTCAGTATCTAGTAGTTAACATTAAGTCCTGCAGTATCTAGTAGTTAACATTAAGTCCTGCAGTATCTAGTAGTTAACATTAAGTCCTGCTGTATCTAGTAGTTAACATTAAGTCCTGCAGTATCTAGTAGTTAACATTAAGTCCTGCAGTATCTAGTAGTTGACACTAAGTCCTGCAGTATCTAGTGTCTAACATTAAGTCCTGCAGTATCTAGTAGTTAACATTAAGTCCTGCTGTATCTAGTAGTTAACATTAAGTCCTGCTGTATCTAGTAGTTAACATTAAGTCCTGCAGTATCTAGTAGTTAACATTAAGTCCTGCAGTATCTAGTAGTTGACATTAAGTCCTGCAGTATCTAGTAGTTGACATTAAGTCCTGCAGTATCTAGTAGTTAACATTAAGTCATGCAGTATCTAGTAGTTAACATTAAGTCCTGCAGTATCTAGTAGTTAACATTAAGTCCTGCAGTATCTAGTAGTTAACATTAAGTCCTGCAGTATCTAGTAGTTGACATTAACTCCTGCAGTATCTAGTAGTTAACATTAAGTCCTGCAGTATCTAGTAGTTAACATTAAGTCCTGCTGTATCTAGTAGTTGACATTAAGTCCTGCAGTATCTAGTAGTTAACATTAAGTCCTGCAGTATCTAGTAGTTGACATTAAGTCCTGCAGTATCTAGTAGTTGACATTAAGTCCTGCAGTATCTAGTAGTTGACATTAAGTCCTGCAGTATCTAGTAGTTAACATTAAGTCCTGCAGTATCTAGTAGTTAACATTAAGTCATGCTGTATCTAGTAGTTAACATTAAGTCCTGCAGTATCTAGTAGTTGACATTAAGTCTTGCTGTATCTAGTAGTTAACATTAAGTCCTGCAGTATCTAGTAGTTAACATTAAGTCCTGCAGTATCTAGTAGTTAACATTAAGTCCTGCAGTATCTAGTAGTTGACATTAAGTCTTGCAGTATCTAGTAGTTGACATTAAGTCCTGCAGTATCTAGTAGTTAACATTAAGTCCTGCAGTATCTAGTAGTTAACATTAAGTCATGCTGTATCTAGTAGTTAACATTAAGTCCTGCAGTATCTAGTAGTTGACATTAAGTCTTGCTGTATCTAGTAGTTAACATTAAGTCCTGCAGTATCTAGTAGTTAACATTAAGTCCTGCAGTATCTAGTAGTTAACATTAAGTCCTGCAGTATCTAGTAGTTAACATTAAGTCCTGCTGTATCTAGTAGTTGACATTAAGTCCTGCAGTATCTAGTAGTTAACATTAAGTCCTGCAGTATCTAGTAGTTAACATTAAGTCCTGCAGTATCTAGTAGTTGACATTAAGTCCTGCAGTATCTAGTAGTTGACATTAAGTCCTGCAGTATCTAGTAGTTGACATTAAGTCCTGCAGTATCTAGTAGTTAACATTAAGTCCTGCAGTATCTAGTAGTTAACATTAAGTCATGCTGTATCTAGTAGTTAACATTAAGTCCTGCAGTATCTAGTAGTTGACATTAAGTCTTGCTGTATCTAGTAGTTAACATTAAGTCCTGCAGTATCTAGTAGTTAACATTAAGTCCTGCAGTATCTAGTAGTTAACATTAAGTCCTGCAGTATCTAGTAGTTGACATTAAGTCTTGCTGTATCTAGTAGTTAACATTAAGTCCTGCAGTATCTAGTAGTTAACATTAAGTCCTGCAGTATCTAGTAGTTGACATTAAGTCCTGCAGTATCTAGTAGTTAACATTAAGTCCTGCAGTATCTAGTAGTTAACATTAAGTCCTGCAGTATCTAGTAGTTGACATTAAGTCCTGCAGTATCTAGTAGTTAACATTAAGTCCTGCAGTATCTAGTAGTTGACATTAAGTCCTGCAGTATCTAGTAGTTGACATTAAGTCCTGCAGTATCTAGTAGTTAACATTAAGTCCTGCAGTATCTAGTAGTTAACATTAAGTCCTGCTGTATCTAGTAGTTGACATTAAGTCCTGCAGTATCTAGTAGTTAACATTAAGTCCTGCAGTATCTAGTAGTTAACATTAAGTCCTGCAGTATCTAGTAGTTGACATTAACTCCTGCAGTATCTAGTAGTTAACATTAAGTCCTGCAGTATCTAGTAGTTAACATTAAGTCCTGCTGTATCTAGTAGTTGACATTAAGTCCTGCAGTATCTAGTAGTTAACATTAAGTCCTGCAGTATCTAGTAGTTGACATTAAGTCCTGCAGTATCTAGTAGTTGACATTAAGTCCTGCAGTATCTAGTAGTTGACATTAAGTCCTGCAGTATCTAGTAGTTAACATTAAGTCCTGCAGTATCTAGTAGTTAACATTAAGTCATGCTGTATCTAGTAGTTAACATTAAGTCCTGCAGTATCTAGTAGTTGACATTAAGTCTTGCTGTATCTAGTAGTTAACATTAAGTCCTGCAGTATCTAGTAGTTAACATTAAGTCCTGCAGTATCTAGTAGTTAACATTAAGTCCTGCAGTATCTAGTAGTTGACATTAAGTCTTGCAGTATCTAGTAGTTGACATTAAGTCCTGCAGTATCTAGTAGTTAACATTAAGTCCTGCAGTATCTAGTAGTTAACATTAAGTCATGCTGTATCTAGTAGTTAACATTAAGTCCTGCAGTATCTAGTAGTTGACATTAAGTCTTGCTGTATCTAGTAGTTAACATTAAGTCCTGCAGTATCTAGTAGTTAACATTAAGTCCTGCAGTATCTAGTAGTTAACATTAAGTCCTGCAGTATCTAGTAGTTAACATTAAGTCCTGCTGTATCTAGTAGTTGACATTAAGTCCTGCAGTATCTAGTAGTTAACATTAAGTCCTGCAGTATCTAGTAGTTAACATTAAGTCCTGCAGTATCTAGTAGTTGACATTAAGTCCTGCAGTATCTAGTAGTTGACATTAAGTCCTGCAGTATCTAGTAGTTGACATTAAGTCCTGCAGTATCTAGTAGTTAACATTAAGTCCTGCAGTATCTAGTAGTTAACATTAAGTCATGCTGTATCTAGTAGTTAACATTAAGTCCTGCAGTATCTAGTAGTTGACATTAAGTCTTGCTGTATCTAGTAGTTAACATTAAGTCCTGCAGTATCTAGTAGTTAACATTAAGTCCTGCAGTATCTAGTAGTTAACATTAAGTCCTGCAGTATCTAGTAGTTGACATTAAGTCTTGCTGTATCTAGTAGTTAACATTAAGTCCTGCAGTATCTAGTAGTTAACATTAAGTCCTGCAGTATCTAGTAGTTGACATTAAGTCCTGCAGTATCTAGTAGTTAACATTAAGTCCTGCAGTATCTAGTAGTTAACATTAAGTCCTGCAGTATCTAGTAGTTGACATTAAGTCCTGCAGTATCTAGTAGATAACATTAAGTCCTGCAGTATCTAGTAGTTAACATTAAGTCCTGCTGTATCTAGTAGTTGACATTAAGTCCTGCAGTATCTAGTAGTTGACATTAAGTCCTGCAGTATCTAGTAGTTGACATTAAGTCCTGCAGTATCTAGTAGTTAACATTAAGTCCTGCTGTATCTAGTAGTTAACATTAAGTCCTGCTGTATCTAGTAGTTAACATTAAGTCCTGCAGTATCTAGTAGTTAACATTAAGTCCTGCTGTATCTAGTTGTTAACATTAAGTCCTGCAGTATCTAGTAGTTAACATTAAGTCCTGCTGTATCTAGTAGTTAACATTAAGTCCTTCAGTATCTAGTAGTTAACATTAAGTCCTGCAGTATCTAGTAGTTAACATTAAGTCCTGCAGTATCTAGTAGTTAACATTAAGTCCTGCTGTATCTAGTAGTTAACATTAAGTCCTGCAGTATCTAGTAGTTAACATTAAGTCCTGCAGTATCTAGTAGTTGACACTAAGTCCTGCAGTATCTAGTGTCTAACATTAAGTCCTGCAGTATCTAGTAGTTAACATTAAGTCCTGCTGTATCTAGTAGTTAACATTAAGTCCTGCTGTATCTAGTAGTTAACATTAAGTCCTGCAGTATCTAGTAGTTAACATTAAGTCCTGCAGTATCTAGTAGTTAACATTAAGTCCTGCAGTATCTAGTAGTTGACATTAAGTCCTGCAGTATCTAGTAGTTAATATTAAGTCCTGCAGTATCTAGTAGTTAACATTAAGTCCTGCAGTATCTAGTAGTTTACATTAAGTCCTGCAGTATCTAGTAGTTAACATTAAGTCCTGCTGTATCTAGTAGTTAACATTAAGTCCTGCAGTATCTAGTAGTTAACATTAAGTCCTGCTGTATCTAGTAGTTAACATTAAGTCCTGCTGTATCTAGTAGTTAACATTAAGTCCTGCAGTATCTAGTAGTTAACATTAAGTCCTGCTGTATCTAGTAGTTAACATTAAGTCCTGCAGTATCTAGTAGTTAACATTAAGTCCTGCAGTATCTAGTAGTTAACATTAAGTCCTGCAGTATCTAGTAGTTTACATTAAGTCCTGCTGTATCTAGTAGTTAACATTAAGTCCTGCAGTATCTAGTAGTTTACATTAAGTCCTGCTGTATCTAGTAGTTAACATTAAGTCCTGCTGTATCTAGTAGTTAACATTAAGTCCTGCAGTATCTAGTAGTTAACATTAAGTCCTGCTGTATCTAGTAGTTAACATTAAGTCCTGCAGTATCTAGCTTGAAAGCTAATGCAGCATCTGGAAGCTCCATCTTGAACTTACGTATTCTGTTGTACCGGTGTTCAAACTCAACAATGTAATCGACCATAGTTTACATTGTTTACATAATTTCCTCTTTCAAAAACAAAGAGTCCAATTTTGTGGGAAGTATATTCATTCCTTCATCGTCGTTTAAAACACTTCCCGCTGGGTTGCAACTTCAATTCAAGGCAACTTTTCTTGAGAGTCGGATGAATTTTAAAGGCCAGGAATCAGACACACTCAGTCACATAAATAAAGAATGTGTAAAAATGCTTGCTCACAAAAAGAATAAAAGATTTTCGTGCTCATAATACATGATTTTAGCTTGATTTAAGGTTCTCACCGCAGCAATTACATAGTGATTGCTGACGTAATTTGCAAATACAGCAGCGGCTTTATATTTGTGTGGAGTATTATTTTTTTTTAAAAGTCAAGGAGCGTTTTATTGGGATGTTTACGATAGGTTTTCATAGATCGCAACTCCACCTTTTATCATGGAGATCAGTGCGGAAGATGTTATAGCCATCCATATTAATATGACCGTCTGAAGTAAATCTACACAACAACTCTGCATTCACATGTAGAATGTGTGGGAACAAAAGCGTTCTGGAATATTATTGACAAATCACATTCAAGCAGACTTTAGTTGAATGCAGGTAAACAGTCTGTGTGGAGAGCAAAAGAGGCGGAACGCATTGACCGAGATGCAATCTCTGAACCCACCGGCTTTTGTCTGACGATGATTTCGCTTTTTCTTTGTTTAAAATCAGCTTGTAAACAATCGTTTCAATCTTTCAAGTCAAACTCCAGTCTTGAATCTAAAAGTGCTAATCGGACTGTAAACAATGAGCAGCCCCCCTTTGCCCCGAGGTTTATCTTTCGTCAGACCGATAGCCGATGGGTTCCAAGACTGACTGTCGATACTCCTTGTTTTCATTCAGTGATTGTTAAATGAAGATGTGACATGTATCTATGAAGAGTTATTGCACTGACCGTTTTTTTTAAACCAAAGGCGAAGATCATACATGACAAGAGCAGATAAGATAAGAACATATAATATAAAAAGGTATTAGTTACATGTATGAACCTCTAAGATGAAAAAAACATTTAAGAATGTATTACAAGATGGGAATTAGATAAAGGAAAGGTGTTTTCACTCTACTTGTTTTTTTCAGTTTGCTGCTCTCCTTTTCTGATAACCTTCACCAGGGAGGAAAATTTGAATTAAATGCATTATAAAGAAATGGTTAAATATACTGTAAACAATTTGATTTGACGCTCAGCAGTGATTACGTCATTTTCTGGCACACGCATCTTGCGCCAGCTTTTCTACAGCGAGTATGAATCACGCTTTAACAAAGTGGCAATCTTGATGATTTTAATGGACATTAATTAAATGTCAGTTAAGTCACAATCTATTGCAGAATGAGGTAACACAATGGTGACTGAGCCTATGGCCCACTAATGAAAGTATTGCAATATTTCTATATTTGCAGTGTTACGAATTGGGTGTCTGTGGTGACATTGCTAGAAAAAATGATTGTATCGCCGTTCACAGAGCAGCTACCAGTGGTTAATTCAATATTGGATAACAAATTACAGGCATTGCTGGCCTTATTGTCTATGCTAACAGCTGTTGTGCAGTTCGATGGACATAAAACCGAGGAATTTCCATTTCTTATCTATGGTTATGCTTATTTCTATAAAACTATTGTGACGTTCACAAATACACTGTAAACAAACCAAAGCATGAATGCTGATCCCCAGTGCGAGAGGGACTTCAGCCACCGGCAGAGCTGCTAGTGAGAACAGACGACAATGAAACCGAGGGGAAACGAGTGAGAGATGTGTTGACCACATATCTTGACCCATAATCTAGTAAAACTTTGATTTGTAACTTTTCATTTATAAAGTCAATTTGATGTGTGTCTGAGAGAGAGATAGAACAAGACCTATTGGAAGACTTGTAGCTAAGTTTAAAAAAATTAAACTTTAGGATTTAATAAGCACAAGCCAACATTAAACAAGTTCAACAAATCTAAACAAATCCAATGTATTACTTTTCACAGATTACTCTTATAGTCAAAATTCACCCCCCTTCCAGCAATTCATTACAGTGTAGCATTATGACAATTGTGGGATGCGAGAGACTTCCTTCTGCACCAAAAGATACATTGTGTTCACTGTTAACAATCTTTAGTCTACAGTGAATTACAATGAGCTGTATTTATTTTACAGGAGACCTAAATTGGGATTGGTTGGCTCCTGTCTCTGATCCTTTTACACGTTTTTGTGACTCTGTACATCTAACACAAATTACAGTCACCGACACGGTCCTATCGTAAACATCCCAAAAAAAGTCAACGCTCCTTGACTTTTTTTTTAACTATTGCTCCACACAAATATAAAGCCTCTGTTGTATTTGCAAATTATGTCAGCAATCACTGTAATTGCTGCGGTGAGAACCTTAAATCAAGCTAAAATCATGTATTATGAGCACGAAAATCTTTTATTCTTTTTGTGAGCAAGCATTTCTACACATTCTTTATTTATGTGACTGAGTGTGTCTGATTCCTGGCCTTTAAAATTCCGACTCTCAAGAAAAGTTGCCTTTTAAGTTTAACTTTACACCTTTTAATGAATAAACAGGATGGTCTAAAAATGATATACATCAAGAAATTACCTTTTACAGATTTCTTCAGAGAATCATCACAATGTGTCATCACCGCTAAGCAGATATTTGCTGTTTTGGACTCTTTGATGCATAGCATGAGTCCAAGCTGAAACATGTACTTCCTAAACTGCTCATTTAAGGTATTCCTCAACATATGTCTATGTAAAACATAATTCACACAAAAGATACAGGTACCCTATCATAGGCTGACTTAACATGATACAGCCTAGAGCTTGTTAACAAGTCTTATACACATTTATAGTTAATTTGAACTGCATGAACTCACACATGAATGAAAACAATAAAGAGAGAGAACACCTTAAAAGAGGACTTGACTGCAGCGTCTGGCTGGTATCCTCAATCTCCAATGACGAGTGACTGTAAACAAACAAAATAAAAAAAGTTGAAACTCAATGTTCTGAACTTCTGCAAAGTTCTATGACATCCAGGATAAACACACTTAAAAGAAGCTTTGGTTGTGCAACTGTGGGTTCGCATGTGCCTCACATGTGTTAACATATCAGTGCAAGTCTTTGAAAAAAGCTAATATAACAATACCATACAGTTTAAATGAACAGACTTGCCTATGTGATGAGCTGATTACGTTAGGTGAAGAAATGAAGCTAAGACAATGGACCACAATGAACTAACGTTCAACACTAAAATGAGTTTGATCTGCTCAATAATAGCACAAGTAAACACAAGTTACTAACGGTTCATCTTAACACTGTAATTGGTGATTAACTTTACTTATGTTACCCAATGTCACAGAGCTAGCTTCAACAATATTAGCAACCTAATATAATGAAACAGACCGAGTGAAACGTTATCTGAGATGTTACATTACATTACAGTCATTTAGCAGACGATTTTATCCAAAGCGACTTACTGTCACGGGAGTTCACGGGTAGGACCCAATAGCAAGATGTTAGAAAAATTCACGCGAGACTGGTGTAAAAATCATTGGACATTTATTCTTTGCGAAGAAGGAGAGAGGGTTGATTCACATACAGAATGTACATCAAGACCGCTCGAAGATCTGTCTCCGAGTCTCTGATATTTATACTAAGTAAACAACATGCAGTGGGCTGGCACAGGGTAACACATACACATTTTGCGTTTCATAGAGGCGTCTACATATCTGGATACTTTAACAATTCGTTCTAGTACAAAGGTCACTTTCTCGTAAATCATGGTCGCAAATCAGCCCTGCGTAAGCATTGACGCTTTCTACAAGTTTATTATCATTCTTATTCAGGACAAACAGCTGAAGTGTTCTTTCGGCAATCAACTGCTTCTTAATAGACTAAACATTTGCTGAGAAATGTGTCAGTGAAAGTTCACACAAGGACACAGGCCTTAAACACTACAGAGGACATGAGCCTATGTTAAATGTATAACATTCACTAATTATTAAACGCATACTAATTAGTCATTTAGATTTTTTCCCAACACAAGAGCACAGGAGACAGAGTCCGGTGTAACAGTTTTTATTTAGCCGGAGTAAGAGGTCAGGAAGGTGTGGAGCGCGTGGTCCGACACCGGAGGGCAGACAGCTCGACGGTGTGAGTCCCGTGGCTCGACACCGGAGAGTACGCAGATCGACCAGTACTCTACACCCGTAGCAGAGAGGTTAGTCCGGGAATAGACAATGGTGGTTCAACTTACGGAACAGCGGCAGAGGCTACCGAGGCAGAAGACAATACGGACTGACAACCCAGGCCTGCAAGACCAGGGTTGATATGCTGCCGGGTAACGAGCCAGATTGTCCGCAGCTGTGCATCCATCAGGGCTGTGGCAATGGGAGGTGTCTGGAGGCAGGCCCGAGAAAACAACACCAATCACATGGCATAACAAAACAAACAGGGGAATGACAGACACATGAGGAGAGGAGATTGGGGGAAAACAGAGGTTAACACACAATGGGTCAGACAGGGATCCTGACACTTACATGTTAACAGTTCAATAACCATGAAGACAAAACAATACTGGAGACTTTGAATTTCGGGTGATAAGCTTAAGTTACCTCGGCTCCTCGGTTGATCTCCACATGGCTGTGCTCAGAAGGATGAACTGAAGCTGTGCTCCAAAGTCACGTTCAGGAGCAGTCGGTCACGTCTTGTCACTCAAAAACGATTTTTAGGCAATGAACAGTTTGAATAATAAAAAATATTCTATCGTCATTACAGGGACATTAACCTAAAATAGACAGTACGATGTAGATGGATTGTGATTCACTGAACTTGTATAGTGAAGCGTATTTCCACCACTTCACAGAAAATACTGTATTATGCTGATGAATTACAGTAGTATGCTGTTATTGTTAATTGACAGAATTCACTATTAATTTACATGCGAGGGATGAACATTTAACTGTATGTTACAGTTATTATGAAATACTGTAAGATGCCGTTGAAAATTGTTGTGGCAAAATGACGAGAAGAGACGGCGAATTGAAGTTGCAACCCAGCGGGAAGTGTTTTAATAAGCACAAGCCAACATTAAACAAGTTCAACAAATCTAAACAAATCCAATGTATTACTTTTCACAGATTACTCTTATAGTCAAAATTCACCCCCCTTCCAGCAATTCATTACAGTGTAGCATTATGACAATTGTGGGATGCGAGAGACTTCCTTCTGCACCAAAAGATACATTGTGTTCACTGTTAACAATCTTTAGTCTACAGTGAATTACAATGAGCTGTATTTTTTTAAAGGAGACCTAAATTGGGATTGGTTGGCTCCTGTCTCTGATCCTTTTACACGTTTTTGTGACTCTGTACATCTAACACAAATTACAATCACCGACACGGTCCTATCGTAAACATCCCAAAAAAAGTCAACGCTCCTTGACTTTTTTTTAAACTATTGCTCCACACAAATATAAAGCCTCTGTTGTATTTGCAAATGATGTCAGCAATCACTATGTAATTGCTGCGGTGAGAACCTTAAATCAAGCTAAAATGAAGTATTATGAGCACGAACATTTTTTTATCTTTTTGTGAGCAAGCATTTTTACACATTCTTTATTGATGTGACTGGGAAAAAGTGTGTCTGATTCCTCGTCTTAAAAATTCTTCTGACTCTCAAGAAAAGTTACCTTTTAAGTTTAACTTTACACCTTTTAATGAATAAACAGGATGGTCTAAAAAAGATATACATCAGGAAATTAGCTGGCCGGGATGGTTTAGATCCATACCTTTTACAGATTTCTTCAGAGAATCATCACAATGTGTTATCACCGCTCAGCAGATATTTGCTGTTTTGGACTTTGGCCTCTTTGATGCATATCATGAGTCCAAGCTGAAACATGTACTTCCAAACCTGCTCATTTAGGGTATTCCTCAACATATGTCTATGTAAAACATGATTCAAGATACAGGTACCCTATCATAGACTGACTAAACATGATACAGCCTAGAGTATAGTCTTCCAGAGTTTAACCCACAACCCAGCATGCAAGACAGGTGTTAAAAAGGTATTGATATTGTTGCCTAATACAGAGAGATAAAAAAGGCTTATCAGGCTGAGCTAAATAGCAATACTGTTCTCGATCTCAGAAGGCTGCATGTATATGTAGGGTATGTCAAGCTGCAAGTTTCTTGTTGAAATTGCTTCACTGAGTTTGGACAACTCTGCTTGGAATTTCTTCATCATCTGCTTTAGAGCAGGCTCTTGGAATCGTTCATCGGGGTATGAACCCATGAGAACCTGCCAAAAGCACAAAATCAAACAGTAAATCAGATTGACACAGTATTGTGCCTGGTGCGATTTATTTTAAACACTTCAAATGTGGACGAGCTATAATGAATGTTTATCATCACCAAACCTACCTCGTCAGTGAACTTCTCTGAAAGTAGCCAAACCAGTGCTGAAAAGATGACTGTCTGCTCAACATCTGGGAGGGTATCCAAAATAGTCTTCATGCTTGACTGCCCCTTAGTGGTTGGAGGAGGTTTGACCAGCAGGAGTGACTGACTTGGCGCCCAGCCGTAGTAGTCGTACTAAGTTATGAGAGAAATTTCAATATGTAACAACTTCGATGGAAAACAAATTCTGTAAACTTATTTTAATGTCAAACATTACATAAATTATTATGTAAATCTACATTGGGAAGAAAGAAAGAAATGGAATGAATAATAAACAGATTGCAGACCTGCCAAATGTTCATACATTTGAATTGTTAAAACAAACTTACACTTGATCAAACATCAATACATATTCCATTGTCCCAACTAATTACCTGTCCATTGTTTACAGCAGCATGTTGACCCGTCACTGTGAAGATCAGCATGGTGATGAATTTGATCACCTCCTCGACAGTTTGAAAGCTTGCTGGAAACCCTGTTGGTAGCACAATTACTGTGAGTTAATTATTGGCAATCCTTATCTTCGTTAAATATTAAAGGCTACTATTAAGATTTTAATATATCTTGTGTTTACAAATGACGTCACAGCATGGGTTAAATACCTGAGGCTGTGTTTCCTAAGAAGCCATGTGTGAATATCTCACTGATCCATTCCTGCAGCTCAGTGTCTTTACGTACTTCACTGTCTGAGGGATAGTAGTACTCCACTACTGCCTTCACAAACCTAGTGAACACAAAATAATTAGATTTCAAATGTTTGTATGTGAACAAGACTGAAAGACTCTCAGCTGTTGCTTGTAGAATAAATCGGTCTGGACATATGTGATATTTATTGAAAGATAACCTGTTGATGATGTTCCACAGCTTCAGGCCATCATCTCTGTAGTAGAAGTTGGGGATGGATTCCAGTCCTCGTGCAGTGATGTTCTCTGGCAGACAGAGGGAGCTGTAGGTCATTTCAGAGAGAGCCTTTGCCATGAGCACCATCTGTCCGTCATATCCAAGTGAACTCTAATAAATCAGTAATGCACAAATAGTTACCATGAGACACATTTCTTGAAATAAAATAATTATGCATTGTTAAAAAATCAAAGGCTAAAAATATGTCTTGCAATGGTGCAATCTAATTGGAGTAGTTGGAATATTCAGAAATATGTATTTTACAGAGCCGTACTTTACTGATAGACCCGTCAGGTCCAAAAAGATTTGCGCGGCCTCTAATGCTTATGTGCAGAGTGAACCGGAAGTGTGGCAACAGCAGCTGATCAGACAAAGGGAAATATTTTAAAAGTCATGTTACAATGCTTATTTGAGTAAACAACAGGCAGCACATCTTGTTTGTGTTGATCACCAAAGTAATCCGTAAGCTAACATTCTCATTTCAAATCTTATTTTGGATAGAACATTACAGTTATCTAAATAAAATGGTGGGGCTGGACTCCCAAACATATCTTGGTCTGCACTATTAAGACCGTCGCTTACTAGAAAGACAAACACAATTGATTTACTCAGGAAAAGCGTCTCTGTTTGATGTGCCTTTCAATGTGCTGTCTTTTCCATACAAGACTATGGCTATACTTTCATATGTCATGGCATATTGGAATGGTTTTGTTAATGTAATATATTGGAAGGATAGGGTGTTTATACTCAGTTTATACGTTTAAGGAAGTGTCTTTCATAATTATTCATGATTATTACCCTACCAATCACTACATGCATATATTCTAAAAAGACACAAACACAGACTGCTCTTTCTGTGATGAATATTCAGATATACATATTTTGGCATTTTTCTTTTCACACCAAGAAATTCTGGCAAGAAATTTGCAGATTTGTCATTGACCATATCTTAAAATACTTCATCAACAAAAAGTCAGATCATAATTTCAGATCAAGGGAATAAATAAAAGAAGTACACCAGCACCTTATAGAGGGGATGAATCACAGAGAAGCTGCGGAGAGCGGCGACATTATAGGCCTCTGCCAGATAGTGAGTCTTCAAGAGGTGTTGGACTGCTTGATGATCAATGGAATCAGCATTTTTAATAAACATCTTGGCAAGCAGCCAGTCAGTTTCCAGGTCACTGGGCAGGAAGATGGGGTTCAGCTCAGAAGGTTGTTGATGCAACTGGAATTTGATTTAAAAAAACATATTTAGTTAAAATAGTGCAACTGGACTTTTGGAAACATAGTAATGTACTGTGGAATGTAATATGATCATGTGACAAGACCTGTATTGCAATGGGCATCAGTTTGTTTTCTGGGTTCACGTAGAGCAAACAGAGACCAGGAGTCACGTGCAGAGGTTCACCATTATAGGCTCTAGTGGGTATTCCTTCCAACTTCTTCTGGTCAGAGAGGAATATATTGCCTTTCTGTATGGGAACGAAAGACAGAGGGAAGAAGTGTTTAAGACATCAATAGGTTTCACAGATCCAAGAGATGTGATATTGGGATGAAACACAAATATCGTCTCCAAAAGCAAAGATTATCTCCAAAGTAAAGCCACTCTGCTTTCATACCTTCAGCTCCTTCTGCAGAGAGCTTCCTTTTTTCAGGAACGGCTTCACCATCTCCTCTGTGACTGGAAAGTTTGGGGGAAGCTCTGAGCAGCGCTTGATCACATTGGGATTGAGTCCGTTCAGAAACTGGAATCCAAAAAACTCATCTTCCTTCCAGTGTTCTGAAACATACTCTGGAAGAATTGCAAATATGATATTTAATATAATATCTAAATATCTATCTGATGTCTAACTTTTTTGAAGTACATGTTGATCATAGTCATTGCTGGTTTGTTCCTGAGAGATTTTTACTTTGTAAAAAATGAATTGTTTTACAGGAACAACATCCAATCTATCTAATTGTTAACTAATTTTAATGGAGAACATTATGTCATTGATATTTAAGATACAGTAGAATTTCATTCAAAACTGACAATAGATGTTGGAATGGTGCTATCACACAGGGCTTCTGTTGTTTCTTTAAATTATTGAACCTTTTTTATTAGACCATATTTCAAAGTAAGTTCATAATCATAACTATACAATAAATGTTATACCAAATACATATTTTAGGAAATTATTATATTATTATCTATGCGTGTGGGTGTGTGCACGTGTGTGACCTAATCTCACATTCTACTGCTGGAAACAGCATTATGTTTTGGGTGCCCAGTTGTGGCAGTGGTGACTCATGCTTTCTTAAAACACCTTTTTTTGCCTGTTTTATATTACCATTGACTGCTTGCTGACTCCTCACTTACTACTACACGTAGTACCCCAGGAAGGGCTGCTGGTGATTACACAGCCTATAGGCAGTTTGGCTAACAGCTAACGGTACTATAGTACACACACAGCTGAGTACATCGGCGCCACTCAGCTGCTGCTACGCAGTCAAACAGCATTGCATATGACGACTTTGAGCAGATTGCCTGGTACACTACACTCGTTATCGAGATTGAATGAAGTGTGTTTACGTGTCTAAATGGGGGGGGATAGCCAATTATGGGTTGTATTCAGTTGTTTAGACACACCTAGCTGATATCTACACTCTGCTGAGTGCACCTTTCTAGTTAGAAGTGTTCCTTGGGTTTACATTTTGGGATGATTTTACATTTTAGATGGATTACAGATATATTAGTGCCGTGTATCAACTTTTCTTAAAGTGCTTTCATACATATTGTATTAGTATCAAGCAGTGTTGTAGAAAGAACTGTTGTTACATTGGAACTGATGATAGTGTCTGCCAAATGCTCATATTCAGTTCTTATGAAATGATGACAATGACATTATTGTTGTGAGTTGCGCTGCAGATGTGGATAATGGGGAAAAACAATCTACCTGACATAGTTGTCTTTTTCCACGTGAAGATTTTTTTCATGTCTTCAATGCTTTCCCATTGTTCATGAGATCCAAGCAGCCCCTTGCGCATCAGTTCACTACCACTGAAGTAAGTAAAAAAGAAAGGTATCCAGAATACATGATTAAACATTATACTGATATTATTGTTTCAAATTTACTTTTTGTCTCAAAACATAGAAAATGTGACTATAATCGAGCCTGGTTGTGTCCATTTTATACTTTGTAGACCTACGTTTCCCTGCTCATATTCTCTATTTGGTTTGATTTGGACTTAGAGAAGCGGATTTCAGCTGGGAGCTCAGACGCATTAATGAAGTGGCTGATGTGGTTTAATCCTTCAGCCAAACGTTTCCATCTGAAAAACAAACCCACAAAAAAAAACAAAGTTAGCAAAAGGCACGTATAATTTTCTCCAGATGAACTTCTGAGACCATAACAGCAGCTCCTGGTACATACTGTACTGCACACATAAAAGCTTACTGGTAAAAGCTCTTCTTGAGTATCAGCTCCTGTTTGCGATGGTCAATCAACATGGGATGGTCCTCCTCAAAAGCCTTCAAGGCTGAGGCATGAAAATAACATAACATCAGTAAAGTTTTAAAAGACAAAATTGACAAACTCAACAAAACAAACGTGTGAAAAGTAGTGATATCTATAAATCTCAAGTATCTTTAATCAAATATTTTGGGAACTTGAAGCAGACCTCTCCCTCCTCTCAGCTCCACCAGTTCTCCTCCGGAGATCCATCTGTAACAGGGGAAAAGAATGGCTTCTCCTTCAGGAGTCGTCACCACTATTTTGGAGAAGTACCACTCATCTTCTGGGAGGATCAAAGAAGGATCTTTCTCCACCTTGACCAGCAGAAGTTTCCCCAGAGACAAATTGGTGCTCATGGTGTAATTCCCTGTCTGGAAATAAGCATTAATATGAATTTAAACAAACAAATACATTATAATACAGTTTAACATGTATGTTAGAGTGTTGTCAATACACATTTAACTGATAATATTTAATATAACATGATATACGTAAGTGTCTAAGGAGTACAAACGTCCACACAGACCGGACAGTCTTCTTAAATAGTTATATTGATATTAACAAAACATTTAGAAACCTTGATCATCATCTAAGTACATGATGATAGACAACCATGCCAACTGGCTGGTAAAAGCCCTTTATAGAACAAATCCTGTCTGGTAATATTTAAAATTCCAGCTTTTAAAAAGCAATGAGTTAGACTCTGACAACTGAATTTAAATGTATTATGTGACTGTAGCACCACAAAGATGAAATGCCATTAGATTGTGTTTTTAGTGTGTGATTTTAAGTTGCATGGTGTTGGTGTTACACGTTAAATGTTAACTTAGCTAAAAGAAACAATATATTCATGCTGTGCATGAAGTGTTGTTTCTGTCTATGTTTGTACTTGGGGTGTAGACGTTTGCATTGTGACTGGTGAGCTTTTCCCTCGATGTGTATAATAATAATAATTTCCTCTTCATTCACAACACTCAGCCAACAAATTATATTGTGAATGTAACGTTAGCTCTCAAATGCACAGTGTAGTCCTTTCTGTCTACTTCTCTCTGAACAATTATTTCCATTTCCATAGTGTTGAAAACGTCACTTTGACAGGCAACAGTAACCAAGGGGGGTGGGGTTTAGTGAAGGGTCAATTCATAATTAATCTGTAAAGTTAACCAGGTTTTGTGTTACACACTTGATTTTTAAAAACTGATTATACATGCACTTTGATTGTAGGTGTCGGAGTATATAAATAAGCATCAAAATAGAGCTTGTTTAACGCAACACAATGCCCGGGGAAGGATCCCTTGGACCCCCTGCAGAGCTCCAGGCTATCTAGTCCGATAGGCCACACCTTGAGGAAGAATTTGACAACTCATAAATTAGTGTGGCGCACCTTATAAAAAACCAAATGTGAACCTGAACTCGTCCGTACATTTAATATACTAAATTTAGAAAAGTATGGATCAAATGTATAAGTGTCACATAAAACTGTCCAAAAGATTTGTGCTGAACAAACTCAGTTCAGCACGTATGTTGATATAGGCAAGCATCTAAAGAGAACATATGTCTGCCAAGACTGGACAGACTTGGTGCCAGTGGGACCAATGAAAAGTATAAACAATAACTATATAGAAATAGCCAATTTTCTCGCTGATGGTCTCATTTACTTATGTAGGTCATATAGAGGCATCAGTATTAAATTGAGATGGTTGCATAACCAGTAAAATGATCCTCACAGTAACTTAAAGTGTATTAATTACATAAGGGTAAACATTTCTTTAATTAGTCATGAAGAGAAATACTACCCCAGCATATATGTATGCACGAACAAAAACATTACTTTGTTCCAGACCTAATTTGAGGATGTTCAACAGGATTCAACTTACTTTCCCAGTTGTAAAGCCGATGCCAATGTTGGCCAACTCAGTTCGCTCACTCTGCCCTTCAGTTCCAAATAAGGTGATGAATATCTGGTCCCATGTTCCTGCATTGTGCTTGTCACCTGTTGTGACCTCTAGCTTGTACTCAGTCATGGTCAGTCTGTGGAAACTGTCTAGAAAAAGAAACACATTTAGATCTCTAAATTGCAGAGTGAATGCTCCAATTCTCTGCAAAAATGCATTAATGACACTGTATATGTATGTTTTGATACCACTTGTTCAAAACCTTTTTATATTTGTAAATAATTCATTTACCAAAAGCTTTTGATAGTTTTTCTAAACTCAATTTCTTTTGTCAACAGGTATCAAAAAACATTTTTAACACTTAACTTTGTCTAGGATTATCCTGTTTACATTACTACAAGTGTAGATAATCTACTTTTATACCATGAGGAAAGATAAGGAAAGTTCCTACCCATACCTTCAGATTGAAGCTGTTCTGTGAACTGTGTTCCTGCTTGTTGGCTCTTATAAGCTCCTCCACCCTGACTTCAACCTTCTTACCTCCCTCACTGTGTGTTGACATAAGAGGTGTTGTAACTGTCAATTAAAAATGTTGTTTCTTGTTTTCAGCTGATATACGTGTAGCTGTGTAGAGGGTCATGAGCAGCTGAACTAAACCATGCGTTATGGTCCTACTACTGACATTCTATACTACTACTACTACTACTACTTGCACAGGAATATAAATAAGGGACATGGACAACAAAGCTGGACAGATAATAAGAAATAAAACGTGTATTTACAAGTCAAGTGTTCTGTAAATCGTAAACAAAACAAATTGTGCACATACATACCTACTGTTAAGAGATTGTAGAAAAATATGAAAGCATAAAAGTATAACCATTACAACATATAACTTTTTTACACTTTTTATAAGTTATTATGTAAGAAAGTCTCTCAAGCCTTATATAATTCATCCTGTTCAAACAGGATCAAACCGTTTAAACATCCTGTTGTTGATCCAGAAACAGCAGGACTCATGTGTGAGTGATGCATGATTTTGAGGTGCCAGCCTCAGACGAGCATAAAAGGCAGCAGTAGAACTCAGAGAAAGAGCTTCTTCTCCAGTTGTAGAGACTGGACTACTCTTATTTTATAGAAGACCCTGTGAGACATTTCTGCTATCAGAAGACAGCTTACAGTGACTGATATCTTTTGCACCACTTAGACTTTCATTGAGTTGAAATTGTTTAATGTAACTGTTTTGAGAAAACTGTAATAAATCCACAGCCTTACCATTTGTAAGTGTCTGGGACTCAAACTGAAGACTCTGTTTTTTTAGATTAAGTTACCCCTCTTCCCCTGTCCCGGAAACTTGTGATATATAAGTGACGACTGACTCTACCAGAGGAGCTTCAGGTAAGTTCCCTGGGTGATGACTTGCCAGTGTTAGTCAAAAATGGTGAGAGAACTAAAGTAGGCAATAGTAAAGTATAGACGATCTATGTAACTATTCATACTGGGTGTTAGTGTTACATCCTACTGAGAGCGCCTCGGGCAGGCATGTTCAAAGTCCGGCCCGCGGGCCAATCACGGCCCGAGGTCAGATTTTATATGGCCCGCACCTTCTGTCTTAAAATGCATTATTTATGGCCCGCCAGGGGAGGTTGAGATCGCAATATTTTTTTCACCGAAAACCGAAACAACTGTGTCTGCCTAATTTGTCATGAGACTGTTGCCTTGTTTAAGGAACATAATGTAAAGAGACACTACGAGACCAAACATGCTAATGCTACAACAAGCTATCAGAGAGCGACCGTGCGAAGCAACTCCAAGATAACGTGGCCACACAGCAGCGGTCCTTTTCACATGAAAACATCATCAAAGTAAGCTACGAAGTGGCCATGGTAACTGCTAAACATGACAAACCTTTTACGGAAGGTGAGTTTATCAAAGACTGTTGTGAAAATAGCAGAAAACATTTGCCCCGAGAAGAAGACAGAGTTTGCTAATGTTTGCCTGGCTCGTAACACTGAAGAGCTATCATCAGATACTAAGAGACAACTTGATTTGTTTCTTTAGCCTGTTTCATGTGTGTTGAACTTAAATGTTAAACAACTTTCCATTACCCTCACTAAGTCATATTTAAGATTGTCTTGAGGTGAGAATATTGATCGGTTTCTATGTAATTAGCTTTTAGATGGCTTGTTCTTTGTGTTATCGGACTTTCAAGATGTGAAAGAAAGGCAGAATAGTTGTTGAGATGTGTTCACACATGAATGCTTACATTTTGTTACATTGCTATTTGCTGTCATTGAAAATAAAATGATTAAATAACAATGTATGTATAGGCTACTTGTATTGTTTAAAATAATGTCAGCAGGGACTGTTGACCCTTGGGTATTTTCACATTATCAAATCTGGACCTCTTTGAAAAAAGTTTGGACACCCCTGGCGTAGGGCGTAGCTGTACAAGACTCTCAGAAAGACAATAATTCCGAAATCCTAACGATTCAGCTATGGGGTGAGATAAAAGGCCGAAGGTAAATTTCCGACTCCTCAGAGGGACACGAATCCCCTAAGGTTGTTCGGACTACTGACGGAGTTATCACCGTGTTAGGTGCGATCCTGCCCTTCTTTCCGTTGGGCAGGACCCGTTCACGCTACAATATCAAATAGATATACATGGACTGAACTATTATGTACAGCATGCATATTTAAAGATGACTATATTCCGTATAAACAGTGTATAGGATGTATATTGATAGTGACAGATGTATATATTTTCAAAAGCAAATTGTGCTTCAGAAACTGTATAATCTATTACAGCAGCAGTGTATATTTTGGTGTTACTGGATTGATGACGGTGTATGACAGTAACTGTACATCAGAGTGACAGCCTGTGGGGTAGGAACTGTTCTTGTGTCTGGTTGTTGGCGTACAATGTTCTGTAGCTCCTCCCAGAAGGGAGACATTCAAATAGGTTGTGTTCAGGATGTGAAGGGTTTCCTGACTCAGGAGTATAAATCCTGATTTGAATCTGGTTGTACCTGGTTTTATAAACCAATTTATTTTCAACAGGTATCAAAAAACATTGTTAACACCTAACTTTGTCTAGGATTATCCTGTTTACATTACTACAAGTATAGTGTTTTGATCAACGCCTCCCAGAAGGGAGAGATTTAAACAGGTTGTGTTCAGGGTGTGAAGGGTGTCCTGACTCTGGAGGAGTATAAGTCCTGATTTGAGGGCAGACTAGCACCAATGATTTTCTCGGCAGTCCTGACTTTCCGTTGTAGTCTGTTTCTGACTAAGCACTTAACAAACTCCCCTTTCTCTTTAAAAAACAAACTCCCCTTTCTCTTTAAAAAATAAACAGTCACAAAAAACAAACATTTGCTTTTTAAAACCTTAAACATAGGTTTAAACTTGCAACTTTAAAGACTAGAGTTTTGGCAGACTGCACATCTTGACCTCCTCCCATATCTGTCGAATGGATTTGTCCTTTGAACAGCCGCCTGGATCAGTGGGCTTGACCTGACATTACTTTCACTCTTACCAGTAAACCGTGTGCAGAGTCGGCAACAACCCCACTCTCAATCTCAATATTAAAGTATCTCTTAATCAAATATTTTGGGAACTTGAAGCAGACCTCTCCCTCCTCTCAGCTCCACCAGTTCTCCTCTGGAGATCCATCTGTAACAGGGGAAAATAATGGCTTCTCCTTCAGGAGTCGTCACCACTATTTTGCAGAAGTACCACTCATCTTCTGGGAGGTTCAAAGAAGGATCTTTCTCCACCTTGACCAGCAGAAGTTTCCCCAGAGACAAATTGGTGCTCATGGTGTAATTCCCTGTCTGGAAATAAGCATTAATATGAATTTAAACAAACAAATACATTATAATACAGTTGAACATGTATGTTAGAGTGTTGTCAATACACATTTAACTGATAATATTTACTATAACATGATATACGTAAGTGTCTAAGGAGTACAAACGTCCACACAGACCGGACAGTCTTCTTAAATAGTTATTTTGATGTAAAAACATTTAGAAACCTTGATCATCATCTAAGTACATGATGATAGACAACCATGCCAACTGGCTAGTAAAAGCCCTTTATAGAACAAATCCTGTCTGGTAATATTTAAAATTCCAGCTTTTAAAAAGCAATGAGTTAGACTCTGAGAACAGAATTTAAATGTATTATGTGACTGTAGCACCACAAAGATGAAATGCCATTAGATTGTGTTTTTAGTGTGTGATTTTAAGTTGCATGGTGTTGGTGTTACACGTTAAATGTTAACTTAGCTAAAAGAAACAATATTGACTTACCCTGCTGTGCATGAACAGTGTTGTTTCTGTCTATGTTTGTACTTGGGGTGTAGACGTTTGCATTGGGACTGGTGAGCTTTTCCCACGATGTGTATAATAATAATAATTTCCTCTTCATTCACAACACTCAGCCAACAAATTACATTGTGAATGTAACGTTAGCTCTCAAATGCACAGTGTAGTCCTTTCTGTCTACTTCTCTCTGATATTTCTGAACAATTACTTCCATTTCCATAGTGTTGAAAACGCCACTTTGACAGGCAACAGTAACCAAGGGGGGTGGGGTTTAGTGAAGGGTCAATTCATAATTAATCTGTAAAGTTAACCAGTTTTTGTGTTACACACTTGATTTTTAAAAAATGATTATACATGTACTTTGATTGTAGGTGTCGGAGTATATAAATTAGCATCAAAATAGAGCTTGTTTAACGCAACACAATGCCCGGGGAAGGATCCCTTCGACCCCCTGTAGAGCTCCAGGCTATCTAGTCCGATAGGCCACACCTTGAGGAAGAATTTGACAACTCATAAATTAGTGTGGCGCACCTTATGAAAAACCAAATGTGAACCTGAACCTACTAAATTTAGAAAAGTATGGATCAAATGTATAAGTGTCACATAAAACTGTGTCCAAAAGATTTGTGTTGAACAAACTCAGTTCAGCACGTATGTTGATATAGGCAAGCATCTAAAGAGAACATATGTCTGCCAAGACTGGACAGACTTGGTGCCAGTGGGACCAATGAAAAGTATAAACAATAACTATATAGAAATAGCCAATTTTCTCGCTGATGGTCTCATTTACTTATGTAGGTCATATAGAGGCATCAGTATTAAATTGAGACGGTTGCATAACCAGTAAAATGATCCTCACAGTAACTTAAAGTGTATTAATTACATAAAGGTAAACATTTCTTTAATTAGTCATGAAGAGAAATACTACCCCAGCATATATGTATGCACGAAGAAAAATATTACTTTGTCCCAGACCTAATTTGAGGATGTTCAACAGGATTCAACTTACTGTCCCAGTTGTAAAGCCGATGCCAAAGTTGTCCAACTCAGTTCGCTCACTCTGCCCTTCAGTTCCAAATAAGGTGATGAATATGTGGTCCCATGTTCCTGCATTTTGCTTTTCACCTGTTGTGACCTCTAGCTTGTACTCAGTCATGGTCAGTCTGTGGAAACTGTCTAGAAAAAGAAACACATTTAGATCTCTAAATTGCAGAGTGAATGCTCCAATTCTCTGCAAAAATGCAAATTCTTAAATAGTTATTTTGATATAAAAACATTTAGAAACCTTGATTCATCATCTAAGTACATGATGATAGACAACCATGCCAACTGGTTAGTAAAAGCCCTTTATAGAACAAATCCTGTCTGGTAATATTTAAAATTCCAGCTTTTAAAAAGCAATGAGTTAGACTCTGACAACTGAATTTAAATGTATTATGTGACTGTAGCACCACAAAGATGAAATGCCATTAGATTGTGTTTTTAGTGTGTGATTTTAAGTTGTGTGACGACCCTGTGTGGCTGCTTTCCTTGCAGGTGTGGCAGAGGATCGTCAGGCAGAGTGGGGACACCTGAGGCAAGTAGCAACACTGGCCCTGTGTGCCAGTGCACTCTTTATAAAAACCCTCTGGATCCTCAGTTTGGCTGGCTCCTTCCTGAGACACCCATTTTGGCTTCGGTTAGGGTTTGTTTTTACACTATACAACACTGCATATACACTTTACACGCACCCACTCACTTACACTGTTGAAATGAATGATTTCACATGTCACCGTTAGTTTATGTTCGTCTTTTTCATTACTTTAAACTTAATAAATAATTAATCAACCGTTTCATTGAATGCGTCTCGCTTTTTTGTCATGGCCGTTCGGCCCGGTTTGTGACAGTTGCATGGTGTTGGTGTTACACGTTAAATGTTAACTTAGCTAAAAGAAACAATATATTGACTTACCCTGCTGTGCATGAACAGTGTTGTTTCTGTCTATGTTTGTACTTGGGGTGTAGACGTTTGCATTGTGACTGAGCTTTTCCCACGATGTGTATAATAATAATAATAATAATTTCCTCTTCATTCACAACACTCAGCCAACAAATTATATTGTGAATGTAACGTTAGCTCTCAAATGCACAGTGTAGTCCTTTCTGTCTACTTCTCTCTGATATTTCTGAACAATTATTTCCATTTCCAGAGTGTTGAAAACATCACTTTGACAGGCAACAGTAACCAAGGGGGGTGGGGTTTAGTGAAGGGTCAATTCATAATTAATCTGTAAAGTTAACCAGTTTTTGTGTTACACACTTTATTTAAAAAAAATGATTATACATGTACTTTGGTTGTAGGTGTCGGAGTATATACTCACACGCTCACATAAGCTGCCTCTTGTGGAGAATTATCGGTAAGTCCTGCTGTATCTAGTAGTTAACATTCAGTCCTGCAGTATCTAGTAGTTAACATTCAGTCCTGCAGTATCTAGTAGTTAACATTCAGTCCTGCAGTATCTAGTAGTTAACATTCAGTCCTGCAGTATCTAGTAGTTAACATTCAGTCATGCTGTATCTAGTAGTTAACATTAAGTCCTGCAGTATCTAGTAGTTAACATTAAGTCCTGCAGTATCTAGTAGTTAACATTCAGTCCTGCAGTATCTAGTAGTTAACATTCAGTCCTGCAGTATCTAGTAGTTAACATTCAGTCCTGCAGTATCTAGTAGTTAACATTAAGTCCTGCAGTATCTAGTAGTTAACATTAAGTCCTGCAGTATCTAGTAGTTAACATTCAGTCCTGCAGTATCTAGTAGTTAACATTCAGTCATGCTGTATCTAGTAGTTAACATTAAGTCCTGCAGTATCTAGTAGTTAACATTAAGTCCTGCAGTATCTAGTAGTTAACATTAAGTCCTGCAGTATCTAGTAGTTAACATTCAGTCCTGCAGTATCTAGTAGTTAACATTCAGTCCTGCAGTATCTAGTAGTTAACATTCAGTCCTGCAGTATCTAGTAGTTAACATTCAGTCCTGCAGTATCTAGTAGTTAACATTAAGTCCTGCAGTATCTAGTAGTTAACATTCAGTCCTGCAGTATCTAGTAGTTAACATTCAGTCCTGCAGTATCTAGTAGTTAACATTCAGTCCTGCAGTATCTAGTAGTTAACATTCAGTCCTGCAGTATCTAGTAGTTAACATTCAGTCATGCTGTATCTAGTAGTTAACATTCAGTCATGCTGTATCTAGTAGTTAACATTAAGTCCTGCTGTATCTAGTAGTTAACATTAAGTCCTGCAGTATCTAGTAGTTAACATTCAGTCCTGCAGTATCTAGTAGTTAACATTCAGTCCTGCAGTATCTAGTAGTTAACATTCAGTCCTGCAGTATCTAGTAGTTAATGTTGCACCCTTAAAATGAACCGTCCAACAACACGTCCATCTTCGTTTTGCAACTTTTATTTACAAACCCCACGGTTAAGCACAAGCACATCTTTTCCTTCAGCCTGCATACATCACGTTCTCTCTAAACTCTCTTAAAGCGACAGCGCTTTCTTCTAAAGGGTCAGTACACCAACTTTCTTCCCTTTACAGTTAGCAAGCATACCGTTCAGTAGTTAATAACATTACCTACTGAAGTAATACAAATATGAATGAACTTAAACACATATTTAAAGCAAATGATTTTATATAGACACCCTGACAAATGACATATTTCAGTGCGCTACACCAACATTAAGTCCTGCAGTATCTAGTAGTTAACATTCAGTCCTGCAGTATCTAGTAGTTAACATTAAGTCCTGCAGTATCTAGTAGTTAACATTAAGTCCTGCAGTATCTAGTAGTTAACATTCAGTCCTGCAGTATCTAGTAGTTAACATTCAGTCCTGCAGTATCTAGTAGTTAACATTAAGTCCTGCAGTATCTAGTAGTTAACATTCAGTCCTGCAGTATCTAGTAGTTAACATTCAGTCCTGCAGTATCTAGTAGTTAACATTCAGTCCTGCTGTATCTAGTAGTTAACATTAAGTCCTGCAGTATCTAGTAGTTAACATTAAGTCCTGCTGTATCTAGTAGTTAACATTAAGTCCTGCAGTATCTAGTAGTTAACAGTAAGTCCTGCAGTATCTAGTAATTAACAGTAAGTCCTGCAGTATCTAGTAGTTAACAGTAAGTCCTGCAGTATCTAGTAGTTAACAGTAAGTCCTGCAGTATCTAGTAGTTAACATTAAGTCCTGCAGTATCTAGTAGTTAACATTAAGTCCTGCAGTATCTAGTATCTAACATTAAGTCCTGCTGTATCTAGTAGTTAACATTAAGTCCTGCTGTATCTAGTAGTTAACATTAAGTCCTGCAGTATCTAGTAGTTAACAGTAAGTCCTGCAGTATCTAGTAGTTAACATTAAGTCCTGCTGTATCTAGTAGTTAACATTAAGTCCTGCAGTATCTAGTAGTTGACATTAAGTCCTGCAGTATCTAGTAGTTAACAGTAAGTCCTGCAGTATCTAGTAGTTAACATTAAGTCCTGCAGTATCTAGTAGTTAACATTAAGTCCTGCTGTATCTAGTAGTTAACATTAAGTCCTGCTGTATCTAGTATCTAACATTAAGTCCTGCAGTATCTAGTAGTTAACATTAAGTCCTGCTGTATCTAGTAGTTAACATTAAGTCCTGCTGTATCTAGTAGTTAACATTAAGTCCTGCTGTATCTAGTAGTTAACATTCAGTCCTGCAGTATCTAGTAGTTAACATTAAGTCCTGCAGTATCTAGTAGCTTGAAAGCTAACGCAGCATCTGGAAGCTCCATCTTGAACTTACGTATTCTGTTGTACCGTTGTTCAAACTCAACAATGTAATCGACCATAGAGACGTATTTTTCTCTTGTGATTCGGTCAAACTCTGTGTATGCCTCATACTGGCGATTAATTTCCTCTTTCAAAAACAAAGAGTCCAACTTTGTGGGAAGTATATTCATTCCTTCATCGTCGTTTAAATCCTCAAGTTAAATTGTTTTAAACTTAGCTACAAGTCTTCCAATAGGTCTTGTTCTACCTCTCTGACACACATCAAATTTACTTAATAAATGAAAAGTTACAAATGAAAGTTTTACTAGATTATGTGTCATTTATGCTTTGGTTCGTTTACAGTGTATTTGTGAATGTCACAATAGTTTTATAGAAATAAGCATAACATAGATAAGAAATGGAAATTCCTCAGTTTTATGTCCATCGACTTTCTCAGAGCCGCAAACCGTGCCTTCAAAGGTCTGCTCCGTACGGCTGATAGCGTTGCTTGACACGCCACAAAGTGCTTGCCTCCTGGGCATGCAGGTAGTATGTAACTGCACAACAGCTGTTAGCATAGACAAGGCCAGCAATGACTGTAATTTGTTATCCAATGTTGAATTAACCACTGGTAGCTGCTCTGTGAACGGCGATACAATCATTTTGTCTAGCAATGTCACTACAGACACCCAATTTGTAACACTGCAAATATAGAAATATTGCAATACTTTCATTAGTGGGCCATAGGCTCAGTCACCATTGTGTTACCTTATTCTGCAATTTGTGACTTAACTGAGATTTAATTAATGTCCATTAAAATCATCAAGATTGCCACTTTATTAAAGCGTGGTTTATAGGCCTACAGCTGGCGCAAGATGCGTGTGCCTGAAAACAACGTAATCACTGAGCGTCAAATCAAATTGTTTACAGTATATTTAACCTTCATTTGTTTAGAGTGCATTTAATTCAAATCTCCATCCCTGGTGAAGGTTATCAGAAAAGGAGAGCAGCAAACTAAAAAAAATCACTGAATGAAAACAAGGAGTATCGACAGTCAGTCTTGGAACCCATCGGCTATCGGTCTGACGAAAGATAAACCTCGGGGCAAAGAGGGCTGCTCATTGTTTAGTCCGATTAGCACTTTTAGATTCAAGACTGGAGTTTGAGTTGAAAGATTGAAACGATTGTTTACAAGCTGATTTTAAACAAAGAAAAAGCGAAATCGTCGTCAGACAAAAGCCGGTGGGTTCAGAGATTGCATCTCGGTCAATGCGTTCCGCCTCTTTTGCTCTCCACACAGACTGTTTGCCTGCATTCAACTAAAGTCTGCTTGAACGTGATTGGTCAATAATACTCGTATACTGCAAACACAATCAGAACGCTTTTGTTCCTACAGATTCTACATGTGAATGCAGAATTGTTGTGTAGATTTACTTCAGACGGTCATATTAATATGGATGGCGAGAACATCTTCCGCACTGATCTCTGTGATAAAAGGAGTTGCGATCTATGAAAACCTATCGTAAACATCCCAAAAAAAGTCAACGCTCCTTGACTTTTTTTTTAAACTAATACTCCATACAAATATAAAGCCTCTGCTGTATTTGCAAATTACGTCAGCAATCACTACCTAATTGCTGCGGTGAAAACCTTAAATCAAGCTAAAATCACGTATTATGAGCACGAAACTCTTTTATTCTTTTTGTGAGCAAGCATTTTTCCACATTCTTTATTTATGTGACTGAGTGTCTGATTCCTGGCCTTTAAAATTCATCCGAATTTCAAGAAAATGAATTTTACCTTTTAATGAATAAACAGGATGCTTTAAAAAGGGTAAACATCAGGAAATTAGCTGGCATTGATTATTTAGATCTATATTTTTTTAAAGATTTCTTCAGAGAATCATCACAATGTGTCATCACTGCTCAGCAGATGTTTTCTGTTTTGGACTTTGGCCTCTGAGTGAAAGCTGATACATGTACTTTCAAAACTGCTCATTTAGGGTATTCCTCAACACATGTCTATGTAAAACATACAGGTACCCTATCATAGGCTGACTTAACATGATACAGCTATCAGGCTGAGCAAAATAGTAATACTGTTCTCGATCCGAGTAGCGTTCAGGTATCTGTAGGGTATTTCAAGCTGCAGGTTTCTTGTTGAAATTGCTTCACTGAGGTCGGACAACTCTGCTTGAAATTCCTTCATCTGCTTTGGAGCAGGCTCTTGGAATCGTTCATCGGGGTATGAACCCATGGGAATCTGACAAAAGGACAAAACGAAACAGTAAATCAGATTGACACAATATTGTGCTTGGTACAATTTATTTTAAACATTTAAAATGTGGACGTGTTATAATGAGCGTTTATCATCGCCAAACTTACCGTGTCAGTGAACTTCTCTTCAAGTAGCCAGGCCATTGCTGCAAAGCTGACTGTGTTGCCAACATCTGGAAGGGTATCCAAAATAGTCTTCATGCTTGACTGCCCCTTAGTGGTTGGAGGAGGCTTGCGCAGCAGGAGTGACTCATTTGGCACCCAGGAGTAGTAATCGAACTAAGTTATGAGAGAAATTTCAATATGTAACAACTTTGACATTAAAATAAGTTTATTGAATTAGTTTTGTATCAAATATTGCAGAAATCTACATTGGGAATTCACGACTGCTGCATGGACCAGTCCCAAAAAGTAGTCCATTAATCACGGTGACTGATTAACCCTTTACGGTTTGTATTTGAGATCTTTTTGATGAGAATTAACTATTAACTACTGTATTCCATTGTCCCAACTAATTACTGTTGACCCGTCACTGTGAAGATCAGCATGGTGATGAATTTGATCGCCTCCTCGACAGTATGAAAGCTTGCTGGAAACCCTGTTGGTAGCACACTTACTGTGAGTTAATTATTGGCAATCCTTATCTTCAATATTAAAGGCTACTATTACGTTTTTATATATCTCGCATTTACAGCATGGGTTAAATACCTGAGGCTGTGTTTCCTAAGAAGCCATGTGTGAATATCTCACTGATCCATTCCTGCAGCTCGGTGTCTTTACGTACTTCACTGTCTGAGGGATAGTAGTACTCCACTACTGCCTTCACAAACCTAGTGAACACAAAATAATTAGATTTCAAATGTTTGTATGTGAACAAGACTGAAAGACTCTCAGCTGTTGCTTGTAGAATAAATCGGTCTGGACAGATGTGATATTTATTGAAAGATAACCTGTTGATGATGTTCCACAGCTTCAGGCCATCATCTCTGTAGTAGAAGTTGGGGATGGATTCCAGTCCTCGTGCAGTGATGTTCTCTGGCAGACAGAGGGAGCTGTAGGTCGTTTCAGAGAGAGCCTTTGCCATGAGCACCATCTGTCATATCCAAGTGAACTCTAATAAATCAGTAATGCACAAATGGTAAGTACAATTTATTTATAAAGCACTTTTCACAGACAGTCACAAAGTGCTTAACAGGAGTGGAATCATAAATAATACAAAGTGACCATATAAGGGCCAAAATCTTACATTTAAGAACACAAAAAACAAAGTACACAATTAAAACATGGCATAAAAGCAGGCCTAGGACATGAGTTTAGGCCTAGGTAAATGGTTACCATTAGACAGATTTCTTGAAATAAAAGGCTTATGCATTGTTAAAAAGTCAAAGGCTATAATGTCATCTTGCAATGGTGCAATCTAATTGGAGTAGTTTGAATTTTCAGAAATATGTATTTTACAGAGCCGTACTTTACTTAAAGCCCCGTCAGGTCCAAAAAGAGACGTGCGGCCTCCAGTGTTTATGTGCAGAGTGTACCGGAAGTGTGGAAACAGCAGCTGTGCAGACAAAGGGAAATATTTTAAAAGTCATGTTACGATGCTTATTTGAGCAAACAACAGGCAGCACATCTTGTTTGTGTTGAAAACCGGCTTTCTTCAAGTGCTTTTTTTCCTTTTACAAGAGTAAACCCTGATGGATGCAAAGTTCTTGTTCTCTAACAAGTTCACTGTCACTTCAAAAGCTAAAAAATGGAATACTGAGTAAAAAGGTAACTCTCAGAAAATAAAACCACAGTCTTTGTAAATATCTTACAAAGACCAATATATCTTTCGTCTGCACTATTAAGACGGTTGCTTACTAGAAGGAACACATACACTATTGGTTTACTGTTTAATGCCTTTCAATGTGCTCTTTTCTAGACGAGTCTAAAAGATACTCAAATGCTGGAGGGCGAGGTTCACTGTAAATAAATCTGGAGAATCATACACAAATTTTGTTTCCAGACTAAATGACTATATCAGAAGGGCAACATCCCATATACAGTAGATGTGGTCAAAGAAAGTGGTCAGACTGGACTAACATAACATCAAAAACGCACATTGGCAAACTTGTCATCTGAAATGAAGTGAAACATTTTTTCACGCTTCAAGGGCAGACTTTTTTAGATACATGTAGCTTCATGACCATCTGCTCTTGTGTGGCTGTAAACATATTTTATGTTTACAACATTCAGACTGATTGCTTTCAAAATTATCATGACAATGAGTGGTATCGACAACCCTAGATATCATTTATAAAAGGAAGTTTGATAGGTGAACTCTTATTTCATTTAATGTACTCCATTTTTGTATCATACCAATCTGGTGTTGGCAAAAACTTGTAAAAGTGACACTCCAAATGAGGACGTCCTCCTTAACCAATCAACAACCAGAAAATAAAATTGACATTGCCTTGGTGAGTGTGAGGACAACTGGCAGTAAAGCAGTGGATTGATGTGGTAGCATACTAAATAAACAACATTTTAAACTACATTGTCTTGAGGCATTTTTAACAGAATCCAAATTTCCTTTTTTCAGATTTACGTTTCCCTTTTTCTTTCAAGCAGTAGCTAGAATGTTCCTTCTGTACACACTGGGTGCTGCTTCAACCTTTAACAAACCGACAGGCTTCTAGTGACTATTGACAAGGTTCATCCCGTTCAAGAGCCTGAAACGATTCATTTTCAAGAAATCTTGTAAGCCATTATTTTATTGCTTAATTTTTCTTTGAACATGAGAAAGAAGAGATTGCCCCAACCAAGCCGACTCCCAGTAGGAAGAATTTGTTTCCCACTACGTCTCCCAGGCTTTGAGGAGGCTAACCATTAATACTACAAATAAGTTGTTGAAAACTGATACTATATTTGAAAAGTAGGGGAATTAGATCGAACAAATAACATGCAATATACACTAAGGCTCAGATGTGAGTCTTGTGCTGGGCCAGCTTTTTTCTTCTTTATTGCTCTCTGGTAATATTTATTTATTCATATATTATCTGTGAATCATTCAATAGACATTTTTTAAATTGTAATGTTATGTGACTATTCTGGGATCAACATGAAATATAAATTCAAAATAAAGTCTTCGCGTTTGACCCGGGAACCTTTATTGAATGCATTCCTCATCTCTTTTTCAACTCTCTGGTAACGAAATACAACGCCTAAAAATATAACTGGAAAATCAATAATACAAAGTCAGTTCATCATTTCAGATCAAGGGAATAGGTAAAAGAAGTGCCACAGCACTCCGACCTCTGCTGTGTAATCATACCTTATAGAGGGGATGAATCACAGAGAAGCTGCGGAGAGCGGCGACAGTATAGACCTCTGACAGAAAGTGAGTCTTCATGAGGTGATGGACTGCTTGGTGATCAATGGAATCAGCATTTCTAATAAACATCTTGGCAAGCAGCCAGTCAGTCTCCAGGTCACTGGGCAGGAAGATGGGGTTCAGCTCAGCAGGTTGTTGATGCAACTGGAATTTGATTAAAAATAAATAAATAAATAAAAAGTCTTAATTTTCGACATACGAATCATTATTACTTTACAGTTCAGTGTAATCGTCACTTCCCAGCTCCTCACCATCCTGCTGGGAAATCTGTAAGTACACTGGAGTTTGTTTAGTCATGTCAACATCAATTCATCACTGTAGTAGTTTCCTCAAACATGGTATGAAAGTACAATCAAGATGAACCAAACATTTTTGTAGACCCCTCCCCTCTCCGCCAGCAGCACGTCTTGACCCCTCTACGTATTGTTGCCTACCAAAATAGTACTGTCTCAAACCCCGCAGCAATTTGATTTTCCCTAGGGACCCCAATGTCATCTATGTACACAGACTGACTGAAACTGCCAGATGGGCTGACCTTTATGGTCGTGGTCTGTCTCTAGGAGGTTACGCAGGGAGGAGCCATCCATAGGCAATGCATAGAATGACCTCACCAACTGTGCCAAGGCACGAGTTCCACTCCACTGCTTAGCTTACCTCCACAGAACCACCAGGTGCCAGCCCTGGGCATCGTCCATATCCATCAGCCGTCTGTGTGATGTTCTACATAGTTTGCTGCATCGGGGGAGAAACAGGGTGGCATTTTGTTTTAACATGTGGCAACAGATAGTGCAGAGTGACACAACCGTCGCTACTAGACAGTTTGAGGAGGAGAAAACAATTTGTAAGGCACATTTGAAACCTGTTTGGTCATTTTCTGGTGTCAGGCGAAACAGAATTGTTCCGAGCGTGTAATGTTCGTATTTTTATTAATTAATTGTCAATTTTATCTGCCTAACTTCCCACCATAATATTGGACTAATTATTATTAAAGCCGCTAAAGCAAAACATAGTTCCCCTTATCCCACATAGCCCTGGATGTCTAAATTTATCAATTTCCGCGATGTTAGTTTTACCACTGAGCCCTTTTGATTCTTACAGACACCACTAACCCCTCTGAGCGTGTTAATATCTTCACTGGTCAGACAAATGGCCCCAGAGGCTTTTAAATCCTTGTCCTTCCAGACACACCCAGAGGAAACAGGTGCCCCAAGATTAAGAGTTATCAGTGCCACTATTTTGTTGCGGACAATTGGTTCACCTTTTTACAATGCGTATTTATATTCTCATATATTATTATATTATATTCTATTTATATTCTGCTGTATTTTCTTAATTTTGATTGAATTGTACCATTTGTTCTTTTAATCAACCCTGCTGACTGTGGGTGATAAGAGCAATGATATTTCATGTTTATTCCAAATACCTCAGCCAAATGTTTTATTACTTTGTTTACAAAATGTATATCAGTTTCACAATATTTTATTACTGGTATTTCAAACCGTTAAACACATGTATTATGTCTTTAGTCAAAGCTTTTGCTTCCGTAATAGCATCTCGATCCATTTAGAGTATCTGTCAATTATTGTCAAACAATATTTCTTCTCTGCATATTAGTTTAGTTCAATGAAATCCATGCAAATATGTTGAAATGGATTATATTTTGCAAAAAAATGTTTTTAGTCGTTTTTGAAACCATATGCTGCAAAGACCCTCTTTATCATAGATACCTTCCCACCTGTTGAGACACGGTCCAACCCATGGCTCAAAAGAGCCGTATATCTATATAAAGGCTTAGGTAATATTAGTTTGCCCTCAGGTCATTTCCAGAAATTGTGTTTATTTTGCAGTTTTGTTTTATCCAATACGTTTTTTATTCTTGCTGTGCAGCATTTTCCTTAATCTCTTTCATTCTCTTACTTGTGCTTTCCTTTTTCACATACTATATCCTTTCCAGTCCACTTTACTTAAACATTTCTGTCTTTCCCTCTTGGCATACATAACTTTTCTATCTCACTCTCTCTTCCATACCATACTTCCTCAAATCCCTCATCTGGTTATTATTTGTCACTACTACATATCCCGTTGCATTTTTAGGAGTTTTCGGATGGTTGGGAGCCCGTGAAGTCTGAACAAGCTCCGCTGCCTGTGGAAGATCTGGGGGTGAAGCAGAGGGTGGGGGAACATTCGGAGGAGGCTGTCCCCCGCACACCACCTCACAAAGATGTACGCTTGGATATAAATCAGGAGAATTAGTCACGTTAACACTTTCCTCATGTATTTAATCTCTCCCTTTAAAGTATCATCTTTACTCTCTTTGCTAGTATTAGCCCCATACTCTATTTAGTATAGTTATTATTTCAAATTGTATAGTGAAAGAAAGGAAAATCTCTCTCTTAGCTTCCTAGTTATTTATTTTTTATTCTTTATTTTTTATTATATATTTTTTTATTTTTTGTAAAAAGAAGAAGAATCTCAAATCTCAATCCCCCCCTTTTTTATTATATATTTTTTTATTTTATAGTAAAAAGAAGAATCTCAATCCCCCCTCAGTTTACTAATGTTTTTAATTTAATTTATTTGTATTTGATTTTTGTAGTAAAAAGAAGAAGAAGAAGGAGGAATCTCAATCCTCCCTCAGTTTACTTATTTGTACACACTCTCTTTTTAGTTCTAGTGTCATAAAAAGGAATTAGTCTGTTTCAGCGTTAAAACTCAGTTACCTCTTTTTTAGTTCTAGTGTCATAAAAAAGGAATACGTCCGTTTTAGTGCTAAAACTCAAGTTACCTCTTTTTTAGTTCTAGTGGCATAAAAAAGGAATACGTCCGGATTTTCCAAAAGAAATGATTCTCACCAGTCTGGTTCACCAAAAGGATCTCGTCACTCCGTTCCCCTTCAGCAAAATCCTGCCCTCTCAATTTACCAAAGGATTCTCGTGTGAGAATCAGGCGGAGGTCTTTGTCAAGAGTCCTGGACTATCCCGTGCAAGGTTTCAGGTTCAAAGCTGAAGAGAAGTAGAGGTATTGAGATCCGGCTCGAAGGACCATTGTGTTAGAAAAATTCACGCAAGATTGGTGTAAAAATCATTCATCATTGGACATTTATTCTTTGCAAAGAAGGAGAGAGGGTTGATTCACATACAGAATGTACATCAAGACCGCTCGAAGATCTGTCTCCGAGTCTCTGGTATTTATACTAAGTAAACAACATGCAGTGGGCTGGCACAGGGTAACACATACACATTTTCCGTTTCACAGAGGCGTCTACATATCTGGATACTTTAACAATTCGTTCTAGTACAAAGGTCACTTTCTCGTAAATCATGGTCGCAAATCAGCCCTGCGTAAGCATTGACGCTTTCTACAAGTTTATTATCATTCTTATTCAGGACAAACAGCTGAAGTGTTCTTTCGGCAATCAACTGCTTCTTAATAGACTAAACATTTGCTGAGAAATGTGTCAGTGAAAGTTCACACAAGGACACAGGCCTTAAACACTACAGAGGACATGAGCCTATGTTAAATGTATAACATTCACTAATTATTAAACGCATACTAATTAGTCATTTCGATTTTTTCCCAACACAAGACCACAGGAGACAGAGTCCGGTGTAACAGTTTTCATTTAGCCGGAGTAAGAGGTCAGGAAGGTGTGGAGCCCGTGGTCCGACACCGGAGGGCAGGCAGATCGACGGTGTGAGTCCCGTGGCTCGACACCGGAGAGTACGCAGATCGATCAGTACTCTACACTAGTGATGTGACCTTTCGTGTCGAGGCTTCGAAGCCTGTGTCGAGTAATCCAGGACGATTTTTGTGAAGCGCGTATCGAGGCTTGTGTTGTATGTGGTGACGTTCGAAGCCTCGCGAGCCGGCCATACCACGTGACTGATTCAGGAAATGGTTCACGGGTTTGGCGTGCGATTCGAAATATAAGGGGCAGCGAAACGCAATGATCCCCCCTCACATTTTGTGTACTTCTGACTTTATTGCGCGTTTGTTTGCAAACTATTCTCTGTACCCCAGCTTCATCTGTGCCTGTGAAAGGGTGTTTTCTAAAGCAGGCAAAATAATCAGAAGCCTGAAGCCCAGCACTGTGGAAAAGTTGTTATTTTTAAATAAAAATGAATAAAATGCTTTTAAATGAATAAAATGTTTTAGGTGTTGCATTTTGTCCCTAGTAAGGTAAGTAGAGTCACAAACCAAGAAACACAAGCATATATGGCCGTAGCTCAATGGTTAGAGAGGGTAGTCCGGTAACCGCTAGGTCGGCGGTTCCATCCTTCACTACAATCTGTTAAATGTTGCCGTCAAACTTCGTACATGTATAAGACAATAAAGTCCTATTTTTAACTCTTTTTTTTTTTTTACTTTTCACATCACAACCCTCTCCCCAATTTGTTTCCACTTTCCCTTTTGACCCCACCATTGTATCATAAAGACAGACACCATATTAATAAGTTCATAAGTTATGTATTTGCATCACAAACATCATTCATTCATTTATTCAATTCAATGCTTCACACACCAAAGCCATGGTGTCATTATAATCACTCTGCCTGTTTTACATTTATTGTCCACTTGATGGCACAGTAGAGCAAATGAAGCACCATGAAGCTTTGACCCATGTGTGAATCAATTGGATGGAAAGCTTCAATGCTTCATGAAGCTTCATCTCACCATCACTACTCTACACCCGTAGCAGAGAGGTTAGTCCGGGAATAGACAATGGCGGTTCAATTTACGGACCGGCGCCGGAGGCTACCGAGGCAGAAGACAATACGGACCGACAACCCAGGCCTGCAAGACCAGGGTTGATATGCTGCCGGGTAACGAGCCAGATTGTCCGCAGCTGTGCATCCATCAGGGCTGTGGCAATGGGAGGTGTCTGGAGGCAGGCCCGAGAAAACAACACCAATCACATGGCATAACAAAACAAACAGGGGAATGACAGACACATGAGGAGAGGAGATTGGGGGGAAACAGAGGTTAACACACAATGGGTCAGACAGGGATCCTGACACTTACATGTTAACAGTTCAATAACCATGAAGACAAAACAATACTGGAGACTTTGAATTTCGGGTGATAAGCTTAAGTTACCTCGGCTCCTCGGTTGATCTCCACATGGCTGTGCTCAGAAGGATGAACTGAAGCTGTGCTCCAAAGTCACGTTCAGGAGCAGTCGGTCACGTCTTGTCACTCAAAAACGATTTTTAGGCAATGAACAGTTTGAATAATAAAAAATATTCTATCGTCATTACAGGTACATTAACCTAAAATAGACAGTACGATGTAGATGGATTGTGATTCACTGAACTTGTATAGTGAAGCGTATTTCCACCACTTCACAGAAAATACTGTATTATGCTGATAAATTACAGTAGTATGCTGTTATTTTTAATTGACAGAATTGACTGTTAATTTACATGCGAGGGATGAACATTTCACTGTATTTTACAGTTATTATGAAATACTGTAAGATGCCGTTGAAAATCTACCGTAAATTGTTGTGGCAAAATGACGAGAAGAGACGGCGAATTGAAGTTGCAACCCAGCGGGAAGTGTTTTAATAAGCACAAGCCAACATTAAACAAGTTCAACAAATCTAAACAAATCCAATGTATTACTTTTCACAGATTACTCTTATAGTCAAAATTCACCCCCCTTCCAGCAATTCATTACAGTGTAGCATTATGACAATTGTGGGATGCGAGAGACTTCCTTCTGCACCAAAAGATACATTGTGTTCACTGTTAACAATCTTTAGTCTACAGTGAATTACAATGAGCTGTATTTTTTAAAGGAGACCTAAATTGGGATTGGTTGGCTCCTGTCTCTGATCCTTTTACACGTTTTTGTGACTCTGTACATCTAACACAAATTACAGTCACCGACACGGTCCTATCGTAAACATCCCAAAAAAAGTCAACGCTCCTTGACTTTTTTTTAACTATTGCTCCACACAAATATAAAGCCTCTGTTGTATTTGCAAATGATGTCAGCAATCACTGTGTAATTGCTGCGGTGAGAACCTTAAATTAAGCTAAAATTAAGTATTATGAGCACGAACATTTTTTTATCTTTTTGTGAGCAAGCATTTTTACACATTCTTTATTTATGTGACTGGGAAAAAGTGTGTCTGATTCCTCGTCTTAAAAATTCTTCTGACTCTCAAGAAAAGTTACCTTTTAAGTTTAACTTTACACCTTTTAATGAATAAACAGGATGGTCTAAAAAAGATATACATCAGGAAATTAGCTGGCCGGGATGGTTTAGATCCATACCTTTTACTGATTTCTTCAGAGAATCATCACAATGTGTTATTACCGCTCAGCAGATATTTGCTGTTTTGGACTTTGGCCTCTTTGATGCATATCATGAGTCCAAGCTGAAACATGTACTTCCAAACCTGCTCATTTAGGGTATTCCTCAACATATGTAAAACATAATTCAAGATACAGGTACCCTATCATATGCTGACTTAACATGATACAGCCTAGAGTATAGTCTTCCAGAGTTTAACCCACAACCCAGCATGCAAGACAGGTGTTAAAAAGGTATTGATATTGTTGCCTAATACAGAGAGATAAAAAAGGCTTATCAGGCTGAGCTAAATAGCAATACTGTTCTCAATCTCAGAAGGCTGCATGTATATGTAGGGTATGTCAAGCTGCAAGTTTCTTGTTGAAATTGCTTCAGTGAGGTTGGACAACTCTGTTTGGAATTCCTTCATCATCTGCTTTAGAGCAGGCTCTTGGAATCGTTCATCGGGGTATGAACCCATGAGAACCTGCCAAAAGCACAAAATCAAACAGTAAATCAGATTGACACAGTATTGTGCCTGGTGCGATTTATTTTAAACACTTCAAATGTGGACGAGCTATAATGAATGTTTATCATCACTAGGGGTGCGAATCACCAGAGATCCCGCAATATGATATTATCGCGATACTTGGGTCACGATACGATATTATCACGACACTGCGATTTATTGCGATTTATTACTTTTTTCTACTTCAAATTATGTCCCCAAAGGAAAACTGTGTCAACATGTTTTGTCTAATAAGATAAAGTTTTCAGTCTGTTCATCTCACTTCAATCATTTCTATTGCAGCACAATAGGATTGTCAAGCAGACAGACTGACCAACAATGTCATGAATGTTGCATGCACCTGACAAACTGAACTGTTTGTATTACTACATAGTCCAACTTAACTAAATGCAAACGTGTGGACTCAGTATATGAACTATAACTTATATAATTAGGATATAGGAGTTATATAACTCAGTATAACTTGCGATGCGTGGTCGTCAAGGGCAGAGAGACAGTTATGCGCTGCACTCTCCCCCATGAGCCTGGCAACTGTTGGCAGATTTAACCCCCGTTGTGAGGCCAGATGTCTCTATCTTTGTTTTGACCAACTTCCTATCAATCACGCTGACCAGGGACCTTTGCTGACCTCACCAGAAAATAACTCAGCACCATATAGTGGACTGAAAAAGTAATTGATTTGATTTTTCTAAAAAAAAAAATATATATATATATATATATATATATTTTTTTTTAATAGTTTATATAATAAAAGATCGATAATTGGCGTCCATGTATCAATACAATATCGCCACGCAAAATATCGCGATACTATGCTGTATTGATTTTTCCCCCACCCCTAATCATCACCAAACCTACCTCGTCAGTGTACTTCGCTGAAAGTAGCCAAACCATTGCTGCAAAGCTGACTGTGTCGCCAACATCTGGGAGGGTATCCAAAATAGTCTTCATGCTTGACTGCCCCTTAGTGGTTGGAGGAGGTTTCATCAGCAGGAGTGACTCATTTGGCCCCCAGGAATAGTGGTCGAACTAAGTTATGAGAGAAATTTCAATATTTAACAACTTCGATGGAAAACAAATTCTGTAAACTTATTTTAATGTCAAACATTACATAAATTATTATGTAAATCTACATTGGGAAGAAAGAAAGAAATGGAATGAATAATAACCAGATTGCAGACCTGCCAAATGTTCATACATTTGAATTGTTAAAACAAACTTACACTTGATCAAACATCAATACATATTCCATTGTCCCAACTAATTACCTGTCCATTGTTTACAGCAGCATGTTGACCCGTCACTGTGAAGATCAGCATGGTGATGAATTTGATCACCTCCTCGACAGTTTGAAAGCTTGCTGGAAACCCTGTTGGTAGCACAATTACTGTGAGTTAATTATTGGCAATCCTTATCTTCGTTAAATATTAAAGGCTACTATTAAGATTTTATATATCTTGTGTTTACAAATGACGTCACAGCATGGGTTAAATACCTGAGGCTGTGTTTCCTAAGAAGCCATGTGTGAATATTTCACTGATCCATTCCTGCAGCTCAGTGTCTTTACATACTTCACTGTCTGAGGGATAGTAGTACTCCACTACTGCCTTCACAAACCTAGTGAACACAAAATAATTAGATTTCAAATGTTTGTATGTGAACAAGACTGAAAGACTCTCAGCTGTTGCTTGTAGAATAAATCGGTCTGGACAGATGTGATATTTATTGAAAGATAACCTGTTGATGATGTTCCACAGCTTCAGGCCATCATCTCTGTAGTAGAAGTTGGGGATGGATTCCAGTCCTCGTTCAGTGATGTTCTCTGGCAGACAGAGGGTGCTGTAGGTCGTTTCAGAGAGAGCCCTTCTCATGAGCTCCGTCAGTCCGTCATATCCAAGTGAACTCTAATAAATCAATAATGCACAAATAGTTACCATGAGACACATTTCTTGAAATAAAATAATTATGCATTGTTAAAAAATCAAAGGCTAAAAATGTGTCTTGCAATGGTGCAATCTAATTGGAGTAGTTGGAATATTCAGAAATATGTATTTTACAGAGCCGTACTTTACTTAAAGCGCCTTCAGGTCCAAAAAGATTTCTGCGGCCTCCAGTGTTTATGTGCAGAGTGTACCGGAAGTGTGGAAACAGCAGCTGATCAGACAAAGGGAAATATTTTAAAAGTCATGTTACAATGCTTATTTGAGTAAACAACAGGCAGCACATCTTGTTTGTGTTGATCACCAAAGTAATCCGTAAGCTAACATTCTCATTTCAAATCTTATTTTGGATAGAACATTACAGTTATCTAAATAAAATGGTGGGGCTGGACTCCCAAACATATCTTGGTCTGCACTATTAAGACCGTCGCTTACTAGAAAGACAAACACAATTGATTTACTCAGGAAAAGCGTCTCTGTTTGATGTGCCTTTCAATGTGCTGTCTTTTCTATACAAGACTATGGCTATACTTTCATATGTCATGGCATATTGGAATGGTTTTGTTAATGTAATATATTGGAAGGATAGGGTGTTTATACTCAGTTTATACGTTTAAGGAAGTGTCTTTCATAATTATTCATGATTATTACCCTACCAATCACTACATGCAGATATTCTAAAAAGACACAAACACAGACTGCTCTTTCTGTGATGAATATTCAGATATACATATTTTGGCATTTTTCTTTTCACACCAAGAAATTCTGGCAAGAAATTTGTAGATTTGTCATTGATCATATCTTAAAAAACTTCATCAACAAAAAGTCAGATCATAATTTCAGATCAAGGGAATAACTAAAAGAAGTACATCAGCACCTTATAGAGGGGATGAATCACAGAGAAGCTGCGGAGAGTGGCGACAGCATAGGCCTCTGCCAGGAAGTGAGTTTTCACGAGGTGTTCGACTGCTTGATGATCCATGCAATCAGCATTTCTAATAAACATCTTGGCAAGCAGCCAGTCAGTTTCCAGGTCACTGGGCAGGAAGATGGGGTTCAGCTCAGAAGGTTTTTGATGCAACTGGAATTTGATTTTAAAAAAACATATTTAGTTTTTGTTTGTTAAATAGTGCAACTGGACTTTTGGAAACATAGTAATGTACTGTGGAATGTAATATGATCATGTGACTAGACCTGTATTGCAATGGGCATCAGTTTTTTTTCTGGGTTCACGTAGAGCAAACAGAGACCAGGAGTCACGTGCAGAGGTTTATCATTATTGTCTAGTCTAGTGGGTATTCCATCCATCCTCTTCTGGTCATAGAGGAATATATTGCCTTTCTGTATGGGAACGAAAGACAGAGGGAAGAAGTGTTTAAGACATCAATAGGTTTCACAGATCCAAGAGATGTGATATTGGGATGAAACACAAATATCGTCTCCAAAAGCAAAGATTATCTCCAAAGTAAAGCCACTCTGCTTTCATACCTTCAGCTCCTTCTGCAGAGAGCTTCCTTTTTCCAGGAACGGCTTCACCATCTCCTCTGTGACTGGAAAGTTTCGGGGAAGCTCTGAGCAGCGCTTGATCATATTGGGATTGACTCCGTTCAGAAACTGGGATCCATAAAAGTCATCTTCCTTCCAGTGTTCTGAAACATACTCTGGAAGAATTGCAAATATGATATTTAATATAATATCTAAATATCTGTGTAATGTCTAACTTTTTTGAAGTACATGTTGATCATAGTCATTGCTGGTTTGTTCCTGAGAGATTTCTACTTTGTAGAAAATGAATTGTTTTACCCAACAGGAACAACATCCAATCTATCTAATTGTTAACTAATTTTAATGGAGAACATTATGTCATTGATATTTAAGATACAGTATAATTTCATTCAAAACTGACAATAGATGTTGGAATGGTGCTATCACACAGGGCTTCTGTTGTTTCTTTAAATGATTGAACCTTTTTTATTAGACCATATTTCAAAGTAAGTTCATAATCATAACTATACAATAAATGTTATACCAAATACATATTTTAGGAAATTATTATATTATCATCTGTGCGTGTGGGTGTGTGCGCGTGTGTGACCTAATCTCACATTCTACTGCTGGAAACAGCATAATGTTTTGGGTGCCCAGTTGTGGCAGTGGTGACTCATGCTTTCTTAAAACACCTTTTTTTGCCTGTTTTATATTACCATTGACTGCTTGCTGACTCCTCACTTACTACTACACGTAGTACCCCAGGAAGGGCTGCTGGTGATTACACAGCCTATAGGCAGTTTGGCTAACAGCTAACGGTACTATAGTACACACACAGCTGAGTACATCGGCGCCACTCAGCTGCTGCTACGCAGTCAAACAGCATTGCATATGACGACTTTGAGCAGATTGCCTGGTACACTACACTCGTTATCGAGATTGAATGAAGTGTGTTTACGTGTCTAAATGGGGGGGGGGGATAGCCAATTATGGGTTGTATTCAGTTGTTTAGACACACCTAGCTGATATCTACACTCTGCTGAGTGCACCTTTCTAGTTAGAAGTGTTCCTTGGGTTTACATTTTGGGATGATTTTACATTTTAGATGGATTACAGATATATTAGTGCCGTGTATCAACTTTTCTTAAAGTGCTTTCATACATATTGTATTAGTATCAAGCAGTGTTGTAGAAAGAACTGTTGTTACATTGGAACTGATGATAGTGTCTGCCAAATGCTCATATTCAGTTCTTATGAAATGATGACAATGACATTATTTTTGTGAGTTGTGCTGCAGATGTGGATAATGGGGAAAAACAATCTACCTGACATAGTTGTCTTTTTCCACCGGAAGATGTTTTTCATGTCTTCAATGCTTTCCCATTGTTCATTAGATCCAAGCAGCCCCTTGAGCATGAGTTCAATACCACTGAAGTAAGACATGGTAAAAAAAAAAGTATCCAGAATACATGATTAAACATTATACTGATATTATTGTTTCAAATTTACTTTTTGTCTCAAAACATAACAAATGTGACTATAATCGAGCCTGGTTGTGTCCATTTTATATTATGTAGACCTACGCTGTCCTTTGCACACCATGTACTTCGTTTGATTTGGACCTGGAGAAGCTGATTTCAGCTGGGAGCTCAGACGTATAATTGAACTGGTTGATGTGAGATAGTCCTTCAGCCAAAATTTTCCACCTGAAAAACAAACCCACAAAAAAAACAAAGTTAGCAAAAGGCACGTATAATTTTCTCCAGATGAACTTCTGAGACTATAAAAGCAGCTTCGGTACATACTGTACTGCACACATAAAAACTTACTGGTAAAAGCTCTTCTTGAGTATCAGCTCCTGTTTGCGATGGTCAATCAACATGGGATGGTCCTCCTCAAAAACCTTCAAGGCTGAGGCATGAAAATAACATAACATCAGTAAAGTTTTAAAAGACAAAATTGACAAACTCAACAAAACAAACGTGTGAAAAGTAGTGATATCTATAAATCTCAAGTATCTTTAATCAAATATTTTGGGAACTTGAAGCAGACCTCTCCCGCCTCTCAGCTCCACCAGTTCTCCTCTGGAGATCCATCTGTAACAGGGGAAAAGAATGGCTTCTCCTTCAGGAGTCGTCACCACTATTTTGGAGAAGTACCACTCATTTTCTGGGAGGTGCAAAGAAGGATCTTTCTCCACCTTGACCAGCAGAAGTTTCCCCAGAGACAAATTGGTGCTCATGGTGTAATTCCCTGTCTGGAAATAAGGATTAATATGAATTTAAACAAACAAATACATTATAATACAGTTTAACATGTATGTTAGAGTGTTGTCAATACACATTTAACTGATAATATTTAATATAACATGATATACGTAAGTGTCTAAGGAGTACAAACGTCCACACAGACCGGACAGTCTTCTTAAATAGTTATTTTGATATAAAAACATTTAGAAACCTTGATCATCATCTAAGTACATGGTGATAGACAACCATGCCAACTGGTTAGTAAAAGCCCTTTATAGAACAAATCCTGTCTGGTAATATTTGAAATTCCAGCTTTTAAAAAGCAATGAGTTAGACTCTGACAACTCAATTTAAATGTATTATGTGACTGTAGCACCACAAAGATGAAATGCCATTAGATTGTGTTTTTAGTGCGTGATTTTAAGTTGCATGGTGTTGGTGTTACACGTTAAATGTTAACTTAGCTAAAAGAAACAATATATTGTCTTACCCTGCTGTGCATGAACAGTGTTGTTTCTGTCTATGTTTGTACTTGGGGTGTAGACGTTTGCATTGGGACTGGTGAGCTTTTCCCACGATTTGTATAATAATAATAATTTCCTCTTCATTCACAACACTCAGCCAACAAATTATATTGTGAATGTAACGTTAGCTCTCAAATGCACAGTGTAGTCCTTTCTGTCTACTTCTCTCTGATATTTCTGAACAATTATTTTCTATTTCCATAGTGTTGAAAACGCCACTTTGACAGGCAACAGTAACCAAGGGGGGTGGGGTTTAGTGAAGGGTCAATTCATAATTAATCTGTAAAGTTAACCAGTTTTTGTGTTACACACTTGATTTTTAAAAAATGATTATACATGCAATTTGATTGTAGGTGTCGGAGTATATAAATTAGCATCAAAATAGAGCTTGTTTAATGCAACACAATGCCCGGGGAAGGATCCCTTCGACCCCCTGTAGAGCTCCAGGCTATCTAGTCCGATAGGCCACACCTTGAGGAAGAATTTGACAACTCATAAATTAGTGTGGTGCACCTTATGAAAAACCAAATGTGAACCTGAACTCGTCCGTACATTTAATATACTAAATTTAGAAAAGTATGGATCAAATGTATAAGTGTCACATAAAACTGTGTCCAAAAGATTTGTGCTGAACAAACTCAGTTCAGCACGTATGTTGATATAGGCAAGCATCTAAAGAGAACATATGTCTGCCAAGACTGGACAGACTTGGTGCCAGTGGGACCAATGAAAAGTATAAACAATAACTATATAGAAATAGCCAATTTTCTCGCTGATGGTCTCATTTACTTATGTAGGTCATATAGAGGCATCGGTATTAAATTGAGACGGTTGCATAACCAGTAAAATGATCCTCACAGTAACTTAAAGTGTATTAATTACATAAAGGTAAACATTTCTTTAATTAGTCATGAAGACAAATACTACCCCAGCATATATGTATGCACGAACAAAAACATTACTTTGTCCCAGACCTAATTTGAGGATGTTCAACAGGATTCAACTTACTGTCCCAGTTGTAAAGTCGATGCCAAAGTTGTCCAACTCAGTTCGCTCACTCTGCCCTTCAGTTCCAAATAAGGTGATGAATATGTGGTCCCATGTTCCTGCATTGTGCTTGTCACCTGTTGTGACCTCTAGCTTGTACTCAGTCATGGTCAGTCTGTGGAAACTGTCTAGAAAAATAAACAGATTTAGATCTCTAAATTGCAGAGTGAATGCTCCAATTCTCTGTAAAAATGCATTAATGACACTGTATATGTATGTTTTGATACCACTTGTTCAAAACCTTTTTATATTTGTAAATAATGTATTTACCAAAAGCTTTTGATAGTTTTTCTAAACTCAATTTCTTTTGTCAACAGGTATCAAAAAACATTTTTAACACTTAACTTTGTCTAGGATTATCCTGTTTACATTACTACAAGTGTAGATAATCTACTTTTATATCATGAGGAAAGATAAGGAAAGTTCCTACCCATACCTTCAGATTGAAGCTGTTCTGTGAACTGTGTTCCTGCTTGTTGGCTCTTATAAGCTCCTCCACCCTGACTTCAACCTTCTTACCTCCCTCACTGTGTGTTGACATAAGAGGTGTTGTAACTGTCAATTAAAAATGTTGTTTCTTGTTTTCAGCTGATATACGTGTAGCTGTGTAGAGGGTCATGAGCAGCTGAACTAAACCATGCGTTATGGTCCTACTACTGAAATTCTATACTACTACTACTACTACTACTACCACTACAGAAATATAAATAAGGGACAAGGACAACAAAGCTGGACAGATAATAAGAAATAAAACGTGTATTTACAAGTCAAGTATTCTGTAAATCGTAAACAAAACAAATTGTGCACATACATACCTACTGTTAAGAGATTGTAGAAAAATATGAAAGCATAAAAGTATAACCATTACAACATATAACTTTACACTTTTTATAACCATCACAACATATAACTTGTTTACACTTTTTACAACCTTTAAGACTTTTTATAACTTTTTATGTAAGAAAGTCACTCAAACCATATATAATTCATCCTGTTCAAACAGGATCAAACCGTTTAAACATCCTGTTGTTGATCCAGAAACAGGAGGACTCATGTGTGAGTGATGCATGATTTTGAGGTGCCAGCCTCAGACGAGCATAAAAGGCAGCAGTAGAACTCAGAGAAAGAGCTTCTTCTCCAGTTGTAGAGACTGGACTACTCTTCTTTTATAGAAGACCCTGTGAGACATTTCTGCTATCAGAAGACAGCTTACAGTGACTGATATCTTTTGCACCACTTAGACTTTCATTGAGTTGAAATTGTTTAATGTAACTGTTTTGAGAAAACTGTAATAAATCCACAGCCTTACCATTTGTAAGTGTCTGGGACTCAAACTGAAGACTCTGTTTTTTTAGATTAAGTTACCCCTCTTCCCCTGTCCCGGAAACTTGTGATATATAAGTGACGACTGACTCTACCAGAGGAGCTTCAGGTAAGTTCCCTGGGTGATGACTTGCCAGTGTTAGTCAAAAATGGTGAGAGAACTAAAGTAGGCAATAGTAAAGTATAGACGATCTATGTAACTATTCATACTGGGTGTTAGTGTTACATCCTACTGAGAGCGCCTCGGGCAGGCATGTTCAAAGTCCGGCCCGCGGGCCAATCACGGCCCGAGGTCAGATTTTATATGGCCCGCACCTTCTGTCTTAAAATGCATTATTTATGGCCCGCCAGGGGAGGTTGAGATCGCAATATTTTTTTCACCGAAAACCGAAACAACTGTGTCTGCCTAATTTGTCATGAGACTGTTGCCTTGTTTAAGGAACATAATGTAAAGACACACTACGAGACCAAACATGCTAATGCTACAACAAGCTATCAGAGAGCGACCGTGCTAGAAATGTGAAGCAACTCCAAGATAACGTGGCCACACAGCAGCGGTCCTTTTCACATGAAAACATCATCAAAGTAAGCTACGAAGTGGCCATGGTAACTGCTAAACATGACAAACCTTTTACGGAAGGTGAGTTTATCAAAGACTGTTGTGAAAATAGCAGAAAACATTTACTGTCATTAAAAATAAAATGATTAAATAACAATGTATGTATAGGCTACTTGTATTGTTTAAAATAATGTCAGCAGGGACTGTTGGCCCTTGGGCATTTTCACATTATCAAATCTGGCCCTCTTTGAAAAAAGTTTGGACACCCCTGGCGTAGGGCGTAGCTGTACAAGACTCTCAGAAAGACAATAATTCCGAAATCCTAACGATTCAGCTATGGGGTGAGATAAAAGGCCGAAGGTAAATTTCCGACTCCTCAGAGGGACACGAATCCCCTAAGGTTGTTCGGACTACTGACGGAGTTATCACCGTGTTAGGTGCGATCCTGCCCTTCTTTCCGTTGGGCAGGACCCGTTCACGCTACAATATCAAATAGATATACATGGACTGAACTATTATGTACAGCATGCATATTTAAAGATGACTATATTCCGTATAAACAGTGTATAGGATGTATATTGATAGTGACAGATGTATATATTTTCAAAAGCAAATTGTGCTTCAGAAACTGTATAATCTATTACAGCAGCAGTGTATATTTTGGTGTTACTGGATTGATGACGGTGTATGACAGTAACTGTACATCAGAGTGACAGCCTGTGGGGTAGGAACTGTTCTTGTGTCTGGTTGTTGGCGTACAATGTTCTGTAGCTCCTCCCAGAAGGGAGACATTCAAATAGGTTGTGTTCAGGATGTGAAGGGTTTCCTGACTCAGGAGTATAAATCCTGATTTGAACCTGGTTGTACCTGGTTTTATGAACCAATTTATTTTCAACAGGTATCAAAAAACATTGTTAACACCTAACTTTGTCTAGGATTATCCTGTTTACATTACTACAAGTATAGTGTTTTGATCAACGCCTCCCAGAAGGGAGAGATTTAAACAGGTTGTGTTCAGGGTGTGCAGGGTGTCCTGACTCTGGAGGAGTATAAGTCCTGATTTGAGGGCAGACGAGCACCAATGATTTTCTCGGCAGTCCTGACTTTCCGTTGTAGTCTGTTTCTGACTAAGCACTTAACAAACTCCCCTTTCTCTTTAACAAATAAACAGTCACAAAAAACAAACATTTGCTTTTTAAAACCTTAAACATAGGTTTAAACGTGCAACTTTAAAGACTAGAGTTTTGGCAGACTGCACATCTTGTCCTCCTCCCATATCTGTTGAATGGATATGTCCCTTGAACAGCCGTCTGGATCAGTGGGCTTGACCTGACATTACTTTCACTCTTACCAGTAAACCGTGTGCAGAGTCGGCAACAACCCCACTCTCAATCTCAATATTAAAGTATCTCTTAATCAAATATTTTGGGAACTTGAAGCAGACCTCTCCCTCCTCTCAGCTCCACCAGTTCTCCTCTGGAGATCCATCTGTAACAGGGGAAAATAATGGCTTCTCCTTCAGGAGTCGTCACCACTATTTTGCAGAAGTACCACTCATCTTCTGGGAGGTTCAAAGAAGGATCTTTCTCCACCTTGACCAGCAGAAGTTTCCCCAGAGACAAATTGGTGCTCATGGTGTAATTCCCTGTCTGGAAATAAGCATTAATATGAATTTAAACAAACAAATACATTATAATACAGTTTAACATGTATGTTAGAGTGTTGTCAATACACATTTAACTGATAATATTTAATATAACATGATATACGTAAGTGTCTAAGGAGTACAAACGTCCACACAGACCGGACAGTCTTCTTAAATAGTTATTTTGATATAAAAACATTTAGAAACCTTGATCATCATCTAAGTACATGATGATAGACAACCATGCCAACTGGCTAGTAAAAGCCCTTTATAGAACAAATCCTGTCTGGTAATATTTAAAATTCCAGCTTTTAAAAAGCAATGAGTTAGACTCTGACAACTGAATTTAAATGTATTATGTGACTGTAGCACCACAAAGATGAAATGCCATTAGATTGTGTTTTTAGTGTGTGATTTTAAGTTGCATGGTGTTGGTGTTACACGTTAAATGTTAACTTAGCTAAAAGAAACAATATATTGACTTACCCTGCTGTGCATGAACAGTGTTGTTTCTGTCTATGTTTGTACTTGGGGTGTAGACGTTTGCATTGTGGCTGGTGAGCTTTTCCCACGATGTGTATAATAATAATAATTTCCTCTTCATTCACAACACTCAGCCAACAAATTATATTGTGAATGTAACGTTAGCTCTCAAATGCACAGTGTAGTCCTTTCTGTCTACTTCTCTCTGATATTTCTGAACAATTACTTCCATTTCCATAGTGTTGAAAACGTCACTTTGACAGGCAACAGTAACCAAGGGGGGTGGGGTTTAGTGAAGGGTCAATTCATAATTAATCTGTAAAGTTAACCAGTTTTTGTGTTACACACTTGATTTTTAAAAAATGATTATACATGCACTTTGACTGTAGGTGTCGGAGTATATAAATAAGCATCAAAATAGAGCTTGTTTAATGCAACACAATGCCCGGGGAAGGATCCCTTGGACCCCCTGTAGAGCTCCAGGCTATCTAGTCCGATAGGCCACACCTTGAGGAAGAATTTGACAACTCATAAATTAGTGTGGCGCACCTTATAAAAAAACAAATGTGAACCTGAACTCGTCCGTACATTTTATATACTAAATTTAGAAAAGTATGGATCAAATGTATAAGTGTCACATAAAACTGTGTCCAAAAGATTTGTGTTGAACAAACTCAGTTCAGCACGTATGTTGATATAGGCAAGCATCTAAAGAGAACATATGTCCGCCAAGACTGGACAGACTTGGTGCCAGTGGGACCAATGAAAAGCATAAACAATAACTATATAGAAATAGCCAATTTTCTCGCTGATGGTCTCATTTACTTATGTAGGTCATATAGAGGCATCAGTATTAAATTGAGACGGTTGCATAACCAGTAAAATGATCCTCACAGTAACATAAAGTGTATTAATTACATAAAGGTAAACATTTCTTTAATTAGTCATGAAGAGAAATACTACCCCAGCATATATGTATGCACGAACAAAAACATTACTTTGTCCCAGACCTAATTTGAGGATGTTCAACAGGATTCAACTTACTGTCCCAGTTGTAAAGCCGATGCCAAAGTTGTCCAACTCAGTTCGCTCACTCTGCCCTTCAGTTCCAAATAAGGTGATGAATATGTGGTCCCATGTTCCTCCATATTGCATGTCACCTGTTGTGACCTCTAGCTTGTACTCAGTCATGGTCAGTCTGTGGAAACTGTCTAGAGAAAGAAACACATTTAGATCTCTAAATTGCAGAGTGAATGCTCCAATTCTCTGCAAAAATGCAAATTCTTAAATAGTTATTTTGATATAAAAACATTTAGAAACCGTGATCATCATCTAAGTACATGATGATAGACAACCATGCCAACTGGTTAGTAAAAGCCCTTTATAGAACAAATCCTGTCTGGTAATATTTAAAATTCCAGCTTTTAAAAAGCAATGAGTTAGACTCTGACAACTGAATTTAAATGTATTATGTGACTGCAGCACCACAAAGATGAAATGCCATTAGATTGTGTTTTTAGTGTGTGATTTTAAGTTGTGTGACGACCCTGTCTGCTTTCCTTGCAGGTGTGGCAGAGGATCGTCAGGCAGAGTGGGGACACCTGAGGCAAGTAGCAACACTGGCCCTGTGTGCCAGTGCACTCTTTATAAAAACCCTCTGGATCCTCAGTTTGTCTGGCTCCTTCCTGAGACACCCATTTTGGCTTCGGTTATGGTTTGTTTTTACACTATACAACACTGCATATACACTTTACACGCACCCACTCACTTACACTGCTGAAATGAATGATTTCACATGTCACTGTTAGTTTATGTTCGTCTTTTTCATTACTTTAAACTTAATAAATAATTAATCAACCGTTTCATTGAATGCGTCTCCCTTTTTTGTCATGGCCGTTCGGCCCGGTTTGTGACAGTTGCATGGTGTTGGTGTTACACGTTAAATGTTAACTTAGCTAAAAGAAACAATATATTGACTTACCCTGCTGTGCATGAACAGTGTTGTTTCTGTCTATGTTTGTACTTGGGGTGTAGACGTTTGCATTGGGACTGGTGAGCTTTTCCCACGATGTGTATAATAATAATAATTTCCTCTTCATTCACACTACTCAGCCAACAAATTATATTGTGAATGTAACGTTAGCTCTCAAATGCACAGTGTAGTCCTTTCTGTCTACTTCTCTCTGATATTTCTGAACAATTACTTCCATTTCCATAGTGTCGAAAACGTCACTTTGACAGGCAACAGTAACCAAGGGGGGTGGGGTTTAGTGAAGGGTCAATTCATAATTAATCTGTAAAGTTAACCAGTTTTTGTGTTACACACTTGATTTTTAAAAAATGATTATACATGCACTTTGACTGTAGGTGTCGGAGTATATAAATAAGCATCAAAATAGAGCTTGTTTAATGCAACACAATGCACGGGGAAGGATCCCTTCGACCCCCTGCAGAGCTCCAGGCTATCTAGTCCGATAGGCCACACCTTGAGGAAGAATTTGACAACTCGTAAATTAGTGTGGCGCACCTTATAAAAAAACAAATGTGAACCTGAACTCGTCCGTACATTTTATATACTAAATTTAGAAAAGTATGGATCAAATGTATAAGTGTCACATAAAACTGTGTCCAAAAGATTTGTGTTGAACAAACTCAGTTCAGCACGTATGTTGATATAGGCAAGCATCTAAAGAGAACATATGTCCGCCAAGACTGGACAGACTTGGTGCCAGTGGGACCAATGAAAAGCATAAACAATAACTATATAGAAATAGCCAATTTTCTCGCTGATGGTCTCATTTACTTATGTAGGTCATATAGAGGCATCAGTATTAAATTGAGACGGTTGCATAACCAGTAAAATGATCCTCACAGTAACATAAAGTGTATTAATTACATAAAGGTAAACATTTCTTTAATTAGTCATGAAGAGAAATACTACCCCAGCATATATGTATGCACGAACAAAAATATTACTTTGTCCCAGACCTAATTTGAGGATGTTCAACAGGATTCAACTTACTGTCCCAGTTGTAAAGCCGATGCCAAAGTTGTCCAACTCAGTTCGCTCACTCTGCCCTTCAGTTCCAAATAAGGTGATGAATATGTGGTCCCATGTTCCTCCATATTGCATGTCACCTGTTGTGACCTCTAGCTTGTACTCAGTCATGGTCAGTCTGTGGAAACTGTCTAGAGAAAGAAACACATTTAGATCTCTAAATTGCAGAGTGAATGCTCCAATTCTCTGCAAAAATGCAAATTCTTAAATAGTTATTTTGATATAAAAACATTTAGAAACCGTGATCATCATCTAAGTACATGATGATAGACAACCATGCCAACTGGTTAGTAAAAGCCCTTTATAGAACAAATCCTGTCTGGTAATATTTAAAATTCCAGCTTTTAAAAAGCAATGAGTTAGACTCTGACAACTGAATTTAAATGTATTATGTGACTGCAGCACCACAAAGATGAAATGCCATTAGATTGTGTTTTTAGTGTGTGATTTTAAGTTGTGTGACGACCCTGTCTGCTTTCCTTGCAGGTGTGGCAGAGGATCGTCAGGCAGAGTGGGGACACCTGAGGCAAGTAGCAACACTGGCCCTGTGTGCCAGTGCACTCTTTATAAAAACCCTCTGGATCCTCAGTTTGTCTGGCTCCTTCCTGAGACACCCATTTTGGCTTCGGTTATGGTTTGTTTTTACACTATACAACACTGCATATACACTTTACACGCACCCACTCACTTACACTGCTGAAATGAATGATTTCACATGTCACTGTTAGTTTATGTTCGTCTTTTTCATTACTTTAAACTTAATAAATAATTAATCAACCGTTTCATTGAATGCGTCTCCCTTTTTTGTCATGGCCGTTCGGCCCGGTTTGTGACAGTTGCATGGTGTTGGTGTTACACGTTAAATGTTAACTTAGCTAAAAGAAACAATATATTGACTTACCCTGCTGTGCATGAACAGTGTTGTTTCTGTCTGTTTGTACTTGGGGTGTAGACGTTTGCATTGGGACTGGTGAGCTTTTCCCACGATGTGTATAATAATAATAATGTCCTCTTCATTCACAACACTCAGCCAACAAATTATATTGTGAATGTAACGTTAGCTCTCAAATGCACAGTGTAGTCCTTTCTGTCTACTTCTCTCTGATATTTCTGAACAATTATTTCCATTTCCATCGTGTTGAAAACATCACTTTGACAGGCAACAGTAACCAAGGGGGGTGGGGTTTAGTGAAGGGTCAATTCATAATTAATCTGTAAAGTTAACCAGTTTTTGTGTTACACACTTTATTTTTTAAATATGATTATACATGCACTTTGGTTGTAGGTGTCGGAGTATATGCTCACATCAGCTGCCTCTTGTGGAGAATTATCGGTAAGTCCTGCAGTATCTAGTAGTTAACATTAAGTCCTGCAGTATCTAGTAGTAAACATTAAGTCCTGCAGTATCTAGTAGTTAACATTAAGTCCTGCAGTATCTAGTAGTTAACATTAAGTCCTGCAGTATCTAGTAGTAAACATTAAGTCCTGCAGTATCTAGTAGTAAACATTAAGTCCTGCAGTATCTAGTAGTTAACATTAAGTCCTGCAGTATCTAGTAGTAAACATTAAGTCCTGCAGTATCTAGTAGTAAACATTAAGTCCTGCAGTATCTAGTATCTAACATTAAGTCCTGCAGTATCTAGTATCTAACATTAAGTCCTGCAGTATCTAGTAGTTAACATTAAGTCCTGCAGTATCTAGTAGTTAACATTAAGTCCTGCAGTATCTAGTAGTTAACATTAAGTCCTGCTGTATCTAGTAGTTAACATTAAGTCCTGCAGTATCTAGTAGTTAACATTAAGTCCTGCAGTATCTAGTAGTTAACATTAAGTCCTGCTGTATCTAGTATCTAACATTAAGTCCTGCAGTATCTAGTAGTTAACATTAAGTCCTGCAGTATCTAGTATCTAACATTAAGTCCTGCAGTATCTAGTAGTTAACATTAAGTCCTGCAGTATCTAGTAGTTAACATTAAGTCCTGCAGTATCTAGTAGTTAACATTAAGTCCTGCTGTATCTAGTAGTTAACATTAAGTCCTGCAGTATCTAGTAGTTAACATTAAGTCCTGCAGTATCTAGTAGTTAACATTAAGTCCTGCAGTATCTAGTAGTTAACATTAAGTCCTGCAGTATCTAGTAGTTAACATTAAGTCCTGCTGTATCTAGTAGTTAACATTAAGTCCTGCCGTATCTAGTAGTTAACATTAAGTCCTGCCGTATCTAGTAGTTAACATTAAGTCCTGCCGTATCTAGTAGTTAACATTAAGTCCTGCCGTATCTAGTAGTTAACATTAAGTCCTGCAGTATCTAGTAGTTAAAATTAAGTCCTGCAGTATCTAGTAGTTAAAATTAAGTCCTGCAGTATCTAGTAGTTAACATTAAAAAGGGCCCTTTTGTACCATTTGTATCCTAGTAGTAAAGGATCAATTGTATCACCCTGATCAAGAAACACTTTAAAAAGATAGATTGTCCATTTCATTCAAGTTTGAAATATGCGTAAATTGACTTGCATATGTGAGACATGTAAAGCATATGCGATTTGTGGCAAGTATGTTAACATGTGAAAAGTGTTCTTTTGTAGCTTTTCAGTCTACCCTTCCATACACAATTAACATTTTATAGCCAAAAATAGATATATAGTCAGTCTCTTTAAAAAAAAAAAAAAAAAAAAGACTCCGATAGGGCCTCAATGTTTTACTTAGTAAAATATATACCTGAGTCACCATTTCCCAGAAATCCATAGTAAAAGATCTCATTGATCCATTCCTGGAGCTCAGAATCTGCAGACATTTCACTGTCCGATGGATAATAATATGCCACCATTGCCTTGACAAAGCTGAGGACAACAATGAGTGTAGGCGAATTAGAATGTTGAATTATGATTTGCAATAGCTAATGAGAGCTTCACAGCATGTTGAGAGTGTTGATTAATTTAAAGGCTACTCCGTCTGCTCCCAGTGAAGACTGAAAAATTAAATTGCAGGCATATAGTTTGTTATGCCTTCCAAACAAACAGTCCGTATAAAATACACTAATGTAAAATTCCAGTCTTTCTCTAAATAAATTGCTCACTGTTAAACAAAATGTTCCAAAGTACATATTGACTCAAGTGACACTATGTAGGTTACTGCTCATGATCATAATATTTAGATTTATCATGTCAGTATGTAATTTAATTGTTAAAATGTATAATTTTGTATAACATTTCAGAATAAAAAAAAAAAAAAAAAAAAGTCATGCAGTACATTTTCAAGACGTCTTCCAGGACCATAAAGTAGAGCACGAGCAAGGATGTTTATATGGAGAGTATATCGATGATGGGGGATCAGCAGCTGTGACGAGGAGAAAAAGAGACGCTAGTGACAGTTGTTAACTAAATAAGAACATCGCGCCGAGTTACGCAACATTTACACAATCCTCATCCATGCCTGAAACACTATACATCAAAATAACTGTTTACCTTGTGCAACGGATGAATCTTTGGGAGATTGCGAAGTGTCGCCAGTGTAAACACTTCTGCCAGTAGATGAGTGTTCTGCAAATGACTGATCAATTGGTGATAGAGGGCATCTACATTCCTCACATATATCTTGGCCAGCAGCCAGTCAGTCTCCAGATCGGTCGGCAGAAAAATCGGGGTCTCCTCTGAGGGCTGCTGACCGAGCTGAGGGAGGAGGCATATTTAATTTTGCAGAAGGTGATCCAAAACAAAAATGTGAGAACTATTTCACGAGATATAAGACAAACCTGAATTGCAATGGGCCGTAGTTTCTTCTCTGGATTTAGGTACAGCAGGCAGAGAGCAGCAGTCACAGCTACCGGTTTACCGTCAATAACTCTTGTAGGCAGACCTTCCATGATCTTGTAATCAGTAATGAATATATTGCCCTTCTGTAGAATATTAAAAAAAAAAAAAAAAAAACACGAATGTGAAGCATCATAAACAAGTGAGTTGTACGGTGAAACAATGTTTATCACATCTAAAAATCACAAGAAATGCACTTTTTGTACCGTTATCTCAGCAGTCAAAGAGCTTCCATTGGCCAGAAAAGGTTTCACCATTTCCTCAGTTACAGGGAAGTTGGAGGGCATCCAAGCAACATTGGATCACATAGGGGTTGACTCCATTAAGCAACTGGTAACCAAAAAAATCATCATCCTTCCAGTGCTCCGACACATACTCTGTCACAAACAATAGATCATTTATTATGTCTCAGAGATGTTGTAGAGAGAAGTACAACTAAAACCTGCTATACTGAGATCTTACCCGAGAGGGGTGACTTTTTGAACCATGAGACCATCTTCATTTCTTCAAGGCTTTCAAACTGCTCAGTAGAATTTTTCAGACCCTTCAGTTCAAGATCAGCTGATCTGATTAAGCACAAAAAAAGTATATCGCTTATGTTTTTTGCTCTAGTTATTTGTGTTGGATTGTCCAGCATTGGGATTTTGGATATAATGGGTGGTTGGAGCACTTACGTTGCTTCGTTTCTGTATCTAAATTCAAAGGCTTTTGAGAATGAGAAGCCGATTTCTGCAGGAAGAGCTTTTGGATCACTTATGTTCAAGGTGTACGACAATCCTTCTATGTATTCATCCCATCTGTGGAGGACAACGGGAAATAAATGCATCCAAAAGATTTAAATCCAAGTCAAAGTTCATAGAGGTACACATTGTTGCACTGTAAATTGTATTGATGGAAAACTCACTTATACGTCCATTTTTGTTGGACCAATTCTTTTTTCCGGTGGACTACTAGTTGAGGATGGAGATCTTCAAAAGCCTTTGTAGCTGTGTAGATTACAGCCCAGGGATGGATTAACAAACAACTATGACATTTCATACAGATACGATCAAAATGCAAAAGAAATTACTGAAGATTTACACAGTATAGACAGTACACCTTACAAGTCGGAAAATATTTCACTCACCTCTTCCCCCTCTCAAAAACACAAATTCCCCCCTGGAAAGCCAACTGTGACAGGGGAAAAGAATTGCATCCTCTTCAGGTGTCCTCACCACAATTGTGGAGCAAAACCAATCATTTTCTGGGGATTCATGGAAAGGATCTTTCTCCAACTTGAGGAGGAGAAGACATCCTAAAGAAAAAAGTGTAGTCACAGAATACGTTCCCACCTGTGGTTGGAGAGGATGATGCACTCAGAATATTAACATGGAACAAGTGGCTACTATAATGGGCATGTATTAAACTTCACTCAAATAGCGTTAATTAAGGTTACATATTGAAACAAATTACAATTATTACCTTTCCAGTTTTATTATCCAATCCAAAACCGGTCAGCTGAGTGCGCTCAGATTGCCTCTCAGTGCCGATCAGGGTAACATACAAGTTTTCAAATATGCCTGCATGCTGCATGCTTCCTGTAGTCACTTCCAGCATGTACTCTGCCATTATGCCTGGCTAGCTACAACAACTGAGGCATGCAATAGGAAAATAAACATACTGAGTACATGCAGTAAATGTTTACTCCCCCCCCCCCCCCCCCCCCCAAAACAAAACTGTCAAATATGATGGCATCAAACATCAAACATAATAAAGTTTCTATTCTTGGTAAAAAAAAAAAAAAAGAAGAAAAGAATGAAGCTCCAAAGAGAGAGAACTCACCTTTTCATTTGAACCACTAAACTAATGTTCAGCAGGAATCTCAACACCACTTGGCCAATTTAAAAGATACCACAGGTGTTGGGCATTCCCTGATTACATGAGTACTGAGACCTCAGAGTGAGTTCTTTTCATCAGTCCATCAATGGAGCCAAGAGTAAGATTTTAGTCACATTTAGTTTACACATATTAAGTTTTTTCCCCCGATCTTTACAGGCTTGCATTTAAAATAGTATTCAGAGATACACTCAAAAACATTTGAGGTGCCTTAAAAATGACCTGACAACGCCGCTGCTCCATGCATGAAATACCGCCGAACTCGTGCACGCAGGGTGTGATGGTTAGGAAAGTGCAAGGCCACGTCAACCAGCGTCCAGCTAGTACCCTCCACGTGTGCGAGGGCCCAATCAATGCTGCTTGCAGCTTTAATTATATATTATGCTTTTAGTTTTAATATTACTGATGCATTAATGTGTGTGTGTTGCATTTTACTGCTGCAAATATTCATTTATTGATTCCACAGTTTGATGTCATTCTCCCTTCAAAAACTGTGAGTTTCACTTTCTTTAGGATGAATTCCTTCAGTCACTCCTGTCCATCCAGTTTTTGTGCATTGCTGTCTTTGAGCTGGTGGTTCTCCCGCCACCTTTAATACTTCGCCCTACTTTTCTTGTAGCCAAACCTGGCTATGTCCACCATGAACACAGATCTGGTATTTTACCAATTAATGTTAAAACTGGATGGTATGTCAGTCTGGAAGAAGTACAGTGGATTTGTTCAATATGCTGTCTTAATTATAAAGAAAATTAATTCCAGTTTGTTTTTAATGTCCTTCTTATGGGAATTGTGTTTTTGATTGTTTTTTGCCAAATAAAAACAAAATTATTTCGTTAATATTTTGTACATATTACCAGGATAAACTTCAGGCGTGTAGCAGTTGTTTTCGGTATTAGCTTTGCAAATGTGTTTGTGCGCAGTACCAGCTCCCCCAAGTCACTTAATTTAAAGTGGTGTTAAACTCAGACCGAGTACACTTTACCTTCATTTAACTAGTCTAGCTCAATTGAGAGTTTTGTGCATCTGTTATGGTGACAGGACTCATCGCAAACCTGTCTTTCAACAGAGACTTGGAGCAGTTATAATTTACATATCTGAATTCTAATTTGCTAAATTGTTTGAGGCAAGAGCAGCAGCATCCTTTCCTACCACTTTTTGGTTGCCTGAAAGGCTTGGGAGTTTAGATGCTGATCATGCACTGCAATATCTAAATGTCCTGTTGAGTAAACATTTGTCTGTGCTGTCAGATTCCCAGAAAGCTGTAGCTGCCAGCCACAGTATATTTGCATCTCTATAAACTGGAAGGTATGATTTGCATGTGCAATTGAATCGTGGTCTGTAGATGTATTATTGCGATGTTTTTAGCGCAGACGCCGGACTTAAATGAACTATGGGTAACAGTGTAAGGCGTTTTACTTTGGGAATCGCCTCGTTTGTGTGACAAACTACGCCTGAATGATACCACATCTGTCTGTGACAGACTCAAACCGTGTTTTAGGGATTCCCCATTCTAGACTGGTTACTTTCTCAATCCAAGGATGGAAGCGTTCTTGAAACTTGTCAATATCTGCCCTTTCGGATATTATTCATTAAATGAGTTCAAGATTGATAACCATTTGCAGAGGTCCTATACATTTTGTACAAATCTTTATTTGAATCGGATATATATTTAATAACTTCACTCTTTCCAAAGAGCCTATGCATAATCACAAAATTACATTGTATAATGAACTAAGGAGAGCTTTAAAGACAAATACATAAAAGGCTGTAAAGACTTTATTAAATGGTAGCAAATCACATACATTATCAGGCTATCCTCATATTAATTGCCATTTTTTTTGACTCATGGTCTGACATCCTACAAACCCAGACAACAGATCTGCGATGGGTTGACACCCGCTATAGGAATCAGAAAGACTAGATCATTTCGGGTCACATATCAACATAGGAGGGTAAAGCAAATCTTGTGTAAAGTGCTGGCATAACTTCTGTCACAGAAATAATGCAATATAACCAACAATTTGCTTTTCCCCCATGGCTACTACTGAAAGGCAAGATAGTGAGAACATGTATACAGTATATCATATAGTATAAATCTATTATGCATATTTGTCTTCAAGAAAATACATTTTCATTTTGCCAGAATAAGGACACATTTCAGCACAAGTCCATGCAATCCACATAGGGACACCCACAACAACAGACCTTGATTGTGGCAATTAGGGTGTGATTTCATTAAGGCTTCTTAACAATGTAGTGTAAAACAGGAAGAGTTATACGTTTTCAAGACATCAAATATGTAATTGCAACATCCACATAATACCAGTGACTTGTGCTGCTACGAGGGGTCAGCTTTGTGTGGATCAGGTGTTAACGTGACGGAGGACGCGACGCAGCGAGTGTCCATCTCGTGCAGTGCACATGGCAGGAAGGGGCACCGGCTCCGTCTTGTACTCCACATTGTTGAAGTGGCACTTCTTAAGATGGTCCGACATGCTGGGGAGATCGGTGAAACCCCAAGACAACACCGGGCTGAAAGCAGTGCTGAATCTCCACACCTGTATCAGAAAATACAAAATAAAAGATGTTGGAATGAAGTTTAGAAGGGCTGCTGTTGATTTGTTTACTTGTATACTTCTGTGTTTTTAAAGATATGGTCAAAGCGAATATTTTTTGTGCGTATAATATTCTAGCATTTGCGGTAGAGCTTCAGTGGCACATCGGCTATTTGGAATGTTGCCTCTTGTGAAAAGCATAACATCTTTGTAACCGATTTGATAAGAGATTGTAAAATAAAACTCTGACTACTCACTCTGTCTTTGGTCTGCCATGACACAGTGCCAGGGGCACCAGGACTCCGTCTCCGCTCCCACTGCAGCTCCACTATGCCCCTGGTCTGGAGGAGACTGGCGCACACCTCCCTCATTGTCCGTGACACCAGTGACAGCTGGCAGAGGCTGAAACTGTCCAGGAAGCCAGCTATGTGCCACAATATCTCAATGGGAAGCCCACTAATTTGGTCAGACTGGAAGTCACTTGGAAACTTTGCCCTTGGGCAAGGCTGAACCCCGAAGGACCTGAGGTGCCTATCGTGAACCACTTTGGCCCCCTCGGTGGATGGGTAAAACCTCCGCTGAGAAAATGTGCAGCCGTAATACGCCAGAGGGCAGCGGTGCTCCATCCAACCATTGAGACCAGCGTGAATGTCACCATGGACATTTGTGAAGTGGGAGGAAAACTGGTCCCGACGCAATGACTGACCGCAGACGAAAGGGAACATGTGTTGGTAGCGGGGGTTAGGAGGGAGGCAGCAGTTGTGCGGGACAGGCTCCACCTCCAGAGCCTCCAGGACAAGCCCGAGGCGGAGAGTGCGGAAGGGGCTCGGATAGGAGAGCTGTGGGGCAGCATGGTCACAGGCGGATGCAGAGGCAATGTCACCCACTCTAGTGTTGGTTACCAAGATGGCTGCGGGGAAAGTGAAAGTCTGCGTGCCAAAGTCAACACGGTAGCCATCAACATAGACCGTGTCAGAGATCCTCCTACACTCTCTGGACTCCTCTAAACAGAAGAGCAGCGCCGCCGTGATTAGATCAATTTCTCCCAGACCCATGGGGTCGTCGACCTGTTCCAGATCAGAGGTATCTACTGACTTGTCCTCCATTTTTGGTCGCAATCTATACCCCGACCTGTCTGGGATGAATCCTATCAGTCCATTAGGTAATGAACATTGGCCCTGGCCCCTAAAAAAATGGTAGTTGTGGAACTTTCGCTCAGGCCCGTGGTTTCCTAAAAGAACTAGCCCCCTATCTTCGAGGACCACATGATCAGCCCTCTGTGCCACGCCCTGGCTGACATGCACTGGAGATGCCATTAGGGGGGTGACTGGCTCCTGAGAAACCCCAGCATTCATGTCATCTTTCACCTCAACAGGACATGTCTCCAGGCAGGCCTCCATTCCTCCCGACAGTGGTCCATTTGTCGTCTTTGAAATCTTTGGATCGGTTTCTTTCACGGCCCCATTTCCTCTCAAACAGCTAGAACAAACACTTTGCTCCTCCATCTCTTTTTTATTCAAACCATCAGCAGGTGTTTTTCCATCGGGTCCATTCTTAAGGTCTCCAGAGCTGCTCGATCTACTCACGATACACTCTTTGCTGCCGTCAACAGAGTTCGCGCTGCTGACAAATTCCAAAGCAGCAACTAAGCTTCTTGCGGTCTCCACTGTGGCCTCGTACAGTTTACCGAAGTGCTCCTCGTTCAAGCCATTGATTCCACTGACAATTCTCTCCTTTGCAGAGCCTTGTGGGGGAGGTTGACCTGAGGATGATGACTGTGAAGGTGACTCGATAATGGTGGAGGTCTCAGGCGCAGATGTAAGCAACGCTGAGTCTGTTGCCGTGTTCTCCTTACTAACGGGGACAAGTGGCTCTCCTTCGACAGTAGGTGCCATGGCAATCACCTTGAGGGACTCGAGTAGCGTACGCTGGTCCTGAAGAGCGAGTGCCATATCTAGCTGCTCCACCTCCTCCACCCCCCGGCTCAGGCTCTCATAGGAAGTATAGTCCAGGCAGCTAACGGGCCATCTGTTCCACTCCATAGTGCAGCACACCACTCCAGCTGGACACACTTCAAGGTGTGCATACATTTGGTTGCGAACCAGGGCGGCAGGGCAGCCGTAGCCACTGTTGAGGCAGGGAACCCTCACCAGTGCGCACATAAGGTGGTGCTCATCACCTTTGCAGGAGTGAAATACAGCCCCGCACACCAGAGGACAGGCGACAAGATCGCAAGAAATGCCTGGCTGAGCTCTGACCGTGCATCTCTGATTAACACAGGACATGCAGTGAACATGGTCCCCCTCCATCTTCAGACCTCCAGGGGTGTAACGCTTCTGATAGTGACTGTGAGAAAATCCACTGCCCTGCCAAATAGTCAGAAAGAGAAATAATATCAGTGTATTGTAGATGTAGAGTATTTAAAAGTTAAATATCAACAGGTTACAACTGATGTAACTGGTGTTAAACCTTTGTCATTAGTGTTAAAAGTGATTCAACACCGACGTACTAACATAACCTCATGTGAATACATCTATTAAGTCAATGAAACAGGACTACCAACCAACCTGAAGTACTAAGCAAACCTAAAGTCTCTTGCCATGAGAGCCTGCTCAGCGGCTGTGAAACAGCGCCGCACCTCGTGTGTGGAAGTCCACTGCAGTCACGTAATGCACCTAAAAGGCTGTTTTATACAAATACCTTTTCATATTAAAGAGGTCAAAACCTTTACTTTCTTACAGTAGGAAGTCGTGAGACAGCTCCAGAAATATCGTAGAAAACTAAATTAGGTTATAAGGTATTAGCAGTGTGTGATGATGCCAAAGTTTCAGTTTGATCGACGTCTGATTGTGTTCACATTGTATGATTTCCTACAGTTAGTGTGAAATGGCAATCATAATCAAATCCTTAACTGTTGGGAATATATACTATGCCCAAGCAGGTAATCAGGCTGGCTCACTTTACCCAGATAAGGTGCATACACTGATGACAACGGAGGCAGCTTCCTACCATGAATACACAAAGGAACCGAAGATGACGACACAAGTTTTAGCTGCTGTGCAGAGTCATTTAAATACACCCTCGTACTGCAAGCCAGCTTGTTGTCAACTGTTATTTCGCTGTTAAATCAACTTGTTTTTTTGTAACAATAGCAGGCTAGCTTGCACTTACCGGCTAATGTTTGCTCACAACAGCTAGCCCAACTCGGAAGTTCACAAAAAGCTAACTTAGCATGACAATATTGTGTTAGCACGCGAGTCGCTTCTCACCTTAACGTTGTGTTGGTAGGAACACGTGTGATGAGGTATGTTTGGTTGTTGTATCTAAATACAACCAGCTGTTACTGTAGTTACCGCTCTTGAGAAACTGCTAATGTTAGTTTACTACAATCCTTGCCACTGAGCCTCCATTTTTTTTTCTGTTCAAAACTTTATTGACAGAAATGTAGGCCTACATTAATATTACGTTTATCTTTACAAGGGTTGATATGGACATGAAAAACGAAAAACGACAAGAAGAGAAAAAAAAAAAATTTAATAAAATATAGTATGCAGATGGATACCCTTTTGTAATTATAGATAAGCAAAAATGTAAAAAATAAATAAAATCTAAATTTGTTAATAAAGCATTTACCCTTAAGGGGTAGTAATCATTTACACTGCAATTCATCTTTCTGCACTTTTATTTAAAATACTCTACCATATCTTCAATACATTGTTTACAGAAATGATAGCTTACTTTTATATTATGAAAATAATACATACAAATCTGTCAAGTAAAATTACATTTTGTAAAAGAGGTGGGTGGTTTTTGTGCAGTTTATTTCGAATATAATTATTACTGAATCTGCGACATCTGCACCACCTGTTCATTAAATGTAACCACCCGAAATAGAGCAGTCTTTGCAAACAGACGCAACTTCTCTAGGTGCTCGCAGCGACCAGTAACCAACAGCAGAGGTCGCTGTTGTACTACTTTTGTCACGCGGCCTCCTGGCTGATAATGGGTAGACTGCCTAAATTCACTGAAGGTACTGAAGTGACGCGCCACGTTTCGAGGTCGGGGTCACCTACAAAACAGCACCCCTGGAGCAGGAGGGGCTGACTGGACTGTACTGAATACACTTGTCCATGAGGTGTTGAAACAAACCCAGTCGGTGTGGGACCATCATAATTGACATGATGTAAAATGTAAATATGTAAATAGGAGTCCGAATTTACAATGACTTTTCCTTTTAAATCTTTATACTATTAATGTTATGCATACAGTTTGTGCTATTATGCTGTATTTAAGAACCTATGCTCAGCTGATTCTGCATACTGAGTATTGGATTGACCATGAATTAAAGAATGAAGTCATGCAAACATTGGTATTTCACTGATTCATATGAGGTTTACTTGACTATGCTAGGCAGCCACATTTTACCATGCACTGTGCCGATGCCTCCCAACCCATGAGACAGACAAGACAAGGGTGAAGAGAATGAAGGTTGGGTGGATGGATCTTTAGCTTCACCAATAAATGAGCTGTCACCTTCCGGAGATGAAAACTATGCCTTCGCTTGCGATTTTTTAAAGTGGCTTAGTGTTGCATTTTAGACTGCCAATCAAGTATTTATATAAGATGTTTTGCTCTGCTGTCTGTAAACTGTCACGTTTTAAAAGGCTATCAATCCCATGTTGATGAAAAGGACAAATGTTGCTGAATATGCACCAACTTTCCTGATTCCCCCGAGTTGCAGACAGCCAGGCCCTGAAAGATTAGGCTTGCCAAAAGATTGATTGTAAGGTTTATGCTTTGAGTAAGTAAAACAGAAATGTATGTTTATTTTTTGGACCATCCAAAAGACAGTGATGAGCCCAAAAAAACTTATATAAAGATATATCTATTCCTGTAATTGATAATTTTATAATGAATCGGTCTTCATTAATTAACCAATGCTACATCATCAAAATAATATTAGCCTAATTCTTAGGTCATCGCTGGATAGACTTGTGGTCAACCCATGCAGTCCTAGAATAAACCAAGTACTGCCTTCGCCCTTTGCCCTGAAGTGTGGCTGCAGCATCCAAGTAGTCCCCCCTTTCAAACATGTCACTTTAATTCAGATTCAATAGCAGATGCTCGCTCCCGAAGCCCCGGGCACCAGCAGTTGCACTGTCATAGCGACTCTTTTATAAGTTTGTTTGTGATTTATACCGCCTGGCGTGAGTCACGACAAGACCCTACCAAGTAAACTGCATGTCCCTCAGGTGCTGGCCGTGTCTTTGCCTGGGATGACGTGCAGGGTGAAGTTAAACCACTGATTGACTTAATCAATGTCTTCATCACTAACTGACGGTGTTGTTTCAGAAGTTCCATTCAGTGATAGTAGCTTACAGTGGCTGGTAAACTCCTCGAGTTGACCCAAAGACAATCAATAATATGAAAAAATACATTATTTTCTGCAATTTATTTTCCAATGAAGAGCTCACCAAAGGATTTTGGCCTTATGGCATACATGTTAAATATCAGGCATAGTATGTAAAGCTTTATTCAGCAAGTTAAAGAGGTCTATGACTGGCCCCTGTTGACCTTATGGCTTATGACATCAATGACCTTAAATCAAACGCTAGATAGCTCGATGCAAAATGTTGACTGCTGTCCATGGTGCTGAAAACATCCTATTAGAAGCCAGGGGCCTCAAGTGAACTCAGGAGTGGACACATGAGGTATATTAGTCATGAAGGACAGCTGTGCCTGACGCCTCTGTCTGCTTGTTGTTAGCGCTTGTCAGTCTAAAATGCCACAAATTCTCTTCAGTTATAGCGAGCTGTCAGATAATTAAAATGGTGGTTAATGCCTGACACCAACACGTAATCTCGCTTTCTCTCTCACAGAATAATTTTATGATAGTGATATAGATTCGAAGGCGAATATGTTGTCTATACTTTCTCATCAAACATTTTCAAAGCCAATACTAATGGTAGTGTAATAAACCAGCGTAGGGAGCCAACTATCTTGCAAAGAAGCTCAAATGGTCCACTGATGTGGTTTATAATACCTGCCAGCTGACTTCAATGTTTTGGCAGTCATTTTTTTGCACTGATAAAGCATTGCCGGTCTTACTCTCATAATGCATGTTTTTAAAGACGTGCAGGCATTAGAGATAGTATACTGTAGAAAAGGCGATGGTTGCGTGGGATCTTCACATTTCGAGTAGAGAGAGAGAGAGAGAGAGAGAGAGAGAGAGAGAGAGAGAGAGAGAGAGCGGAGGACCACGCGCTATAGAAGACGGGCGAAGGTACGCGACATGTCTCAAGGATTCAGGTAAGTTTGGATGCAATAGACAAAGAAGAAAGCCGCTTAAGATATATGTTATGTATGGTGCAAATAGGGCAATGAAAAAGATGAATAGATGGAGGTAATATAGTCTATTAAGAAGAGTCTCGTGTTTTGCTGAATATTAGCTTATTCGTGTATTATTTTTGTTAGACTAGCATTGTATTATTATTATTATCAATAGTAGTGCTGTAATAGTATCAACCAATACTACCGTAGGCTGCACGGCAGATGAATAAAAGAATGTACGGTGCGATTGAAACAAAAAAAATAAACTAGGTTGTCTTATCCATTCTCATGTAAAATTCAAATAGCAGTCGGATACGGGGGAATTGCTGTTTATTAGAAACTAGCTAGAGTCACATCGTAAAGAATGTGTTTGAGAGTATGACTGGCGTCCAGGTAACAGTCCCATAGACGTCTTTGTAACGTGTTTGGAAAGCACACTGTCCACGGTGCTGAAATCTGGTCTCTGCCCGATTTTCTCAATGGACAGCGAGCACAGCACTTTCAGCCTCTCCCGGTAAATAGTACTGTCTATTTGTAACAAATAAGATTGCTTGAGAAATGTTAAAGTACGTGCTCCATTCACAACCAACCAGCTGCACGGTTGGGCAATTCCCAGTGGACAGCAGTACTGTCCAGCTACTACTGCCCAATGATCAGGTAGGTTTGAGTTAAATGCCTTGCTCAAAGGCACCTCGTGGTTGCTGATAAGAGAGGCACTAATGTTGCCAGCTGTAGGAATTAAAACAGGGCGTCGATGGAAGGGAGCATGCGTGCATAGCACTGTAGCATCTGGCCTCGTTTCTCCCCGCCTACATATCACAGCAGTCTGTCTTATTTATCTGCAGGTGTGCGCGGATATGCCCCGGGTGTCGTGCTCATGGATCGTGGTTGCTGGGATGAACGTGGATGTATTGACAGACAGCAGATATAGTATGCCTGCACAGTTGGAACGGCTCACGCGATGTGGCACAATATGGCACGCGTAAAGATGGGTCTCTTCGCTCTCCTGTGTCTCCCCACGTTTTTCTTCCGCGTCCTCGTGCTCTCTCACAGCAGCAGCATCTATGAGCGGTCGGTGGTCCCTCGCGCCCTGGTCCGCTCCGTGGCTCGTATGGATGGAGACGTGATCATCGGCGCACTCTTCTCCGTCCACCACCAGCCGTCGGCGGAGAAAGTAGCCGAGCGGAAATGTGGGGACGTCCGCGAGCAGTACGGCATCCAAAGGGTTGAGGCCATGTTCCACACGTTGGACAGGATCAACGCTGACCCGAACCTGCTTCCAAATATCAGTCTGGGCTGCGAGATCCGAGACTCCTGCTGGCACTCTTCTGTGGCCCTGGAGCAAAGCATCGAGTTCATCCGGGACTCCCTCATCTCCATCCGGGATGATAAGGACGGGTCCAAATGGTGCATTGACGGTACCCCGTCCCACCAACCTCCACCCTCCAAAAAGCCCATCGCAGGAGTGATCGGACCGGGATCCAGTTCTGTGGCCATCCAGGTGCAGAACCTCCTGCAGCTCTTCAACATCCCGCAGATCGGTTACTCTGCCACCAGCATCGACCTGAGTGACAAGACGCTGTTCAAGTACTTCCTGCGGGTCGTAGCCTCAGACACCCTCCAGGCCCGGGCCATTCTGGACATTGTCAAGCGGTACAACTGGACCTATGTGTCCGCCGTGCACACTGAGGGTGAGGCCCCTTATCACTGATCTCGTTAAATCACCATAGTGTGTCAGCAGCCATGTTAGTCTTGTAGTGGATAATATAGTGAGTCGATATGACTTCATCGTTCATTATGGTATTTTCGATTACCATGACATCACTGCAAAGTGAGACACATACATGTGCTGTGATATTTCATGCTAACATTTTTAAAATAGTCGGGATTAGTATACAGTTCTTTCCCCTTAATACTAGATCATTTTCACACGTACAGTATCTGCCTGTCTCAGTCTTTTGCTCTCAGGCTTTTAAGAGCAGGTTTTTGCAGCCACACATAATTACTCCAAAGCATATCTTTATTATTTATATTTTATATGCAGTTTTCTTGAGTTGAGGTTGTGTGGACATTGCTTCAAGCATCTTTCCACAAATTCCGAAACATCGTCATACAAGTTGTGTTGTTAGAGTCTTGAAGCAAGTTTTAAAGGTCTGTATCCAGCCAAACACACGAGGGACGGTTTTTGCACTCACACTTTAGGTGTTCATTTGAAATGTTAAACCAATTCCATGGTTAAGTCAGGAGGATGAGGCTGGGATGAAAAAAATACATTCATGTTTCACATTTCACCAGATTCACATAAATTAAAATAAATGTCTTATCTCCATATAAACCCTTGCAATAATAGTATTCAGTTTTTCATGGCATAATTGGCTCACCCTTCTTTTTTTTCACTCCATATGCTAATTTGTTCAACCGAACAGTACACCAGTGTATTATGGTGGAGACAGGAGGTAAAAAGGAGATAGGAGTTGGGTAGGCAGAGTAATTACTGTAAAGTGAATTATGTCCGTAGCTTTTTTATTATATTTTTCACACAGTCTGCACCCAAAATATGACTGACAGGCTGTATTACCCAGGATCCCCCTGAGGAGCTGCAGACTCATGGGGAGTGTAAAACGTCTTTGGAAAGTCCTACTATTGTCAGGTGTTGGAGAGGGACTTTAACATAGGTTGCTATCTGATAGATGAAGAGAAGGTGTAATGGAGCTGTAGTACCTGGAGTCATAAATAGGTGGCGTCAGCTGTCTGACCTTCAACATACAGGGGGTGCCTCTGGGACTGAAGTGATAATTTAAGAGTAATGAAAAGCCAGTCAGGGGAAGGATGGATTTGATTGCAAGCAACATCATTTACTCAACCGGCTACAGTGTGAGTGATCAAAATAGGATACTTGTACACTTTAATTGGAATTAAATTGTGTTTTTTTCTTTTACATGCAGGTATTCTGTAACTATAAACCCTTACACTAACTTTAGGTTCAGCTTTGTAAGAGACAACAGAGACGTTTGGAACCGCAGTAAATGTTCCTAACTGAGACTTTACATCCTAATTCGTCTAATGCAGACCTTACCCTCAACTTTGAGGAGTCATATAGAAATCCACTTGTTTGTTTTGCTCTATCTCTAGCTATCTCTGAAATAGTGGTCACGACTGCCTTAAGCTCGTGATTTTATTCCTCCACCACCTCAGAGAAGTAATAGATGCAGCTCGTTCCCGTAGCAACAGCTAGGGCTGTGAAATTGCATAAATTACCTGTCCCGATCACCATCAGAGTGGTAGGAATACTCAAAGCAGGTCTTTGGTAGTCATCGTTAAATGGGCTGTCAACTAATGCACCACCACCACCACCACCCACCTGTCTCACAGTTTAGATGGAAAGAGTAGAATAATTGGATATCATTATTTCCATTTGAAAATTGCCTCATTTTTTCCAAAGGGCTATTGGAAAACCAACACATGGGCGCATTGCGTGCCAGAGTAAATGCATTACTGTGATGCCTATTTCATTTGTCACCTTCCTTGCTCTATAAAGCCATGCCACACAGATCTAGTGTTTGTCTTCACCACCCATATACGGGTAGAGTGGCCTGGAGTCCCCCAGGAACCTGGCTCCTCATCAAGGCAATTGCACAACAAATGTTTTCAGATTTTTGTGGGTGAAGCCTCTTCATTTTCTTTTGATAACACACACATTCAGAAACACACACACACAGACACAGACACATGTTTGTGCGTGCACAAATGATTGGATTGTCTGTGTAATCCAGCTCTCATGCCAAAGAGCTGTGGGTTTTATCAACAATCCATCCGATCGTGACACAGTAGTACAAGCTCTGCAGTCCGCATGGAAATAGAAGATTTAGACAGCTTTGACGGGCTCTTGATTTGGATGATGTGCTGTTAAACAAGGATAGCTATCTTCACCCCTTTTGGCTTTGATTGCAATCAGTAGCCAGTAAACTCTCTGACACTCATTATCAGAGGATCAGAGCTTCTTCTCAGTCAGAACTTGACGCACTGAACAACTGCTGGGGGACAATGTCCACACTAAAGGTGAATGCTAAGACAAAAGCATCAAAACCTTAACCTTTGTAGACATGTCTGCTTTGCACTTTGCTTGTAATTCTGCAACACACTTCTCTCAAAACGCAACACACTGCTTCTTACATTAGCCACACATGTTCAAGAATGTTTCAGAGGTTGGATTACCAGAAAAAAATGTTTAATTGTTTAATTCCAGTAAATTCAGAATGTTTTTCGGCAGATTTCTCACTATTTAATCTATTTTCTTCATCACCTATAGGAAACTACGGCGAGAGTGGCATGGAGGCCTTCAAAGAGCTGGCCTCTCAGGAAGGTTTATGCATTGCCCACTCGGACAAGATCTACAGTAACGCGGGAGAGAAGCACTTCGATCGCCTTTTAAGGAAACTACGGGAACGTCTACCCAAAGCCCGTGTAGTGGTGTGTTTCTGCGAGGGCATGACTGTCCGAGGTCTCCTAATGGCCATGAGGAGACTGGGGGTGTTTGGGGAGTTCCTCCTTATCGGCAGGTATGGATCTTTTTTTCAAACCTTTTGATTCACAGATGAGAGCATGTCTCTTGATGGCAAGAAATTGGTTAACAGGCTGGAAGGCTGCGAGATGCTATGTTGTCCTCCTGATGTGCATGTCACCAAGGCAACCGAGAAGAATTAGACCGCATACCAATAGCACTGAATAGAAATGTTCTCCAGCAATGAATAATTGGTATTTCTGTCACAGACACAAAACTAGAGAGGGATACAATGCCTCCAGTCCATTCTCTCCCTTATCTCTTATTTGCCTTTTCAAGGCAATGGAGGTGATTTTGCTTTTAGCAATCACAGAGATCTATTTCAGACCTTATTGAATCCACCTGAATTGTAGAAATCTTTCCTTATTGTGATCACGCCTCTTGATATTCACTCCATTTTCTCCACTTCCTCTCTTTCTCCATCTGTTCGTCAATGTTGAGTGACAGTGACTGACTGTAGCTGCAATCTTAGTCATTACAAAAGGGCAAAGTAGACGCGTCTCACACACGTATACAGCAGCCCATTGCACCATGAAATAGCCCTCGAGGAACATTCACACTTGTCAGTAAAAGCCACAGAAACCTTGATGCTACTTTTCAGTTCATTCATGCAATATCTGTCCGCCATCGTTTTCAGAGAGGGAAGAGGTTTTTTTGGCATTGGTCTGTTGTAGGGCAGTCGTCACCCGTATGTTGTATGAGGAGGACATAAATAAGACAGCTAATGATGACTGAGACTTGTAGCCTATCAGTATTTGTTGGAGATTTGATGAGCACCGCATGATTGCAGCACAGTGACGGTTTTGGTCTTTTCATGGGATCTGTTGACAGGTAGACAAATACAGAAAAACTTTGAATTGTCTTGTTGAATATATACAGTATCGAATAGATTTAAATTAGAATTTGTTACGTTCAAATAAATCTGTTATGATCCTTGTATGTACATACATAAGGTTCTCCAGTCTAATATACACTTCTCTATTCTCTGGCACTGAGGGATTTGTTTCGTGTCATTGCCATTACCCTTGAGGAGGCCTTTCCTATTTGCTGTAATGAAATGCTGTGAGAAACAAGTGCTTCTCTTACTTGCCTCTGTTTACATTGTATGTGTTATATTCAATGCATACATTTAAGCTCTTGGCCGGGGAAGGCACTCTTTCTTTTCAGAGGCAGAACATGCCTTTTAAATTATCCATTATAACGACACTCTAGGGTTACATTCCTTCCCATATCTCTCCTTTTCTTTTTGCCTCCATAGGAGATGGGAAAGTGGGTCTTTTTTTAGCTTTTGGGAAGTCTCCATGGGCGGAAGAAATGCTTCTGGGTCAGAGAGAGAGAGAGAGAGAGAGAGAGAGAGAGAGAGGATATATATATATACGTATATAGAGTGTGTAAATATGACAGAGGGAGTCTGGGCCAACACAGATGCCGAGCCATGTGTCTCTTTCCCAGAATGTAGTGGAAGACTCAATGAAGCTGTCAGACAGGTATTATCTCATCAAAGGGGAGCTTGTTTCCTTAATTCATGCTTTCACCTTTAAAGAAGCCTCTTCCATGAAATGTTGTGTGTGTGTGTGGAGTTGAAAGAATGTTAGATACACAAATACAAACAACGAGTGAATGAAACAAAGTGACAGAGCAAGAAGAGTACAGACAGGCCAATATGTCGATGAACATCTAATGCACTGATCTTTCTTTTGTTGTCATTATTTTTTACTGTGCTCCAAATTTTTTTATGTTATGTCCAATTTATGTTACTTTTATACAAAAAAAGCATCAATTACTGTGCAGCACTATAATTGCACACCAGTGCGCTCTCTGGTATCACAACAGACAATTGGGAAGCATCTTAATATAAGACAAATGTTTCATTACATTTCGTGTGAGTCAACTACAACACTGGTAAATAATCATTAGCTTTAAAATCAACATGGTAACAATCAAGCCAGAACAAGTCAAATGTGACAGGAACATGTGTTTTTTTCATAATCAACAAGCACTGTTGCGGTCGTCGCTGTCAAAGATTTATCACAATTATAGCATCAATGTCAAATCACCACACCAAAATGCATCGCCCCTCATCACCGTCAGTCAGCATTGTTCACAATATTACATTTTGGGATATTGGTGTTTTAGTTATTGCACTACCTTATGGTAGTCAGTATAATTTGTAAACATAACAAGCTGTGTGCAGCAGCTTCCAGCAAAATCACTGAGGTGAGGAGACAGTTATTGACTTATACGTCTCCTTGACCCTATACATCTCTCCATTTTATTGCACTCGGTACAAACAAACAAAACCGCATAAGAGATGGTGTACCCAACATTAAAAAAGATTTGGAAAATCCAAAAGCAGGCAGTGTTGTGGTTTTTCCACACCATACTGTATACCTCATATGTGGAGAGGATCATAGAACACCACACAAGCGGACAAAAACACTACACAGCAGTGGCTACATAAACTACATGCAGAGAGTTTTGAATCTGAGAGCTTTTGTTTAAGCTGCTCGGCTAACCTGCTCTTCAGACGAGGGCCAGGTGTGGCTGCGTGCTCGACCCACTATATCCCTGACCTGCAGACTCTACTCTGCATCACTTCAACACTTTACATCCACTCCGCTCTGCTATTGTCAGTCAACAGGGCCCTTGTCTTCCTCTTTATGTGATGTCAATCATGATTTCGCCAATCAGCTGCCATTTCTCTATACGACTGCACACACACACACACACACGCACACAAGATACAACATTTATTCCATGCAAACACTCAAATACACACAAATAGCACACAAACACAGACACGTTCCCGACATAGATTATCCACTGATTATGTGTACTGTTGCCATCGCAACTGTTGTACTTGGCTAACTTCTGCATAAACTAAACTGTCTTACGGCAAGATGCAAACTCACTGAGGTGAGGTTTTGCAGTGGAATAGTAACGTTACAAAACCAGAGTAAAGAGTGCAACTGAACAACTTAATGCTTCATCCACACACTCTTGTCACACCGTAGGAAAGGACATTTCTATCGCCAGATGAGTGATAACTTTGCTTGGTTCATTTTCTGTGACCAGTGTAGCATTAAAGCACGGTGAAAATAATTTTTGAAATGCCATTATCTTTCGTACTAGTCAAATTTACACTGCAAACAGTCAATGTCCATTCTACTCCTATTCTATTTCTATGGGCTACATTCATCTGTCATCATAGCCAACTTCAAGTGTATGCAAATGCTGCTCTGTGTCTGTGGGAATACTCAACTGTTTGCTTACAAGTTCACCATAAAAACCTTATATGTTGATGTATAAAGTATGTAAAAATGTCAAGCGGAGAAAAATCAACATATGCAGGTTCAACAAAGTAGTTGAATGCCATGTTATCTTAAACATAGCCGTGGCGGATCACAAAAAAGGTTATATGAATATTTTTTGTAACCATTATGTTATTTATATCGACAAATATTGTCACGCCGTTAATAGGTGCGTCAGATCACAAGTCCCACATATATGCTGTTTTGGAAGGCAATGAAAAAAATGACATATTTTGTTGTCTGAGGACTTGTTGCATGAAACATATCGGATAATCTCATAAAAGGATTGGCTCAAAAAAGAGATGTCATCTGATATAGCTTGTAATTGAAGCAATGGGGAGAGTTGATGTATTTTCACAGAGGAGTTTTAAAGGAAATGAACAAAGTTTTGCTTTACCTTTCATAAACTATCACAGACATTGTGAAGTTCCATGACAAATAGACCTTGTCAAAATGAATTAAAAACATCAGGCCTCGACGTTTTTCTCAAAGCCTCTTTGAAGTTGATAAGGATTTTCACCCAAATAGTTTAGAATACAACTCAGAAATCAGTCTCATCATAGGGAGTCATTTTCATGCCCATCGGAGAGCAAGCAACAGCTACAGGTGAATGTAATACACATTATGAGCTATATATGAAAATAAAATCATTGTTCCACTTTACCCTCAGAACAGCCTTATTTGTCTTTGAAGTGCAGCCACACGACTTGAACAGTGAAGTTTCACGGGGAGACCAGGAAGGTAGTGTGTGTAGAACAGTGTGCGCTTCATAGAGTGTACTTGATGCAGGAAAATAGCCACAGACTGTTATTATATATGCCTGTTATTTGACCACAGAGAGCAATACACACAATCACTCCCAGGAGGTCGCTGCCCATATTATTACAGATCCACCACCACCATGTTGCTGTCAGCCAAAGTGTCTTTTTGCTGAAACACTGTATAGATTATGTTTGGCGAGATCTTTTACCTTGTCAGCGGGATCATTTTGCACAATCCAGGCAACAATATTTGGCCCTTGAAAATCTGTTAGGTACGTTAGATACCTCGTTATAAAAGCAATATATGTGTGTTCTGCAACTAACTGTATAACCAATTACATAACAGAGACACTTGATGGGAGTAAGAAGTACCTACAGCTATATGCTGCACATTGAACACACAATCGGAAATCGAGTATACTCATGAAGAAGCTTAAGACCAACCATTATTCCATACTTGTTTTGAAAATCACTCTGGTTTCTTTGAGATGGAATATGTCTGTGAGTTCACTAAGCTGACAGGAATATAATATAGTATCCATTAAACATCTGTCAGTGTGTGTTTTAATTAAGGTTTCACCGAGGCAAACACCATTACATTCCAGTTAAACTGAGTATTACAGTAATTCTCTGAATTCTCTGATTTCCACCTACTCAGTATGATATAAAGAAATTGCCATGAAATAGGGTTTTCAGCTTTGAAAGCTAGATATACATCTACTGTACAGTGTCTTCTGCTATCATTCCCCTCTATGCCTGTTCCCCAACACCCAGCCCAGTTTCTGAATGGCAGCATGGAGTGAAACCATCTACCCATTCGCCTTGCCTGCTCGCTCTTTTGCAATTAGCACCATTCATTTCCTCTCTCTCTCTAATGCTGAATGCTGTTATTACTAAACACCATGTGCATAAGCTGCTTCTCCACATGATACGCTCATTTCTGCCCCTGTCTTACACACACAGTTTTGGTCTCGGTCCCATTTTGAATGCTTGCTTCTGTTTTTTATATTATTTTTTTATTTTATTCTCAACAAAAAGGACACTGCGACAGAAATGTGGATGTTCTGCCTCTGTAATGGCATGGCCAAGTCATTCCCAGGGTATGACTGAGTCCTTTTTGAGACTGTGCTGAGGTGCAAAGAAAGCTGTGACCCCATATTGTGTGTGTCACATGCATTTCTGCATTTGGTTGTCCTATTCAATTTCCTGTAACAAGGGGACTCAGGTTTTGCTCTGAGCTTGAATAAATGAAACGTTTAGGGCGCCAGAGAGTGAAAGAGGGGAGTTGTGGCGCGACACATTTAGCAGCCTTTTCCCTGTCATCTCTAAGGCTTTCATCTCCTTCCCATCTCAGTAAGGAGAGCGCGGAGGATGCGGAATTCTGCCTATTGACTTGTAAGTAATTTGGCAAATAGCAGTGTATATAAGCAAAAATGAGACCGTATCTCTGGGAACAGCACTGACAACATCCTCATGCAGAATTATAGATGTACAAGGGGTTGAGACAATCTTTTTTGTTTGTATGCTTTGTTTTAATCCATCCTTCATGAATTATTCTGTCTCAAACATTAGAAGATATATTCAGATTAATGAAAACGGGATTGAAGAAATTTAAGAGAGCAGATAAAGATTTACATTTAAACATTTAAAGACAAATTAAACAGTGTAACAAATAAGGGATGATAGCCTTCTTGCTTTATATCCTGCAGAACTGTGTTCAGCTTAAAATTACAGGCAGGTTTTTCTGATCATCCACAATTCTCCTCTTGCCCTTATCAGGATTACTTCTATATGTGTGTGAGGCATGATCCCCATGACTGAGAATATGCTGCACTCTCTTGCTAGTCTCGTTCTATAGAAATATCTTTTATTTGTTCGGCTTCCAGTGAGAGCACAATAACGACTGATACATTAGTTATGAATTCAACTTAAGGACTTAAGGAGAGCAAGAGAGATAAAAGTGCGGCAGGCGGTAGAGGGGTGGGCTGGAACATGAGACAAAAACAGAAATGAGTGCTGAGCCTCTATCTTTACGTTATTCTCTCTCTTCTTCATGCAAGTTTAGTGAGAGTTTACTTGGGCACATCATGCAGGAAATCAAGCTCAATATATATTTTTTTTGTTAGCGGGGCAGGATTTACTGTACCGCTGGAATTAAAGGCTTTGTGTGCTGCTTGCGCTACAGTCACCGTGGAGATTTTGTTTGGGCTCATGACGGAGTCGGTGTGATCGTCTCACTGCAGATCTGTCATTCAGTCTGTCAGCGGTGCTCCAAACACAATAGTCCCTTCTCAGGAAAATATGGCTGACGTTTGAAAAATTCCTCGCAGCAACAACAGCAACAAAGATTGTAATTATAAGATAAGGACACACTATCTGCCATTCGTTCAGTAATGGAGCCGTGCTTGCGTTACTTGTACACACGTGGCTCTGGAAACTGGTACATGCAAGTTTAGTAAGGATTCGTGATTGCATCTGTTTGTGTTCTACTGAGCAAGGGAACACAATGAGCTGCATCTGAATATTTATAACAGGCCTCTGATGTTAATTGAAAGCAGCCACACATTGTCAAGGACATCTTTCTCTTTTCAATTGATGCCTTGTGTTCCCTTGTGCGAGGGGATGGGTAAATGACATTGGATCAAAAATAGCACACTGGCTTTGCATCTGGACATGGTTGTCACATCCTGATTTGCAGAAGCTGAAATACTTTCTTGCACAGACAGCTAATATTGGACCATTTGTTTCTTCTCATGAACAACATTTACACATTTCCTCATGAAGAAATTGAGTATTGCAAACATGTAAAAATGCAATTGCAGATGGCCTTCAATCCTTTATACAGTCTTGTTTAGCTTACAGTGTTTCTGTATGTACATAGTAAATCATTTTGGAATAGCAGGCGATATTTAGTTGTATTATAGGTGGAGCAGTTATTTTTTGTCTGTTTTTGTTCACCTGTTACATTTTTTTTACATCCTTTTCAACTTATAACTTCTTCTCAGTGAAACAAAAAAATGGACCTGAAGTAGTTGTAATTATTACAATAAAAAGCAACCAAAACGCCAAGAAGGATCAAAATCTAGGAATCCTTAAGCAGCAGTATTCCAATCAACCTGTAATGGTTTTACATTAAATTGACCAACTGATAATAAGATCTGGTCATCCATCAGTCACTGCTACTGCTGTAATGTGATGCAGATACTTTTTCAAGGGTTTTAGTCGTGAATTGATGTCCCTTGGTAGCAAAAAGCAAAAAGGATTTTTCTCCCAGCAGTGTTCCCAGTCAATGTAGAGGAGACTGATCTCCCAACTCAAACTGGGGCATGATGAATTAGTAAAAGCAGCTTGGATGGGCTTTTAAAGGCTCCCCGGCTCACTCGGGGTCCCCTGTGTCACCTCAAGACAGTCATGCTGCTGCCGCTATCTAGCTAACAAGCCACCACCACTCCTGTTTTAACTGCACAGAGTTACAGAAACAAGAGAAATTGAGAAGAATGGCAAAGGAGGAAGAGAGGGATGAAGGCAGAGAGAGTTTTGGAGATGAGGCGTTATTGTTCAGCTGAGGAGAGAAACCCCTGTTTGAATATTTGTTTCACTGCCAGAGCAATTTCGAATTAATTAAGAATGTTATGGGATCATCATAGAGATGAATGTAGAACAGAAAACAAAAGTTACCCCTAAGACCTCCTGTTGTGAAATTAAATAGAGCGGTGGTGGAAAATAGCTAAAAACATTTACATAAAGGTGCACCGTGTAGCAACTTGTTTAAAACACTTGCCAACCAGCAAGGTTTGTATGTCTTGTAATTCCACTTGTTCCCGGAGAGGTGACAGTGAGTCACTGTAGCACCAGTCCGTCCTCAGGAGAGGACGGAAAAGTTCAGCTGCACCGAGGGCTTGTCAATAATACACCCATGGTTCATGTGCGTTTTGATAGTTCATTCATTAGATTAAATCCAAATATGGCAGAAATGGGAAAATGACTCGCACTCTTGCCTCGTCCTCCCCTCCACTGAGAGCAGAGTGTATGTCAGCTCCAGTTAGCATGTGCTCGAATTCAGAGTCTGCGCTGGCTGAAGTACAATTTCATTTACCTGATTTTGAGGAAGTACTGTAATCCCATTCGCTTACACACTGACGCCAAAATCCTCCCAGATGTCTCAGGTTAGTTGGACTACTGTTCTGTAATTAGCTGTCATATTTGACACCTTCAGAATTCTCTCAAATCCATTTTGGAACAGAAACTTTCAAGGGAACCATCAAGTCTTCAAATATTTATTATTCAAAATTATTCACACAAAACATTTCCTGACTTTCAAACAGCCCATGTTGTCTCGAAAAATAAATAATACAAAAAAAAAAAAGCCAAAAAGTCAAGTAAATGTAAGTAGCCCGAAAACTCAGTTTTGGCCTGGAACTGTAAGGGTTATTAGAGTTAAAGCCTGACTTTACTTGAAGAGAATAATGTAATTCTTGTCATTAGGCCGGTTGACATTCTAGTGTTCTGTGAATAACAGCTTAAAAGTTTTTCCATTTTCTATCTGAACTTTTATTCTAACATATTGCATAGAGCAATTAGGAAACTCTTGATTCCCCTATCCTCCCTTTCCTCTTTTTAAAGTAACTCTTCCTCTTCATCCTCCAGGGGAAACAGCGCATGTGATTAAATCTCTGCCCTGCCAATTAATTCATGGCTTCATAAATATACAAATGTGCTATCAAACTGGAACTAGACCATCTGGGAGAGTCGGGGGAGCTCTCAGTCTACTCACTGCTGTATACTACTCTTTAAATTATCCAGCTGCTCTCCTGTCGTCCTGCTGTGCTCCTCTAAACAATGCCACACATTACCAAGTCTCAGTTAAGTCCCATTATTAAGCATGTGGCATCAAAGGAATAGCATCCTGCTGACTTTACTTGCCGAGATAAGTACTGACATAAATGATTCATTAAATGTGTTTGGAAAGTTGAAGGGGTAAAAATGAAATTACATTAAGTTTATACTGTCACAATTAGCCTCAGTCTTGTGGGTTTTACTTGTTTCATTCCACTGTGCCCTCACTACATTTGTACTGTACTTACTGTACTCACTTAAGTTCCTAAAGTAACATGGACATGGACTTAAATACCTAACAACAGCCCAAATTGGTGTCTTTTCACCATGACAACAATCTTTCTTTTTAATCTTTTTAGTTTTTTGTTGCTAGATCAGTAAAAGCTCATGAGCTTTTGTTATGGTCATAAGGGTCCTTTTGGAAGGCACTGGCAAATGAAAACGCATGTTTGAGGGCAACAGCAAATTAACTATTTTGTATTTTAGGTATGAGGATTGTTGGATTAACCATAAGTACTCCAACACATAGTGCTTGTATTTATGATACTTTTCCTTAAAGAAACTAGCATTCGGTATGTTGCCTTCTTAACGGCCTCATGCAAACACCTGAGACAGAATAAACCAGCTCATAGTCAGAGAAATGTTACTGCACTTAATAAACAGGCTGGTTTAAAACGTGTACAACATAAAACGGGTTCACATTGAACATTTGAATGCTTGGTTCTTACAAGATTCTGTGTTGCTTCATTTAAAAGTTAAAACTAATGTTAAAACAACTATATCAGAGCTATGCTCTGTTTTATATCTTAGACCTACTTCCTTCTGCAGTCTTCAGTACAATAACTGTAGAACTAATTACAAACTTGAACAGTGTTGACTCCTTAATCTGCTTAAACAGGTGTTCCTCTGGTAAATCTGACTCAGGTTATGTAATAGCGGCGTTCCAGTATGCAGTGTGAAGCTGTGAAACATTGAGGTGACATCAAATCAGATTCTGTCCCCTTAGGCGTCCCTCAGATGGCCCCAGAGTTTTGATGAGCTGCTTGGAGTTCTGCCAGCCAGTGTGATCCTGAGAGAGGAGAGCGAGAAGAGAGAATGTCATTTTACTTCATCACAAACTCCACTGTGAGAAACAGTCAAGCATGCCTTCACTTCCTCATGCCTTATTCATGTAGAGTGTTGAACCTCTCTCTCTCTCTTTATCTAAAAACCAATCTGTTCTCCACTGTTCTGTTAGGGCAAATATGTAAAACAATGAATTACATTTAATAGATCGCAATAAATGCAGTTGAGCCTGTCAGGGAAGGTTTTTGATAAACACAAATCTTTACAGTGTGTGTCTTTGTGTCTTTATCTGTAGGCTACTACATATACTGAAAGATAGAGGGAGGGACAGAGACAGTATTCACCTGCAGCGAATTAAAGAAATGTGACTAGGACCGATGAAATTCACTTGTTTCTGACTCTTAACTCATTTAGCAGAGTGAAAAGAATGAGTCAGTATAATTGTTCTTTTACAGCAAACATTTTAGGAGACAACGAGCAGATATCCTTAGACATGTTGTGATCTAGACCATATCGCTGTAATTTTGTCCTCACACCATCACTCAACACTGCTCTTGTCTTATAGAACGCGTTCCCTTGTCTTGTCAAACAGTAATTGTTGCAGACAGTAAAAGCCCACATATTATAATTTAATAGATCCTAGCCTACCTTACTTAACAACATACTTTTTTTTAAAGCATCACATTTTAATCACTTAGAACAAGCATGCCTTTGTCAACTTTACACATTTACTGTGTCACAAATCTTCCATAAAAGCCCGTCAAATCCGAACATTGATATCAAATCTGTTATGTTTCCAATGCATTTGTGCAAAGTTGCAAGGATATATCTTCTCAGCTGCAACCCACATGCAACAACGTATCCAGTTGGCTCTGTTTTCAGCTCCATTGTTGTCCAGGACTTATGCGCTGGTTGACGTGTTCTTTCATTACCATGAACATGGGCACTGTTTATTATGAGTAAGTCCCTCCTACATCATTCTAGTAATGTCGATACGTATTGGTACACTGAATGTGTAACTAAGCAAGCACTAGTGGCCAGCTGTTTTAGAAAATTACAAGCCTTTTTAAAGATTTAAGAAAAAATAATAAAGCAACGCTAGCCCTATCCACTTATTTCCCACCTCCCAACATTGTGCAGGATCAGAGAGACATGTCAGGGTCAGTGGGAGACATAACTTCTGGATCACGGGCTCTATTTTCAAGATAATTTCCAGACTGAGTGCCTAATATATATAGGAATCCATATGTCTATAGAAGGGCTATACTAGCTCAGTCACATTGGTTGTAAAGTTTCCTCCTCACAAATTTGGTTGAATGTCTCCTTTTTCGTGACTGACGGTAATTGTGGATTTAAAGGTCAGAGATTTTGACCTGCACACACACAGACACAGACGCACGAATCCTTATCCATCACCCAGAACATCCCATGTGTGGGAGGTAATTGGTTCCATGGTGAGTCATACCTAATTGGTGTGTAGCTGTCAATAGCACAGGTATTTCAAGGAAGTAGCCCAGAGCCCACATTAAAGATAGAGAGACAAAGAATGAAACAGAGCCGGAAACCTCACTCCGGCTCAGATCTAGAGAAAGAGCAGCGCTCAAAGTGGTGCTGTTTATCTGTTTATTTCTTTTTCCGTGGTGTTTTCCATTTCTCTCAGAGCCCTCTGGCCAGCTGTGTGTCCAAATTGGCTTGGTAGGGAATACATTCTCACACAGAGGGTTAAACAAGGAAGCAAACAAGCAAGCTGAAGGGATTGTGTAAAGCCTACAATTACAGTTGAGGCTCTAATGGTGAGATTTCCATCCTCTTAAATTGACTCCGGTGGACTTGAGATAAGCTTCCAATCAGTGCTGCCACACTGATTTAAAATAGCATTGTACAAGTGTAGAGGCTGTAGTCTACCTACTTGTAGTGGAAGCTCATTATTTAAATGAAAGCAAAACATGACCAGACTTTGGGTTTGTGCACTGAATTTGTTCTGTCGTTCCAATTGCCATTAGTCTCCATCTGAACACAGACATGCTGCTAATGTTTACTGCTCTGTATGTCCAAATCAATCTGTTACCTTAGAGCAAAGCAATCACATCACCTTTCAAAAGCAGAATCATTACATCGATCGGTGAATGCATTACCGTTCATACGGCAGCGATGTTCTATCAATTCTGACTGTCCTCATTTGTTAGTCTCTATGCAAGCACTTTACATAAGGTTGATGGCTCAACAGGTGACTATTTGCTATCGAGAAATCACATCATGATCGTTTCTTCGGCTTTCAATAAACGTCTCACAAACTAAAGGCTGAACAGACAAAGATGCTTTTGGTCACCACTGAGGGAAGCTTGACTGCTAAAAGCTGCACATGTGTCCAGTGACAGCTGTGATTCAGTAATATTGGTTCAGTTTGAAGATTTGTTGTTTGAAATTTGTTCGTACGTGTATACTAAACACCTCTACTGCCTTGTCCCCCTAAGAAAAGACAGAAAACCACAAATGGAAAAGAGAATCCGTCCTTCAAAGTAAAGCTGTATTAGTGGAAGCTCTTGTGTTTTCGTTGTGTGACATGAAATTACTGTAGTGTCAATGACGCATGCTCTTGTGAATACTTTTATGGGCATGTCAGTCTGAATCAGCAGTTAAGTTTAAATTATAATTACAACAATCCAATGTAAAAGACACATGACAGTAACAAGTGAAGACTATCATCACTGTCCAGGAGTGCCTCTCACTTTGACATATGACATTGTTGTATTCTTACTCATTTTATTGGTCCCCCTGCGATCGATATGCTATATGCTCTTCTTCTTTCTCTCTTGCTCCTGCAGTGATGGATGGGCAGACCGTTACGAGGTTGTGGAGGGTTATGAGCAGGAAGCAGAGGGAGGAATCACCATGAAGCTGCAATCAGAGCTGGTCAAGACCTTCGATGAGTACTATTTGAAGTTGCGTCTGGACACCAACACCAGGAACCCCTGGTTCTCTGAGTTTTGGCAGTACCGTTTCCAGTGCCGCCTCGCAGGCCACCCACAGGAGAACAAGAACTACAAGAAAGTCTGCTCCGGTGGGTGAAAACAGAAAAATCTATATCTTTGTAGTTTATAGATAGGAGCAGTGTTCATCTTGCTGTCAGTGAGAGTAGATGGTTGAGTTTGACCAGAGTGTCAATCAAACTCATGAATAATAACAAAAACTGTGTATTTTTCTCTCTCTGTTTTCCTCCCTGAATATTCTCTCCTGTTGCTCCCAAAAGGTGATCATGGTAAATTGTGTTCTCGGCATTTTAATCACAACTTAAAACCCTCATCAAGAAAATCCAATAAAAAATATAAAGTAGTCAAATGAGCAATGCAATAATTGCTCAGCATGCTTTTAATCAACTGATACATAAAATGAATTAGTGGTTTATGATGGTTACTATCTCAGAGCAGCAGGTGTTTTACTACTTTCTCTCCACAACACTTTTATACACCTCTTTTATTCCTAAGACCTTCGAGGCGGTAAGTGCATTTTCCTTGTCACTACTACGGTGATGATTTCATCCGAATTGCACCCGCACTCTGTAAGCATTTGACTCCTCCAAGACAGGAAGAGTTTGACTGATGCTCTCTTTAACACAATACCATCTGTGATGTTTTAAAACTGCAATTTCGTCAAATGTGAGATGTCTCGATCCTGGCAGTCTCAGGCTCTCAGCCAGAGCGAGGATTGCATTAGTCAAACTCTGACGTGGAGCACCGGGCTTGTGTATGAGGAATAACAAGGAACTGGCCTTACACTTGGTAAAGCTGCATAAAGGAATGGCTCACCAAGCACACACTGTTCACCATAAAGGCTTAAAAAGATCTCGCTTTATTTAAAATTGATCACACCCTCTTCTGTTTGTGCATGTTGATGTATATGATGGACAGTAAATATCAATATTTTAAATGCACTGTCTAAGGGGGCAAAGGAAATGCTTAAACATATCGGAAACTTTGGAAATAACATCTTCATACAAGGATGCGATAAATGTAACATTTTATACTTAGTTACCATTCATACAAAATATTAACTGTGGGAAAGCCCCTTTAGAGGGCTGGTGGTGAAGTGAAACTTGGTGTTCAGTCTTGGGGTTTCCCCAGACAATGGTGGTTCTCCACATCTGTTTCCTATTGAGCTTTTGGATATCATGTTGGGATTTCCTTGTATGCTGATATATTTTGCTGCAAATGAAGGTTCTGCTTTGCAATCGATTATCCAGGCTTGGTTCTAATTTAATCATGCATTGTTGTGTATGTTCCTACAGTGCAGTTTGAATACAACACAAAACACCAGACGCACAAGACATTTTCTTAAATTGTAAAAGGAAAATTGCAAAAACGTCCTTCCTTTTCCTTCCCTTTTCTTTTCCCCCTCTAACAGGCAATGAGAGTCTGCATGACAACTATGTTCAGGATAGTAAAATGGGATTTGTCATCAATGCGATCTATGCCATGGCTCATGGCCTCCATGATATGCACCAGGAGTTGTGCCCAGAGCAGCCGGGGCTCTGTGAGGCCATGGACCCCATCGATGGCAGCAAGCTGCTGGACAGCCTGCTGAAGATATCCTTCAGAGGAGTCTCAGGAGAGGAGATTTATTTTGATGAAAACGGAGACACCCCAGGAAGGTAAGAGGATGATTAAGTGGTAAGAATATAAAAAAGGCTTCATATCTTTTATATTCATAAAAGATTTCATACCATCAACGTGATTGTAATCTGTGAATTTCTCCCGTCTAACGCTCTCCGACTCATTAGCACGCGTGCACATGCACACAAGTGTGAACCAATCTTGAGCACGGAAGGATGTAATTAGTTTGGACTGGAACATATTCAGTGGATTGTCCACTGTGGCAGCCACTTTCATCTCTCTGCAGTGCAACAGGCAGCATTTGACAGTCAGAAAACACAGCCGTGTCATTACTTCGTCAACTAGGGTTCAGGTGGAGCACATCCTGGTCCAATATAAAGACGAGGCCAAAAGTGTGCATTGGCATGAGCTCTTGATGTTACACTAACAGGGTTGTAAACTGTTGACTTTGGATGAAAGCTTTACTAAACTGCCGAATCCTTATCATTAAATTACCTGTCACTCTCTCTCCTTCTCCCCTCCCTCTCCATCTCCTGCTTCTTCACTCTGTCTCTGTTTGTAATCTTTAACTCTCGCCCCTACCAGTCTTTTTTTCCTCTTTGTCACTCAATAAACTTGTCCGTGCTCATTATGGTTCTCCGTCCCTCCCTCTGTCCATCCAGATATGACATCATGAATCTACAGGGTGTGGGTGATGATCATTATGACTACCTAAACGTGGGCTCCTGGCATGAGGGCATCTTAAGCATCGATGACTACAAGCTGTGGGTGAACAGCAGTGACATGGTCCGCTCAGTCTGCAGTGAGCCCTGCTCCAAAGGACAGATTAAGGTATGATTCAAGTCCTCCAGCTTTAAATGATCTCCCCCAGAGTTCATTTAGTCTGAAAAACCTAAAGTCTGAAAAATCAAAAGTCATTAACATTAACATTGGAGTGTGACTCTGAAGGTCCAAAGCTATCAAGAAGTGTTAATTCAACACTGTGCCAGATACGTAAGTAAATTTAACATTGATTTTGCTCTAACTAGCAAATTTTCTGTTAACAAGGAGATGAGTTTGGCCAGGTAGGCACATGCAATGAGTTTCGTAAAGTACTTGGTCTTTATCAGGAATGTGAACACAAGAAGGATACTTGAAGAATGCTATTTCCAAGTTGTCTAAGAGTAAAAAGTATCTCTCTGCAAGTCTATAGCAGTACTACTCTCTAAGGCTGTACTTAGGTGCAGTGGTGCTTTGAGCTAAATGCGAACAGAAGCATGCTAACATGCTCACGATGACAATAGTCTAATTGTCGAGACATGTCACTGTGAACCAAAAATGTCTGGTGGTAATAGAGGAAAAGTCAAGGGTCATAAATGTGTGTACAGAATGTGATGGCAATCCATCTAAAAGTTGTCCAGGTTCAGATATTTCCATTTGGACCATAACGGATCCATCTATCTATTGTTCACGTTGTTCTTAAGTAATTAATTAGAAGGTTATGTACTTTCCTTGATGTCTTGTCTAGCAGATTCCCAAATGTAATAATGTGTTGTCCATCAATTAGTCCTGATATTGATTCCCTTCTTTCTTTGTCATACCTGTTGCAATCTAGAAGTCAATGTTTGACAGTTCCCGTTTATTACAGTGTGTGCATAGTCCAGTTTCTTTTTTACCTCCACGGAGGAATTGCTGGATGATGGAACAGTGGGGCTTCGTTTTGGATTACATAGACCTACATTTTGTGTCTTAGCATTTCCTATCCAACCAAAATTGTAAAACCTGGATTCATTAATTATTCATTAACACTCCTGCAAAATGGCCTTTGTAGGGTGTGTTCTACTGCACATTAACCCAATAGACCAACATGCACTTGATCCAATGCCTCCTCAGCAGCAGTGTAAACTTCAAGGATGTTACTCTGTCCCACATTTTGGCATCCTGCTTTGTCAATTAAATATTATGGAGAAAATAATTTATAAGCACATGTTTTCTCAGTCTAAATAAACATGGTGAAAAATGTTCGGAGTAAAAAACAAAAGCCCAGTTTGACGAAATGCCCTGATTTGCTTAATCTTGAGCCGATTGTTTTCAGTCTACTCTTAGTTGCCCTGAGGGAGGGTGCATCCTCTCTCCCGGCTGCTCACGCTTTCCCCTCTATATCTGCTTTGTTACCTGCCTGACTTATCACCCTGCTTTACATATCACAGTGCTGGTAACAGCTTCCCTGGGAGCAGAATGTAAAATCAGCCGGCCTTGTTTTATAAACAGCATGTCTGGGGCTCAAGAAGATAAGGACAACATATCCTCGACTTTGATATCCCCTTGCTGCTGACTACCTGTGTAGCCTTGGGTGTGATGTGCTTCTTGTCACGGTTTGATGAGTGTTGTGACTGGTTGCTAAGATGTCTGTGACTCCTCGTCGTTGATGTCTGTCCTCTCTACCTGCAGGTTATTAGGAAGGGCGAGGTGAGCTGCTGCTGGATCTGCACCACATGCAAGGACAATGAGTATGTCCAGGATGAGTTCACCTGCAAGGCATGTGATCTGGGATGGTGGCCCAATGATGACCTGGAAGGTAGGAGAGACAGAACCAGATGCTCTCAGCCAATCCACTTTTGATTTCATGAACAATATCCATTGATACTCCTTTTTTTTTCTATCCCTTTACCAACCCTCACTCACTATATCACCCATTTCATGTATTTGCTCCTAGCTAACCTACTTTTTGCCTTGTCAGGTCATTTACATCATAGAACACCTATCTCACTGAAACAGCACAAACACTTTCTCTCAAACTATTTTGGGCTCTCAAACCCCCCCATAAGCTCTTTCACACCCTGACACCTCCTTTCGCTGATGCTTTTCATCATACAGGTCCAATGACCCTGCTCTCTTTGCTTTCTCAACCTCCACACTACTCTTTCCTCCTCCCTGCTCCCTTTCCTTGTTGTGACCCAGTGGTTGTTTTGACAGCGATTTATAGAGTTGAGAGGAGCTCTCAGTTCCCAGGTGTAAAATCCTATTACTGCCATGAGAGGCTTGGGGATTCATTTCAGCAGTCTGTCGAGGAAGAAATTCTCCTTTAACTCTCATTACATGTTCCTATCTGGAGAATACTAATAGAGAGAGTTGGTATCCTATTCATAGAGTGAGGTTGTACTGTCCATATGTTCACTCATTCGCTCTTTTAGGGCAAATATCTAAAAAACACCTTTGTTTTTAAACATAATTTCCTTGTGGTGCTGGCTTCTCTTGAAAGTCAATGTGGAGTGAGCTTTGTTTTTGAATTTTTTAAAGGTCTTCCCAGCTTCAGATATTTTCCTCTCAAGTGTGCCTCAGTGAGCTATTGCTGAGGTGCCTTTTAATAATTACGCCTTCATATTCGCATTAGTACCTCTCACATCTTGTGTTGAAAATATCCAGACTTCCTGAGGCAAATAGTTAGATTATTTAAACATTTTAGATTTCTTATAATTTGACATATTGGGAGTTAGCGATGCAGACCAGAAGTGGGTTATTCTGTGCATAGCCTTGCTTGTGATGGCAGTGACTCTAATGCTATTAGCAGCAGCATGTAATTTATGGAGTGTTAAGCTGGGGAAGTCTAGGGATGTCAGTTTTCTCCCATTAAGCTCTATAAACTTCCTCTGGGGGTTGGAAGCAACAAGTGCATCATGACAGAGTCAACACACATACCTACGTATCTGCACACAGACATTTGGCATACAATTAAAATGGGAGAGAAATCTGACAGAACTGGAGCTTTGACGCGTGAAAATGAGTTCCTTAGCAATTTTAGGCCCGCTTGTGTCTCCAAATCTGTGTCGCTCTCCTCTCTGCCATCTCTCTACTGACTGCTCATTGGTTCGTTTAACCTGTATTATTGTACCTTTCATTCACAAAAGCTCATACAGTCCCAACAAAAGATTAACCCGACATCTCCTCTGCTCTTTCCAGGCTGCCAGCCCCTGCCTCTGAAGATTCTTGACTGGGCGGATGTGGAATCCATGGTGGCAGTGGCTTTCTCCTGCATGGGCATCCTCATCACTTCCTTTGTCACCTTTGTGTTCATCCAGTACCGTGATACACCTGTGGTAAAGTCCTCGAGCAGAGAACTCTGTTATATCATCTTGGCAGGCATCTTCATGGGCTACATTTGTCCATTCACCTTAATCGCCCGTCCTACAGTGGCCTCCTGCTACTTGCAGAGGCTCCTGGTGGGCCTTTCATCTGCCATGTGCTACTCTGCCCTGGTAACCAAAACTAACCGCATTGCCCGCATCCTGGCAGGCAGCAAGAAGAAGATCTGCACCAAGAAGCCCCGTTTCATGAGCGCTTGGGCCCAGGTGGTCATCGCCTCTATGCTGATCAGTTTGCAGCTAACTCTGGAGATCACACTCATCATTCTGGAGCCTCCTGAACCCGTCAAGTCCTACCCGAGTATACGTGAGGTCTTCCTCATCTGTAATACTAGCAACGTAGGCATGGTGGCGCCACTGGGCTACAACGGCCTGCTAATCATGAGCTGCACCTACTATGCCTTCAAGACGCGGAACGTCCCGGCCAACTTTAATGAGGCTAAATATATTGCCTTTACAATGTACACTACCTGCATTATCTGGTTGGCCTTTGTGCCGATCTATTTCGGCTCAAACTACAAGATCATAACCACATCCTTCTCCGTCAGCCTGAGTGTAACAGTGGCACTAGGGTGCATGTTCACGCCTAAGATGTACATTATCATTGCGAAACCAGAGAGGAACGTCCGAAGCGCCTTCACCACATCTGATGTGGTGCGAATGCACGTTGGAGATGGAAAGTCAGCTCAATGCGGGACAAACAGCTTCCTTAATATCTTCCGCCGGAAGAAACCTGTGTCTGCCAAAGCCAAGTGAGTGACATTTTACGTTGTTAATCTTGCTAGATTCTGTTTGTTTCGAGTCAAAATTATAACATGCCTAAACACTCAAATGGTACAGTGAGTTGTCCAAAGCTGATTCGTTTGGGGAATTTCACTGAAAAAATCATCAAAAGTAACATGTAAGTGCTCATTTTTCACAAGAATATTTGAGTGTTTATGCTTGATGTTAAAGGTCAAATTTTTACTTTTCAGCACCCCAATCTGTGTAAAGCCAAACTGTAATTATTTATTTTGAAACAGTAAGAAATGAACACCGATTTATGTGGAACATCCCCTTCCCCCTGAGGGGCATGAAATATTATCAATGAAATGAAGCTAAATTTAACAGAAAACACAAGACAGAATATTTTGATGTTGTTGATTTAAAGCTAAAAGGCCATGCTGATGTACCAGTGATTATTAATGTATAGATAGATGCATCTAAACTAGATATAAGACTTGCATGTAACTTTTTTGAGATCCACAGCAGTGACACATGGACAGGTATCTAAAGTAAGGAGTGGGGCAGAGTATGAGAGTGATCCCGATCTGTTCATGTGTTGTCTCTCACCCTTGCTATGCAGCCTTTTCTAATCTTTTAACCCTTTAACCTTCCAAACTGAGCAGCATAGTGTCTGAAAAGTGTCGAGGCTGGCAAATGTTTTGGCATGGTGGTCATTCAAATCCTTTCCTGGAGAGCTGCACTGTCTACTGAGGCATATTTTATTATTGTACACAACCAGAGGATACTTCTAGACTCTCACTAGATCATAAATTGATCGTAAAGAAAATCAGCGTTTGCTGAGTTTGCCCAAAAATCTTATAGCCGAAGTCCATAATTCCCTGCACACTTTTTGCACGACATAGAGGTATGTTGTTGTGGAACGTTGTGTGGAAACGTTTTTTTAATTATATTTTAGCTATTGCATTGAATTGTGCTTGTGCCACTAATGAGTGACATAAAGTAAAAGGTGTAGCAAGTCACCATTCATAATTTGTTTGGCTCTCAGCTTGAGTTTGTTGAGTCCTTTTGTATTCAACAACAACTTTAACCAGCCTATCTGGCAGAATTAAAGGATCACTTGCCTCTGTGCGCCTATCACTTATGCATAGGCAATGGAAAAAAAAGGATTTTGACACTGCAGCCCTCCAAAGAGGAGATCTGCCACCCTGCTGCTTTTGGTTTGTCCTGAATTAACCTCACATTTAACTTTTCTCAGCATGAACACCCCTCTCCTCCCCCACCCCCACACTCCAACTATAATCACATTAGAGCCAGTCCTAGTTCATTCTAAACTCTGTGTCGTCTTCAGCACAGCTCAGGCACCAACTGAATTACTGATTCAGAATGCATGCGTCTCATTTAAACTATATAAGCAAATAGTGAAGACGGGAGGAATTAGCTGGTTGGCTCCAAATTCTGTAGGCTTAATGTTTGAAGCAATTTAAAGATCATAATGCTTTCTGCAGCACATTATGACTCACTATGTTTGTGAAGTGCCACAGTTGATAAATGTAATGCTCCTTAAAGCTCATGAGTGAACCCCTTAGCAAAGCTGTTAATGTCAAGTCGTGTGGTTAAAAAGTATTTTAACATGCATCAGAAATGTTGGAATGCTGCTGCTCAGTTCTGTTACGTTGCTGCTATGTTGATGTTGTTTTTTTCCAACCACCTCCTGGTTTCCTGTGTTAGTAACTTGGGTCTTTATCTCGTTCATAGTTCTAATGGCAAGTCTGTGTCATGGTCTGAATCAGGTGCAAGACACCCTCCGAGGGGAGGAAATGTGTGGCACAGACTGTCTGTGCATGTGAGGAAACAGGAAGCCGGCTTGAATCAGACGGCGGTCATCAGGCCCCTAACTAACACCGCCGACCCCCGCAATTGTGCGCCTTCCACCTGCGACTTTGGCACAGAACCCCATCCGCCCCGACAACCGCGCGGCGCTAAGCCTCTGTACAACCTGGTGGAGGAGGACGACGAGGGAGATTCTCAGCGCCCCCTCTGGACCCCGACTTGCCCTGGACAGACGCAAGGGCTGGAGTCTAATTTAGATAGGCCGGCTTCTTATTTGCCCCCTCACTTGAAGGGTAGCACCACAGAGCGCTTGCAGGGGGCTGTGGTGGACACACACAGCTCCTATGTCCCTGCACTTAATGAGCACACCGCCAGGGAGGCAATCCCTGCCAATGAGCCTTTGAGCTTGAACTCTTCGCAGCTTCTTTTGGCCCCACAAGTGGGGGTGTTTGAAGAAGAGGGGTCCGAGGACGAGGAACTGGACCTCTTACACAGCTACATTTATGATGCCAAGGAGGAGGGGGAGGACGGGGAAGGCGAGGATTTAACTCAATACAAGCCAACTCTGGAGGATTCCCTAGCTCTGTCGCCCCCCTCCCCCTTCAGAGACTCTGTGTGTTCGGGGGAGTCTGTCAGCGACTCCCCCATCATGGAGTCGATGCTCGGAAGCCCTTCGAGCTCAGTCTACACCTCAAACACCCTCCAAGACTTCGCACACAGCTCCTCAACACTGTGAGAGCATAGCAGGTGCTGACACAATTGCTGTTCACGCAGACACATTCCCACTTACAGGTTCATGCAAACACACATATATATACAGATACTGTACAACATGCTTTTATTATCATTTCAAGTTTTTAGCATTCATCTTTTGCTCCGTCGTTTGGCTTGCTTGTGTGTACTACTCTGCTTTTACAAGTAAGGGTTTGATCAATATTATAAGTAGAAAAACACCAGGAATCATCCATGAGTGCTCACATTCCTGAAGGGCTGTCAGTGATCAAAGCCTTTTTGTCAAAAAATGTAAACTGGGAAGAGTGCCAAAACTAGTCAGCTCTCATGCCAAATTGTGATGAATTAAGCAACGCTGAGAATCATAATGAAGGATGTAGCTGTAGTGCTCATAACGGCAGTGCAATTAAATGGTCTAGGAGAGACAAATGGAAAGACAAACACACTTCAGTGTGTATATAATCTATGTGCACCGTAAGATACAACCAGAGTCCAAACTGGCTCTTAGGACCGCAGTAGCTGAAGTGCATTTCATGCCAGTTTTGATTATCTCTGCTCCTCTCTGCTGCACACGTACAGGTCTGTTCATGTGTGTAGCAGTCGCAGCTGCATCGAAAATGATTCGCTTTTTGCCTTTTTTTCGTTAATCAATTTCACTTCAGCTTTCGCTGATCTGACCTCATCGCAATTAAAGTATACAAAGATATTAATTAACAAAAAACGTGCAGTAAGTTGGTTGATTATTACTTTTATGTGTTGCCAGATGTGCAACAAAATATTATCACTGAACTGAGATTCTGCTGAAGACTCGCGCTGTAAGATATATGACATGGATATAATGTGCCAAACGAAGTTGTTATCAACCTACATCCCTGCTTTCAATTTTTACGAAGTAGCTGATACAGGTTAGCGTGATTGTAGATGATGGCGGTGTTGTTTATTTAGTCTACACTCAATCGTAACAATGAGAACAAGTTTTATGAGCATGGTGCGTGATAACAGAACTACTTTTGCTTTCCATGTGGATATTTCTCATGTTTTCTGAGTTTGCTGTGTCATTGTAATGAAAAACACAGTATACTTGTACAAGTTCTCAAAGTTTGTAATACTGTTAAGCCATCTCTTGTTTTTCACACAGGTGGTATGTTTGTAATACTGATAAATGTTTCTATATTTAGAATGTCAACAGAAAAAAAAAGAGTTTATACATTTTGAAACTGTCCTCAGATACTTGTCAAAGAGCAGTGTGTTTGGTTTTTGGGTAACTTTTAAGCTAACTTGATCGACTGTATCCTCTTGAAAATATTCAGTTGTAAAGGTAACCGATGATTAGTTGCTTCTTGTAATGAGATTATACATGTTTCAATTTTGCTTCAATCTTGCATTATAAACAAGTAGTTTACTTGAGGTTAAGTTTCTTAGTTCTTTATCTATAAGAATGCAAAATTTATTTCAAAGTACAAGACTATACAGTACATCGTGAAATTGTATTGTATTTCCAAATGTTTTTAGTCTATTATAGTGTAAGTTGTTAAATTATTTTATCCAGTGTAAAATATAAGAGGGTGCCACCTGTTTAACACTGTCAAATCTAGAGTGAAATAGGCCTTTATGTTTTGGGCAAGCTGAACAATGCTGTAAAATAAAACGATTTATATTACGAAGACTGATTACTGCCTACAACAGCCTGGAAACCGGGTTGTCATTATAGGTTCAACTGCAAAAAATCTGAAAGACTCACGAAGCTCAATATTAACTGAAACCAATGTTTCCAAAATGTTGGGGGCAATCAAGGATCCTTAAGGTGCTCAAGGCATCTCAAGCTAAATTATAAAGTCCATCTGTAGCCTACTCTATTTGAGCTTCACTGTATGCGTTTGACACTAAAAGGATTTTTTTTCATATTCAGCTGAAGAGGAAAAGTTTTCCTGAGCTCATCTTAAAACCCACTTTAAGATGTCGGCGTATGAGCATGATTTAGGAACACGACAGCTAGTTTTAAGTCAATATTTAATTTACACGTGGAAACTTGAACCCTTCAGCACATCAAATATTTGCCAGATTTTTTTTTCAGTTAATAATTAGACTTTTTCTCTCAAGAAAAAAAGCACATCAGAGAAATAATTACTCATACAGAGCAATATCTTTAACATATATTTTTTTATCCCACACTCCTGAATTTAGAAGATAATGGATACTTGTTTCTTTGTGGAGAAAAAAAAAAAGAAATCACACACACACACACACACAAAACAAAAGTCCCACTGTATTTGGTTGACGGCCAGTCTAACTTGATGGTAAAGACACGTTACATGACAAGGTTTGGGTGCTTTCTGTAAACATGAAAAAGTTTACAGTAACCGCAGCAGCGCGAGGAAGCTTGAGTGTGAAGTTTCTTACATTTCCGGGTCCTATGACTTATCAGGTGGTTGCCGAGCTGCAGCAGGAGAAGGAGGAGCGGAATAAGAGAAGGGGGGGGGGGGGGACAACAATTTCTGTTGCATCTGGCCCTCAGCCCTCTCTGGCCAGCCCCAGTCCCACAGCAACTCCTCACAGGAAGCAAATACATGCGCGAGAAAGCAGAAGCTGCCCGAGTTTAGAGAAACAGTGTCAGTGTCAGCATGGCCGGGGGCTCGGTGTTCGAGTGTAAGGAGTACTTGTTCAAAGTGCTGGTCATCGGGGAATTAGGCGTCGGGAAAACGAGCATCATCAAACGCTACGTGCACCAGCTCTTCTCGCAGCACTACAGGGCGACCATCGGAGTCGACTTTGCGCTTAAAGTCATCAACTGGGACAGCAAGACGCTGGTGAGGTTACAGCTGTGGGACATCGCAGGTAAGGACACGCTCATTCGCTTCCATTGCGTGACATTAGGTGTCACACAACTGAAGCAGGTGGTTTCACCGCCAGTGGATGTCAAGCTCAACTTTTATGTGTGCGATACGCAGGGAAGTTTCACTTCCACAGGTTGCTTGCCCAAGAGTTATTTCACAATGAGATAGATACGTTTAATCAGAGTTATACTCTCTAACGTGTTTAAATTAACATTATGCAACATGTTGAATTCCCACGATGCTCAAAGAAGCACGATAGGGATTTCCTGCAGAAGATGACCGGTTGGTCTACGGGTGTCTTTTCCACTTCATGATCACGGCAGCTCATAATTGTCAGTGGAATGTAGGTCACGTTGTTATTACCGACTGAGCGCCGCCCCCTCCGTGAAACTTCCCCACAATAATATTCTTGTAATACTTTCTCTCGGGATTAAACTGTGTTTATAGCTGCACTAAGTGACTTCACTGGCCCTTGTGTTTATTTCTCGCAGTGTTTCACGTTGCAAAGTCGCTGTGACGTTCTTTAAATGTGTCCCATATGTGACCTCGTGCATTTTGTGAGTGGATTTCAGTTCAGGAAATTCTTCCTCTGAGCTCCTTCACTTGGCTCACACAGCAACCTGTGCCTTCCAGCAGCCTGAGTAAGCAAGCCACAGAGAAATCCGAGCAGTGTAAATAGAAGTTTCTCACATGCAGGCGTTTCTATTTAAACTCTTAACTGTTTGTTCATCTCTCGGCACAAAAAAAAAAAAAAAGTCACACTGCAAACAGAGGAGTCTGAGAATGGCATGCATGAGAGGACAGGTGAGGGAGGAAGTGAGAGGCAGACAAACCAGCAAACACAATGACTGACTTTTAAATGTCGACCAAGCTGACAGATTCAGCAGGAATGTGGGCTGGTGGGTGGGTAAAGGGTGTCTGTGATGTCCCATTAGTCTCTCTCTCTCTCTCTCTCTCTCTCTCTCTCTCTCTCTCTCTCTCTCTCTCTCTCTCTCTCTCTCTTCATGTTGGATCTGGATTATCTTCAGAGCCAAAAATACATCTCACATTATGGCTTGTGAAATTGCCTGGTCATATAAACTGTAACTCATAAGGCCGATTTACAGTGGATATTTTTATGTTGGGTGGAATGAGATCACATGGCTTCAGGGCTCTTTTATGTGTGTGTGTGTGTGAGGATGCTCTTGGTGGCAAAGGGTCCAACTATTGTGCCGGCTTTTCTTTAGTTGCTGTAGCTGTAAATGGCACATTTTGAATCATGACAGTTTATGAATGCAACTTCTATGTGTTTTGTCCAGTTCCAGACTGAACAATCATGATCTCACGTGTGCAGAGGACCGGTAGCAGTATTAATCATTCTCTCAGAAGGTGGCATTCGAAGAGAGGGGTGGGGGCGAAGGGTTGTCTGTGTGTAAAGAATTTGTCGTTATTGATTAATCTGCAGATTATGTTCTTAATTTATTTATTAAATGTCAGAAAATAGTGAAAAAGGGGCCATCCCAAAACTGTAGTCAACATATTTAATTAGCTTGTTTTGTCAGACCCAGAGTCTAACACTCCAAATATTCAGTTTGTTATCATAAAAGACCAAGAAAATAAGCAAATATTCACATTTGAGAACCTGCAAATAACTAACTACTACAAACTACTTGAAAAAAAAAAAAAAAAAAGTAATTGATAATGAAAATGCTCTGGCTATCAACAGCTGGCTGCTCTAAAGTCTTGCTACTGTGATGCAGTTAAGTTACGTACATTGTAACCCTGTTAACATTTTGATGTTTGTCTGCGGTGGGATGATAAACTGACTAATAATGATTATGTCTGCTGTCATTAAGATTGGATTTATTCACCATCTCTTACAGTAGAAGGATACCACACCCTCCTGTCGATCGGCCCATAGCATCCAAAAGATTTAAAAGTAATCCGTTACTGAACCTGACTCCAAGTCATGGGTTGATGCACATGCCAGAGCTGGAGATACTAACAGTGCAGGAGAATTTCAGTTTCTCCAACATATTCAAGATGGTTGAAAGTCACCATGTGCAAGTGATTTAGCACCACATGCACCGCAGAGAATAGGGACTGTTTTCTAGTACATGCTGCTCAGACGGTCCTGGCCTGAAGTGGCAGTTATAGCTTCTTTCTTCCTCCTTAGTCTAAAATGTTTTATTGCCTGAGTATTTTATGAGTCAGCTGCTGTGGGTCATATATCCATTGTGATCAGCCATGCCTCTAGACATGTTGTATTCATACATTTTGAAAGTCACCATGGTTGCGCAGGTCCATCCTCTCCCTCAATCAAACAGACCTCATATGCTGAGACAGATCAGGACAGATGGTCAGAGTACTGCTGTTTTTTTATATTTATTACATCGCTTACAGCGGTGACAGAAAGGGGCTGGATAGTTTGGTGTGTGTGTGTGTGTGTGGGGGGGGGGGGGTCGTTACAGACTGATTGGCGGTGTGGGCTACGTTCCCCCGCTGTCACTTGGGCCCTTGCAACACAAGCTCAGTGTGCAGGGGCATCTGTGACCGAGTGCCAGGGAAGGCCGTCTGCCTGTCACAGCCAGACAGCACTCGATCAGACGATCTGCGAGGGTAAATAAAACACTGACGCACACACACACACACACACACACTTGGACTGATATGATAAGAGACAAAGGGAACACGCTTGCACGTATTAGATTAACAGAACATGCACACACACTGTCACCAGAAAGAAAGTTTGAGGTTAGATGACACGGATCCTAAACCGTATTATTCACACCTACACCAAGGTCTGGCCTGAGGACACATCTCGGATAAAATAAGTAACGAAACGTGGGTGTGAAAGAGCAAAAGCTGGAGGTATAATTGCCAAGTCATCAAGACCAACCATTAAGCCATTTAATCATGCGGAAAAGGAGGAGGAATTATCCTCTTGGCAACGCTAAGAGCAACTTCTGAGTTGCGCTGACTTTTACCAACCATACTAATGATTACAGTCTGGGAGGAATGATGGTAATCAGAGGCTTCTACGAGATGGTTGCACCATGGAAGTCACTATGTGAAGTTCGAAGCTCTACCACCCCTTTTCACCCAAAATTGCTAGTCTCTCCTGGATTCGTCTATATACCATTGGACAGGATAATTACCACCATGGCATAGTGTAAAAAAAGGCTGCACCTCGTAGCATCCAACGTTCCTGTAGGAGCCGGAGGTCGCACATTAACAGGATGTATGGCGTGGTTTCCATCACAGTGCTAACCGGCCGTACTGTCAGGAAAATCCCTTTCTACATTGACCCCTGACACTAACATTAAGAACACCCTTTTCTTTCTCACTCAAACGCTGCCATTTTCCACGATTCAACACCTTCTGTTTTATTTATTTATTTCTGTCTTTTGTCTGGATACTGGATGCATTTACCCTTTAAGGCTTCTGAAAATCCTGTTCACACCAAGGCCACAAAACCTGTGACAAAGTAGACGAGATTTGTTTTGATTTGTTTTAACCTTCTGAGACCAGCAGGATCGCCGGCGATCCCGGCCAACATTACTGTATTTAAGAGGCTGTAGCAATCTCAGTATTAAAGCTAATGAAGATACTGGGCTCATATGAAACTAGACGACCTAATGAATCCATAATAACCATGTCATAGCTTTTCAGGAAGTGAGAAAAGACCATCGGCAGATAGTTTAAATGGATCTTGTGTAATAATTGCACAACAAAGACAGTGGAAACCTCTTAAAGAGATCTCGTCTGTCGGGGTCACATTGATCACCATAAGCATAACAAAAACAAATGATTGTCTTTATTTCTTATGCAGAGAGATTCCCATCTAATATTCAGAAGTATATTGATTGCATATTGAATATACAGTAATGCAATGGAGAGCTTCGCTGTTTACTGAATTGTATTGACTGACATTGGGACTACTTGCTATCACTATAAGCAAATTATTTAAACAGCGTTTGTATAGGAAGGATTCTGTCCCAAGCTTTTGGATACATATAAGCGGTTTCCACTGTGTTAGTATTTTGAGCTTAATTCCTGCAACCTTGTGCCAAAGCTTTATGTAGATCAGCCAACAATAAAGGGGAAACAAAGGCCATAGCGGTATAATTCAGACTCTGTTCAGTGCTGAAGGCCATTGTAAGTTCTCACATGCTACTCAGTGGAATTTGACCGTGCCGGTCATGTGTTGTTCAGTCTCCCCTTTACAGCTCGTGCTGAAGACTACCTTAATGACTGCAGCCTGTGTTGTCTTTTATTTTAGTAGTTGGGAGGCCGTGTGGGGAAGTTTCACAGCCGGTTGCCTCCTAACAACAGACGCAGACTGCTGCTGTTGCTACTGCCGTGTCTGGCTTGGACAGTTTCTATGGTAACCCACCCACAGGATAGCGATATGTACGACCGGAGAGGAAACTGGGGTTGCCACGGCTATGGATAATGATGAGACTTTTATTTCTGTTTCTCCCACACAAACAGTGTTCATACAGTGGCTGTAGCTAAACAGATTCTTTTTCATCATGTAGTTCTGTAACTGAAGATTTCACGTGTTGATACCTAACCGCACTTGAGGTCATTCGTGTGGTAGATTGAAGTGAATTGTCCACGTTTTAAAGCCTTTGGAATTCCACAATAGTTAACTGTCTTTCTTTACGGGCAGATTCAGACATATCTTTTAGTTTGTAGGCATGTTGAGCATTTGAGGCAACAGCGCACGTCTTTGTTCTCTCTGCAGTCTCATGCTCCTCTGTGGCATTCAGTGAGTAAATAGTATATTGTTCACACAGCTCATTCCATCCCTGTGTTTTCTGCTGATTGGGTTAGCAGCATATGACAGTCATTAATGCTTTTTGTACAATTATATTTGACCTTTATTTAAATGTAGATGATTGCTTCATTGAATTTCCATGTTTGGCTTGCTGGTTCCAGCTACTTAAATGGGAGGATTCAATGTTTTGCGTTGTCATACATAATAGGGCTGGCTGCGCTATTAATTACATTTTTATATAAATCGCAAAATATCTGTTTAAGGTGAAATGTGAGTCAAAATACCATTTTGAATGAAATACCGTGGTGCTGTGAGATGTCCTGGCCCACACATCATATTCTACACACAGAAACGCAGGCAGTACATGTGTCTTGTGAAATCTTTGTTGTTGAGGTTGCTGATGTTGTTCTATATGTACATGACTGTCCCGTAGTTTCTATTTTTATATAATGGTGTTAGTTATTCTCTGTTTGCTGCTAAAAGAATACATATACGTAAATTAGCTTATAGCTATCTCTGGTACAGCTAAGAAGCTGTGCACTGTCCCTGTCAAAAAGAAAAATAATAATATTAATAAAAGTGTCACACAATGGATTATTTGATTAATAGAGAAAAAGATCAGTCTATTTTTCTTATTTTCAACAAATCCCAAAAAAAATCAAAGCCGACAATGAACTGATCCTTCTAACATCTTCTGTGTATCAAAAGCCTGATAAAGTGTATTCCTCTGTGCCATAGAAGTCTATTTAAAAACACATTCATGAGACACAACATTGCACTGAGTGACCTGTTCATTAGATTGTGATGAACATGTAGCACTGTAGTTTATTTTAAGTCATTTCCGTGTCATTTTTTATCAATTCAAAAATGGAGAATATCACCAGCACCAGCATGATGCACACTGATGTCATTCAACAAAGAGGGCTTTTGTTTACCAAAGCACTCGGGAGTAGGGCAGAATATTGTGTTGAACTTCAGCAACAGGAGTGGAAATGTAGTAAATGCAGCTGAATGATTATCAGGACTTCCTTATGAAGGTCGGGCATCATGGGATTTGCTGTCATTTAATATTAGCCACTTCTGTGTGGAGCTCCTTATCAATACCCCAAAGAACTCATTACACCATGCAGCAGTCGGGTGTAAGCGTGCGTGTGTGTGCACATGTGCAACTGCAATCACATCGGTGATATTGATTGATCTATCCAACCCCGTACCCTTTTCCATCCAGCCGCTTCTCCCCCAGGAGGAGTGAGGTTGAAGGTGGGGTGAAGTCCCCACACATCGACCCAGCTATAAGGACTGGACATGTCAGAAAATCAAGTGAAGTGTTGAATGTAGACGATGACGTGAATGATCATACTGATTCTCAAAATTAATTAACTAATTAATTAAGTTAGAAGATATGCCAGAAAGCATGTGTGTACACGACAAGCTTCTTAAGGCAAGTCAGTGTTTGCTGGCCAACCTTGCAAGTCTGCACTTAATTTGTAACAGTTCCTAGTCCAAGGTGAGCAGACAAAGAAAAGCTATTTCAGCTATTGTCCCATCGTTGGTCCATGTTTTCATCAGAGCACAAAAGTCGTTTATGAATGTCAGGTCTGCTCACCTGTCCTTGTCGCTCTGTTCACACGATTTCGTTTACCTGAATAAAACATTGTGCACTGTATTCTTTACCTCTGGTGAATATTCAGTCTCTCCGTTCGGGCTAAACATTAAGCTGGAGCTGAGTCAGACCTTGCAATAGAAGAAAAAGAAGACACGTGCCTTGGAAATGATTCAGCCATTATTTCTTTCCATATTCTGCCTTTGCCTCCACTCTGCTGGATGTACGAGTTCTACAAGGCCTGGGAGTTAAAGCCTTTTTTTTCAGTCTATCGGCTCTTTATCCCACTGTGTCGTGTCTCTGGTGAATTCACCTGCGGTTATATCAGCTAAAATTAGACTCTCAATTATGAGCAATTACCGTCAGGCCTGTAGGCCCCACAGTGTATTCGCTCTCTCGCTCACACCCGCACTGCGCCATGCCATTCCAGATCCTTGCGCGGTTGGGTAAGAACCCACAGTAAAGTGAAAGTATGCTGAGAGAAGCTGTGCTCACTGTTCCTCAATCCTGTTCTTGGTTCATTTTCTCAACTCTAACTCAGCTCTAGTGGTTGCAAATTGTCTAATACACTGTACAATTACGTTTGCCCTGTCGCCTTTCTTGTGTTGGAGCAGTGTAGCAGAAAGATGTGCTGAATCTAAAATAGTACCAGGAGTCATTGGAAACCTGATATTATTGTAGCGACTGAATCTAAATTTAAGTTAAATGAGCAGGTGCTTTAACGGCACAACATGTCAACACAAAGAAGAGTTAGTTCAACCAGAAAAAAATCCCTTGTTTGTAATCTGATGTCAAGTTTAGACGACGACTAAATCTGAGTTATACATTTTTTTGGATGCTGCTATAGGTGTGTTCAGATCCGAAAACTAAAAGAGACCTATATTTTTAATTAGTTGAGTTAGTTGAAAAAATCTTAATCTTGTGCAATAGAACTGATGATGGCACACAAGCTCAAAAACAGGAACCATATTTGGAAGCTTTCGCAAGATCTCTTGTGTGTTTGTGTGGTTAAAAACTACTGTTTATGTGAAGAAAAAAACACAGAGTAAAACCAACCATGACCCTCCAGCTTTGAATGTGAAACTGCTTTTTTGTTGTATGTGGACAAAGAGTTCTGAATGACTGTCTGAAACATAGTAGATGCCATTTTTTTTTAGCATGAAACGGCCTTCTGTCTGAAAATGTTTTGCATTCGAAACCCAGACTGTCTTGGTCATGATCAAAGTTATAGTCGGTGCATGCTTGTACTCAGTTCTTCTTTCGGTGGGCGTCAACCCACCGATGTGTTTTTCAGTTACTAACTAACCTGTTTTGGTTTTATTTTGAGCAACCAACTTATCTGTGCACCACAGTGGTTATAACAGAAGTCTGGTAATACATGTTTTCTTATTATCAACAAATCCCATGAAAAGACCAAAACCAACAATAAATGAATCCCAATAACAAGTGTTGTCAGTATAGCCAAAGCATGATATGCTCTCTGCCATAGACCAACATTGTTGTTCAAGAACTATTCAAATCACATCAATGCAACATGTTTCTTTATTACTTTGAACTTCATCCGCAACTGTTTAAGGAAATGATTTAGTCGTCGTTGAAATTGAAAGCTAATATTTGTGGTCCATCCTTTAAACAGGACGAGAAGACGGGACAAATCAGCTTGCAGGCTAAGAGCAACATACAGGCTGGGGAAGCTTGAAAGAATCAAGAGACACATTGTTGGTTTTGGTCTTTTCATGGAATTTGTTGACGGTAAGAAAAATACAGAATATCAGCCTTATCGTTAATATTCGGGGGGTGTCTTTCCTCTGAGGAACACTACAAGCCAAAAGTTGTCAGATTGATGAAAGTTTGAGGAAGTCACTGTTGTTGATTATCATACCCAGCAAAAAAACAATGGAGATGCAAAAAAGCAAAGGGAAGTTTAATGATGGCAAGAAAAAAAGGAGAAGGGCCCAGCTGCTTCTTATTATTACAGATTTACAATTTTAAATGAAGCACTCGGGCAGAAACCAAGGGATGTTTTTATCAGATAAATATACTTGAAAGTGTGACGTCAGCCAAGTGTTGCCAGACATATACCTTTTGCCAGTTGAACCGCTGATTATAGATTCACTTCCCCCAACGAGGTTTTGTGCTGCACACTTATGCAAAGGTGAAGTGATGTGTGCAGAGGAGGAGATACGTCAGAGCGCTGCTCTTGGAATTTGTTTTCTCACCTCAAGAGCCCGTTTCCTCTTAAAGGTTTCATTTTAAGTGTGCTAATTAAAGCTACCACACAGAACTCTAACTTTGTGTTGAATTTGGCGGTCCTTTTGGACCCTGAGCACCAGGGTCCCTTTAGAAAACCTCTCATGTCAGCCCCGCACAGTCCTGGTTCTGGTTCTCCCGTACCTCCCTTCCCTCCAGCGGGCCCACCAATAGGATCTGGGCCTCCAGCAGCATGGTGTCGGTGTTGGCTCCCAGCGGGGACAGGCGGAGCAGTGAGGCTCTGCTCGGCTCCTGGCCGGCGGAGGAGATGGAGTTCGAGAGCTTTGCGCCTGGCAGGCTGCAGCGAAGCCGGATAGGTCTGTCCGCGGTGGGTTGGTCGATGCCGGAGGCCTGGAGACCGAGCTGAAGGTGTTTTCTGCTGAATCTGCGTGATTTTGCACAGAATCCGACCTGGTGGCGCTGATGACGCGCATTAAGAAAAACTATATAGAAATAGCCAATCTCCCTGATGGTCTTGTTTTACGTATGTGGGCCAGATGGAGGCATCAGTATTAAATTGCTTCATATCCAGTTGAAAGTACCTCACATAACTTTTTAAGTATGGAAATGACCATGGAAATTTGAATTTGTTATGACTATAGTTATTAAGTCCTAGTGTCTGTAGTCGTTTCCCATGATGGGATGGCATCTAAAAGAAACTTGAATGCATTTCAAATACAAAATAAAAATGAAAAATACCTCTAATTGATCTTTAAATAGTTGGTGGGATGTGAATACGATCAGTAGATTTTTAGAGATGTATAAAGCAAATGTGGTCCAGAATAGACCTTCTTGGATTGATAGTGACACCACACATCCTGCTGGTAATTCCCCTCTCTTTGCCTTTGTGAAATATCGTCTCAGAGAATGACTACAGAGAAAGGGCTAATTATTATGGCAGATTACTGCTGCCGTTCTCTGTGCAGATTAGGCCCTTGGCAAATTAGGAAAACTAGGTTGCATTTTTTTGGCCACACTTGGAGGATGAAAATTGTTGAGCTCTCTCGTAGTTGTGACAAAATGGAGGAAGAAATGATCAGGGAAATGATGGAAGGCGAGTGTGCTTTAATTAGGGTTGTGGGGATTGGATCCAGGAGACACCTGGAGATGTTGGACTTAGTAATAACTTCAAAAAATGTTCAGTTGAAAGACTGAAGTCACATTGGACAGTGGAAGGGGCGGTTCCATGGGACTTGCTGATGGTAAATAAGTCTGTATGATGTAAGCAGAAGTTCATGAATTCTGTTCTTTTTTTGAGCTGAAAAACTTCAAAAAAAGCAGATCATTGTTCATGAGAAAGGTTCATATTGATTGAGTAACCTTTTCACCCTGTAAAAGGGATTTCTAGGACCCCGTCACCTGCACAGACCGTATTGGCATAATGCAGATTTTAGCTATTGAAAGAACATTTTATTAATTGCGCATGTGATCAAAATATTTGTATGGACCGCCAATCCAGTCTTAGTGCAGAGTCTCTCCAGGTGCCGACCTTAAACCATGAGCTGGCGTTGTGTTTTCAGAGAGGCTGGAGTATCAAGTGCAAAAGATAAACGATCACTGTAGTAGTCCTCTAGATCAGGGAGTGATCGGGTGGGTAAATAGAATGGGGTTTAAGGCAATTAAACTAATGAGATCTTCATGTGTGGTGTTGCAGTAATTGATGTGATGTTGCACCCTCTTTTACTCATCTAGCTTTTTTTACTAAATTCTCCTCCTATCCACTCAGGTCAGGAACGATTTGGGAACATGACGCGAGTGTACTACAAGGAGGCTGTGGGGGCCTTCGTGGTGTTCGATGTGACAAGGGGCTCCACGTTTGAGGCGGTGTCTAAATGGAAGCATGACCTTGACAACAAGGTGAAGCTGGCTAATGGCAACCCCATCCCCTCAGTGCTGCTCGCCAATAAATGCGACCAGAAGAAAGACAGCTCCAACAACACGGCCCTAATGGACAATTTCTGCAAAGAGACTGGCTTTCTGGGCTGGTTTGAAACCTCAGCTAAGGTAAGCGATCAATACATTAGACGGAGAAGCTATAGATAAATATTCTCTCTGATGGTTTTTTACTAAAGTAGGAGTAGTAATACCACACTATGAACCTTCTTCTCTGCAAGTAAAAGTCCTGCAAAACTGTTGGCAACAAAATGTACTTTTGTTTTGGACAATGTGTTTAGCTAACTGCTGACAGAACCACTCAGCCGCTGCTAGGCACACAGCTTGGTGACTAAAATATAGTTTTTGGCAAGATTGTTTACCGTGACTCATGATACATCGCTTGTTCTTGAGTTTCAATGAAGTGTGTTTTTACAAAGATGAGGGGTTTGCCAATTATGGGTTCTATTAATTCAATATACTGTTGGGTAGTTTAATGGTTAAAAAAAATCACATTTTGTAAATCAATCATGTATTTTTTATTAAAAAATCTACATTTGAAAAGTGAGTAACTAGTAGTAGTAACAATAGCTGTGAAACAAATGTAATGGAATAAACGGTACAATATTTCCCTTTTGAAATGTGTGTACAGGTACCAAAAATGACACAGTACTTAGTAAATCTGGTGTCTTTGTTTCCACAGCTGTTAGTCTGTGTTGTGAGGTGTGTCTGATGAAGTGCATACTCAATGCAATAAAATAAAATTCATCAGCAGGTAACTGTGTGAGAGCACGAAGGCTGACACAAACACAATGCTGCCAGCAGAACTGCGTGTGCCACCTCGTGCTCCGTGATAAATCACTTCCTTTGTAAGATGCTGTTGTGTCTGACGAGTGCTCGAATCACCGTACTGTCAAATGTTCATCCTCTTAACTATGAGACTCCAGAGAAAAGCTTCCTCGCGCGTTTCCCTCACCTCCTTTGCCGTCACATTTGTCTTTTTCGAATTCATCCTCGTCCTTCTAACAAACAGTCAATGAGCCAAAAGACGCTTGCAAACACACACGTGCTTCTGCATGTTAAACTGAAACAACCTTTTGTACTTCCATGTTGAGGAATGCTGTGATGGGTTTTGGCAGCAGGAGTAAACTTAGTTAACTAATTCCAAATATGCTGAGGCCCTGCAGCTATGTCACGTGTTGTGTCATGTGAACTGAGTATGTGTGTGTGTGTGTGTGTGTGTGAGTGATGTGTGCAAAGCCTTTCTGGCCATCTCCTTTCTGTGAGTGCAATGAAGTGTTGTTGTTGTTTTGAGTGCCTGTCACCCTGGTTATAAACTCGACCTACAACAAAGCGTGATTGGAATTCTGTCAGTGAGTACCAAACTGTCTTTCAGTTTGAAGTGACAGAACACATTCCTTAACGTCGTACAAAAGAATAATTCATAACACTCACGCTGAGATATGCATTGTTTTCATCACAGTCTGGAGGAGTTTGTGGCTGAGGAAGGTCAGTTTTTTAAATGTTGAGGTGCTGTTAATTTTCTGTGGTCCTAGTCAGACTTTGCTATGATGTAATCAACAACTTGGGCTCTCTTATTGGGATGTTCATCTGGTTCCGATTGGTGCACGGCACGCCCTCTACTCATTGTAAAATCATAAAAGTTTAAAAGAGATGTAGACAGTTCTCATAATCATGTTATTGTATTCACATGCACTTCCAATCAATTTACAGATTGGGACAGTACATTTGGACAAATGTTACTTCTTGCCAGATTTCACTTTTTTTTTAAATTAAAAAGCAATTCGATTTGTGTTGCTAATTTAATTATTGACTTTTGCGACTCAATTTTCTTTTCTACAAGCAATTTGTAAAATATATTTTACCCCTTTTACCTAAGGTGTCCAAGCCTCTTTGTAAACATCTTTGCTACCATAGAGTCCGGAGAAAGGCCATTAATAATCATTACCTCTTCAACCCAAGGGACGACAGTGTGAAGGACAAAAGCAAATGGCGTTTTTTACCTTGTCTCTGCTGGTCTACAATCTCTGGTAACCGTCTCTGTCTCCCAGCTGTTGCTTTAACAGGCTGGCTCATATAAATGGGTTTTGAGTAGACTTACGAAGCAATTCTGAAAAGATGCTTAAAGGCTGTGATTCCTCCTACTGAAGCAAAGAAATGGACTAGTGTCTGAATAGTCACCAAGGTGTAAATGTACAACTTTTTTGTAGTCGTTTTGTAGTGTCTTATCACAGTCGCTGTTCTTTCAATGTGAAAAACATGACAAATATAATGTGAAAAAAAGTCTTATCACCACACTGACGGACTGTTCTGACCTTTTCCTAGGACAACATCAACGTGGACGACGCAGCACGTTTCCTGGTAGAGAGCATCCTGGCTAACGACAAAGGGTTGCCGTATGAGGAGAGCAATGGAGAGCGGATCAAACTGGACCAGGAGACTGTGGCTGCTGAGAGCAAGTCAGGCTGCTGTTGACACTCAATCCATTCAAATTAGCCATGCGCCTCCCTTGGGGGGGGTCCAACCCGAGCACCCAGGCTGTGGCTCTCAGTCCTCTACTGCAGCGTCTCTGAGGAATATGAATTCTTGGGTCCTCAAAGCTCCAGAATCTTCTCCTCTCTGCACTGATGCCCGGTCGACCTGCACATCCAAGTGTTTCATTGTAGTTCTCCCTGCCCAATTTTATCTTGATGTTGTCACAAATGATGTCGCTGCCTCTATAAAGCTGTTTCCTTCTTTGTCCCACGCCTCTAAACCTCAGCATCTTTATGATTGTGTTTTCCTCAGTGCACATTTCTCTCATTCTGTATTCCACCATCAACTATACACCCTACCCAGCCCACCACACTTCAACGCTGCTGCTCCTCCTGTTAACCTGACGGCCTCTGAAGCCCTGGACTATACCACGCCTGAGAAGGGGTGCAAACTAAACAAATTGGGGCGAAACACAAGCTAGAAAACAACACGTAGCCTCTTAATTTCTGTCCGTTTGGTCTATTCTCTCTCAGTATCCTTGTCGTTCAGCATTTATCTGTGAAACAGGATACGTTATTGTTCAGTGTGGAGGTATTCCTTCAATTCACATAGATGGACATTAATGACAATCATTCTTTTACAGCTGTTCTTTAGACTACTGTGTAAAACATAAGCAATTGGGCCTAGCAGTTAAGCATTATGAAAGTGTTATCGTATCTCATATTGCTGTCATGAATTGTTGTCTTTATGCCATATTTTCTCTGACGTTATGTGCCATAATACAGTTACAAAGACACAGACGGACAATACAGTCTAATAATGATACTATATGAGACACCAGTATGAAATGTAGGTCTGATTTAGGGTTTGTCTGTTTTCGTTTTTGTTTGTTTCTTATGTGTTGGGTCTTGCATTATGCAATTGGTGAGACTTAAAAACGGAATCAGACAGCGGACTACTCTCTTGTACATTAGTGTTCAAATTAAATATGAAGGATTTTTTTAAACATTGAGTTGAGATTAAGTTTACATGTAAAACTACATTGAATGTACAAGACCAAAATAGAATAAACATTTTAGCAGAATTTTGCTGTCTCTGTTGAATTAATGCAATTCATTTAAATATGTTCATCTGTGTGTATGTATCTCTATATATACACATACATACACAAATTGTATATAATAACAAAACACTGGGCCAATGTTGGTGTTGCTCAACACGCTTTATGATTAATTCAATCTTATAACCTTCTGAGCTACAAACTTTGTGAATTAATAAATCAGGTATTTAAACCGTAACAGTATTTGGCTCAAATGCAACAGAAACATTTTGTTTCCCTGTGTGGATTTATGTCCCAAGAAAATATTTCAGATTATAACAATACTTGTTTTTACCAGCACATAGCCAACTGAGCTCGGATTACTCTTATGAACACACTTCTTAAGTTATTAGCATGCTGCACAAGCAATAATGTCTTGAGACTGGGATGTAAGATGGCATTGCTTTGGTATTTCCATGCAACAGGTGAACTGCAGAACACTACAGAGTGACAGTAGACATCACTCTGACTGCATTTGATGAACGATCGAGTGGTAACATCAATGTATATATGAAAACATGCCTAATTATTCGTCATTCTAATGAAATGCACAGATTAATGGCCAATGATTAGGTCAATGGCCATAATAAGACTGTATAGTGTGCAGAACAAGCACTGGCACAGTTGTTTCTATTTGAGTTACATAATGTTTGAGAAAACACTAGTGATACGTTTCCCTCGAAGAAACTTGTGGCACAGAGTACAATAGATGAAGTTGTATGTGTGAAAAGTATGAGTACTGTGTGTGTGTGTGTGTGTGTGTGTGTGTGTGTGTGTGTGTGTGTGTGTGTGTGTGTGTGTGTGTGTTCGTGAGAGAGACGCACACACAGGACCATGTGATTCCACTCAGGAAACAGTGTGTGATAGTCATCAGACACTGTGCTCTCACCACTACAGCTTGTTCTCTTTCACACACCTAACTGTTGTCCGGACCAGGAAATACAACGATGGCATGCCAGTTGTGTGGTGTGCAAGCATTACTGCAGTGCCAAAACTGAAATCCACATCAAAGTATGTCAGCATGCATTTCAGAGAAAGTAGCAAATTGGACAGCATTCTGATGTGTTGTGTTGTGTTGTCTATATTTCCTTGTAAGTGGTGCTACAATCATGCGGCGTTACAGTATGAGCCATATGTGTGTGCATCACATGACAGATTTGAGGCAGTGCAATGCAATCCAATACCAAGAAAATGCACCCTTTGTGAAGCTTCTACTATTACGCTTTTATCAAGATGGTTCCAGAAAGGTATTGATTCATCTCTGCAGCACATTTTGAGGCTATATTTTGCAACATATTGCATAATTCTATCAGTTTATAGACAGGACAATGAGGCCAGGTGTTTGATTGATTACGGGTCGTTACTCTGAAGTTACTCTCTGTAATTGTAAACATAGACTGTACAAGGTTGCAAATTACCAAGTGACGCAACAGCTCCAGACCCCGCCCACGTTAGAGCTACGTTCCTTAGCAACATAACCAAACAAATGCACCTCCGGGCCGCCTACTTGACTTGTTCGGATCTTAGTGCAATATGTCCAAGCCAAAAGTCAGGAAAAGGGAGACCTCCTCAAGTAGAGTCTCTTCATCCGACCGACAGACTGAGTGAGTTGTAATGCTGGCTATTAGCGTTAATTAAGGTCAGCTGTGGTTAGCATTAGCGTTAGCAACACATCATCAAATAAACTAATTAAGTTAGCTAGCGTTCAGGAAGCTTGCTAATCCTGACAGAACGTCATACTCAAACTTTGGCTGGTTTCATTGTGTTATTTAGGTTAATACACAGATGCAGTGACCCTAACGTTATATATCAATATGTTGTAGCCACTTTAGAAGTTAACTAACTTCTCATACGTCTAAATACAGTCTTTGATCATCATGAAGGAGACAGCTAGCCAGTATAAGCTAATGTCAACTCCACTATGAAAGGGTAAACAGGACTTTGGTGGGTTTACTCTCGAGACTGAATCTCTGGTACTGAGCTGGCTCATTTCGCTGCTCAATATTGACAAAAGGGAAGCCAAGAACAAATGAAAGGAAGAGTTATGTGTCATCCTTTCAGAGCAGCGTCCCTAGTAGCCTCCTCTGAGAGCCTAGCAGGCGTTTGGAGATGCAGATTTCCCATTTGGCCAGAGTGGAATGATGCAGAAGTCAACAAGGAGAAATGGGACTCGAGTAAAGGAGCTGAAGATGGGAAGACGAACAAGAGTCACAATGCTGTAAATCTGGAGTATAAATTAAATGAATTTGCCATCAGCAATATATACTTTACAGTGTATAGGACATCACATATTATTTGCTTTTGTCTGCAGCCGTTTTTTGAAAATCCTGAGGGGAAACTTTCACTGCCTCCATCTTTAAAAGTGCACTCCTGGAAGCGTCCTACGGAGTTTATTGTAAACAAGGTAACCTTCATGCTTCTATGTTAATGATATGGTTGCTGGGGTAGTCTCTGTCTACATCCAATGTCACTTTATAATGATAAAAGTGCTTTATACTTGGACTGGGATGTGTACCACACTATGCACATAACAGTAATACACAGTAGCCAGTGTATGTGTCATACAGGTAAGCACATATCAGTGATTACATCATTTCATGTCAAATTATATGACAAATTGATTATACTTTCTATCTAATTTATCATTAAAACTATACATTTGTTTGTTTAATTTCTTAAGAGCTGCTATTTTCTCCATCCCATTTCACAGTAATTGGATTTATGTGGATTTTTGGATTGTTGGTCAGAAAAAAAATAATCCCTTTTATGACAATATTGTCTTCCTGTAGGATTTTGTGGTCATTTGTTTGCAGCCATTAGATGTTGTGTGTCTTTGACACAGTGTGGAATGTAGTTAAGCAAATCTGCTCTCCAGTTGCCTCCAATGAAGTTTTAATTGCATCACCACAGTTTTCTGCCCCCCCCCCCCCCCCCCCCTCTTAGTGCAGTATTGAGCAATTACTGGAAGCTTCCTGCATTTTGAATCGGTCCTTGCCAGGTCACAAGCTGCCTTTTCCTTCAAGATGTCAAAAGCATTGCATTCATTTCATAGAAGAGGAACACGAGCTAATCGCAGAAGCAATCAGCCGTGCAGATGCAGGCAACGCGTCAGCTGTACTGTGAAACACACTCTTCATCAAGTCTTTACCCGTCTGTATTTACAAAGCCAGTGTTATTGACGGAAATAATTTAAAGCTCTGCTCTGCTCTCACTTAGAGCTGCTGTGATGATGGGAGAAAAAAACACAACCTACCTTGACCCACAGCTGAGCTCTCTCACCATCATCTGACACATTCATTTATTCTTAATTAGTAACGTAGTAGAGTCTATTAACTTGTTAGTGAAATATGCATCCCAGACACATTCTTGGGAGTATCATTACAAGGTGAGACCAGTTTAGGACCTGGGATGAGCAGCTAAGTACTAAGCAGGTTACATATTCATGTCAGTTTGTCGGAGGTGGAATGTTTCAGTCTGTGCCTTTTAATGAAAACAATGATGTGCTTTATTTTAGGTCCCTACCGTTGTTGAAAATCAAATCACCTTTGACCTAATCTCCCCCAATGATCATCTTATTTGCAGTGAGGTTAGTGTCAACGGTTGTTTTCTACTTTTCTATGTAAGATCGCGCTGACTTTTCGGTAACCTGTATCGAACAGCACCTGGATAGTGTAATTCAGATGTCAGACGGAGTGATGTTTGATTGACAGAAATGAAATAGACGGGGGGTAATGCAATGCCCTTCTAATCAGATAATTGATTAGATTCAGCCAATAGATTTAAAGATTGGTTGGTGGTGGTTAAACTAATGATTACTTTTGTCTCCCTTCTCTCCTCCATCTTCGATCCAGCTGATGAGGTGGCTCATTAGTGAGATCTGTATTGTTCAGACGCTGCATAACGGCATATTTACAGAAGATTGTTGGAGCCCTTGGGAGCACATCTACTCGCTGTGTAATGTGGTGAAAGGTCATGTGCCTCTCTACAACAACTATGGGAAATACGTGGTCAGACTCTATTGGATGGTGAGCCTGACACATGCATACAAACCCCCATCCACACATGTGGATCCAACATGTTGACATCCCTGAAGATGAAGTCTCTGCTTCACAACGCCTCTTTGGTAGTCAGACATTTTTAGAGGCGCATTTTAGGAAATGGATGACATGAAATTGCATTGTAAGATCAGACCACAGAGGATGCCGCAGATGCAAGGGGGGTGGGGATGGACTGAGGGTTGGTGGGGGGAAGGGATGAGAAACTCTTATCCACTCAGGGCTCAAATCAATCAGTCTCACTACTGTGCCAAAAGTGTCCGGGCTTCATATATTCTCTGATGAATAGAACGATATCGTTCTTCTCAGAGAGCAAGGCTCAAGTTGGGTATCTATGCCTAGTAAGACCATGAGAGCAGGCACAACCCCTGGAGGGCTTTGTGCACTGCAGTGTCAATCATATTGATTACGTGCGAGTGTAAGGATTTTTTTCTCCTGTTTAAATAAAGCTCATCATTGCATTGTGATACAGGTTGAAGTTGCTGGCCTGTGAGTTGCAGTGTGTGTGTGTTGCTTGCCACAGATCTCCGTGTAGGGGAGATACTACATCAATGTGTCATCTCAGAAAGGGAACTTCTTCCAGCTCTACGATTTGGGTCAGCGAGAGAGTGAAAAAAGACAGAGCTAAAAATGATTGTGTTCTGTAACACTGTGACTCGTGCCTTGACAAACAAGCATGACACGGTTGTAGGCAGCGGTCCCCGTGCCAACCATAGCACGCTACCAGATGGTTGTTGAGATTGCATGAAGCACCCAGCCCCCAACCGCCCCTTCCATTTCCTCGCCTGTTTTTGCTCATAGGATACTCCTTTTCTCCCCTGCTCATTCGATTCTGTATTGTTCCACACCGACTTTCTTTTTTCTCCTTCACGCCGCTGTGAATATCCATTCTCATTTTCTCACCTTGTTTTTCACCGTCCTACACAACTCTGTCTCTCCTTTCCTGCTTTGCTTCCTCTTTCCTCCTTTCACACTGTAGTTTACCCCATCTGCGAACACATCGAGCTCCTCCTCGAGGCGATGGCTCGACAAAACAGTGGAAGAACAAGCAAGAAAGAAATAAAGTGTGCTCGCCCCCACACTGCATCTAGTCCTGCTAGTGCACACTGCTCTGATAGATAAGGAGAGACACAGCTGTGAACAGTCAGTCAGATTATCACCTGCTTGTGCTGCTTTTTCTTACAAGCAGTGTGAAACTGCCCCAGATGGCCAGTAGACAGACCACTCCGCAGACAGCATGTAACAAGCTCTGACACCAAGCAGGATATGCAAGCATAAGGTAGCTAATGCTAGGAGAGGTGTTGCAATGTGAACATCACATATCCGAGATGTTAAGCTTCAGCTCTTATTACCTTTTTAAATGTAGTTGTATCTCCCACCACCATCTACTGACTGTTTGGTAAAGGATTTGGGAGTTTAGACAAGCTTCCTCTGACATGCAGATGGTTATAAAGAAGGAATCTGAGCAGTGGGAGAACACATGGCATAACACACTAAAGTATACATTCAGTCAAACCTGTTAGCGTGCGTGAATTGGATCCTAGTAGAGAGAACAATACCCAAATCTTAGCACTTTTGGAGGGGTTTGAGGTGTTGGAGGGAGCTGCACGAAGGTTTCAGCAAAATAAAAGTTTGAATCGTAAGGTTAGGAAGGCTACCTAGTTCACTCGTATGATTGTGATTGGATGCTACTAGTCAGCTGACGGCCGACGTGTCGATGCATCCATGAGACGATGATAGTGAGCATGGATGAATCAGCTGATGGCTGATCAGTCGATGCCAGTGCCACTTCACTGCTCTGCCTGAAGGCAATGCTCCATTCTGGAGTGAGAGGCTCAGAGTTGCAAGAGGGAATGTATAGCAGCTAAAATATGAATCAATGCATGTAGCAAAACGCAGTTTTTCATCAGTTTCAGGATAGTATACTATGCTCTGAGGTGATGCCTCTTTTGAAGCTGAACTGAATTTTTGAGGATTCTGAGACTCAATACAATTACAATTGCCAGAAGTAAAAAGCTAAGTTTAGGCTAAAAAGAAACACCACAAAGCTGAAGGAGGACTAGTGTTCGGTGGGATGATGTTTAGTAGTCTCATTTAGCCACCTGTTAGCAACCACTCTTTTTAAGACACATAAAAGCTTCAAAATTCACGAGTGGCCTATTTACTAGCACATTTTATGTCGTAGGACAAAAACGTTATAAAACGATGTTAAATTTCGTAGAACTACTACTTGAGGTGCATTGATTGTTAAACTCTTTGTCTTCCTCCCTTGCTTTTAGGGTTGTTGGAGGAAGATAACAGTAGATGATTCGATGCCATTTGATGAGGAAAACAACCTTCTTCTTCCTGCCTCCACCTGTCAGTCGGAGCTGTGGCCAATGTTGTTAGCCAAGGCTCTCATTAAAGTGGCCAGCACAAAGTGAGTCACTGTACATTCCAACCATAACATACATACATACCTCAGTGCTGCCATAAGGAGTTGGGAAACCGTAATAATAGTCTTAAAAGTAAGACGGCTGAAAAACAGACTCAAGCTTATTCCAAGAATGTGTCACTCTAATACGACCACTGTAGAAATAACTCACACACTATGCGTACTTACTCTGTATACTAACTCTGCACACTAAGTACTGTTAGTGCTGTTCGCACCTTTAGCTGCTGGCTCAGGCATCGCCATGTTAAGAGCTGTTGCGAAGCAATCAAAATGCTCCAAATCTCGCATCAAGCACCTTTTTAAATGTGGGTCTAAAATTACAGAAGGAGAATTTTCAGGAGAAATCAGGGTTGAGGATGTTAATTTCCTGGCTGACACGTACGTGCATGTTGAACCTAACAAAGTAAACCGGACCTGCTCAAGCTTACACTCATGCACAAGAACGCCCACAGAGTGCATTTTGCTGACTAAGCCAAACCTTCACCTGGCCTAATCTCTGCCTTGGAGCTGTCTTGAATTTGGTGACAGACGGGCACTGTGTGTGTCTGCGACGGGGCAACATAGCATGCGTAAAGGTGGCTGTGTCCACAGAAGTTTGAGACATAAATGTTTCATCCAAGACAGGAAACAAAGGAGCTTTTCTTCTTATGAATTATTTACGAGTCATAGTGAAAAGGCTTCATACTCAACTCGTACCAAACTTTGCCCAGGTATCTGCTGGGACTGCTGGGTTTCTTGCACAGTTGTCTTTTTCTTTTTTTTAAACCGTTCCTTGTGTGTTTCTCAGTGTAGTGTCTGAGGTCTACGGAGAGATGGGCGAGTTCACCTTTATCCACACCCTCACTGGCTGGATCCCAGAAATCTGTCCGATAAAGTAAGGTCCTCATTGGTCTACTCCACTCTTGTGCTAATTGTTGTATGTCAGTGTCCCCCATATTCGTGCCTTTTGTTAATAGAATGCTTGTGAGAATTGAACTGACTATTGCCAGTTTTAGCACAATAAAGGCTGTGGCCCTCAATGCACTCACACAGTGTGACTAGCTGTGGATTTTTCCTAATTTATAAAGCATACTGGAACAAAGAGGGAGAGAGAAGTGTATTTGTCTACAATAATATGGAAAGTCACTCTTTGGGAGAAAAGAACTCGGGTCTAAAATGGAAACAAGGAAATTCATGATAAAGCGGGAGGAGAGGCAGTGCGGAGTGGAGATTCTCAGCTTGTCAGTGATAGAACTTTAATGGGGCAGCAGTGTTTTGGAGTGGAGCTGGGGAGTGTTTTCTTCTGTTGCTCAGCAGGTAACCTGCTGTTAGTCTTGGGAATCTATCAATACCTACAAGCACTGAGTACGGCAGTGTTTGTGTTTCACATTGATTCGCGACACATCGGCTTGCAGTCCTATGTGCTTGTACACACACACACATAACACAACAGGAACCTGTTGTGCTTAGCTTGCCTTCAGTAAAAACTATTTTCCAAAGGACGTATTGAAGTAGAGAGATGATAGTATTATGTACTTTTGTAGAGAGAGATGTAACAACCCATTGTATTGCAAATAGAGGGATATACACAGTAACGGGAACAGAAACTGCAATATTATCAGGGCTAAGACAGAATGCAGAAACAGTAGATGTCATCTGGAATAGGAGAAGTCAATGATAGACATGAGAGCTCAACATTAGTGCTCAAAAGTTGTACTTTTGTGTTGGACACCCTAACATCTTTTTAGATTTTATATTAATGTCATCCCTTGTAGCCTGTAACCTAGTTTATTTAACTTCCTCTCAGGTCTGTATACCTGGGAAAAACGTGGGATTTCTTACAAGACACCATTCCCATATTCGCACACCCAGATGAGAGTTTGCCGGAGACGAAGTCTCAGAGTGCAGATCCAGCTGCAGGGAGACGTTCCAGCTGTAATGACAGCGAGAGTCAGCTGCCAGAGCCAGAGAAAAGTCAAGGTCTGAATTGTTAATGAATTGTCAACAGACACAAAGACATACAAACACAGAAAGGCAAACACATATGCACACATGCATACCCGGAAACATACATAACATACTTTGCTTGGACATTTAATTGAGTTAGTCAATGAAATCAATCTATATGTGCAGTACTGTACTACATATTTGTATACAGTATGTGTGCACAGTGTGTAAATCTCCATTTTCCTCCCTCTGCATCCATAATTCAACTTCTATGGTGCATGACAATGAATATTTCATTGTCCTACAAAAACACAAGCGTATCAATGATTCAATTCTGTTATTGCAGTAATAACGCTTAAGCCTTTTAACATTCACAGCATTGATTGTTGATTTACTCCGTTGGTCACTATCATGCCATCCTGCAAATGACCTACATTTTCCTGCCATTGCTCCTCTGCCTCTTTCCTGATGTTTCAAGCATCACTTCCTGTTTTCCCAAGCCCATGTATTATGTAGCGGAGGGAGGGTTAATGTGTGTATGGTGGACTATAAATAAGCCAGCAGAGGGAGCAGTGGCAGGGTGAATTATTTGGCGTTCCCGCAGGGCAGAAGAGCCTTCCAAGTCGAATGTGGTTATGTGATGAAGGCAGGATTGAAACGTGTCCTCAGAAAAGAGTGTGTGGCTTGGAGTTGTTTCAGGTCATGAGAGATACAGTAAAGGCTTTTTAAAGTTTGTACAATTAATTAAAAAAAAAAATACTGACACCTTCACATTAACACGAGTGGGCCGCAGTATGAATTCAATTCCCTCTCTTTTGCTCTCATATTTACCCACCTGTTCTCTCTGCCAGTAATCTGTGACTCGGTCTCTTCTACAATTCCACATGTTTACAACAACAAAAGTGTTGGATATTACTAACATAATGTAATGACATGCACGCACAAAGTTGTATTACTTCACAGAACAGTTATCCTTTAGGGAAATGCATTACATGGTGCTCACATACATGCATGCAAACACAAAAAGAACCTTAACATTCTTTCTCTTTTCTTTTTTCGGTGCCCTCTGTAGTGTTCCATTGAAATGCACAGATTGAAATGCATAAATCACTATGCAGCATGAGAACCACTTCTCTGTTCAATTCTTAATGTGTAGCCTTTATATTAGTGTAGCAGCGCTTCAATCTCTTTTCATCATGGTCCTTCAAATTGATTTTCCATGTCTCCTGGCCCATGTGCTCCTTATACCATACTCCGAGATGCACCATGGGGGAAAGGGCCATCCATAGATAACCTAGATACTCTCTCTTGTTGCCTTATGTATACCTGTGGAGGCCAATAGTGCTGTCACATCTCCAGGCTTACATTTTACATTGATTTAGAAATGTAGCTTTTTATTGTCTGTATCAGCTTTACTTTTAACTTTTCATTGGTAGATGGCACACATTTTTATTATATCAATAAGTTGAATCAGTCAGTCAATCATTTCAGTGACAGTATCTCTCATTTTGCATGTGTGTGCATGTTTGACTGTGTGAGTTTGCATATACCGACACTTACTTATGTCAGTCTTCTTTGTGTGCGTTCCTCAGGTACCCCCGAGGTGGTGGTGTGTGCCAGCTACTACCCACTACAGCCACATAACAATTCCTTTGGGTTTGGACAAATGGTTTGTCTTTTCTCTATTCCCCCTCTCTCGCTGGCTATGCATACACTAGCTTATTCGAGAAGCATCAGCATCTATGAAAATGAGATTTCACCTACTGTAGACTGTATTCAGATCTTCAAATGCTCCCAATCTCGCGTTAAGCATCTTTAAGGTTTAACCTTCATGGAGACATTCTCGCTCATTTGTGTGTTTACCCATATGCATTCAAATAAATATAAAGACAGAGTCATTTTAAATGGGGAATTTAATTTCATTAACTCACACGTTACAATGTGAAAACATATCATTATTTCAGTACTTTTTAAAAATATATACTGTCTTAATCACCTCTGTTATATAGCACAGTTATGTGAAAAATGTTATCTAGATCCCCAAAGTGGGTGGTGGAGATGAAACATAACAGTACTTGTGACCTGGGGGCATGGTGTGTTCTATTTGGATGCTTCTCCTCAACAGGCTTCACTTGTTTTATTATTTACATCCATGATAAGGATAATTATTTGACAGGATTTATTTTTGTTGGAGGTGTTTCATCACCTCCAGTCTCTGATCCTCGGTCAGAATCCCATTTTGAGAGTTTTGACTTGATTCATCTGTCGAGTTGGTTGCAGGTGACAGTAATTCTCAGTATGGGAGAATATGTTTTAAACTGCATTTATGTATTTTCACGAGTGAGTACTGCATGTGTGTTTATTTCTGTCTCTTTGTCTATATGCGGGTACGCAGGCTAATTCCTCAGAGTATCTTCGTCAGTACGGTCTCTCCTTGCTGCACAGCCACATTGTTCTGTTGACAAGAACCAGGGCATGCCAGCTGGAGGCACCACCCAAACCTCCACCTGTACCCCAATGGAAACTCATCCGCCCGCGGAAGGAGATCGTGGTCACCGATGAACCACAAAGTGCGTGAGAGACAAAGAAGGAGGCAGGAAATGAAAAAATTAAGTTTGGAAAAAATGCTAGCGAGGGGTAAACCAGGAGTAGGATGCAGGGGAGGATATCAAACAAATAGAAAAGCACAAATTATGTGATAGAGTGTAGGTGCATTTCATAAATAAATATGACTTGAAAGGAGAGCGAGTGCTAATGCAGGAGCTTCAGAACCTGCTGCACAGAGGGCATACAGTACCACATGCTGAAATGAAAAAAAGGACGATAGCTACAATATTTCTGCAATGAAAATAGCTGCTGGCTTGGGCATATCTGGCATCAGCTGATCTGTGGGTGAAACAAAAAAATGCAGTAAAAAGCAGTGCCGGCATGATGTGTGAGACTTTTTTTTCTTTTTCTCCCTTTTCTCTTTTCGCAGAGCTTCCTTTGTCAAAACCAGAGAAGTTCATTGAAGTCGCCAGCCCTTTTCTCTCCTATCCTGCCAAGAGCAGCGTCGACCGGATACCTGAGTTGTGTGTACACTTAACTGTGTCGTTTAAAGAGTATTTTCTATACTAGCTAACCTTCGCTGTCGCCTCACTGTAGAGAAAGCAAAGCAGGAAAACAGACTCCATCTGGGGATCAAAAAAGAACGTTATCATGATATCATTAGTCTTTTCCTCATCCTCTTACTCTACCATTCTCTCTGCAACAGGGCAATGATATACAGGTAGCAGTTGAAAAATGTAAACTATATGGGTGTCGAAGCCTACAATGTTATCAAGATTGTTTTTTCCCCACTATATTCACCTAAAGAAATGTTTGCTTGCATTCTTAAGCTAAGAAAGAAAGTCGCATATCAAAGCAGCATTACGGTGCTACAGTGTTATGTTGTTCTGGTGTCATTTGATGTCTATTATGTGACATGCATGACTCATTTGTAGATGATATGATGTATTGCTTCTAAATGTGTCACCGTGAGATGAGATGCGGTATGATGTGATGTGTGCATGTGCTATATGTCCACATAACAGAGAGGCCAAGCAGAGCGCCCAGAGGAAACGCTCCTACGGATCCCCTCTGGTGTCCATTGCTGAGAGAGAGGAGACCGAATACAGAGTAGGCCTTCAGCCAGATGCAGCTGAATGCACCACTAACTCACCAGACATCACAGAAGACAAAATAGAGGTACATAGAACTACTGTCTGCTGGGGCACAGAGATGATTTCTATATTCAGTGTGTGTGTGTGTGTGTTTAACATTTTAAGGAGCATCTTGTTGTTGAACAAATAACCTCAATAAAGTGTAGATACCCACGCCGTTTATTGAAAGAGGTATAAGGATCTGTGAAGCCCAGCGTAATGCTGTCTGCCCTGTAAGAATGCAGTTGAAGGCTCATCAGAGTAGCCCTGTGTGTCAGTGACAACAAGGCTGCCATCCCCCAGTCTCAAAGTCACTTCTCTTGTCTCCCAGCCAGGCCACCACTGACCAGGGGCACTTGCCGACTAAAGACAGATCCAGTGAGGGAAGGGAGATGAGGGCGGGCAGCACCAGAGAGAGAGACAGACAGACAGACACAGAGATGAGAGTAGAAACAATGATGGAGAGGAATAAAGAAGGGGGGCAACTACACAGAATACGAAAGGAGGGGGACTGAAAAATGGAGAGAAAGTGACAGTTGGACAGGGAGAGATGAAAGCAGAGCAGCAAACAGAGAAAAGAGAAAAGGGAACCTCTGTTGTGTGTTGGTGGTGGTGGTGAACGGAGTGCGTGGGTTTTCATACAGGGCGAGGTCGTGTACTGTGCTGATGGAAAAAAGCAGTGCAATTAGATGGTGAGCCATCAGTGTCAGAGTCTCCTGGGGGTTTCATTATTACACTTCACTCCTAGCATACAGAGAAAAAATAGAGTTTATATTAATCGCCCTCTTGTGTAACTGTGACCAGTTATAGCGCGGTTAGGCTAGGGCAGTATGGACATGCTAATTTGATGTGTCATTTGGGTTTGATGTGCATGTGAACGTGCACTCATGTGGATTGGTTTGAGTATGTGTGCCACATTTTTACTCAGTGTGTGTTTCCCGCTCTTCGCAAGTGTGTGGTGGGTCACGTGCTGAGGGGGCTGTACATCAAGTGAGAAGGTTTTTTTTTTTTGCTGTTTGGACCCCTCCCTCTGTTTCTGTCAGCAACGATATCAACCTCTGTGCCAAGCTCCTAAAATATAGCAAGGTCACGTCACATGCTGTCGCTAATACCCTCTATGGCCTACTCACTCAACATTAGTGTGGGTAAAATCATTAGAACCTGGTTTAACAGTGAATATCCTTCTGCTTGTCAACTTACTGTAAATTGCAACAAAGATATATTTAACTTGATTGTATTTAACATTTTCTTTCATGTACACTTTATAAATGTGAAATATGGAGAGAGTTTCTTGGAGAGCAAAGACTTAACTCTGGCTGTGGAAAATAAAGCCCCATGAAGTGTGGGATTAAAGAAATGTGCTTTCGTCTACCCATCAATCCATAACTGTGATGTGATCACAGAAAAAAAAAATGGCTGCTGCTCCAAAAGTAGCAGCTTAAAATCCCGGGAGCTTTGTGTGTAAGATGTATCAGTCTGAATGCCCTCTTACTGTACACAGGTAAGCAATCTAACAAATAGCATGCTGTGGGTGGATGAGACATGACCACGCCTTAGAGCTAAAACACTTCACACACACATTCACATTTTTTTGTTGCAGTGGAAGTGTTGCTATAGTGGTAGAGAGGAGGTCAAGTGTACCTCCCAATCCAAATGCCTCTTTCCGTCTGTCTGGGTCTCCGGGTACTTATTCAAATAAGTGGTGACTCACAAACACACACACACTTACTCTGAATCACCCAGAGAGTCTTGGCTGGTATTGCTTTGAAGTAACACCACACAAAGACATGATTCCTATTCAGAGCTGAGTAAACTGTTGGATATTCACCAGGGCTCTGGTGGAAAGTGAAGCTAGCTGATACAGGTGTACCACTTGAATCTAGCTTAGTCATCAAAGCAGCGGTGATGCCCTTCTCCTGATCACACCATCTCGTGCCTTGCTCACACAGAAGTGTGTGTGGTATTTGAAGGATTTGATAATGACTCATTAGCTGTATTTCTCTATTGTGTCGGGCAGACGAGCATGAAATCCGAGCATTTGCGTAATCCCCCTCTAAGAGAGGAAACATGCTAAACAACATAATAACTCGTCTCAAAGTAAATTAGAGCTGGTATTCCCTGGTGGTGTTTTTTTTTTTTTTTTAGCTTTGAGCAGCCCTTGTCACATTAAACCGTGTCTCGTGTCCTGTGGTGTTCGGCAAGAATGGCGCAACACCACAGCTGGCATGGAATCACTAGAGGGCGGAGGCGTATCTCTGGCAGTGTTACTCTAGCAGCAACTCACTGTTCATGCCTCTCTCTCTCTCTCTCTCTCTCTCTCTCTCCCTCTCCCTAAGGTTACTGCAAAGGACATGAAGAAGGACAATGATGACATCTCCAATGGTAAAAGCTGTTCTTTTGCATTGCGCGGCCCTTCATTAATGTTGAAAATAAGGTTGCCTTATCTGAGGTCAAATATTAGGTGACCAGAAGGGGCAGATGCTCATTAATTCAGTTTTATTGGAAATGATGAATGTAGTGAAGGTCTTCATTATTGGTCGACTTGAACAGCATATGTGCAGCGTAGCCAGTATTAATATGATTAAAAGGATGTCCGTTTGTCGCCTTTACTCCCTCCATCTTTCTCTCCATGCTTCTGTCTGTTGGCCAAGACACTTTGAAGAAGATGGGACTGAAATCATGCCTCATGACGAGCCAGTTCCCTGCCTTCTCTCTGCCCCCGTTTTAGTTGCTTAGTAACACCTGCAGTTTGAGTTAGCGGACCACCATTGCTCAGCAGCAGAGACACTGGCCCTCGCAGCCTCAGCTTTCTGATCAGACTTCTCACTTTGAGAAGAGCCTGGGGGCACAGAGCAACTGTGTGTATGTGTGCGCATGTCTGTTGTTATTTTGGTGGAGAGTGTGTCTGTGTGCCGTTGTCTATGACTTTGCTCTGCATGCATTGAGTAAGTGGGAGTGAGTGAGTGGGAGTGAGTGAGTGGGAGTATGGATGTGCATGTGCGCTTACACTATGCCATTATGTGGGAGTTTGGCCAATTCAGCGCACTTTGTTTAAGATAATGATTTGAATCTAGGATAACTTGCTATGAGTCACAAGAGGGAAAGCATTTTCTTACATGCAGCATTTTGAAAAATGTGAGATTTCACAGGCAGGTCTATATCTATTTGGTATTAAGTGTGGCATGAAAAGCGCCATTCATCTCTCATGCTACTAGCTTGATAAGGACATGTATTGAGATGCTGCAGAGTTGTATTAACAATAATGACTGATATTAATTAAAGTACTTTATAATCCATATCTCTTCTATCTCTAACTGAATGTCTAACCCACCAAAAATGTTTCTTAATAACAATATTAATCATAAATGAATCTCCCTTCCAGATCAACCCAAAACTGCATTGGAGGAGCCTGTAACTGAGGAACCCATCATGCAGAAGACCTGGATGGACCTGGATGACTTTGCTAAATGCTTTCAGTGAGACACACACACACACACACCCACACACACACACACACACGCACACACACACACACACACACACACACAAATATGTACTTATGTACATGTGCAAACATACTGTACCAATCGATAAACACAGACAGTTGTGAGAAGAGAATGGTTGAAGGGGCTAAACAATGATGTGGTAAAGATTATAATTGCTTTTATTAATTTATTTGTCATTTTCTTCCAGGACACTCTTGGTGTTTCATAAACCGCAAATCTACCCACATCATATCCATAAATCACATTTTAAGGTAAAGTATGTGACATATTTCTGAATGTTTGGTCTCCAGTGCTGATATTTTCCCAAACTTTTCCGTGTTTTTGACACATTAATGCTTTTTGTTTGTATTGGATAGATTGTTATTAATGTTGCTGTTGTGTTCTGCAGAGAGCCGTCTTGTCCAAAACTGCAACAGGCACCAACTGTAGTGGGTCATCTACAGACTCCACTGGATCCCTCCTTGTGAAATCTACTGTAGCAAGCCCTGAAGTACACACACACACACACACATACAAACACACAGAATCACACACATGCTCCAAGAAATGCAAATGAGCATAAAATGTGCTATGTGTGATTCAATCTTACTCTGTACACATGCTGCAGTACATTGCAAGTCGGAAATGGATAATTCCGAGTCGGTATTCCCGACTTCCAATCTAAATGCATCCCACATACGTCTGCTTGGGAAAACATGGACGCCCCGCAGATAACTGATGTGTGTCTGGCAAGTCTCTAAGCTTCACACGCTTCAAATATTTACAGAGCCTCTACATCATTTAATACCATTAATGGAGAGAAACCGTGAATAAAGAAATGATCATTTAACTAACAACTTCAGAGTCCTGTGGGAAAATATTAAAAGAAAATCAGTTTTAGACATTTCAAGAGATATGAGCGCATGATAAATGGGTACATCTTAAAACCCTGTTTCTGTTCAAGGGTGAACAGAAACATTTTGGCATCTTGTAAATAGCTACATCTTTTAGTTAAGGGTGTTTTGTCAAACCGTTTTTTCCGAGGCCAACAATGAACCATGCATTTAAGACTGACACGAGGTTTGCTGCCCTAACATTTAATGGCAGTCTGTTTCAGAGTCTGAGGCCACAGCAGTAGGCTCTATAGGCACAGGTCATTTATCTTAGGTACAAAAAAAGATGCAGCTTCCTGAAGGATTAGAAATTCAAGGATATCCACAGATTGTAAGCTGTGCAAAGCTTTGTAAGTAATGAGGAGGATCTTAGAATACATTACAAATGTAATCGCTATCTGCTTCACTGGCACCAGCACAACAGACATTTAGTCTGATTTGGTGTCTGGTAAAAGTACCGTAGTCGTGTAAAAAACAGTGTGCGTTTGTGTGTAGCGCAGGTTTTTGTCTGACTGTGTGTTAGTGTGAGTTTGCACGTCTGTGTTTATAGACTGCTGAGTCTGCTTGTCACTCCAGACACGTATGCGTTCCCTCCCTCTTCTCTTGTTCTCTATTTGTCTTTTCTGCACATCTCTCGGTCTCCTGCTTTTGTCTTTCTCACTGGATGCTTTTTCTTATATTACTCTCCTATGTCAGTACCACCTTAAAAAGCTTCTTTAACTCACTCGGCTCTTTTCTATCTCTTCTTATTGCCTCCATTTACCTGCCCTTCTTTCCCTCTCTTCCTTTGTGTTTTCATCCACCGTCTCTTGAACTAAGCCACCCTTCTATCAGTTTATCTATCATTCGTCCCTACAGCTTTCTGCTCTTTCTCTCTTTCACTTGTTCTTTTCCTTGTCTGCTTTCACACTGATAAGTAAGGCCAGTGTGTATGTGTGTGTCTTTGTATCTCCCCCCCCACCCCCACCCCCCAGTGTCCAGAGGTGAGAGGCACTTACTACCTGTGTGTGGACAGCCTGCAACCTCTCCAGATCCTCATCAGCTTCTCTGCTCTGCTTCTCTGGGGAGATGCAGCTGAAGAGAGTAAGGATTTATCGATAAAACACACACACACACCCCTACCTAGATGCTCACAAACAAAAGGATTTTCTGACGCATGTAATGTAAGGAGCTTGACTCAAGTCTCTAACATCCAGAAGGCAGTATGAGGGGGATGACAATTTGCTAACGGCAATTCTAACTCTCTATAAGTATGCACAAACCATACCCTGGAACCTATTTGGAATAAACAGTATATGTACATATTCATAAAAACACTCATACAATGTATGAACATTCCATGGATATGGCCTACTATGTGTCTGATATTTCACCAGTACACATTTTCTCTCTACTCTCCAACACCTCATAGAAAAGGAACTGTCCGCAGCATGTAGGTCTTCAGTTCTCATCGCCCAGGCCTACTCCTGGAGAAGCCTGCAATCTCAGCTGCCAGTACTCACCATCAAGACCACCTCCTCAAAGGCCACCATGTTTAACTTACCCCCCGGGTAGGACAGCCTTAATGAACACTGAGAACTGTGTACTGTATTGATCACAATTAAAAGCTTAGATCAAGCTCATGATCAGACTAGGGTGTCACAAAATATATGTTCCCAGACTCTGTAATCCCCATTAACTATAACACAGTAGTATATCCGTTAGTATACCATTTCATGCTTTGTGTGTCTGTGTAAAGATATTGACATCTTGATATTGCCATGCAATGCTAATGAAACATTCTACTCCATACTAGGAAAAGTCTTCACACGAGTGACCAGTCTAGTCTCTTGCTTGGTTAATACTCTGGCAATTTTCTGATATATTTTAAACTCATCAATTTATGTAAATTTTCACATTTAACATAAGAATCCAAACAAAATGTCATCGCTTTTCACATTTCCTTTTTCCACTCACGCTTGAATCTCATAACCCTAAATTACCCTCAGCGCTCATCAGCCTGGCATTAATGATGCCAAGGTTAGAGCTTCAATTCCCATCATGGGAACCTATTATAAAAATATATGCATTTTTTGGACAGCGCACTTGGGAGCTTTCGATGAAAGAGTTTCACCCTTGTTATGATTTTTACAGCCAGGCAGAGAATATCTGCCTACCTCAGATGCTCTGAAAAGCAGTAAAAAGCATCCGTCCTGGTCTCTATTAATGGGTGCTTCTTGGCCTAGAAGCAGAGGGCCTAATTTCTGGGGTCAGGTGCAGGTATGCAGCAGTGCAATTACCACTGAGCCATAATTACACTCATAGCACTCAACTTATCATGCCCATCTGCCCCATAGTACACTCTCTCCAAGAGAGAATAGCTGACATGTCCAGGCTTTTGGGCAGCACGCCACCTCTTTTCCTCATGTCCCTGATAGCCCATCTGTATGAGGTACTCTAGTTATTTTCTATAATCTGTTTACTGACCCTGTGTGCTGTCGTCTTCTACATTTTTCCCATACTCTTCACCTTCTTTTCTCTCTTTCATATGCTGTCCAGAGCACAAGCCCAGCTCTGCCCCAGTGCTCATCCATCTAGTTAGGCTGTGATGTTTGAATTATGTAAAGCTAATGGGGCCAAGGAAGCAGGGTTCCACTCTCTCATGCCTGAACAGGCCCTGTGAACTTAGCTTGGCACTTGGTAGGCAGGACATTAGGCTACATCACTTCTGACTGTTTGACCCAATCAGTATTACTTGACAGAAACATAGTTTCATGCATTTTTTATCTATGATTATGCAATTAATATTACCAAATACTGTGAAGCCACAGGGTCGTTGGTGGAGGGATAGCTCTGTGCTCTTTAATACCAGTTTCCTAAGTTTAGTAGCCTAATATTTAGCCATTGTTTCTCTTAGTAATGCAATGAAAAAATAAAGTAAATCGTCTAGAGCCCAGCCTGGGGGTCAGGAACCGCAAGGGGTCGCAAGATAAATCAGAGGTCTTGAGATAATTAACAAGTTTTTTGTATTTTTATTTATTATTGAAGATCAAGATAGTTTCTGCCGGCCTCTAAATCTTTTTAAATGAAACTCTAAGAAGGCAACATCATTCTGTGATTGGCCTTGTAGCAACATATGCAGCCAGTGAAAAGGAGTCATGAATAGACTTCATCTTCATAATGTATCACAAGCCAAATCGATGTGGAACCCCTGTTTTAGAATAATTGATATTGTCCAGTAAATGGACAGTAGTGGATTATTTGTTAAAAAAGCTTCCTTTGTCTCCCTTCCAGGCGCCATGTCTTGTCCTTCCACACAAAGGCAGCACTGGGCTACCACGTTCACCTTTGCAGCAAGACATCTTTCCTGTTTGGGGATGAAGAAACCATCATGTCACAACTCACCAAGGTGTTCAAAGCAGTCAGTTGACATTGATAGTAATTTGATAAAACACAAAGTCATTTTAGTTTTTTTGCTGAATAAGGAATGTTCATTTAATAATTTTGTTTAATCTGTGGATAATGCTTATGAGGATCCATCTGTGGATAATGTACTGTACATTAGATTTTCTCTTTCTCTTTAGTCTGAGTACACACAGCAATTTCCTTTGACTCAAAGTCACTTCCTTGCTCATAAAAGCTAAAATGAGTTAAAATACAGTGGTGTGAAACAAATGAACTAGAAAGCACTGAGAGCATAAAATAAAAACCTCTGCCAAGGTTACAAAATCCTTTTAAAACTAAAAATTATGAATTCTTTTTTTGATATTCCTAATCTGGATATGTGTTGGAACAAAGAAAACTTATATACAACCTGTAAATGCAACCTGTTCAATCTCATGACAATTTAAAAAGTACAGAACATAACTTGGTTGAACAGAGAGACGGACAGGATAAAATAGGTCTAGTTGCAATGTGCTTGCTGTCACATTTTTTAATAAGGCCTACTCCAGCTTCAATTTTATAAATCACATCGTGGTAGTAAGATGATGCCTCAACACCAAAGTTCACATGGAAATGTCTTGGTATTGTGGCCGTTCTGCTTTTCTCCTCTATTTAACTCGCATTCTGCTTGTAACCGTAAACACAATATAACTGCTACACCCCACTGCTTTCCCTTTTTTTAAACAGGAAAGTGCTCGTTTCACTGACCAGGCTTCGTCTATATGGAGGGCCCTGTCCAGATTGGTGTCTTCCTTTAGCGATGAGCAGGACCAGCCAGCAGCCAGAAGAACCCTGGAAGAGGCTCACTGTCCCCAAAACATCAACACCACCCTGGGAAAAGGGCAACACCGCAAGGTAGCTTGTTCACCTACACAGTATAGTCCTATGCAGTTGTGTGGTACATTACTGTACAGCTCACCTTGCTTTATACTACAGTTGCTACATCTAGATGCAGTCGGATTGGCTAATTCACATTTTGTAGTACTCCCGTGAAGTATGTAATTGAGTTAATAATGAGTGAAAAAGATGTCCATTCATACTAATAATACTTAATACTCATGATTATCTGTGTCACTTTTCACAAAGCTGCTTCTTCTACTTGTTTGAATAGTAAAATAACATGTTTTCTAAGCCTGATGAAGTGTTTCTATTTAAATATCACATTGCTTTTAAAGTTTAGAATTTACATTAAATGGCTGTTGAAATTGAAATCTCCTTCTTATCAATGTCTGTAGACAGACAGCAGTGATTAAATTAAAAAATGAAATGATGTGGAGTCCAACTACCCGCCTACTTGAGGAACAGGTGGGGGGGGGTTGTCTCAAAGGATAATGAATTATCTCTTATCTAAACTGTCATTCTAATACACTTACAAGGATGTAAATTACAAAAATCCAAATACCTGGAAAAATAAGCATCTTGACACACAGACACACAATTGCTAATGTGTGTGTGTGTGTGTGTGTGTGTGTGTGTGTGTGTGTGTGTGTGTGTGTGTGTGTGTGTGTGTGTGTGTGTGTGTGTGTGTGTGTGTGTGTAGGTGTTTAACTCTGCAGTTTACAAAATGCTGTTTGAGGCTCTGGGCAGGAAGCTGACATCGGAGGAGCGCTTTGCTATACTGGCCCTCACAGATGACCCTTCACTCTCGGCCACTGACCCCAAAGAACACTCCCCTACATGTAAGTGCCATTTGTGTGTTTGTTAATGTTGTATGTTATCCATCTACGTATACATGGCTAAAACTCCAGTAAACTGATTTAAATCAATTTAATTGAAAGTAATCTCCTTTTGCCTTTCCTATAGTTCACGATTCAATATTAACTTGCAATGTTCTGCTGTTATTCTCTAAAGTGGATGTAGAATCAAAGCCTCCAGAAAGCTGGAGAGACAGGGAGCCGACAGACGGGGAGGTCAAGGCAGTCACCATTCTGCAGGCTGCGTTCAAAGGACGCTTAGTGCGAGAGATCTTGAATGCCTCAAAACCAGGTGAAAACACTCACACACCTTGGAAATGTATTCATTCAAATATCATGGTCCGGTTTAAATATTACCTTTTGAATAGTTGAAAATACAAACTTATTATTGTTAGCGAGATAGTCTTGAATTCCGCTTTCTTCTTCAATGCTCTAGGTTTGAAAGGCAAACACATTTGCAGTGATTGGGATGGCTAAAGGGTCCACATAAAGGGAACTAAAACAACAGAACACCTGTGTTTTGTTTTCTAGATTATTATTTAGTGTCTGAAAACAACACACACAAAACACCTCTGTGTCTTACATTCACTGTTTGATTCAGCCCAATGGCATATATTGAGCCTCTGAGCGGAGGCACAAATACGTATTGATGAGACCGCCACTCTTACTAATACACCCTGACAGATGAGGGGTGGCCACACAGGGGATGTACACACACACACACACACACACGTGCACAAAACATTCCTGCATCAATAGCCAAACCTCTCAAAAGTGACAGCAAGTGAAAGATGGGCAAGAGAATACGTGGAAACACTGAACAAGCTATTCCTTTGTAAATGGATTCATCAATGTTTCTTTGTAATAATGTGTTGCTTTTGTTAAATTTGTCCTCATTTTCAGTTCAATTGTTTTTTAAATCCAATTTTCTCCAGAAGTGTTCCTAATTATCTTACTGTGAAGGTGCACCGCTGTTTGCAGCATTACATTCTCTATTTATTGCATGGACCTGAAGTTAACACACAACACTGTCACCATCTGAATAACTTGCACATCCTCTATGGGAGTACGCACAACCTCATTAATGCAGTATTTGCATAAAACAGTACTGTACAATTGTGGTGATGGAAATTTAGACGTATTTTTTTTATGGCTTGAAAATTTAATTTGAGCATCGGAAACATCCAAAATATCCACATCATTATAGAACCACTCAGCCAGCAACCTCGAATATATTGCTGGTGGCGCGCAAACACACACGCACACACGCACAAACACACACACACACACACACACACGCAGAGGCTGAACAGCTTGACTTCTATAAAATAGGCCTGTCATGGTTAATTTCTCCCAAATTCGTATGTAATGGTAAAACACCAATCATGTTTTAAAAACACTACCTTTCTAACTACAATTTGAAAAGCCATTAATTTGAGAAGGTAAGAACTGGCCCTTTCTTGTGTGCCAGCTCACCTGTTTACACCACATCTTCTTTTTTTTTTTTTTTTTTCTCCTTGCTCTTTTCCACTTTCTGTTCTCCTTCTACTCTTTCCTGTCTGCCTCTTTGTCTGTCTGTCTGAAAGGCAACCTCTTTGGTTCTAAAGATGATAGGACGTCTTCGTCTCTCAATAGCCAGCCTTGGCCAATGGCCTGCTATGTAATGGCTGTATCAATTTCGAAAAGTGGCCATTTGAAAAGCGAATGCTGAACGCTAGGGAGGGAGGGAGGGGGTGGAGGGGAGGCTGTGAGGACACATAACTTCTATCCTGCATCTGTCTCTTCACAGTGTTTCTCTCACTTATATGCACGGACAAACACCTACTGACACACATCATGTACTCATAAACACACGGTACTGCATCTTTTAGCAAATGTTCCGTTCTGTCTGAGTGGCTAACCGTCTGGTGAGATGAGTGTGAAAGTTAATGTCAAGGTGAATGAAGCAAAATGCATTTTGTAATTCCTGTTATCTACCTTTGACAATCATTTTTTTTACGTGTTTGACGGCAACATCTTGAATGGTTTGAACATCATCTTTAATGGTGGCTACTTGTCTGTGTGTGTTCATGTCATTCAGGCACAAAGGAGAAACTCAGTGCTTCTAAGATCCTTTCAGACATGTGGCCGAAGGTTGAACCAGATGCAGAAAAACATGCTGCCCTCTTGCTACGGTAAATGAAAAAGAATGGGTCAACATAATGATGAAAGATAATGAAAAATCTGCACACAATGTATGAACTGTACGCACATCGACAAAACATCTCACAACTCATTAACCTAGCTGGTATTCATTCACAAGGATGTCGTTATATGAGAGGATACGAGGGCTCCTACTGCAGTCCTGTGCCAATGCTGTGTACATTGTATGGCTTACATTTAGCCTCTCTGTTGCACTGCGTGCCCAGAATCTACTCCCCTCTTCTGGTTGTGGCGGCCTGTGGCGGGCCAGGCAGGGAGCATTTTCCACATTGTGTTCCATCTTTTCCCAGTGGTACCATCTGCTGTTTATCCTCTCCTTGTTCCAATCGGCTAGCAGCGTCTGCCGAATGACCCGCTGCCTGGGGAAGTATGCGTGTGCATGAGCATTAAGAGCTTGGTCAGTGTGTGTGTGTGTGTGTGGAGAGGGGGTTGGTTGGGTGTTGTGAACCCTTGAGCATGTGTTTTTCTTAACTGACATCCACTTCAGTCAAAGTTCACGCTGAGACGTGAAGCACATCTACTCTCCTCCAATGTATTACTGGATTTGACTCATCATCAGCCACATCAGAGTTATGCTTCTCCGAGCAGTTTGTGTAAAATATTTTCACAAAAATTATGGTTTTAATACTTCATTTACATTTGTATTTCTGTGTTTTCTGCACAGGTATATCATTGAGCACTCTGAGAGGAGAGCAGAGCTCTACCCCTGTCAGCAGGACGAATGGACCAGAGTCACCTTCGCTGATTACTCCGTCTCTCTTCAAGACACAGCCAACTCCTGGGTCTTGGTCTTTAGGTTAGAGAACATTGTAATGCCATGCCCGTTAGGCTTGTCGGTGAACGACAACCTGGCTTGGAAAATCTGGGTGAATCCTGGTGCAAATTGCATTTGATCTATGCACTCAGCTCTCATTTTTGCTGGTAAAGCTAATACCGGGAAATGTAGATATTTCTGTAACATTACATTTCTAAATTTCAACAAAAATGGTTAAAAAAACAACAGCAGTTTGGTCAGACCTGATATCTTGTTGTTTGTTAAGAGAGGTGTTCCTGGTTCATAAGGAGATGCAGCTAGTACCAAAGGTCTACTCCCCATTCCCGAATTGTCTGCTACACGTCATAAACAACGACACCGGAGAGGAGCTGGACATGTTCTTCAACAAAGTGGCACCCCATGTCTACCAACCCAACAAGGTCTGTGGATGCTGTAAATGCACTTGCACTTCAAACCTTCATGTATTTAAAATATTTTTTTTATAAGTGTGGAAGATTTTCATATTACCATGATACATTTGTTCAATCTAGGAAGGCTTCCTTTCTGACTCAATCGAAAACTGGATGCAAACTTGTTGACTGTTCGGCGACCAGTTGTGGCCTCCTGGTGTAATAATGTTGGGAACATTCTCGACTAGTATTATTCATGAGAAACAAATCCTAAAAGAGAGAACAGTAAATTGATTATGTCTTTTTTCCAGCTTGGTTATACCTTCGTAGCAGAGGCTGTCACACCCGAATCCCCCCCTGCTGGTGCCAAGTGGAGGATGCGCTTGATTGGCGGAAGGGAACTCCTTCCAAAACTGTCCCGCGAGACTCCACTCAACACGTTCTCAGTGAAGGAACTCAGGAATTATTACATTCCCAACGACAAAAACCTCATATGTCGGTAAGATCATTTATGGGCTTTATATTTATTTGGCATATTTATGGTAAGAGTCATATTGGTCCATTGAAATCCATTGTACCTGGGGTGGGTCATAAAAATAGATGTTAATAGCTCTCAATGATTCTCTCTTACACTACAGTGTATGAATCTGAGATGTTTGATTATTAGAAACAAAGTGTGACAATAGTTAGCTCATATATTTTACTAAACATAACAGTTCATTTCTCAAGGAGGTCGCATTTTCTAACACAAGACAACATTAAAGATACTCTGACGAATGGTACCCGCAATCATTTTAAACTTTTCCACAGTTGCACTGTGCAGGTGACTGCAGACGTCCTTGGAACAATTCAGTTCCAGACTTCTAAGCCAGACGTATTGATCCGTCTGTCTGTTCTGGACCAGGAGAAGGTGGTGGCCGGCAATACTGGCAAGGGTCATGTGGTAATTCCTGTGTTCTGCTTCCGGGCCAACGAAGGTAAGTCATCAGGTTAATGAATTGAATGTAACCCTTGTGGATCATTTGAGAAGATTTGTCAAACTGTACAGTAACTGTCTCAACATATTTCAGCAACGTAACTGTGTCACTGTTTTACCACTCTCAAATAACGAAACATTGAACTGGATTTACCAATTCTGCACTCCGGTCTAAGTTTGTTTTCAATAGCATTTTTGTAAACCTAATATACAACACACCGGACACATCAAACCGATATGAAAACAGCAGGGCTCCTATACTGTATGAGAGAGAGGGATGATGCTACGCAGTAAATGGGACATTGCAAGTAGGGTCTTTATGCCTTTTCTGTCTTTTCTCTTTTTTTCCCCCAACATTCTTAATCATGTTTAAAGAAATTCTGGACTAACATACTGAATGAATTTGGTACATTTTGGGGTAAAACATACGAAATTAACTCTTAAAGAGGTGCAGTTCATAGACATTCCTTTTTGAGACTCAAAATCAAATTTGTGTGTTTTCTTTGCTACTTAAACTACACGATACTATAAACACCAAATAACGTGCTCTTGGGTTTAGCATTAAGAGCTGGGTAACTTCTCACTGGTGAGCTGGGATTAATGTTTGGGCAAAAGGGACTTTAAGCACAGTATTTTTGAAGTGAGTGGCAGTATTTAAGCTGTGGATTAGTTGATTTTACCACCCCTTGGATAGAGGGTTGAAATGTCAATAACAGTTCAATGTAAGTATGTAACTATAAGATTTCATTTTGTCAGGCGTGATATCTTTTCTTAAATTAGTTCAGCTTACAAATCATAGTCATAGCTTGTGTCTCCAACTGGCAAGAAGGCTCTGAGGAAGTGACATACTATGTCGTTTTGGACACAGCACCTGTTTCTAGAAAGAAAGATTGCGGTTGCATTTTGCTTTATTTTATTTTCTTTATTTGTTTATTCTATTATTATTGTTATTTTGGGGCATGTCGCCTTTTATTTGGTAGTAAGCAGATACAGTATATACAATAAGGAATTACAGTAAGAGAGAGAGAGAGAGGGGTATGACATGCAACAAAGGTCCCCGGCCAGAATCAAACCACTGATATAGCGGTTATATATATCACACCCTGTTGACATTTTATTGTTTAACGCTCTGTGCACCGTTAAAAACCAATCTCATTGTATTGTGGTTGAAGAAAATCACAGAAATAGCTATCTTTAGACAATTCAAAACTATCCCCATTGATAAATACCACTAATGGTTATTGAGGACATTTACTATTTATTTTCACTTTACTTTAATTTTGGGTGAACTGAGCCTTTAAGTAATATTAAACTTTTCAGCCTGATGTACAGTAAAATACACAAGAGCTCTTCAAAACCTGCCTCTCAATCTCTTTACTCTTGTCTTCTCTCAGATTTGGACTGAGAGTAATATCTCTGTGTTACAGCCCTTAATTCCACAGATGAGAAGAACCACAACCAGAAGGGATCCCCCGCCCAGGGCAAGGGAGTCAAGGTGATGGACACTCCCCAGGAGAGAGATGAGGAGGTCAGCACAGCTGGGAAATCAGACTCCTCGTTTGACCAGTTCCAGCCTCCCACAGAGACTATGGTATCACTGACAACTGCCTGCGTGGTATCTGCTGCTGCTCAAACACTTTACATATCTCACTTGCGCACACACACACACACACACACACACACACACACACACACAAGCATGCATCTCACTTACCCTCTCTGCCTTTGTCACCCACTTGCTTGTTGCCTGTGTTGATATCAATTTTTCACTGCCAGATACACATAACGCCTTACACACACACACACACACACACATAAACTTACACACACCCACACACTCATTCTCGCACAGACAAAATTTGCAAGAGTAGAGCAGCAGAAACTGGAGGGGTGGTTTTGTTGTTACTGTCTGACTTATCAGTGCTTGTCAGGGAGCAGAGATTTGTGCATGATTTATGAGTCACTCGATTGTCAGAAGACCACCTATCTAACAAACCTGTTAGATAGACAGAGTGTCACGATTGACAAAGTATTCAGTGCGTACTATATGTGTGTACCACCGGACACACCACACACCGCTTGTACAGTGTAAAAAAAACAAACTAGGAAAATCAACTGAGATTTACTGTGATACCAGCGATACATCTGGAGTACAAGCATCATTTTAATGTTCCCTCAGCAACTGTTTAGACCTCATACATTAGATCAATTTATTTGTCATTTACAACAGTGGATTGAGCCTTTTACCAACAAACATCTTTTTGCTATACACCTATCAAGACGTTTGTCACATCCTGTACGTGTTACAAATACTTTCTGATCCGAAGTCTCTTCAACAAAGTAACCCAACATCAATAACAATGAGACATGTCAACTCTTATAGATCAGATCAGCAGCAGGCCAGAATAAACAGCTATTGATCAAGACTTAGAGCAAATGGTTCAGTGATTAAAGCGCTGTTTTGCGCAGCAGGGACACACACCAGACATATTGATGCCTACTTACTAATGGTAGATTAATGGTAAAGGCTCCTTTAGTGTAATGTCTGTGGGACTTAAACACACATGTAAAAACAACACAATCACAAAAGCACAACATCAGACAGTTAAATACTGTTCAGGGTTCATTTTTAGTTCTTCTAGAACATGTCTTGCTCTATTAGTTTGATTTTCATTTGGGATTTTGTTTAAATTCGGTCTTTTCTGTTTAGTGAGATGGATGTGGGAGTTGCCGCCCCCGATATAATCTTGGCTAACACGCCCTCTGCCTCTTCTCTCTCATTGTGCCAAGCATTTGCTTCCGTCACAGAGCGCAGAGAACAGCAAAAAAACTAAATGTGCAGTTCTTTAAGATCTCTCTCTCTGAATCATCGGCACTAGTGCACTTTTCAGCTGTATGTTAACAAAATAGCATCCATCTCATGTTGGCTGTGCGATTACGGTGTTGCACGGCACGTGCGTTCTGCTGAATGTTTCTTTTTGTAACGCGTGTATCTGTCTATCACGCCGTGTTTGAACTGCGGTAGGAGTGTTGTACACTTGACTTTGCTTGTATGTATTTCACAGGTTCATAAGTACGTGGTGCAGGCAGAGGTGCTTCATAAGAGCTGGGATTTGGATGAATCTCAGCTGGCTTTTGTCCAAACGCTCAGAGGCTTGGAGAAGAATGAAATGAGAGGTACACACTTAAGACAATCCCAAACTCAACATCAAACAGTCAACGACACCCAAGGTCACCCAAGGGAAAGACTGGAAAGAAAACATGTAAATATGTTTAGTTAATTTAGTAAAGTGACATGAATCTGAACATCCAAATGAGGGTTTAAATATACAATATGCAGGGTTGAGGTATTCCCAATAACCCTATAATGAGTCGTGAGTCATTTTTATTTTAGCATTTAAAAGTTTTCAGGATTTTATCCCCGGGTTATGAATGGATTTTGTAATATGGCCTTCATATTTATTTTTGCACGGCCTATTTTGTGTTCAGTGTGATATACGGCGGATACACATTAGGCAGTGTCAGGGGCCAAGCAGATGCTGTTTGTTCTTTCCCTCTACGAGCCAGGGGCCTGTTAATCACAAGCCTAATGAATACAGCTGCTTTCGCAGATCACAGTGTGATTTCTTGTGCCCACTGGTCGTTGGCTGAGGCAATAATCCTGTCCTCTGCCACCAACTCTTCTTCTCCTTCTTTAATCATGCTGCACAAATTGCATCGATTGAAAAATCTGGGCTTTGAAATTTGCAGACGCTTCGTAAAAATTCTTAGGGGGATGAATTAATTGCGACGCGGGTGGCTGTTGATGTGAAAGAGGTGCTGCATGGGTGACAATTTGCATGATTGCCCAAAGAGAAAAGGCCAGCCTGCTGTCATTGAATTTTCCTTCTCTTCACTCTGTTGCTTTTGACAACACTCTCTGTATTTACCAGTCTCTGTGTGGGAGGCATTCCTCAACTAAAAATACAGTAATCAGATGTATTTTGACTACAGAGGAAGTCAAACCTCTGTTTACACATGTATTATAGTAATGGTAGTGTGAGATGATCAGTAATGATTTGTTGCAGCTTAGATATGCTGTGTGTTCTTCTTGCATGTGCTTTCTGTTCATGGATAAATGTGAGCACGTTAAGGGTTTTTTTCCCAACATTTTGCTGGGGTTTTTCCATATGTGTACGTGTGGGCCAATGTCCACACAAACCTCATGTGGTTCTCCAATAAGCTTGTGAAAGTGGGTCAATGGGAAGTCAAATGAAGTTGGCTCTTGCCCCCCTGGTGCCCTGGGAAATATCTCAGCAGGAAAGTGAATTAATTTCACCCAGTTTAACTCGGTCTCAGTGGTGAGGCTGTGCCCTTGATCATGCTCCCTACATGCGACATGGATACACAAGCGCACTACATGCCACGCCAAGCTTTGAATTCGCTTAAACAAGCTGTTTAACAAGCTGCAGTCCAAAATTGTACTGCGCATGTTTAATGAATGCACATTTCTCCATCTCTGCTTTAAACCCCAGTGCATACTGTTAGAGCAGTCAGAAGCTGTATGTGCAGTTAAGGCAGTATTTTACGTTCCCTTCTTAACCTCCTTAACGTATTCTTAACTGTGAAGATACAAAAGATACATTCTAATTAAGTTTAGCCAGCTGAAAATCAGTTTTCGATACATGTATCAGCCTGAGATTACAACACAGATAGATCCAATTTAAACAGTGAATATCTGTATGACTTGAGATAAGAGTAACCTAATGGGCATGCACCAAATCTGTTCAGGCAGAATGGCAGGTTGTCAGTTAGATGATGGATTATTATGCCTCTATTTCAGAGGAGTGAGACTCATGGTTAATGCTTCATCTAAGCTGGGGAGTGTGTTCACTTCAGCTATAAAGTGCAACAGTGCCATCTAGCACACATGTGACCACACAACACATGCATCGTGTGCTCACTCTGTCACACTCGCACATCAGATGAGCTTTAATTGTGTTGATTAGAAAGTGAACAGCTTTAAAGATAAAGGTCAATGCACATTAATGGACATATATGTGTATAAAAAAAGGGTTTTTGTACTTCACACAATAATTCAATTGATCTAAACATGTCAAAAGTTTGGCAAATAAATGATAATTTTGCACAAATGCAAGGTGTGTTTGCACACCTAAATATTTTTAGGTATCCATAGTTTTGATATTCTATACTTACTCACTGTCAAAGACATGCTAACTAATCGTCATGCTTTTGTGTCCCTTAGTAATTAACACCAGGTTGCCAATGTTGATCACATACGTGCACTCATGACGTGTTGTAGATGGTGACAGAAGCCAATCTATCTGATCTCTGTTTGCAAATTGTAGTATACAAGCTTGAGGACTTGAACCGTTCACCCACCACTGATGCACCGCACCATCATGGGCACAAATCTGGCGCACCCAAAGCCGGCCGCAAAGGGGAAGTTGACAAGGAGAAGGGGAGGCCAGCTGCCATCTCTAAATCTGGCTCCAGGCAGGAAACGGTACTACTTCACTACAGCCACAAAACACCACAACACTGTCAACTGCAAATTGGTTATTATTTTATAGTGTATACTATATATTTTATGTTAACTCAGAGCTTAGTTGTTGAAGGAAAATCTTATCGCTGTCTATGTTAAACTTAGTAGTAATATTAACCTTTTTGAGAGGAGGCTGTTGAGGCACTTCATTTGAATACACACTCCTCTTTACAGATTCCCTCCCACATTTAATGAGGTTGTTGTCGAACTGTCCTGAAATATCTTTTATCTTTTCTTTTTAGTTTATTTTATCAGGCAGGGCAGTATTTACATATTTCATTGACTCTGAAATGCTAACAAAGAGAGACTGAATCCCACAAGTGCCTGGATGACCTGCGTGTATTTAACACACACTATAATCTCGCAGTGTATAATTCTCAGTATTGTGGTCTTGGTTTAGTCGTCAGAAACACAGCTGCCTGAAAAATCTCTGATCCACGTAAGTGCCTTTTATTATCTACTGCGTTGTGCAATGACAATGACATTTGAAAAGCAGATTTTCAGAATAGTGGTTCCCATCAATACATTTCCATTTGGAAATTATAATTTTTTTGCCCGGTAGAGGACAGGATGATCTCTGAATAGATGAACTAAAATGATCTATTATTTACAATGAAGACAAGACAGCTGAACAGGACGTATAATCCTGGCTGTCTGTGTACCAGACTGTCTGAGTGGCACACTGAAAGAGACATACTCATGATGTATTGTGGTAAGGTGACCTTCTACTGGGATGTTTGTGTGCTTGAACATGTGCGTCATGTTTTTGTCCGTGTGTGCTTTGTGTGTGTGTGTGTGTGTGTGCATCTTTGTGCAGAGGCTTGACCTGACTAAGGCGAACTGGACTCTGCGTGTGGTCACTGACAAGAGCGAAGCACAGAGCATTGAGGTGTCGAAGGACACGGAGAGAATGGACCAGATTAAAGCCATTAAAAAAGCCTGGGTAATGGCTGAACCAGGCCGCTGTGCCAAGGTAACCCAGAAGCTATGATTGTAACGGTGATTTAATGTAATTACTCACAAGTTGAAGCCATTTTAATGAGGTGTTTCCAATATTATGGCCTGTAGAAATGTGTTTGAATACTATTCTATACTCCAACATACACTACAGAAAATGTTTTTGCTGTCCTTTAGGCTTTACAGTCTCGTCTCAAGTTTCTTAACCAGCTCCAACCTCAAGCAGCTGATGAAACTACTACAGATGACGCAGAAAGCAAAGAGCCAGGTACCATACTTCAGATACTGTACACACACACACACAGATACATACATATGTATTTGGGCACTTTCTGTTTCTTTTATTTGTCATATACAGTGTGGTAATGAGACATTTTGTGATTCTTTGACAGCTGCTTCCAGATCTGATCCCGGCACCGCTCTCAGTCTAATATCTAATAACAAGCTGACCATGGACGACACTCCCTTCATCAGGTGCTTTACCACTCTTACACGCAGTCTTTTTGTAGCTATATGGAATTTTTTATTATCATTTGACAGGATAAGTATAACGATAGAATTAGGATGAGAGCAGATTGTAGCCGTCACACCATAATGTGATATAATAAGTTATATAATCACATCAACTATACATTGCAGAGTTATCATTGTGGGTGCTCGTGTAACAGACAGCCAGTTCAGCTTGTTCCAAACAGACACAACCAAGGCAGACTCATCATCACACTATTTATTCCAACAAGCTTTTTCTATTTTCCTGTTGAAATCCTATTTCTGCGCACTCCGGTTGCCTATGAATACATTGGATCCCTGTGTTTTTCTAGCTTCGTGAGCCTGACTTATGTCTTACTGTAGCTGCACTAGGGGATTGTGAGTGTGTGGTTGTTGTGTATTCTCAGTGCGCATGTTGCTATGTTGGTGGACATCCCAGCATCTGTATCTCCAGCAGTTTGGTTCATACAGCGTCTGCAGGACATGGATAGTGATTTACTGTGTTTTTGACCTTTGCAATGAATAGCAGCACAAAGAATGTGCAATTTGGCGAGCCTGAAAGGGCAACGCATGGACTCCAGTGGACAGTAATGTATACTAGACAATAAGGGGAGGCTAAGTGGAGAAACAGACAAAAAAATAATAATTAATTAATAAATACGTTTGCTTCCAGAACAAATGTTCTCCATAAACATATACGTATATTTTCTTTACAACTCTACAGTAATCCATAAGTCAAATGCTCTGACAAAAAAATTGACAAAAATCAGGTATCTATAGCTGTCCCAGGACTGTAATAAGCTCATCCAGTCAAATGAAATGACTGGACTAACTGCCTGTCTACCTGATGGCTCTCTGTCCTAGCTTGACAGCTTTGAGTACTGACAATAGCTCTGTTTGACGTTTACGTTCAAGGCGATATGTGATATTCATAATGATGATTTTCGCGGCAGTGACTTTGGACGGGCAGTCGGTGCTGCCAACATGGCAACTTTTCTCCCTAGAATTAGAGACTTTTGGATTTCGTGCCGCTAGCTACTTTCTTTGGAATATAGTTGGCAACACTAGGCTGGTGTTCAGATACCTATACAATCTAGCTTACTCTTGCTGGTGTCTCCAATGTTACCAACACAGCTTTAATGTACTAACAATACATGTGAAATTTAACTTGATGATGGCTTCCCCCCATGCATCTGCTTCATGGCTGATTTAACATCATTTTAAGATGCAATTCAACAGCTCCACAGTTGGAGAACTGTGCTCACCATTGGCAATAGAATAATATGAATATGAATATTTTTAACATCAATACGCAGTGTAGGCTTCTATGAGTTTCCTGCTTGTCGATTTATAAAGTGTCAACTAAATTGACAGTGTCCTGAAGGAAAGAGTCTCCCTCTATCTATACCCTTAGAGTCTCCCATTGCTCTCCCTCACATCCCTCCCTCCAACTCTCCCCCTATCCATCCCTCTCCATGATAAATGAGATGATATTTGGGTCTGTTAATTAGATGGCTATTTCAGGACCCCGATGAGCTCGTCGCTCCAGTGACATGCGCCCAACTCACATCACCTCTCCACCCTTTCTTGCTGTGGGCGTATTTGTGTGTGTGTGTGTGTGCCCACTCGCACGTGTGTCCGTGTCCAGCTGGTAATGGCTGCTGACAGTGTGGCCTGCAATTCGCGCCAAGAGAGAGAGAGAGATCCCGAGGAGTAGTCTATTAGGGGAGTCTGATTAGTGTGCGATACACCTTTCTCTCACGAAGGCGCACCACAGGGCACGTCACAGATTCACAGTCACGCACACTCATGCATGCAACCTTCATAACGTTTGCACACACGTTGTTACAGGCCGTAAAAGGGGTTGAATGGAACCAAATGAACTCTATCATCACCTCCACTGGCCTAGCCTCTTCATTAAGGTCATCTTTTAGGAAAAAGGCATGCGGTATATTTAGCACTTATAATCTCTCTTTGAATTTCTCCCTCTGTGTGTGTGCCTCAGAGGGCCACTCCTAGTCATTTCTCTTCCTCAAACTCATGTAGACTGCTTCACTCATTCATTCTATGTATGTCACACACACACACACACACACACACACACACACACACATACACACACAAATACAATGGTTACAACCAGAACCAAATCGACTTCTCAGATATCAGTCTGGATGTACAACTCGGGATATGAGATAAGACATGGGACTGTGTGTCCATCATTTCCTCTGCCTATCTCTGCATTTATCAGCCACATTTCCATTTGTATTTGTTCTGCCGGTGTCAACATTATCAGTTGTCCCATCTCACAAAATAACTTGTACAATTTGGTGGAATGGTCTATTACTTGAGCTGATGATATCTGCAATATCTGATCCTCAAAATACTTCCTTCTGAATTTAATGGAACATATGCCACTGCCCAACACTGTATTTCTCAGAAAAAGTCTTGAGCTTTCACTATGAATAAATGAACCATCCAGCATTAACATTCTGGTTAGAGACTATATTGAAGATGTGTAAAAGGCTCTAGCTCATGCTACAGTGAATCACGATACGCACACTCATCACATTGTAAATCCTTACGTACATCCGTAGACGCCAAAAGGATGTTCCAGAGCTGATGGACTCGCAGGTAGAGGAGATCCAGCAGAGGGAGCGCTTAGAAAAGATCCAGACTTACCGGTTGGTCCGAGACAATGTGCTGGAGCATCAGAAACAACAGGAGCTCAACAGGAAAGAGCTAATAATACAACAGCTGGAGATGTATGAGCACATGCAGGTCAGTAAAGACAGACAGGGGACTGTGTGATGTCTAAAAGTGAAGGTGTAGACAGTAATAATGATCAGTTTTGACTATCAAAGAGAGTGAGAAAGATCTGTTGTCAGCTTCCCTTCCCTCTGGTTAAACATCATTGTCTAACTTCTTTCTCTTTCCCTCTCTGTCGTGACTCAAGGCAGCCTTGGGGCAGCGCCGTAAGAAATTCCAGGATGCTTGCGAGTCATTTAGTAGCCGTCAGATGGCAGCCGTGAAAAAGGAACAAGAAGAGAAACAAGCTCTGGATGACGCTCAGCAGGCAGTAGAAAAAACAAAGGCCTCTTCTGCCAAAAAGCAGGGAAACAAACAGGCCAAGAGTGCTGTCAAGAAGAAATGACACTAAGTTCCAGTTTCAATTCTCCTCAGCAGGCAGCTCTCAACAAGTCTGTCTGAACACTGAAGATGCTTCATTTAACATAGCTTGTTGATGATATAATTTATAACTTGATGATATAATACCAAAAGGTTGTTGTTGCACCTGATCCAGAGCTGAAAGTGCTGTTGCCTTTTTTTTCTTTAGACTTTATTGAAATATGAAACTCTAAAAAGTTAGTTTGTTAATGTTTATAATGTTGTTTTCTTTTACCAAATGTGTTCATACTTTTACAACATTTATACTGTATTCCTTATCATATTAAAAAGATATATTATATACCACACTATATCCTTCATCTTTCATTTCTAACCTGCATTAACAGAGCCACGGCTCACCTACAAAAGCAATCTTTGCATTTTTTGTTCATTTGCTTTGGAAAATATCAAGAATAATACATTTGAAAAAAATTAATAAGGCTGTCACTGGCTGTGTGCATTGTTCATTGCACTGAGAATGTCAGGCATTCTCACTTGGAATGTATGGATTTGACTTTTTGATGCCCAGTACGCCTGGCTATATTCCACACATCTTTTGCTTTCTTAAAGGTCACTGTATCGACTGTATGACTCCAGGCATGCTGAAAACAGCCAACCTCCCACAAACTGAGTGGTATTGATTGATTGGTTAATTGATATTTTCTTGCTGACATAATCTCACAAGAGTCCATTCCTACACGACCAAGAACAAGTGTTTTACACAAAAGCTGCAACATAGATAGGTGGGGGCAGATATTTTCAGCAACATGGGAACTATCAATCCCATAATCTAAGGTTGAAGTGAATATATTTGAGATGGTTAGGCTTCTGATATGCATAACTCTTCATCAGCCAGGTGTTTATTTATCAAATGAATATGATCTAGTTAAGTAAGTGCCCTTTATTTTAGCATCGTATTTGAAGTCCCACAGAGAGAGTCAGCTGACCAGCTGAGGAACAGGAAGCTAAATTAGAATTGAAAGGGAAGAGGCTGCTATCTAGTGGCTGTGGGCCTTAATACATTCTCATCACCATCTCTGCACTATGCTGTTTTCATGGTCGACAATAATGAATAGTTCAATTTTGTGCTGCTGTGAGAAGGAAATTATTATTATGCTGTCTGTGTGTGTGTGTGTGTTAGTGTGTGGGTGTACGTGTGTGTGTGGAAGACAGCGGGCTGACAGGAATTATTTGTTCTTGCTTGTATGTGTGTTCATGTGCAAAGTCATCCTGCAGTAATCCGCTCCTGCTTTAAAGCTTTGGTACCCTGCTGCTGACAATTCGTTTATTAAAACTCGTCTTTGCAGGAGATGAGTCCCTTTCATTATGGTATCGGACAATAATATGCAAAATATGAATCAGATAGATGGGCTCATACAATGATGCTGTAGACACAAGCAAACAGTAATTTGTGTAAATATGTGCACACAATGTTTGATATAAATACCCTGTGCTGCTCCACTCCGCACACAGAACACAGTGTGTGTATGTGTACATTGCTCAGTTGTATTTTTGCTCATAAAAATGTGCTGCTGCGTGACGTGTATTTTGCACTGCATCTGTAAGGCCTCATATATAGCAAACCACTATTACCCTATCTACCCTTGTAACTGCACGACAGAGCTAATCCTGAACGCCTTGTCCCCTCTCGCCCAATCATTCCTCCCTTCCAAAAAAAAAAGTGCTGTTATTTGCTGTTTTCAGTACCTCTAAACCCGCCCTCCTCCCCCTAGTCCTCTGTGCTGAGATCACCCGACACTGTAATTGGCAGTGACGTGTGTGTATTAACAGAGAGGCTGTTTGTTAATTGGCAGCTGGTGGTTTGATGCAAATGTGTTGTGAGCCAATGAAGAACTCTGGCGTAACCTTGAAAACACGGGGACAGTTGGCCATTATATGTGTGTGTGTGTGTGTGTGTGTGTGTGTGTGTGTGTGTGTGTGTGTGTGTGTGCGTGTACGTGTGTGTGTGCATTTGACTTCCCACAAGTAATAAGAAAATATTTGATTCTTAAATGGACCCACATAGAGGGATGATGAAATTAAATGAAAGTAGATACACATTCCCTGCAGTGGGGAGACTGTGGTGGCTCTTTAATTCACTTTCCATTTTAGAGGTAATAATTCAAGAGTGCCTTAATCAATTTCTTTGCTATTACTTTTGTGAATGACAAAAAGGGCGACTTGCAGGAACTGCCTGTGTATTCCACGTTTCTCTCTCTCTGTTTCTATGGCAACATCTCTGTCACATGTACAATATATAGACTACCTACTGTTGTTTTTCAGTGAGCTATGATGCTCTCCTCCCTACATTTCATATATATATATATCATCTCATATATCTTATGTGGCTCAGTATCAAGGGGTCCAAGTCTAAATCAAGTCTCTGACATTAAACTGAACATCAGTTAGTTGTTAAACTGATCCTATGAATCTTGTAGCAGAGCCAGAAGCATGTTAACTTAGCATGAAGACAGCTAACCTGAATGGTCCAAGCATATAAATCTGCGCAAATCTAGAACTTGACAGTTTTCTGTTTTTGTGCGGGATAAACAAATGAGATACAAGATGTTAAGTAATGACTTAAGAGGTCCAGAGGTTGTTTTTTTTAACCTGTGGACAGACCCAGCTAGCTGTTTCCCCCAGCTTCTGGTCTTTATGCTAAGCTAAGCCAATCGTGTCTTGGCTGTATCGTCATACAGATATGAGAGTGGTATCGATCCCCTCATCTAACTCAGCAAGCGAGCAAGTAAGCATATTTCCCAAAAATGTTGAACCATTCCTTTAAGTGTACATCTCTGAATAATGCACCACACAATGACTTTCTTCCATAAAATAGTGTAGACTTGTTTTGCATTCAATCTATAAATCTATAATGTCTGCAAAGAATATGCAGTGCCCTTCAAGTCCTCAAGAGCCTTATGCTCACTTAGCTCCTTTTGCCTTTTCTTTCACCTTTCTCTGCCTTGCACAGGCACATGCACTCCCCCACGCATCAATAAGCACACACACACACACACACACACACACACAAACATGCACTCCCAGCTGGAAATGGGTGGATACAGGGTCCTTTGGCCTATTGGCTCAACATGCTGCAGCATTGTCGAATTGTTGTTGTTCTCTCCCTCTGGGACTGAATGTCTCTTGGGGTCTGTCCACAGAGCGTGCTATGCTGACACAAGACAGGGGAGCAAGGCTTTGAGGGAGAGAAGCCGGTGCTGCCATGGCTAAGACTCAGCAGACGACAAGGAGCAAAAGGCCAATCCGTTCCTGTATGGTGACAGAGTGACAGCATTGAATGTGATATTGACATCCAGACTGTACTGCAGTAATCCCAAACCGCTGTACTTTACAATAACTCTGTCTCTGATGTGCGCACACACACACACACACACACACACGGAACCCCCAACTTGCAGATACAAAAATGCTGACCTGGTTGCAGCCTCAGTCTCGTAACCCAACTATTTTGCTCCACTGCCTCACCTTGCTCTGGCTTCACTCTCTCTTTACTCTTATTTTTTTTTTTGGCTTACCCGCCTCCAGCAAGAAACCTCTTTCTTCAGCCAACAGAGCGCAGCTCTGCAGACACCAGGGGGGGATGTGAAAATCAAATAATGAGTCTGGAGAAGTTCACAAAAAAACTGCAACCCTTCAGTTTTAGAGGTGCCGAGCAAACGAAGCACCGCACACAAGGTCATCATCACCATTTAAAAACAGTACCTGTCATCAGATTTAGGTGACAAGAGACCTACTGTAAAGCGGGAGAAATCCTGTGTAAGAATGTGTTCTATTGTAACTTATATAGATAGGCTTTCTAATTGTATCTTTCTTATTTCCCTCTGGCCCTCACTTATCAATGCCTACAAGATCCTCCCTGGACCACCAGTGAATACTTTGTAAAGATTAGTCTATTCCTATTTGAAGGTCCAACCGAGTCAATATTTAAGCAGGGCTGGGGAACCGCATGTCTGATGATAAAATGTCTGTGGTGCAGCTCTATGTGCACTTAACGGGTGGCCAGTGACAGCAGAACCAGGCAAGTTGCTATTCAAAGCACAGGTCTGAGTTGACAGCTGAATCAATCAGCACATCACTGCACAACATTTACAGTGGAGGGATCAAGGGAGTGTGTGCATGTGTGGGCACATTGCTACATGTGTGTGTGTCCGTACATACCGATCAAAGTCGGTTTTGCATCCGAGCTTTCTTCTGGGATATTTTAGTCCCAACTACATCCCCCGACAGTTATACTAACTACCACTTGGAACTTCTTTTGGTGGCCGCTGTTGTGTTTCGAAGTCGCTTATGTCTGTATCTATTATAGTGAAGCAATCGTGGTTGTCAGGATGCAGCCGATGTAACTTCCTGTTGTGCCACAGCCTGTGTCCAAAGTGTTTATTTCAAAAGATCTTTGAATGTTGATTTAGACTGCCCCAGATGTGGTTCTTTGTTTGTTTGTACCTGGGTGTAGCACAGCACTAATCATGCATCATTTGATGTCACATCTTCAAAGCTCTGCCTCAGCTGATAGATGGATGAAGGGTAAGCTAATAGATGGCTGGATGGGAGGATACACACAATTTCCTTAAATAGCTTCACAGCAACTGCTTGAATCCAAACCTAATTGTGTTGAGATGATTATATAGCTGGGATGTGTCAGGTTGCCAATGAAACAGGAGTCTAAGTTTCATCCCACTTTATTGGATTGTGCAATAGCCTTTGCCAATCACAGGGGATAATTGTGCGGCTTAATTCACCATCGGAGGCTACAGAGGCCTCGGTAAGGCGGCTCACCATCACGCTGCTGTAGTCCAGAGGGAAAAGGAATTTAACTTTCTTCTGAATGCGCTTTTACAGTGCGCCTTCTTCAGTAACATTGTGTTTGGCTTCAGATTTCCTTTTTATTTGAACACATCAGGTCATGATTCTTTTCTGATATAGAGTCACTTCTAATGGACAGAGAGGACTCGTACCAGTTCAGCGACACAGGCATGGTCATGGTGAAGTGCTGATTCGATAAAGTGTGAACTGATTAGAGTCATCGATAAACTGTCCTGTTGATTATAGCTGTCTTAGATAAAAGGACAGGAGACTTTTCTCTTTCTCACACTCTCTCTCACACACATACACACACACATCCCTTTAAGCCTCATTTTTACCATTCGTATATATAATTAGGGCAGAAGGTGCACGTCGTGTCCATGTTCAACTTAATACCAGTAGAATCATGGTAGACTTTCTTAGACTCTATTGGACTTCCCCTCTCCTGCTTCAAACGGCATGGACTGACGGAGGCAGTGGTCTCGATTTATTGAGTTAGTGACATTGAACTGAGGATGAAATGTTTCTTCAATCTCTGGTTTAACTTCACGCCAACTCCGGCTTCTTTCAAATAATCTGTCCTCCCAGAGGTCCTGCGTCACTGCAAAGGAAACATTGGTATATATATATATGTGTGTGTTGATAGTCAGCTTATCGCCTTGGCTGATTATTGGAATTGATACCAGCTGTGCTGCCCCGAGTAGAGACAAGCTGCCGTTGTATCACTTCCATCCCCTGAGCCCTGAGCTGTTTGCATGAAACATACCTGCACATACACACACAGGCCACAAAATACGTCGTTAGGGACGTGTGGCCTTCTGACCTTGAAAGCTTGAGCTGACAATGCGTCTTAACTGTTTTCGTGGCGGAGACAGATCTTTACAGTCTTATATTCTCTCCCACATTAATCAAAAATGAGGTGTGCTGCCAGGATCATAAACTCATGCTTGTATTAGCCTCTAGCTTTTTGATTAGGAACGCTGTGAATGTGATGAAGGCGTTATGGTATTGTCAATTTCTTCACCCTCATCTACTCATCTGTTTTATCCTCCCGTCGATATTTATGAGCCCCAGTGTAACCATAAGGACTGGTGGGAGGGTGGGGGGGGGGAGGGGGGGGAGATCTGGAGAGGAGCATTTACAGATGTACCTCTTGAGCTGCGTTGCCGTCCGCAGCAGCAGCCCATCTACACGTGTGCTTGCAGGGGGAATGTTTGCCATTGAAAACATCCTCCTATTTAACCAGGCAGAGACAATCAAGTGTTCCCTCAAGGGTATTGACTCATTAACTCGCAATCTCCTGGGACGTGTTTTTGTGAGCAGCATGTGTGCCTGTCTATGCGTATCATGCATACTCTTAATAGCTTTGTATGTTTCCACTTTGACCTCTCTGTTTTGTGAGTGTGCAAATTCTTGTGACTAACATTTAGCGTGAGCATCTTCCGCTTGTTTCTTTTAATAACAAGCCCCCAGCACATGTGTGTGAGAGTTATATGTGTGATGATACTGTATCTCCTCTCACTTGTTAGCTAGTGCTGTTTACCGCATATACTTCTTGCTGCATTAGGACACAGTGGTTGAATGCCGCAGGAAGCTTTGGGGTCATAAGCCCAAAACTCAGGTGTGCTATGATTCGCTTGATTAACTACAGCTGTCAGTGAGGGCGGAAGGTCCTTGTCCCTCTAGTCTAGTCCTTCTGCATGACAGGCAGACGCCCCGACTCGCAGCGACCTGCTATTGTCCCCTGTGTCCTCCTAGGTTTTTCACTTTCTCCAGACAGCGTTGCGACTTGCTGCTATAGGGGGTCAAACAGGGCTCACTGTGATGCCACGCTCTGGGGCTGCACAGTGTGGCACTTCGGATGGATCCGTCTTGAGTGTGAGAGAGTGCGACAAGGTCTATCCCTGTTAGGTCATCTGTAAGATTTTAAGTGGCTGAAATCCTCAAGAGGTGAATAGTCTGTGTGTAAGGACACTTGTTCTTTGTGCATATGCGCATTGTTGTGAGCGTGGCCTGTTTACGTAACTCCACATTCATTTTGTCTAGTTTTGTTTAGTAAATTTAGAATAGTTAGAAAATCAGTCAAGATGAAATTACATATAAAACTACATTCTTATATACTGGAATAACGTACAATCCTACACTGTAAAGTCAGAGAAATTAAATGCATGTAGATGCAAGTATTTGAATTATGTAGAGGCATATTCGTCCTCTTTATGCAAACATCTGTGTAATAATCTTGTAATAAACATCTGGGTCAATACTCTTGACCCTTTGCTGCACTGTATCTTCAAAATAAAGAAGACAACATTTTTATATATTTTATAAATATAAATATAAATGTTCTTTGATATAGATTCGGTGTATTTTGTTTCTGTGTTTACTGATTAACTCAACATTACCTAAAACAAGCTTATGCCACTGCAGAGTCAATGGGTCTAGTACAGTAGCTGCTCGATACAGTCAAAGTTATCATGTTGTTGATGATCCTTATCCACCCTCACCTCAATGCATATTGATTGTACTCAATATGCATATTTCCAAGGATTGTTGTGATCAATGATAATACAGAGATAATGGAGGGACAGAGGCACAGTGTACTGGCGTAATTGGTACACATATAGCTAGAAGAAGTAAAGTTCACCAATGCTGTAGAATGTAGTTCAACTTCCAAGATGTTTAGTGTGCCTAAAAAATAAAGTAATCTGCGTAACATCAACCAAGGGAGGGACAATGACTGCACTGACAGCACTGGCAGGCTGCCATTTCAAAACGTCACAGTTATGTTTGTAGGTAGAAGCAGATGATATATTGTAAAGTATGTGTGTCTTTGCAATGCTTCATCATTACACTCCTTTCATCTCTTGCTGATTTTTCAACCCCTCTCAAAAAAAATGATTAAATGAAAATCATCATAGTTTTGTGGCCTATGACTTAAAAACTGAAATATTGGTCATTGACACACATTGACTTTACATGGGATTTACACCTCTGTTTGACCACCTCTCTCTCTCTCCGCTCTCTTTTCTTTCTGTTTTATACTCTCCTTACACTTTTGCCCTTTACAAAAAAACACTAATAAAGCGCTACCTCAGTGGAAATCCTTATCAAAGAGCACAAACACAGCAGTCAGACTCAAAATACAACACACACACATACACACAATGCAGCTAGATGAATGGCCCGGGCCACAACACAATGGTGCTAAATTAAATCACTGATGTCAGAGTCGCCAAAAGCTCTCCCTTCAAACATCACTCACTCACTTACACACATGCAAGGATTGACTAATAAGGACCTCTTTGTTTGCCTGCGTAATGTATTCTGGATCAGGCGATATAAGTTGGGGTTGGAAGGTGCGTATGGTCAATTTCAGTTCATTATGCAAATCAGCATTGCAACGATTGTTCTCAAGCCACACTGGTACGAGAACTGAATCAATAATTTGCTCCCTGGTCCTCTTCATATCTTTTTGTGCCCTTTTATTCAACAAAGTCTTCATTACCTTGATGCATCCTTTACTCAGCGCCGTCTCAGCAAAGGATTACGTGAAAACACATACGTACAATCTCATTTATTCAGCATTGATTATTGCAATGTGGTGGACATAGACATGCCCTTTTTTTGGACTTTCCCCAGGTTGGGACAGAGTTGGGATCAGGCGTTGTTAGCAAGAGCGCAAACACACCTATTACTTCCACCACTGCACCCCTGTCCCCGCTGCCGGCGTCAACCTGTCGAAGACAAGCATGTTAGCAAACAGCCAAAACAGGTGGCAACGTCAGTGTCAGTCAAGCATGAGCAGTCTCAGCTGAGCTCGTCAAGTACTTTCATCTGTGACCTTACGAACATACACAGCTGCACTGACGTTCTGAACTCAACTCACATATGGGTGCAATCTATGGGATTCAGACCATTAATATAGCAGCAAACAATTACTTTCTTTGTCAAGATACGGTGGAGTAACATCTACTTGAGCAGAGAATGAAATCGCTTTCCCTCTTTGTGTGTTGTGATCCGGCTTCTCTCTGCTTTGTTGACATAGCCGCACGCACCTTTTAGTCCATGAGCTAACCCATTGGTTAGCTCGTGGCCCAACTCTGCACCGCTCTCATTCGGAGGTTGCGGATGCAAATCGCCCACCCTCCGGTTCCCCCTCAAGTCACTGTTGGCGTCATCAGTGCTGTTAGCACTGCTAGCTGATAGCTGCCGGCTCAGCCATTGCCATGTTGAGAACCGTTGAGAGGCAATAGAAATGCTCCCAATCTCATATATAGCACCTTTTCCAAGTAATAATTGCTAATTTTGGGACGGCTCCAATATAGTCATCCATCCATCTTTTATACCGATATGCTTCACTGAGTTGACAATTCAGTGTCAATTCTGACAGCACACCTTTTTGATTGTGGGAAGAAACTGCAGGAAAAACACACGCAGGCATAGGGAGAACATGCAAACTCTGCACAATTCTGGATCTGAACTTAAGACTTTCTTCCGCTTCGTCTTGACATGTCTGACAACTGACATACGCCGAACATGGCGAGTTATTGATAAAAGTGTCAAACCAAGTCAGTCACTGTTGACCATTTCTGCAGATCCACTTTGGATGTTGGATGAACAAAATCTGCAGAACATTGTCTAGAGCTCATTGTTGAGTGGTGTCCAAGCAGGGTTTTAAAATATAGACATTATGGCCTTTGCCTTTGATGCCTTTAAGGTCCCGTCAGGGGGAACATGCAATGTCACCTGGTTGGGGACCTTTCCCTAACCGATCCCTCATCAGTAGCGCTTCACTAGTGTTACTACTGCATGACGTAACACTTTCAAAGGGAGGGTATAAATAACAGGTAAACCGTGGGACTCCATCATTAGCAGGAAACAACCATCACCATGGATACTGCTAGATACATTGCTTGCTCAGCTGTTGGGTTTTATTATGCACAGCTTCCCTGCAAATGCATACATCCCAAAACAATAAAACCAAATCAGTATTGCCAACATAAGTTTTTTTTAAATTGATGTCTGGAGGTATAAGTGAAATGTAAAATGAATTCAGGGACAATGTGATGCTTTCATTTCCATGTTTTATTTGAATGTCATCACATTTCCTGATATGTTCTGTAAACCCACCATGAAGAATATAGCGAAAGGAAAATGCAGCACATTTATGCAATGTTTCTCCAATTCCCCAGCCCAGCACAGAGAGGCTTTATACTTCCACTATGGTTTGGGATGGCCTTTATTATTGTGAACCTTCCACGCGAGCACACAAACAAGAGGCGGAGTGGATAGGGCGAGGGTGTAGTCGAAAATAATGGGACTGAGCACCCGTCTGTCTCCACAGACACTCACAACGCTGCAGCATCCCAACATCACCAGGTGCAGTGGAGCAAAACCTACTATGTGTGCGTGCGAGTAAGAGAGAGGGGAGGGGAGAGAGGGGAGGGGAGAGAGGGGGCGTTGTCGCTGGGGGCAGATGAAAAGAAGAGAGAGAGAGAGAGAGAGAGAAAGAGAGAGAGAGGGGGGGCTGGCAAGGTGGTGGGACTTGCGTTGAAGCCTCTGCTCTGTCAGACATGCGCAAGAGCGTCAGCAGCAGCACCAACAACACCGCCGCTGCGCTGCGTTTCCGCCTTGGCTGAGCGGCGCATAGAGCCGGGAGGGGAGGGAAGCCGAAAAGAAGAGCGGAGCCACCGAGACGCAGTGGGGCACAGCACGGAGTCCGAACAAATTACACCGACGCACCAACATCCAAGCAGCTCCTCTCCAAATTTACGCGTCAAAAAACAAAAAAAGAAGCGATCTGTGCGGTGTGCGCCAGAGCATCCCAGCATGGAGACTGCGCTAAAAAACAATCACTCAAATGTGAGATTTACACAGGAAATCAGAAGGGAGAGCGCTTGAGTGTGTGCGCGCGCGTGTGTGTGTGTAAGAGAGAAAGTGGCTATCCCCTTTATCTTTTGCGGGTGATCTCAATTCTGTGCTCTGCAGTCTGAAGATGAAGAAGTTCAACATCAGGAAGGTGCTGGACGGCTTGAAAGAGGTATCCTCCTCCACCCCGTCTGTCCAAGTGGGGCCACAGGAGAACCATCTGATCCAGGAGACCCTCCAGTCCGACCATTTCCAGCTCTGCAAGGTGGGCGAGCCTGATGATTTTATAACACAGCTGTTTTTTTTTTTATCACTGTTACTCCTTCCGCATGTATGTTTTTAAATTATAATTTACAGTTTGTACTGCGCGTGTCCCTTCTCGGTACACACTGTGCAAGTGAGCTCCACATAATAAATAAATTAATCGGCCAATAATTTTGCTCTGTATTTTAAACTACAACGAGCACGTCTGCTGGTTGAATGCTTATTTAACATTCGGCAAGAATCCCGTTTCGAAAGAGTATCATTATGAAGCGCTCTGTGCCATTGTAGCCTGTAACGTACCTGACTACAATGCGCATACTGTATGGCGAATGCGCGCTGGCGACAGGACAATTACACATTAGTAAGTTCCTGTGTGGTTGTAAGTATTTGTGCAATAATTGTGCTCGGAAATTTCTCAAAACAACGAGATCTTTTGGTTAAAGGCAATATAGGACTTAATCCTCTGAGAAAATAGCATCCTTTGCTGTATGTGTCGTTTGGCATGAACTGTCATATCGAGGGGTTGGGCCAAACTGATCCCTTCTTGCATAATCTGCTGGGTTTGGATAAGCAAAACAGTGGTTTCTGGTTATTGTGCGTGTGTGAGTGTGTGCCATCCCCTTTCGTGATGTCTTTTCCTCACAGCGTCTCTCCATCCCCTTCTTCCCCCACCTCTCTCTCCTCTCACACTCCTCTCTTTCTAGCTCTGTCTCCCTCAGACACACACACACACACACACACACACCTACACCTACCTACACACACAAGCACACACTACTTTAACCCCAGATCATCGATCCATTTGGGGACTGATGGCGCCTGAAGTGGGGGGCCTGTTTGAAGAAAAAAAAGAAATCCATTGGCAGTTTACACACTACGCATGCTACATCCTAGCCCACTATACTGTTTATTAAGAATTTCCCCCTTTGTGCCCCAATGGTTTGGTGTGGCCTTTTTTATAGACACCACTGTGTGCTTGCTATTGATTTCTCCACACAACCTGCACAATTGTAACTGGCTTGATTGTGGAGTCTGAAGGCTAAGGGGATATTGTTGTTGCAAAGACTAGCTCGGAGATTGCAGGTTTGACTGACATTGATCCACAGCCAAGCATCTGATGGAAGTCTTTTTAAACAAGACCCCCCCCCCCCCTGCACCGTCACTGTCTGCCTGGACCGAAACTCTCGGTAATGTTTCTCTGCGGAAGAAGGCAGGTGTCTCTGCTGCACTGAGTGCTTTTTATGTAACGTGCTTTAGCCTTCTGCCGCTAAGCAAACAAATCCAACAAGCCCACCACCAGCTGACTGACACCATAAAGCTGCAGTCACACAAACAAATATACAGAAAACACAAACACCTTACAGGACAATGCACTCAAACAGAAGGCCCTGCAAGAAATCATCACCAAACGCTTCTTACTGGTGTGTTTTCTCCGTAATTTTATTTCCAGACTTCAGTGTAATCACGACTTCATGTGGGTGTCAGTGAGAGAAGGAAAACGAGATAAAAAGAGTGAAATGGGAGAGAAGGAATCTCAAAATAGGCCCATGATTATAAAAGGATCCTAAATAGCAAAGCCAAATATCATCTATCACGAAGAACAGAGTAACGGTGCACAGAAAGAGTGTTTGTTGCTCTCTTTCGTTTTCTCTTGTCTGTGCAATTTCAGGCTTTACATTTCCGCTTCATAACACTTTCCACATCCATCTGGGCCTTTGTTTACCAAAATCAGGTGTGTGATATCCTTTGACAACACAACAGCCCTGCTGTGAAATGCAAATTGATAATATGTTCTCTTTTTTCCATCTTTCTGCACGTCCTCCAGACTGTCCGTCATGGCTTTCCCTACCAGCCGTCGTCCATGGCTTTCGACCCTGTGCAGAAGATACTGGCCATCGGCACCCAGAGTGGAGCTCTCAGATTGTATCCTTTCTCTTGTCATTGCCAGTGTGATAGGTTACCATGGCCCGTGGAAGCTCCTTTAGGTCCCTGCATCAACTGGGAGGCAGCAGCAGGTAAGTGAACAGATGTATGAGCTGCAGTAGTCAGATGCTGCATACATCGGCGGGGTTTCAGGGTATTTTTAGAGCACGCTGAAGAGTTTTCGGTAACAAGCAATGAGGAACCGACGTCGGAAAAGTGACAAGGCATGTCACTGAAAAGTCCATATTTAGCCGCATATTGAAGTATGTGCCGCAGTTGAGCTGGAGAAGTAAGTGGTGGAGGTAGCTTGCGTCGGCTTCCTTGCAATGTGGGGACGGTGACACAAACAGGGACAACAGCTTGTGATGGAATGGCACCGCAGGGAGTCGTATAGCTACAGAGAACGCCCGCGAGCTCGTCTGTGTCAGGCTGCTTTTACAGGTCCTCCATGTGTTCTCATGCCTGTCCCACAATCTTTGCCAGCTCATTACGGTGTGATGAAGGGCTGTCCACCTGGCTGTCCCTCGTTCCCACCTGCTGGCAGCTGCGGTCGTGACTCATTCTTGTTCACCTGCACTGAAGAGGTGAGGATGAAAACAGAGAAACTCTCAGGCAGAGGAGAGCGAGCATAGAGTCTACAGAGCCATGTTTACCAGACTTCTCAAAAGACGATGGTGTTCAGTCTACAGTATGTACCTTCAGAATGTTTTCTGCTCTTAAAAGCAGAGAGAGGGAGACTGAAGAGATACTGATGCACCACTTTTTCCTGGAAGGGACTGAATGTTCCAAGAGATTTACAGATTCAACAGCTGCTCTGCTTTGGATGAAGAAATTCATGGTTTTTGGTCAGTGGTACACATGTATTAGAAGATCGGAGATGAAATCCCTCCTCTTTTAGAAGTACTATGTTAGGGCTGATGCAGGAGCTGGTGAATAAGCTTAATGGGGCTTATGTCTTGCTGGCTGGTACATTACTCCCGTGAGCTCCAGGCTTGGTAAACTCAGTAGAAGAAGAAGAAGAAAAAAAAGCTGTACTCGTGGTGTACAAAGATGCCTATAACCAATCAGCTTAGAGATCAGAACTCCCTCAGACGATCCCTAGTTTGGCTGGAATTATCTTGTCAGATGGTTCCTTCTGGCTGAAACTGGTCACTTTGAAATTTAATAAACAGAGGAATCTCTTGTGTTTGAGTGATGTGGATCAGATAGAGTCTTATCGGAGTCGGGGGAAGGTGAATTGGGAGTCAGCCATCTATTCTTTGGTTCTCTTCTCCTGTCATTTGCTGTTTAGTCAGCCTTGTCTCTTTATCTGATGACAACGATACCAGCATGGCACAAATGAAAGGGGCATAATGGATATCACGGTTCATGTTATTTTGCGTTGCAGTCCTGCATCTTGTGTTTTTTTCTGTCATGCATTTTGGTTAAAGTTATATCAAGTTGCATATTTGCATATATAGACATCCTGGGACTCCTGCGCCGATACACATCTATGTCCTGGAGGTCATTGTTTTATTTTCACTTAGAGGCAACTCGTGGCTATCTGTGTCTCTGCATCTTTGTGTGTATGTGTGTTTGTTTGCCTGGCTGGCCTGCCAGGACATTTGGCTGCACCCTTCTCCCATGGAGGATTACAGGAAGTGGCAGATCAAGGGCCTCAGCCTGGCAGCGTGGCAGTGGACTGAGAATTACAGCAGGAACAGGAGGTGTGTGTGGATGTGTACATGAGTGCGAGTGAATTTATGCGTGTGTGTCTGTGTGTGTCTGTGTGTGTGTGTGCATGAATCCTCAGAGGAGACGGCTGATCCCTCTAGCCAGAAAGCCAATCACTTCTGTGATCCCCCCCAAAACTGTCCCGTGTTTGATGCTCGCCACTGACTCTGCTGCTGCTGCTTCCACTGTCCAGCTGGGAAGATGACAATGTCCCTTTGGTGTTGTCTGGAGGAGGGAAAGAGGGGAATAGAGAAAGCGGTTGGCAGGAGAGGACGGGCCGATAGAGCGGAGAGAGAGGGAATAGATCGGAAAGAGTGAGAGAGGCAGGCTATCCCTGCTTCAAGATCTAATGGCCAAGAATAGAATCCTTATTGATCTGTGTATGGTAATGCACTGAGACAGATATGCCCAAGTGCACACACTGCTGTTAATTGTTTTCTGTAAATTTTCTCAGGAGCGAAAAGAAGTTGTGAGCATTTACAAAACAGATTTTGTTGTTTAAGCACGGCACGCATATTACCTATCTATCGGATTAGCAGTGTAATTTCTGGAAAAACAAAGTTCGGAAATGCAGAATTATAAAAGTCTTTTGGTTTCGATTGTTTAGTCAAAGTGTTTGTCATGAGAGGCAGAGAACCTTCATTGTTTTCTTTTCCTATATATCCTTTATTTCTTGACCAGACTGGACTAAATGTGTTACATTGATGCCACTTGTCATTTTATCTAATATTGCTTAAACCCAACACAAGACCCTTTGGCCAGTATTTTAATTGTCTTGCTGTTAAACAACATCAGCTGCAGTTTGTTAACCCACAGCGTTGGTATCATGAAGCCAGCGAAAACAGGCAAAGAAGGTGGGGCTAATTCAACATCATGAGCTGCATCCGCTTATCAACCATATCATTTGATGATATCCTGAACTTTCATCAGTGCAAAAGTTGATGTTAATTGATATCCATCAGCCTCTAGACAGAAAGATTACATTAACCAAAGCATACAGCCTAGTCTAAAGGGAAACACTTGCCCCAATATAACAGTTAAAATAAAGAAAAGTCTCTGCAACACCTTAATAGTTAGAATAAAAAAGTGGAATTGTAATCACCAACCTGGAAGGCGAGGAATGGAACCTCAATCATTCCAACCAAAATGAGTTTGTAGAATTGAGCACCAATAACTGTGAAGATATCTTGTTGACTTATTCTTTCGTCAGTTATTTTTAGTCGACAAAATCCTCTGAACTAAGAATTTCTTTGGTTCGAGGACAGCTCACAAACCATACCCAGAACTTGTATCCTGCTTTTAATAACCAGCTTTCCAGTATTTAGAAAGAATCCATTTAGGATGTAAACATGAGTTTCTTTTTCTTTTTTTTTTAAATAGAAGAAAGTCACCACCCTTGATAATTGAAATTTATACTCTGCTGATTCAGTCCGTTTGTTAAAGCACGAATAATGTGGGTGTAAATTACCAATTTTTCCAGAGCACTATGTAATCGGAGATACTGTCACTCTGCGACAGAAAACATGGTACAGGGGCCTTATTGGATGATTTTGGCAGCTTACCGCCATCAAACGACAAGTCAATTGTACGTGTATGTATTTTGCGCGTGTGTCTATTTGCTGGGTGGTCTGCAGCTGTGTGTGTAACAGTGTGGCGGCTCATCTCTGCGGAGAGATGGCTCTTTACTGGTGGTGGCCGGGAGAGATGGCAGCACTATAACTCAGAGACTCCCTGTGAGCCAGCAATTGATCAAATTGTCACTCCATGCTCTGCCAGATTATCTCATCGGCAGGCGCAGGACATCATAGGACTCACACATACAACTGGGGCCGCAAACACTGTACACACAAACACACATTCACAAAGAGTTAGTATTTCAGGATAGACGTTCGGAGGAGGCATAGGTAACACACACGTGTGCCTTCGCACACACACACAAGCGTATGATGATCGATGACTTATACAAATGTTAGTGGATGTGCGCACGCAAATACTGTATGTGTACTGACATACACGGGGGCAAACGTTTGCTCATGCGGATGGACAGTGGCGCACACATGTTTGCAAAGACAACTTTATTCAGACACACATTAACACACACACACACACACGCACACAGGCTTTGCAGTAACTGCTATGACTGGCAGTGGCGCTGTGCAGCTTTTGGTCATAGCATAGATTGACTATGACATATCTCTCCATCATTAATCTTCCTTCTGATTGACTCAGTAACCGTGCTACTCTTCCAGCTCTGTCTGCAGTCACAGGAGAATCTCACTGAGCCATGAGTTCTCGGACTGGACCACTGAACGGGAATTATTTTAAAAGTGTTGACCTGTATAGAGATAAACACGAAAGTGTGCAATTGCAGCTTACAATCGCTGAAGTTGTTTACAGTGTGTGTGTATGTTAGAAATCCCTGAAGGTTTTTATTTTTTATTTTTTTTTAATCTCAGTAATTGCTTTAAAGGGTAGTTCACAGATGCCACTAACGGAACACTGATTGTAGCACATATAATTCATATGTCTGTGATTATGGTAATGGCTTTTGATTGTAATCAGTGATTACTACGACTCTCTGGCTTCTTCTTTTCACATGCATGCAGCATCGTCGGACACAGAGGGATAGCAAATGGTGAAAAAGCGTTGGCATTTCCAGTTCATTGCTTCTTTCAGAGATTATTTTCCGGTCACAGACAGTTTGTATATTCATTTAATCTCTTTTTTTGCATTTTATCATCTTCCTCATTTTGCTCTCTCCTTATTGGGGTTGATAGTTGCGAGCTGACTCTTCTAGATGGCTCTCCGTAGTGCAGACCAGGCCTGGGGTTGTGTGTTTGTGACTGTGTTGAGTTATGCAATGCGCCGGAGATGAGGCTGACTGAGACAGCAGCGGTCTCATCAAAGGAGTTAAGCTGCTGCTGCCGCCACTGTATTATTTACTGCATGTCGTAGTTGTGTGAGCGGCTCGAGCGTGCACATGTGTGATCAATACATGTCTTCATTTACCGTACACACCTGTGGTGATATCCAGGAAAGCTCATTCCTGTGTCAGTGGTTCCCAGGTTAGCTAGCAGTAGCATATATGTGGGGGGGGGGGGGGGGGGGGGGGGGGGGGGGGGGGGATACCTCTATCACACAAAATCAAGAGTTGGTAGTATCGCATCCTAGTTGACCTCATTTTACCTTTGACACACGCGGGAGGAGGATTTGGGGATGAGGAAAACGACAGAATAGCTTGAGATGATCGTATCGCGTCTGATGAGAGAGTTTAATGGCGTGTGTGTTAAAAGAGCTGCTGGTAGAAGAGTCGGCTTGTGTCTGCCAGATGGCGTTTAGAAACAGAGTCCGTGGTGAGTTCACCAGAGAGCTGCCGAGATGTGGCTCTCATGTCAGTTCAGTGTCAACTTCACACTATTGCTGGAACGCGGTATGTGTGCATGCATACCTGTTCACTGAGGTGAAGTACTGGTAATCAAAGACCCCTTGTGTACCCGGTTTCATCTTTCATGCTCTCCAAAAAGCACTCAGCCTCCTCTGCTCTATCGGTTCTTAGAAATGGAAAACAAATTTTGCTGCATCAGTACCACAACAATGTAGTTGCTGCCTCTCTCTGTCCAGTATCCTGACAGTGTGTCCTGCTTAAGTCCTTTAGCCTTGACAAGCCCCCAAATGGGATCTGGGTTTAGGATGATTAAAGTCTTGTTGCCATGTTGCTTCTCTTCAATAATTTAGTGTACATTTAACTCCAGCTTTTACTCCTCTTGCTCCCTGTCCGTCATCTCTGCCAGCTCCTGTCTTGCATGATATGATAGTCCTGCGTGTGCATGTTCAAGTGAGACATGTGAGTTTGACGGTTAGTTATATTATGCCAGTTCACTAATGGAAACGGGCACATGCAAAAACCTCAAAAACCTCAAAAACCACCCACGCACACGCACACACACACACACACACACACACACACACACACACACACACACACACACACACACACACACAGTCTTTCTTCCTCCAGTGAGTCATCACAAGTCAGGAAGCCATGTGACATTTTTCACGAGAGAGCAATTTTATTGGAGGACAAGAAATCTTGATGACCTCGAGAAAGGATAACAACGAGGGCTGTTGGGCATGAATGCTAAAGCAGTTTTGTCTGGAACAGTGTGTGATTTTAGCCCCGTCATCAAGGTTTTTTTGTAAATTAGGATTATCATTTAGCCGAAGTAACGCGTATCACATTTTGATACGAGAGTAAAGAAATAATGCTCAAAAAGCTACTTTTTAATTCCTATCGGTCTGCATACACAAATAATAGAAAGCAAGCTGTAGAGTAGGGCATGTGTGTGTGTGTGTGTGCCTGAGAGGTCACCAACCTGCGCACTAATTATTCCCAACAGACGGAAGGCAACGCTTGAGCGGCTCATCGTAAATACACAGTGTCATGTGGGCTGGAGAGAATAAATGGGTTCAGATTTGTACACATACACTCAGTGGGCGTACCTACTGCACTGGTTGATGGTTGGTTGGCTCTATTCTGATGACTGCTTGTTGACATGGGAAGCGACACTGTTTTGGCCACGCAAATTATATAGCGTTTGCTGCTCTGGGTTTGCTGGTCATTATGTTTTGAAGCGCTAATTCGATAGCATTAATTGAAAGTAAACACAAAATATCAAATCACCTTCAAACTTGACACGCTGCAGTTCTGTAGGCATTGCTATACACATTTTGTCATTATTTAATGCAATCTGAGAACGTAGTGATTCTGATAAAAAGAGGTCTGACAGGTCAAGGAACAAGAGACGGCTTTTTTGGAACAAAAGCAAAACAACTAACTATTACCCAGGTTGTCTGTTGTACATCGTTATCACAATTTACGGGCATCTTAGGCGACACGGAAGCTGTGGTATTGGTTGTTAAACCCAGTTTTCAGAACATTTTGGCCATCTATTTTCCATGGGTGTAGCGAGGTAATTAACTACTGTAGCTAGAAAGATGACAGTAGGTAGGATTGACAGTTCCTGCCTACAAATGTATTATTAGTCGAATGTTTCTCAACCAGGTGGAAACAGCCCTCAGTGGATCTTTACGAGTTGCTGAACAAATCGGAGATGTGAGATCTGGAACGAGGCTATACTGAGCTTGTTTATACGTTGTCTGACCATCTGAACACTTGTTTATTGCTCTGTTTCACTGCATTGTTGCAATGATGTTGCCTTGATCCCAAATCTTAACGATGTCTTTGGTGACTACCGGGTTAAAAGAACTAAAGAGGAGAAAAATGACAAAGTTATAATGATCCCAAATTATCCTTTACTGATGTACTGATGACGATGATTTTACAATAACTTAGGATATGAGACCCATGTAACCTCTTAGTATGTATGGAAATAAACATGCCGCACCCCTCGGTCTCGCAGACAGTGACAACCAGGGACGCAGTGCTGTCCGCCTGTCGGTATTCACGACAGGATTTACTTCACTCAAATGCGTTTTCAGCCCAGCTGTGGTCACTCGTGTGGACCGGCGTGTACTGTATTTGTTTTGCACTCATATTAGTCCTGGTCAATGTGCTTCTTTATTGTAAGCCGCGCTCTCGTGACCAAAGGGTTTGACCACTGCCCCGGCTCCATACCACAGAGGTCCCTCATCATCAAGAGTCAACGTTTCCAAAGTAAATGAGCCCGTGCACTCTATTGGATTTGTTTGCCGTCACTGAGCAGAGCGGCTGATTCACGGGTTATGGTATGTGTACATCAGCACATGGTAACACAATACCTCCTCCTATTGATTTCAAATTGTGGTTCATTTGTAAGCCTGAGGCTTTTATCACCGTGACACTTTGGGGAAATCTCCAAGGATTAAATGCCAGTACTTCTAAAATCAAATTAACAGCAATTTCTTTACAACTGTCAGACCTAAGACAAATGATGATGGTCTCCCTTAGTCTATAAATGATAAGGCAGTGTAGTACAAGTTGTTGTTTTGCGACTTGCCCTGAGCAGCTTATGGCATGTATTGATAGCTCTTGCCTGTCCAGTGATGTATATATCACTTCGCATCAATCTAGCGGCTCAGTGAAATGTCGCTGTCGTGTTTCAAATCAGACATGACAGCGACGGAGAACTAGCCGCATGAGATTTTTGGGGTTGACCGAGAATGCGGTGTCTTTGAATTACCGTCAGTATCTGCTCTGTGAGCGTGTGTTTGTCCACAGCTCTGGGACTGAAGCTTTCTATGTTTGCTGCTGTCTAGCGAAATAATTTAAATAGGTGTAGTTTTATGTCGGAAAACATTGTAACTGCATAACTGTGTCTGTTTATTACCACGGTGACTTGACTGACTCAAAGGCTTCTCATTGACTAAAGGAACTGCAATAGTCTTCTCAGTTTTTTATTTATTTTTTATATAACATTAGTTGTGATGGCTCACGTGGTTTGCTTGAGGTGTGGCAGGTAGGGCTGGTAGGGTTGACCCCCTTTTAGGGGTTTTGGTCTTACTTCACTAAGATTGTTTTAGTCATTGTTGTATGCTTTGTTCATGCTGTATGACTTATTTCCAACAAACTTCTGAGCACATCTCTCAATAACTAAAGTGGTGCTTTTGTGTGATTCTTTGTGGAGAAACTAAGCAGGCTGTTAGTCGACTAAGACTTTCTTTGGTCTAGGACAGCCCTAGTGGCTGTTGGGTCCAACTGTTGTGTCAGTGTGGCACAGTCCCTGTGGTGCTTATGGAGGGGCTGGCTTACGGAATGCAGTGAAGCACAAAGGTTTTGTCAGCTCGCTTTCCTCCCTGACCTTCACGTCACCTCTGGGTCTCTGCAGGGCCACACTGCTGAAATAGCTGTGAAGTATTCCTCCCTCTTTTATTCTTTCTCTCCATCTCCTGTTGTACCGCATGCTGCTTTTTGAAGAACTCCCTTTTCAATTCACATTCCCAGGGATATACTCTAATTGTTTACTTGTTTTAGGATTGTAGGATCTTTTTCTAATGGGATTTACGTATTCTCTGTGCTCCTGGTCCCCCTGCTGATTCTCTGCAGCTCATTACTTTTGTCGAGCTGCTGTAGGTAATCTTCCACTCTGTCTCAGGGGGCTCCACTCCCTCCCCATTTTGATGTTTCCCATGTTCTCTTATCATTTGTTTTTGTACCCATCTCCCCTCCAAAGTGCCTTCACCAAACATACAGAGGCTTGTTTTGCGAAAGGTTATGTGTGTTTTAATGCTCACCCCATGCACTTCATGTACTTGTACTTTTTTTTGTTCTTAATACACCAAGTTATGCAGTGAGGTGTGCCAATGTCTAATCCGATAATCTACACTATACACGTAGGGGTACTCATAGTGTAGCTGTTAGGATGTGCTATCATGATGCTAAATAGATACGTTGAGCGTAATGAATTGAGAAATGGCTGCATGTCCACGTACATAGCGTACTAGTTGACGAGTTAAGAGCAAACCATAAATCTTTGTGAAACCTGATTACAGGTGAAACATGGGCTATTGATACCTATGGCTGTTTTTTTTGTTGCTATGTCGTTTAATCATCTTTTCTTCTCCCAACCATCGGGATACAAAACACTAGTGAGAGAACCATACACTCACTCTTTCAATCTTGAAACAACATTTTTGTTTGAGTAGTACAATTCCTTGGAGTCAAAATATTGTCATGCCGCACCTTTATCATACCTAAGAATGCATCAATTAAGAGGCAACTAGGGATGACCCCGACTATTCGAAGATTCAATCTAAAGAGCCGGATTTGATGGCCAATCTCACTGTCGCAACATCGCTGTGGCAGAAAAATCTGGTTATGAAACAAAGGATCACTCCATTCAGGCTATATGGGGGTGCTGAATGTCTGATTTTACACAGAATTGCTTGGTTTCTCCCAATAACTCATAATATATAGCCTTTTTTGGTACAAACATCTGCCTATTAATAATACCGTTAATACAAATTTGAAAAGAACTAACGTGTCAAACAATCTCCTTAGTGTGCGTGAGCAAATCATGAACATCGTGAACAATGATGCATTAAGTTGCACTCCGAAAGGCTAAATAACAACAACATAGGGCTAGTGTTTCAAAAATCAAAGAATACATTTATTAATCAGAGCACTCGCGTAAGAACGTACCACTAACAAAGCGCTAGATATTTTTTGAATGCATGAAATCAGCAGATGGAGGTGCGTAGAAACAGCTGTGTGCTGCGTGCTTCCCTCTCTCGTTGACTGTCCCTTCACTTCCCTGTTGTTTCACTTCTGTCTGTGGATTGCCACAATGGGGAGAATGGAATTAAGGACAAACGTTATGTATACAACCAGAGCAAGCAGGCTAGGGAACCGTGTTTGTCGCTCCGTTTCAGTACTACAGACGGCTTCGCACCTGTACCGTAAGCTATTATTTAATTGGTTGCAATCTGCAACCTCACAGCTAGATGCCACCAAATCCTTCACACTGGTCATTTAAGTGTCAGAAAGTAGTGACAATTTAGGTCTTTTTACTGCTTGTTTGTGTCAAAACCTCAAGGTATTTCATTTACAATGATATAAAAGCGAGAACTTGATTGACTTTGATTGACTGTTACTACATTTAATGTGAGCTAGTTAAGCGTACTAGTTCAAGAGAACGTTGTAACATTGCAACAACCATTTTCCGAGCTGCTGTATGTTTGTGGTATAGCAGGTGTGTTAAGAGACGGTTCTGGTTTGAATGCGTACAGGCCACAAACCATGAGCACCTAATGGCTGTGGGCTGTGTAAATGGTTGGTTATGACCTTACTAAAATCCAGACCCTCTGTCTCTGTCTGCTAGCTCCTCTACACACAGGCATTCACAGGCAAGCACACATACGCACTCACGAAGCTCTGGACACACACACACACACACGCACACAGACACAGAAGAGGAAAGACAGAAAGGTTCCCAAGGTACCAGACCTTGAGGAATTGCCTGTCACCGTGTTTGTGTGCTGAGATGTGGGTGTATGTGTGTGTGCCAAGGCTCTAGCAGACAGAGACAGAGCTGCATGTGGTTTCAGCTGCATACATACAGTAGGTGCGTGCCCTTGCCTGTGGTTCTATATTTATGGGTAGTTGGCCTCAGAAAGGCCTTAATATCCAGCAAAACGTGCATCCAGGTGAAACATCTGTCATGGCAGACACACGCATTCTTTCTATAGTTTTATTCCTTCAATGTGTCCCAGACATAGTATTCCCTAATTTGAGTCTATTTCATGCTTTTTTTACCTTCTTTGCTAAAGACTAATTTCTACATACTCGACTAAACCAACTCCAGCTGGAGAATATTAGTGTTTCTGTCATCCATAGCTAACAAGCCTACACTGCCACTGTGACCATGTAGGTAATGTTGCTTGTAGGCATATTATGGAATACATATACTACTAGATATTTCACTTGCTACTGTTTTAACTGCACTAAATCGCCTAAAGCAGAGACGGGGACTGCCCTCCCTGCAGCACAAGCTCCTTGTTGCACAACACATGTTAGCTAGTAGAGTGGTTGTGATATTTACCTTTAGATAATATTTGGCACAGTCACGGTTAGGTTTCCCCTTCAGATGTATTTCTCACCTCTAAAACTAAATGTGTTGAAGTAATCAAACACTGCCCTTCAGCCCAAATTGGGCGGGGTTTTTTGGGGGCTGGTGGTAAAATAATTGAGGGCAATTAGAGTTTTTTTGACATTGCTGACATTTTCATTTTCAATCATTTGGTTCAATTATCCCACTTTGGCTCTGGTTTATGATCTTAGATGCTTGTTTAAAAAAGGAGATGCACTTACGACTTCTGGTGACTAGTAGTTCTCTTGAATACCTACAGTATACTGAATACACTTTATTGTAAGTCGCTTTGGATAAAAGTGTCTGCTAAAAACAGCTCAAAACCCATTTTTCTGTGTTTGACTACTCTTTAAAGCAGCTATAATCCATATTTTTGTATTACTAGTTGATCGCATGGCTCCTTCTATGTGAAAAGAGTTGCTTGAGTGTTGAATTGACAAAGGATTATCACCCAACTATGCAGTTGCACTCAGCTCTATGGAGCTTTACAGCATCTTTTTACTCTTTGTTTAGACTTCCCGGCCCACATTATTGTTTTGATGAACATAGTGGAGCGTTTAGCAGCTAAAGAGCCAGACATTTCCCTCAGGAGTCAACTTAAATAGTGATTATATGTCAGTGTTGTTTTTTTTACAACTTGTTTCTGCTGCCCGCAAATGCTTATTGAAGGTTTAAACTTTAAACAATACGAATTTCAAATTGTCCAAATTCACTTAGCTGTAGAGGAAACGGTGATTCATCATACAAAGTAGATATGATTCGATTTCTTTTTGAGAAATATTGGATGCATCGGTAAACAAAGAGGACAAAGTGTGTGTGCCAAGCTGAACCCACACACATGATCACTTTAAAGTACAGCTGCAGTCAGTTTGATCGCAAAGTCACTGCCATTCTTCCTCCTCTTGCTAACAACAGTGGCATCATAAACAGATGTTTGAAAAAAACAGTTGCTCAGCTCTAGAGAGGGCGCTCTAAATATCCGCTCGGTGACTTGAGCTCAGTGACTTGGCTGCTGCCAGCCTAAATAGATGACATTTTGTGTTGGACTTTGCTCGATTAAAACCAATGTCCTTGACTAACTTTAGTTGGCTTGGGCTGGGATTCTGCCCAGGACTTGGCAGCATATTTTCTTGTCAATAAGAGCTATGCAAATCTTGACGTTTGCCGTCCTCCGTCCTGCTGGTAGCTTTCGTATGGCGTCATGCTGAGCGCCTGCAGGGAAGACACGCATGTGTCGCATGACGTGATGACTCAGACTTTAATGCCCTGCCACATGGCTGTCATGCGCACAGTCCCCCCTCCCCCCCCCTCAGCTCTCAGCCTGTTGGTGTGTGTGATATAGGCCTACAGTATATTTAAGTGCATATGAGTCCAGTTTCTGTCCAGCATGTGCGTCTGTGTGTGGAATGTGACTGGCCGAGGGGCTGTTTGTGCTTTTCCGTCTGATTGAACCAGAATGAGGATTCCGTTGTGATGTGAAATGTGGGAACGGCGGGGGGGGGGGGGGGGGGGGGGGGAAAGGGTTGAGACAGACCTCTCAGGACTTAAGGGGATGTGTGGAGAGGAGGGAGGATGGAGGAGAGTGAGAAGGGAGTTACGCTTGTGTTTGTCCAGAGACAAAGTTCTGTGCTACATTGTGTCAGTTTGCTTTAGCATCATCCAGAGTGGGAGTTGGCAGACTCAGCAGGAGTGATGTATGTATGTTAACACCGGAGACTTCTCCTTCCACATGGTGCAAATCTGCAAAGATACAAATACCTGAAAGTGGCACAGATGTGTCCTTCTTTTCTTTATTTAGTGCAGCACAATCAGTCCTGAATCACTGCAGCTTCGGAGACAGGAGGAAAAGCAACAGGACGAGTGGACACCCAAGTTGCGTCTAAGTTTAGAAAAGTGAAGAGGAGGAAAATAAATTAGGAGATAGAGTGTACTGTAGGAGTGTCTGCATATGGAGTGGTGCCAAGGTGGTCGCAGCCATTCAGCTCTGTGATTCAGAGCCCTGGTGTTGTGTGGGTAGGATTTGCCAAAATTGGAAGGGCAACACTTGGCTCTTGACCCACTTGTAATCAGACTGCTGTCCAAGCAGAAGCTGCCACACGTTGGTTGTTTGCCCACTGTTTGATTAGGACGAAGTGTCAGACCCCGAGGAGGTGGGAGGCGCCCACTATTTTTTACCCAGCACACGGAGCACTGCAGATCCCCCCCCCCCCCCCACCCTGTCTCCACCAAACCATATACAGAGCATCCTCTCTTTATGCATTTTCACTTCTTTGATCCATAACCAGGACAGTCTGCGTAGGAAAGGACAACCTTGCTGCTTGTGCATCGCCACTTTCATTTCAGTGATGGAGCAGCTAATTTGTTTGATAAGCCAGAAACCCTTTCCATCCCCCAGACACCAGCGAGAGTGAACGATGAACAGGCAGTGCGAGAGGCCTCAGCTAACTGCGCCACTAGGCCCCCCCATTAAGCCTCGATTGGGGTCTATTGGCGTGATTTCTCTTCCTGTCTGGTGCTTGGCAACACTTTTGCTTTCACATAAAACGCGGGCGTCGATGATAGCTGATAACACAATGAGGTAGGGCAACAGTGAGCGCATTAACCCTCGCTGGTACCGCCGCACACCTGACAATGTTAGCATCCAGAGAGATAACACATGCTGTTGACCCCTTCACTGACAGTTAAATCATAGGCAATAAAACATAGACTGGCTTTAATCTAATTGGCTACACTGAGCATTTCGGTCGAGTGTTTTGTTTATTGTCTAATACATAAATGACATTGTGGGAGAGATTTTCGCTCACAGAAGGTAGTTCTTAGTGTAGCAATCAGCAGCAGCTGGTACTGGTGCTCATTTTTAGAAACTGTTGCTGCATTGCCATGCATTTTTAATGGCTAAGGCCATTGTAGCAGGCTGTGTTCTGCATGTGTGTGCATTTAGTGCACAGCATGTGTGTCCTTTGCGAGTGTTCATGGTAGAATCTAGAGAAGAGCCATGTAGGAAAGCAGTTTGGTGCTTTGTTTGTTGTTGTTTCTATGTGTGTGTGTAAGCACATGAGGACATTTGTACTGTTTCCATTTGTTTTTGTATATCGCTTTGTTTGCTAACACTGATTTGGACATTGATGTAATGAGACAGCTTTGGTCCTTAGACATACCCCCTGAATAGTTTTGAGAGACCTCTGGGGCTCGTTTTCCCAGAGGTCTCTCTATTAATGCTTCCATGGCTCCTGTGCATCTCTGCAAAATTAATTTGATGCACTAAAAAGATTTTTCAGAATAGAACATGAAACTCAAAACTTTTTATGATTTTTGTTGCTAAAAATATCTTCCACCTTGGTCTTGTTAAATATATATTATATATATATATATTATATACACTGCATACCAACAACAAAAGGTTGCAAGAACTTCAGAAACAAGCGGGAAATATGTATAGCAGTTTAAATTAATCCAGTCTAATATAGTGTTAGCCAGTTCAGAGTATGATCTCTTAATCCTAATCTATGTTCGTTCTTTGAATTCAGGGGGCAAATAGATTCAACTCGAAAGCAGTAAAAGATTAAAAGATGATGACACATTGATGCAGAAAATTGTACATGAATTACATGCATCAGTAAATGCTATACAACCTCTTCTGTATCTCATTTTGGATTTATAATAGTTGCCTCAACTCGATGTGTATTTTAGTTGCATACCAAAATGAATTTAAACTAAGTAACTTTAATCTATCGTTTCTGAAAAAAATAGACCTCTTGACTTAAAGGGGACATCAGAATCCGTTTTTTTTTCCTGTTTTGTGGAGAGCGTAGGTAACAACAAAAACGTTTGTGACTCCAGAGGGAGCTGTAAGAGATATGATAAATTGGCTCAATTGACGTAACTTGAAGTTTGACTACAAGTTCTAAAATGATAACAATCATGGGGTGTTGCGCTACAAAGAAGTGAGTTCACCAGACTTCTGGAGCTCGCTCCTCATCTTTGTTTGATACTAGCGCGCCTTAAGGCTACATTAGCCGCACCTATAGAATAACACACCAGGTTCTCTGACCAAGCTGTTTGTGGCCAAGTTGCATTCTAGTTAATGTAAGCGCAAGGTATTGACATGGAAGCAGAATGTGTGAAATAAAAAATATATCTCTGGTTCTGCTGCACCACTGAATATCATCCGTCGCGCGCACACGCAGGTCGAGAAAATGAAAAAGGACTGATCTCCTGGCTGATGACACCGGAATTTATACCCATCCAGGATCATCTGAGGTCACACGTGACTTTGTTGATATGAAGACCCGGCCTGCGTGTGCGCGAGACGGAAGATATTCAGTGTTAAGCACTGCCTCTGGCGGTCATTCAGGATTCATAGAACCGTAGTTACATCCGTAACTTTAGATTTATCTTTTTAAACTGTCCATCGCGAACCCGAAAATGTTACTGCGATGCTAAATGAAGAACTATATTAGTTCTCTCTATATTAGACTCTGTACTTTTTGATAGTAGTGACTTATGATGATTGGAATTTTCAGTATGCTGAGTATACTATAGTATGTTCAGTATGTTCATAAATGGTGGAGCAAAATATATACAGTATTATGCTATCTAATACAACTGGTAGTTGGCGAAGCTATGAATCACCACTGAAAAAGCTGCTTGTTATTTTAACGGCTTTAATATTAATTAATAATTCCATTTATTTTCAAAGTCAACCTTATGAATACATTTGACTTGACTAGTCAAATGGAAAATGAATGCTGTTACCATGTGCCCAATGGTAGGATTGATAAAACTGTTGACACACTCGGCCATCATCTGTTGTGCTGTGGTTTTAAAGAACTGCACCAGTGTGGTGCCAACACATAGGAGTCACGTTATTGCCTAGTCGAGCGTACGCACATCTCACAAACTGGGGTGTAGTAACAATATATGTTTGTATGTGTGCGTGTATGTGTGTGCTGAATATCAGCGGTCTCGGTCGGGCTACCCAGCAGGCATCCTGGACGGGGGACGGAATAAGAGGCAGGAGGAATAAGAAGAGAGAGAGAGATCAGACAGAGAGGCGATAGAGATAAAAATGACAGAGATTGTACGAGCAAGGCGACAGGGGGGATTAGTAGCAGAGCGAGGAAGACACTCTTTTTCTTGCTCTCACTCCTTTACTCTTTTTCCTGTCCTCCACACACTGTAGGCGCTTTGCCTGACACACAGTCATGAAACAGAGTACAACCTGTCCTGTGTGCCCTCCAAACGGCACAACACATGTCTATTACCACACACACACACATTCACAAGCAGGGACAATCCTCTTGACTTATGTAACTTGCTTTGTTGCACTGTGCACTCGCTCTAGACGCCTCCCTCTGAAGGCCTTTGTATCGTGTGTGTGATGTGATTATGAGTGTCTGTCTCTTTCCAATCTTCTCTCGTCTTTCTCAACCTGTCTATTATAATCCCATAGCGCTACAGAAATAAAATAACAGTGTTTGTACGTGTGTCATAGGCACACATTTTTATATTGCACAGATGGACTAGTGAGTCATCAAAGTGCCGTCGTTTAATGAAGTGCAGGGTGTGAATCTGTGTTCTTTTTATTAATCCTGCCATTCCGATGGCTTCCATGTCTTCCTTTTTGCAGTCCTGAATTACTTAATCCAGTCTAATTCATCACCTGCATTAATCCACAGCCACTCTTTTTCAATGCATTTACTACTTTAGCTGTAGCTAGTGGTGGGGCGTTAAAATGGAAATGTTTTGTTTTTTTTAAGCCCTGGCTGCCTGTTTTGACTGAACTACAGACACAAAAAGATGTAATTTACTATATCACACGTTAAAGAAAAGCAGCAATTCCTCTCAACTGAGAAGCTAAAACAGGGGAACATTTTTGTCTTGATGCTGATTAACATTCTGTCTATTGACCAATCCATAAATCAACTAATCAACGAATCGTTTCCGCTCTACTCGGTAGGTTCAGTGCAAATATCAGCTTGCTATTAAATCTGGTATAGATTTCCCTCCTCAGACAGTGATTGTTAATGATTTTTGGTGACCTTTTACCATTAAGTCGTTTGCCGTGGTCAGATTAAAAAAAAAAAAAAATCCCCTTGACCAACGTTCGAAAAATGTTAAATTGGTTACCATATTTGGTTTAGTCGCCAAAATGGACGTGCTTGCTCTGCTGGTGCATTATTTTATGATCAATTTGTCATAATTTCTAAGCATGTAAGAAATGATTTCATGAATAAGTTATAGACTGCACACCTTCCACAGAGAGGAACATACTAATGTATGGTGTGATCCCTGTCCATCATACCAGCTAGATCATCACTGAAAATGTCCCAGAAAGTGATCTTCAGAAAAGAGTGGAGACCCTGTTATGCTACATCGGGTGTCTGCGTAGATGTACATTTTCACACATGTGCAGTTGGTGCGTACAGTCTGCACAGTCCCAAGTGTTGTGCTGCATGCAGAAGCACTTCACTTACAGAATGTACGACCATGTCTACAAGGGGCTTGATGAAATATACATCATGCGGACCCTCACATCTAACTAAGTGATGAAGGCTTCACCTCTCATGTAGTAAATTCCAAATAATTTGCCCCATTAGTTGCGTGGCTCTAAGAACACCACATCATTACTATGATGTTTGTTCCATCAAATGTTTTTTGCATTCTGTTCTTCACTCTTTACATATATAATTTCATTTATTTATTTATTTCCCAGGGATTGAGCCTCTTGCTCGATGTCATTTCGGCAGGGCAGATGGTCACCAACACAGGGGCTTCAACCTCTGTCCTGCAGTTGAAGGACATCTTCCCTACTGGTTATGCCATCCTGCTGTTCTCAGTGTTCATGTGTGTGTGTGTGTGTGTGTGTGTGTGTGTGTCAGATATCAGGGTAGAGAGAGAAAATGCAGATGCTTCACAAAGTGCACCACTGCAGTACCTCTGTGTGTATTTATTTCTTCGTTCATTTTCAGTCTTGAATCCAGTGCTGGGTATACTTCCGTCTCGCATTAATCAAAGAGCAAATGACAGCACTCCGATTAATATTTGATATGCTGCATGGCACTTTTGACAAGACGCCCCTCTCCGATGTGCTATTGGCAAAGTGACAGCCATACAATGTACCAACAGAATTCCTGCCAGCAGGGAGTGCTGTAAAGATTACTCAATCCATTAGTTTGAATTAATCTATAGATGCTGGTGTTGTAGTTCTCTATAATTTGAACTCCCTAACGTTACTTGTGGTTCATTTCACTTTGTATGTGAGTAACATAGTTGGCAGAAGTCAGAGTAATCTAGAAAGTCAGGGTTTGTCCCGACAACTCTCCTTCGTTCGGCATTTCTGTGCAACGATTCTTAGTTTAGCGGTCCATCTCTTACACACACACACGCGTTTCTGAAGTATGAGTATACAGCCAGTCGAGTGTTACTGCACGGCTGGAAATATGACTGACTCTTGCTGCGCTGTCCTTGAAAGTGGGGCCTGGCTCAGCATTGGTTGGCACACTGAAACGCATTAGAGGCCAACGCTGGCTAATCTCCCGTGGTCCTACCTTTTGAAAAGATTTGTTTGATATCAGTGCCAGCGGGTGCATGTGTGTGTGCGTTTGTGTCAGGATAGAGGAGGGAGGAGGGAACAAGAGAGCACACACACACACGATAGAGTACACCTGATTGCTTTGAGATAGTGTTGGGAATGTGGGGAGAATAGCTCCAGGAACCCTGCTTAATGACTGTTTGTGAAATGTTTTTAGCTTTGCAAATGATGTAACATTCACTTGAATGCTCCTGTTTCCCACTCTCTAATAGTGTGTGGTACAATACACCACAGTACAGTACTTTACAGTATAGTACCTGGCATGGTTCTAATTAAGATTAGATTAGTGTTTGATGAGAAAGCTCCTCAGTCCAGATGCATTTAATTGCCTTTTGGTGATTGTATTAAAACAAAGAGCCTCTATCTCGCAGTGTGAATGTGTTAAAGGTTAATTTGGCATTAAGTTACATTGTAATAAAACATTTTCCTCCCTACCACTTTGAGAGGTTAATACATAAAGCCATCTAAATGCATATGCTGGCTCCCGTTCGCCACATCCATTATTCATAGACAGGAGGAAACCCAGTCACAGACTTTTAGTCCTACAGTTGCTTGTGTCTTCTTCCCCATCTCCCTTTCCCTGTTTTTCTCCCATCTTTTGTCTATACAGCAAAACCATGTTTCTCCTTAAATTATTCTCCCCTTGTCATTTTAAATGTCCACGTGGGTTTTGTCTTTGAGACTGTCCTCTCCCTTTTTTTCTCTCCATCAGCCTTATGATGTCTTCTGTCTCAGTCCTCAAAGTAAAACATTGATCTTAATTGGGTGAAGTGTGACGTTTATATTTTATATATATATATATTAAAAGGATATAGATGAAATGCTTGTACTCGTGTATATATATATATATATATATATATATATACATATATATATATATATATATGAGTACAAGCATTTCATCTATATCCTTTTAATTGCCTTATCATTCTCCTAATCCACACTATCCAATAACGAGCATGTTATTGTTAAACATTATGTGCAGGTGGTGAAATTGATCAAACGTCAGGGAGGGTTTTGTACTTGCTCCTCTCCCTCGCCCCGCTGGCATTATATACCCCATTGTTTGGACTATCTGATAGTCTGTTTATAGATTGGAACACTCTGCTTTCGTCGTGACCATGTTCAATATGTGCAATCCAATGATAACAGTGTGAATGCATGAGGCCAGAAAGAGGAATGTGGGAATTACAAGTCTCCCTTTGGACACCTGGTGGTTCACATTTCATTTATGTCATAGAGTTCTCTAGTTGCATAACAAATTAGAAGTATATACATGAATGAAAAGGATTGCCAATCTATAAAGCCTTTTATTTCAAGAGTTAAGATTCTCATAGTTGTTAATTGTTTTATTTATGAGTTATTGTTGCAACTAAAGAGGGATTTGAAACCATAGTGCAGTATTATAAACTCAGTCAATGTAGGTTTGACAATAAACATCTTAACACAGGAGATACCTGAATACTACAGTAGTTATGGAACCTTGTTCAATATCCAAGCTAAATTGCAACATCAGTGAAGACTCCACTTTGAAACTCTTAGTCTTGACTCACCTTTTCTTCGATTTTTCAAATCCTATTCTCGACAGATGATGGACGACAAACATTGGAAAGAGGAGGAAGACAGAAAGCAGGGGGGAAATAGTTCAGGTGGGATTCAATCCGAGTCCAGCAGGTGAACATGTGGCTCTAGTGGAGACAGATTGGAACGATTGATTCTCTTTTGCAATGTGAAGGATGATGTTTGTTATGGTTTCCAGCACAGTACCAATGTGTTTGGTAGTGTTGCCAACTAGCAAAGTTCTTTCCTCTCCGGTCTATTCCTCACACACAGGGTTTGTCCATTAGACAGGGTTGGTACACTTTAGGCATGCCGTGCAGAGCCAAACTGTGACATGCGTATCCATTACAGGCTCACAGCTAGGGATAGACCACTGCTGACCCGTGACGGCCTCCTCCCCTTAGCTGTGTGTATATTAAGGCTAAATGTCCATCTTGAGCTAAATCAGGACACAATCAGACCAACCAAACTAACAAACAACCGCGACTAGCAGATCTGATTAAATAGCAAACAAGCACACAAACTGGCTGCTTGGTGGTACATTGTAAGAGTCAGTGAACGATGTAGCTGAAGCCTAAAACTACAGTTAAGTTAGAAGTCACAGAGGGCAGATTTGACGTAGACTGCAGAGTGAGCTGAGAGCCTTTGCGTCTACCACAGGTCATGCTGTAATTGGCCAAGTGGGGCTCTGAGCGCTAGCGTGTTAGCGGAAGATGAAGTCGGTGTCCTTGCAGTCATTCACAGGCCAGGACTTATGTTTAATACATAGTCACCTTGTACTCATGTGAGATATGCACGGAGCAATAAATATAACTCAACAAATTGGTGTGAATTGTACTCAACTGAAGTAAACTACCTGTTTGGTATCAGATTGGCTCCGCTAGTCTTGTTTCCTTTGGAAATACACACACACATTGCTACTTCTAAATGCAAAAACAATCTTTATTTTTACGACCTCAGAATCAGTGCAGAACAGGCTACGACGACGCTAAAGTCACATTCTAAGCAGTTAATTGCAGCCACTTGTTACTTGCAGACATTGTTGAACTCCATCGCCTGTTGGAACATAATCCTTTAACTGGCTTTGCATTGCTATCACAACAGCAGAACTTATGATTTCTGCTAAGCCTCTGCCTGTCACACTCTGTAAATGAGAATATTAAACAGTGTGACAGTTGCAGTAGCATTGCTAAACATCTGTTCTGTCCAAGATGATCAAGCTTGTGATACTGACTAAATATTCTTGTATTTCACTTTTCTTAATTCTCTTCCTTCTCCTCCTTCTGTCGCACTTTCTTTCTCTTCCGTCCTCTTGTCCCGTTCTACCTCCCCCCCTCCTCCCTTTTCCCTCCTACATTTCTCCTTTGCTCTCCTTTGCTATGCATGCTTTTGCTGGAGGGTTTGGCCACAAGCTGTTCTGCTGACTCAACTTCTTCATTGTTTTTACCCCTTTACTCCCTCCCGCTTCCCTTCTCATCCTCCGTCTCCGCTCCCACCCTCCCTTCCTCTTTCCCGCCTTCCAAACCTCTTTCTCCAGTTTTATTCTGTTCCTTCTCCCCCCCCCCCCCCCCCTCTGTCGCATCTCTTTTCAGATGTTTGCCTCGCAGTGGTCGTACAGTAGCTCAGTGCTGAGTCTTCCTGCTGAAAATAGATGATTCACTGGGTTATTAACACCCTACTACTGGGCAGAACTGGCCACGCTCCAGACACCAACAATCCACATTATCCCGACAGCAAGGGGGGGAAGACTACTCATTGAGTCTCCCTCAATGAGGAAGACTACAAGAGCTTAAGAGGATGGTGGCTGGTTTGTGTTATATTCTCTCTGCAGTAAAACTCATCCAAATCCGTATTCAAGTTAAAAGTCATCTGTGTAATGTTCTTATCTTGAACTGTACAGTCTCAAGAGCACACATGCGTACCTGCAAACTCTTAAGAACAGGCCTCGTTTTTTCCGTGGATTTGGATTACTGCAACGTTGAACTGTTCGCCTCAGCAAATGGCCATTGCCAAGAATGTCATCTAGTTGAATCTTAGGGACGGGGACTATAATAGTGTCGTAGTGCTTCCCAAGGTGAGTGTGTGGAAGCTGAGGCAGCGACAAATACTCAGCGCCCCCCCATCGCAGTTTAATTGTTTGCCTGCATAATAAATCAAATGTGTCAAGGGAGATTATTTATACAAGGACTGTGTTAAACAAATGAATCTCCAGTTTGCTCAAACTCTAGGTTTTTCCTTGGTGTGTGGAGCTGTGCGTCGGAGCCTTTTAGGATTGCATTTGTGAGCTACTTGCGTGCATTTCCGTCCGATTCTTTTTCCATGTCAGGGAGCGTGAATCTCCCGGCTTCCTCGCGCTCCTCTCTGTCATTGATGGATTTGGTGCTACCTAAATGCTCTGCCCGAGGGAGGGGAAAGGAAAACAAATTAACACAAATAAGTCTTAGGGGCCCTTTACAGCTGCAATGGGTAAATCTCTAAAAGTCAGAGGGGTGAAGACCTGCGTCCAGAGAGCTTTTTACGCTTGCACTGTGCACCGGCTTCTTGGGAGGATGCTAATCATTGTTCCTGCTGTTGCTAAGCGACAGCTGAAAACCTGTTTAATAAAGGACATTTTTTGCTCAAGTTAAGACTCACATTTCACTGACCGGTGTGCTGCTCAGCTCAACAAAAAACGCCCTGCCCTTTCTGTCCAGAGCATGTCTTCCATTCCATCGAAACCAATAAAACCATGTCAGCATTGTGACGAGAGGTCCCTGGTGGACACACAGGATATTCTTTTTCTCCATTGTTTCAAAGACAGAAACAATCTTGAGCGTCGTTAATCTGATTCATTACATTTCCAAACGCATGCTTTGTGGCCAAAAAGCTTTAAAGAAAGTACGGTTGCTGGAATGTGTCAAAACAATAATATATTGACTTACTGACCCATAAAAAAAGTATTTGCAACATAACTATCCCGATACATTATGGACTTCTAAAAAGCTATAAGAAGATAAAAACATCATCAAATGTGCCGAGTCAGGGTGCAACACCAAAAAGCCTGACTTCAGGAAGGTAGAGCAAAGTGGCTGGTAATAGCAGAGTGCCGGCGACACTGCAGCAGCCTTTAAATTGGATGTAAACAGCCGCAGGCAGCCAGAGGGGGGGCAGGAGATGGGTGACATGGAAGCCATCAGGCATCTTTAGGCCAAGGTTTGTTTCAGAATTATGGATGATTCGTCGGATATCAAAGGGGCGCTGAGTAATGTGTGGACAAGCAGCTAAGTAGTTAAAGTCCTTTTGCGGTTTGTGCACAATTGTTGTTTCTGGAGGCTACTGTATTTTCTTTTGCCGTGAAGACATTCTCGTTTTCCCCTGTCTCGCTCCTATGTCCTCCTCATTTCTGTCTCTTTCTCTCCGTCTTCCTTTGACTGACATTTGTGCATTGCCTCCCTTCTGTTCCTTCTGTTTTCTGCCGCCCAGCTTTTATCGCCTCATTGCTGTCTCTGGGTCGAGTGCAGAGCAGCCGATACCCCGGGGCCCCCGCCTCCCTCCCCGGCAGGGTGATGTATGAGTGGCTAGCTTTGACGTCACTTCAGGCCCGACGTCATAGCAACTCAGTGCTCCCAGGCTTGCTCTTTCTGGTGCTTTCTCTCAGTGCCTCTCCCTCAGTCCTTCCTTACCCTCCATTAAATCACCTCTCTCTTCTTCCCTTTTCTCGTTCTGTGTCTCCTCCTCTGTGATGGCTCCTCTGTTTTACCGTTTCCCCTTTCCCGCATCCACAACTTTGTCTTGCCCGTCATTTGTCATCACTCTGGCTCATGTTAAAATGTGCCTCTCATCTTTATCCACCCTCCTCCTTGTCCCATCCTTCTGGAGCTTTCTATTCTCATCTAAAGCTGCTCCCTCTCCTTCATTTTTCTATTTATTCCTCTCACAGACGTACAAATATACAGAGGCCTGATATGTTTGAAGTAAGCAGACAAGCAGCAAGCCAACTCTTCTCTCATGTGAAACACAGGCTCATCCCTATTCAATTACACTTATCAGGATCCACTCTCTTCCTGGATAACGTGGTTCCATCAAAACCTGCAGTCTGTTTCTGACTTTACTCAGCCAATTCTCCCTGTGACAACTTTGCTTTGCCAGATGCCCAATGACTCACCTTTATCTGTCAGGAGAGTTGCCCGTGGCTTTGACAAAAATAAACATAAAAGTGAATTATCAGTCAACTTTGACTTCCAGAATAGCTCAGGAAAATTTCATCAGGCTTGACGAGACGTGAAAGCTGACCCACTTTCTGCTTTCGCTCTCTGTCTTCCTCTCTTTGCCCGTCTTCTTGTCTCGCTCCCATCGCTGCCCTGCGGTCAGTCTGTCCACTTTTAGCGTTGGTGCAGTGTGGCAAATGGAGACTTCGCTTGGTTTAAAATGGAACGAGGAATGCTCTTGTCAGCGATTGTGACACATGTCCTACGGAGCCTGTCCCGAGTGGACGGAGTCGAGGCACTTGAGCGTAACTTTGGGTCATGTTTGTTAAAACACTGGAAAGAATTTGACTATGGCAACTGAGATGTCGAGGAACTTTTCCCGTAAAGTGATGCTTTTATTTTGCTGGCATTTGCAGTGCTCAGGGGACATGGAAGCAACATTTTTTCTTCAGCAGTTCAATATTACTTGTGAATCACAGTATGACCAGCAATGTGACATCTTTTTTTAATCTCGTTCACATTTTCCTATCTTTGAAACAAACAAACAATGTTTTCTCTGCATAACAATATAACAAAATGAAATGAATTACTTCCTCTGTACATGACGATTTATTTCCAGATGTATCAGCATGTTTCCCCTGAGGAAATATTGTGGGTAAAATGCAATTAATAACCTGCAGGATAACACACCTTCCATTTGGTTCAGGAATCATTAAAAAGTATGATCGTGTTCTCATAATGTCTTTCTTTCTTTAATCCTGTGAAAGATTTTGTAAATGTTATTATAGTGTGTCAAAAGCCATTGATGTGAAAACAACCCACAGAAATTGAAATGATGTCATTTCCCACGCTGGCGTGAAATCGAGGGAAAAGGCACACTGCCAGAGGAAACATGTATTTTATAGGAAATACATTTGCAGTGGTAAATAGCTACCCACCGTTGGAGGTTTACATAAACAAATGTAAACGCTTTCATGCACTGAGTAAAGATTGAATTACCTTCACATATTGAGAGCAGCAGAAAGCGCACAACACAGACAGAGTGGTCCTTTTTTACGATCACACTATATCATACATGTTTCATTATCTCTGAGCCGACAGTCAATGATGAGGTCATTATTTTCAAACAATTAAAACATGATTTATTGGTTTACCATAAAACTGAAATAATTTGCTGTATGAGTAACACAAATTATTTACAAATGACTATTGTAATTATTTGCAAGTCATTACTAGTTGTTTTATTATCATTGTAGTACTTTTGTTCTAGATATTCTTGGAAAGTCAGTCCGACTCAATCGATGTTGACTACTTAACCTTCCTCCTGACTACTACTCATCTGTGAGACACATTTTCGTGGACACATTTGTTGTCCTGAGTGGTTAAATATAGGAGCTTCAAAAAACAATGCATTGATTAAGGAGATGTATAAGATGCTCCATTGAGATCAACTGGGGGTGACGTTAACCTTGTGCCATTAAACCATGAAGGAATATTAGTTTGAGTGATGTTTAAGTTAAATGCGTCATGATTCATCGGCTAAGTCTGTTTCAATTGCACTTTCTCACATTTTCTTTTTCATCGATACACAAACTTCTCTACCTCAGCCAAGCTTCCAAACAATGATTTGCAGTATGTCAACTCTTTTTCTCTCTTGAGTTTCCAGGTTGTTTTATGCACAAATTGGAAATGTGCATAAAAACATGCGAGTGTTAAACACTCAATCAAATGCAATTCTGTAGAGCATTTAGACATGCTTCACTAAGATACACATGAACTGAAAGTACTAGTCTCTCTTAATTAAATACAAAGAGAGGAATACAGAACTTTAGTCTAGAACTAACTTTCTTGTGGTGAAATTCAGTGCTTAGCCATAGTCTTTGCACATTCTTTGGCACTGAAGTCAAGTCTTCTCCCATTGGATTTGATGTCTTGTTGTGGCCTGCTGCATTTTAACGATAATTATTGTGCCAACATCCACTTGAAATATGAACAAAATCCATTTTTTCCTTCTTTGATGGTTTGAATTTATTTCGCAGGATGTTTTATGTCTGTGTGAACGCATATGTGCGCTTTTCATGATAATGTGCTTGTGGGATGGCTGCCTCCCTTCAGAGAGAAGGCGATGTGAGCAAGCACAACGTCTAACTACATACTCCCCGCTCTCTTTCTGTGACCCTGAAAGATTTGCTTGCCGGGCAACATTAGGAAAGAGTTTGCAATTAATTCACTTTGAGTGAGATGGACTGTTACCGTCGCTGGGCCCAAACCAGCCTGACTAACACACCGCACAGGCACTGTCCCATGAATGAAGGTTACACATAAGAAGGATGCTCAACAAATTTTGCAACAGAGGGGAAGCACAAACTGTGTAGAGAGGTCGCACTATAGACTACTACAGATTAATTGGACAAATGGAATGTTATTGAGTAGTGATATTTAGTGCCTATTGAGACATTTGTCAGGCATGAAGGAAATATAACCACATGGTGACCTAAAAGTAACTTTCCACATTTTTGGGAGCATTTATTGCAGATCAGTTTATCTACAGTTTATGAAGATAAATAGCCAGCTCCAGTAATTACTTGCATGTACAACCAGTAATTCAATTGACACTTCAAGGTGGTAGAGTACCTCCTTATGTTTTGGCAAACAGCAATGACACAAGCGCCACTTCCTCTCTCATCACTTTTCCCCCTCAGCGCTCGGAAACAATTAAAAGCAACATAATTAAAGTTTTTAGGCATACAATACATCCCGATGCTCATTAAATGAGCTGATAAGCTATAGCTTGCTGTCCCTTACTTGCACATTTTGGCCTGCATGGACGTCAAGTCTGTGACAGTGTAGCCAGCAGCAATATCCTTGAGCATCGCAGCCATATAGGTCAAGTGGAGAGAGCATCGGGGTCCTCCGTCCTCATCCACTGGCTGTGACAGTGATTCTGTGCGCGCTGATGATCATCTTTTGCCTCTTGTCTAAAAGTCAGAGAACTTCTCATTTTTTTAATTTCTTGCAGTAAACTTTGACGTGCAGCAGTGACCTTGTGTCACTCTACATATTTCACTTTTCACTTCTCTTCTTTTTAGAACTTATCCTCAGGTCTCAGTTTGACAGTTGGTGGAGTTGCAATTGTTTTGAATGGTTTTGTTATTTCTGACTCGATGAACACGATGAAATGTGTGGGTTTTAACAAATGCTTCTGAACATTTTCATAACCATAAAGTGAAGTCTGAAGTGCCACTACTGTGGCAGTGGACATGTACTTTACTGCATGTTTGCTCAATCCCAAGTATTCGACTTCATGTTGTGATTTATTAAAAGCCACTCCAAAAACTGCCAACCAACCATTCCTATAGATCCCATGCAGTCAAAGGTTACTCTTCATTTACTTGCGGGAGGTTTAAAGTGGAGTGAGGCAGAATTAAAGGTCTTGGGGGTTTACAGTTTTATATGTCAGATGTCATATAGGGGAAGATTCTGATCATCATTGACTTGGGGGCGCCCTCCAGGTGTAATAGTTTAGGCCTGCTCAATCTCTCTGGGGGCTTACTGGCTGAAATCCAAAGACGCTGGTGGATTTCTCCTGGACAGGGACTCAGGGCATCACCGGCTCAGAGCTGTAGTTCTTTAATTGCCTGTCCGGGATGGTGAGGTCAAAGCTTAATCCACCTGAGGAGCTTAGTTGCAGCTTTCCACGCAGCACACAGGCTACTGAACCACGCTGATACCTTGCGGTCGAATATAGCTATAAATTAAATAGTAGCCAATGAATGGAGATTAATGTATTGGACCAAATGATGCAAAATGTGAAGATGAAAGGATGAAAATACGTTTGTACTTCACTTGTTTGCTTACAAAACCCCGTGTTGTGTATTCAGTCCAAAGGAAAAGAAGGTGTGTGGTGCTGGCTCCGTTGATGAGATGGCTTTATTCATTGGTACGGTCACTACACACCTCAGCAATGATCACATGCATTACAGCTTAATACATTACACTGGGGCCTGTCTGGGAGCTGAAGGCGCAGTTTGCACTGTGGGAAAGGAGGACTTGATTATTGGTGTTTCGATTATATTTCGAGAGCTCTGCTTGTTCTCTTGTTGCTATTGCTTCCATTGTCATTGCCAACATGTGATGCAGTTTTCTTCTGATTAATGGTAAAACAAAGGAATTTCTCTTCTCAGTCTAGTATACTCTTATGATGTTTAAATTGAATCTGTATTCATAATATACTGCACAGTATTGTGTTTTGGTTTGATACCTCTGCAGGCAGTTTACAGTAACTGCTCATATGTATGCGACGTACAACCTTCCAGCCCCCGCCTTTACACACACGCACTAACTAACTAACTAATGATGAGCAATAGTGTCGTCCCCAGGGTGTTACACCTCTATGTGCCCCCTGTAAGAAAAATTGCCACCCCCCCCCCCCCCCCACCTTAGTCCTGAGAGTCGTGGGAAGAATGAATGGTTATAATCAGTAAGCTCACCCATTCACTCTCCTCAGGAAGAGCAGCCAGTTATTCTCCGTCAGTCCCTTCTCCTTTCCCTCATCTCTCATTTCCTCCATCCTCCCACCCCTCTGTGCATGTTTTCTCTCTCCTCTGCATCTTTTATCAGAGTGGCCGATCTCCGTATAACTGTATTCCCTCTCTCGCTCTCCCTCCCTGCTATTATTTTCTCATCTGCTCACATAATATCCACCTCTTCTCTGCTGATTCATTTATATATATTTGAATATCTGAATTATCCCCCTCCTTCTATTTGCTCCCCCTCAATCCTGGTACAGTTTTCTTCCCTCGCTGCAGCACTGCCAATGTTCTTCTGTTTTGTTTTGACTATATCCCTCCCAAGCACTCTCTTCTGTTTAACACACAGCTGTTACTGCAATCATCTACCTGAATAATAGTATTAGGTGCTCTTAAGTGCCTTTGATAGAAGAATATATGCTCTTAAAATAAAAAGCTTGCTGGTAACACTAAGTCCTATGCTGTACAATTACAGGGTGTTGAATAGTTACAATAATTTCAAGAAAGGAATGGGGAGGGCATGTGGGGAGTCAGAAAGGGTGAAGCCTTGTAGGTGATGAATCTGGTCAGGCTGTGAATATTCTACTTCTACTTCTACTATGAATATGTAAAGTGCATACCGGGCTTCCATAAACAAACAAAGACAAGTGCTTTGGTGTTACATAAGATACTGTACGTTCCTTGACAGACAACCTTTCAGGTTTGGTCGTCCAGGCGTGGAGTGTTACTGTCAGCATGAGAGTGGAGCGGCCGTCATCCAGCTACAGTTCCTCATCAATGAGGTAGGTCACAAAAAAGACGAGTGAAACGTTGGAGTCAGAACAATGTTTATTACTCCAGTGAGGCATCTCCACCAGTAAGACCAGCGCTGTCTTCCAAAGCCAAGGAAAGGTGACTCTGTGGGTAAAGTCCACTGTGATGTATGTCTTTTAATAATACTCATCCCTGGTTATCGCATTTCCCCCTCTTAAAATGTTCAAAAAGTAGTCCCTACTGTGTGCTGTTGGATGTATGATGATTGTATTGGTAGTGTGAAAGTAACTCGCATTCCTTCTCTGCTCATCTCCCTCACGTCTTACCGAGTTTATTGGCAGTGAGCAGTTCTCTTCCTTGTATGCGACTGTACCAAGAGTAGGATTACACATTCAAACAAAGTCCCGTGGTATCAGTGGGGCTGGGTGATGATGGCCCAAAGGTTGGCACAGAATGCCTGCTCACACTCTTCTGGCTGTTTGTGTTAAAACAAAATGAGTTAGTGATGCCTTGTGGACTTTGGCATATTTGATTGAATGAAAAAAGGTCTATTACCTTTAACCAATACATTTGTGGAAAAAAGAAGAGTACTCTTACCAGACAAATTCAAATAAACTAGTATTATATATTCAGTGTGCAGGATTTCTTGGTTCCTATTGATCCAATGCACTTGTCAATAGAACTTTATTGAAATTGTCAGTCGATTCTCACCAGACATTCTTAAACAGCTGACATGCTGGAAACATTTCTATACGTATTGAATGCCTACAGCTTTCTGATTCATGTGGCAAGTTTGATTTACTTCATGTTATTGAGAAATGCAGTATTTCAGGCTTAGTTGGGTGTGTGTGTGTGTGTGTGTGTGTGTGTGTGTGTCAGCGTCTGTGACTGTGACAGTTCAAACAAACCCTGAGAGAGATGGAGACGATTTTCAGTGCCTCCTACACGCGCACATACATTTAAATACATCTTATGAATCATTGCTGTTACCTGGGAGAAAGACGCCTGATTTAAAACCCGTTTCCAGGGAATGCAGTGTGACTCATGCATGTCAGACTCACAGAGAGCAGTCTGTCAAATGTGTTCATGGACATTTCTGTCGTTATAACCTACATGCATTTCAACGATGGTACATGTGATATCTTTGAATGTAAAATGAAAGGACCCTTTTGTTGTGACAGGGAGCGCTGGTGAGTGCTCTGGCGGACGACAGTGTTCACCTGTGGAACCTGAGGCAGAAGAGACCAGCCATCCTCCACTCCCTCAAGTTCAGCAAAGAGAGGTACGAGAACGCAAAACTGCAAATGACGAGAAAGACCTTCTGCTTATTCGATGTGTCCGTCTTGCTACCATTGTCTTTTTCTCCTCAATTTTGCCCTCGCACTCGCTCTGGTGCGACATGAACTGTGTCTTTCTGAGCAGGGGCCTGTGTCACAGTTTGCTGCCCGTGTGAACTGTTCGTTATCACTGACTGTCGTGCCGTATGCAAACAGACGACATTTCATTTGGCAAATGTGTCTTTGCGCTTGCTAAACTGTGCACAGGGCAAAGGAGGTGACATAGAGGCTCTCTTTCTCTCTCTCTGTTGGTTCTCTAACTGAACTCATTATTTGGGTCACTTACTCGCTCTGCCTTTGAGGCTTTCCCATCACTGGGGCACACGTGTGAACCTACCCAAACACCTGAAGGTTTACACCAGCAGCTTGTAACAGGCACACACACACACACACACACACACACACTCACAAATAGACTATAAACATAAACACACGCACGCAATTAATATACACAGCGTCACACACTCTTTGAGATGGTGGATGGTGTGTGAAATTAAAACTTCTGAGATTCAGATTTTTGTGATAATCATAAGAAATACAGTTAACGCTTATCAGACAAATACCATCTAACCATGTGACGATATAATGATTTGAGTCCTGGAACTTTTGTTGCATGGCATCCCCCTCTCTTGCTACCTTTTCATTTACTCTCACTCTTCTACTATCCACTGTCAAGGAAAGTGGTATTACATGTGGTTATACATGAGGGGGCCATTTTCAAAACAGTCCTTTGTGCTTAATCAAGGACAATCCAATATCCAAGAACTGATATTTGGCTGACAAGCTAAAAAAAACATTGCATAAATAAATACAATTTTCCATTTGCAAATGTCAAAACTCTGAGATACAAGACGAGTAAAGTGCAGAATCACCTCACCTCAAGGAAGTTGCTGTCCACTGTCTCCTCCAATCACGGATGCAGCGATAAACCATCAGAGCCAATCATATCATTGGCCAGTGATCTGTCACAGTTAAAAGTGGGGAATGGGTTAAACGTCAGAGCCAATGATCTGAGACAGCGCTGATGTGATGGACAGGTGGCCGGCAGCGTCTTTTAGGGCGCGTTGTGTTCTTGCGTAGGTGCTTGACCGCCTCTGACATTTAGTAAGCACCGCCGTCCAACGCAAAGACGTCGAGACGCGGCAGCAGAAAGGAGCGAAGTCACTTCATCTCAAGAGAAGTCAATTGGAACGAGAAGATTTGAGAAAGGGTGAGTAACGGAATTGTATGAAAGAAGAAAAGAAGAGGAACAGGTAACACAAGCAGGAGGAGGGCTTGAGAGGGATCAGACGTCCCACTCATTGGCTTTTCTCATCCCATTAAAATATCAAGAGGACGATGGAGCCTCATGACTGAGACAGTCTTACTAGTTGATCTCAGCATTAGACATCAGTCTGCTGTTCGGCACCTGACGACAATTTCACCTGAGGATGTTACAGAATACGAGTCTCTCTGTGACTATTTCGAATCCCTCAATTTAATAATGACAACAAATTTGCATATTTTCTATCAGGTTACTGGTTTCCTCCCACATGCCAAAGACATAAGGCTCAGCTGAACTGGAAACGTAATTGCCTATTCGTGAATGGGTTTGTCTACTTAAGCACAACACACGCAGCTGCGTTACAAGTAATTGTATCATCTGACACCTATAGCACGCACACCACATAGATACTGATCCAGGATGTGAATGCTGCTTGGATGTTGTCGCACTTTGATGCTGGGAAATAGAAAATGTGCTTATCCTGACATGTTGTCAGGCTCCAACACCCGCTTTGTGTGCTTACTCGCAAAATAATGGGCGTGGTGGCTTTGATGATTGTAATACATCGTTGTATGTGTTGCCCTTTAGCCCTGCGACATACTGGCAACCTGTCAAGGGTATTCTCTGGCTGGGTTTGCCTCTCAGGGGGTAAGCAGGTATTGATATCGATCCATGGAAGTAAATACACTTAAGTATTAACGTTTTACATTAACTTTATGTGTGACCAACGTGCATGCATATAACAGGTAGGATTTGTTGACTACTCATCTCCTCATTGGCTTGGAATGATTTATATGTTTTGCTTTCAATGCAATTAAACTGTTTCTTAGAAATGCATTGTAACAATTGTTATGGCTTTCCAAAAAAATCTCACTTAGCAGCACATTTTTCAGGCTCTTTACTTAAGCAGTGCATACGAAATGTTTTATATGAAAGGTATGTGTATCTCCCCCGTACATTGGTATCATATTGTATTCAAGTGTTTGCTGATCAGCAGTCCATTTTCGCCCTCTGTGAACTGATACACAACTCTGCAGTCCTCCATTATTATAATTGCTGCCCGGAGGAGCAGCCTCCAAAGTTATTGGGACCATCAGGGTTTTGTTGAGTCCATCATATTTCAACTTTTCTATCACACAGTTTTGCCAAGTGTGTTGCACTCTGAGAAGCTTTTAAGATCTCCTCTGGCTCTAAAGGCTATAAATATCTCTCTGCTTTGTATATTTCTAAAAAAAAGGTGTGCACACCATGGTTGCTTTGTAATGTAGTTGTCAAAAGAAATCAGGTTACATCCTTATAACAACAATGGTTATTAGAAGATCACAGCTTGAAGTGTCATCAGAAGGTAAGAATTGCTGTTGAAGTGAAGCCATGATGCAGTGTTGATGGTTTTAAGACAGACAAGTTGCAGGATTAAATTGGACAGATGCGTAAAACCTATAAAAGTCTTAAGTCACCCACTCTGTCCCATCTCCCACTTTTTACCCTTGCTCCTTTGTTTTTCCTCTCTCTGTTTGTTCAAAGCTTGACTTTAGTCAGGGCAGTCATTTCCTTGTCACCCAACCAGAACTGCCACGACAGCCTACTAACAGAAAAATGGAACACAAGCCAAATGAAACACTCGTGTTTAAACTTCCCCACATTATTCTAGGTACATCATTAACCATGGTGATTCAAAAAAAGATAATTAATTAACAATTAATTTTAATTATGATAATTTTGAGAAATTTACCATTTCTTTCTGTGAGTTGAGAAGACTGACACCTTCTTTTCTTTAAATTTGTTTTGGGCATTTTTGTCTTTATTTAAAAGTGTAGAGACAGGCACTGGAAATGGGGGCGAGAGAGAAGGGTATAACATGCAACGAAGGCGCGGGTAGTCTTTTTTTAACTTTGGAGAGAGACTGGCTAGCTGTTTCCCCCTGCTAAGCTAGGCTAATAGCCTCCTGACTCCAGGTCCATACTTGATGCACAGACATGAGACTAGTTCAAATTTTCTCACCTTACTCTCGGCAAGAAAGTGATTAATACCCTTTTCCACCAATAGGTGCATATATGCTGTTTTCAAAACACAGGAAAACCCACCTAAAATAGGTGATAGACTCCTTTCCCATTGCTAGTATGCTGTGTTGTTACACTGGCCTGTTTCTTCAAAACGTTTTTTATTTATTTTCTATACAACCCAAATTCCCCTTTTGAAGTCTCTAGGTTTCCTGTCTTCTTAGGGCCCATTCCAATACTCAGGAACAGATCCTTCTCTCCCACCTTCTCGCCTTCCTTCCCCTGATCAGTATTCGAGTTGATGGGGGAAAGCAGTGTTGCAGAAAGCCCTCCAGCGTCAGCATCCATTCACATCAGATCACAGGCTCTAAGAGAGAGGAGAGAAGGGAGGAGAGGAGGAGTTGAGACAGACTGGGCCTCAGCCAGAGAGCAGTGAGTCAGTCTGTGGGTAGGAGTGTCGGGATGGAGGGAGCGCAAAAGAAATCCTGCCGAGTCATCCTGGCGTAGGATGCTCTCGTCACCTCCTGGCCTCACAGGAATGCACTGCAGATGTGGAAGCTATCGTCAATGCAGGGTGATATGATGGGAGACGATGAGAGAGGGTAGCCAAGGTCACCACACACACACACACACACACACACCCGGTACACAGACAACATAGATAAGACCTCTACTGTTACTTGCTCTTTTGTAAGGTTTTTTTAGATTATTTTATTTCAAAAATAATAACTAATTGTATTCTTGATATATTTGATTCTAGCTGCTCGAATCTCGACTTCTGGAAGCTGATCCTAGTAACTTAATATTGGAATTTTATATAACCTGAATCTCAGGTAGCACTTTAAAATATCTACTCTGTAGTTTGTCGACAAAGCTAGTGCATCAATTAAATGAATTGAAATACTTGAAGAATTTTAATTAATTCAGCAGATTAGAGTTTCCTTAACGATATTCGACTGATTTGCTACTCCCTTTTTTCTCCAGCGTAACCTTGTAACTGTGCAAATGCATATTAAAGAACTGTGAATGCGAATTCAGCATTGTTTTAATTTCGAGGCCTCGGTCCGGATTGATTTTCGCAGGTGCTCTGCTCGTGTAAAGCGGAGAGAGAGAGTGTGTGTGTGACTCAATTAAGATACTTCTTAATTGAGAACCTGTTCGTAGATTGGGGTCTCTGGACTCTCATCAGAAAAAAACCTGGTCTGGAGCTTTGCCAAATGGATACTGTATGTCTATTTGATTTGTGTTCTCTTAAACAGTGATGGTGAATTTCTCCAACATCCACAGACTCTTCAACACTTATTCGACTTTTTGTTGTTGTTGTCTTCTGCATTGTCTGCATCACCAGTTCCAGGCAGAAAGGAATATCTGTACTCTCAATTACTCTAAAACTCCTTTGTGCTCTGATGAGAATATTGGCCAGATGAAATAACAGACACAGATTTGATGACAATACAATATGCGATACGGCGATATATATTATATTCTGAAACATGGCCCTCGTTCTTTTTCTGTCCGCCTCTTCCCCTGCCATCATTGTGCATGATTCTTTAATAGATATATTTGAACACATTACATTTGTTGATAATATTAAAACTCATTATGTGTGCTATTATGAGTCCTATTACGGCTTTGCTGCAGCAATGGCATACTCATTACTGGAACCAAATTATAGTGTTTCATTCGCACGTTATTGTCTTGTCAGCCATTCAGCAGTTTGTGGTCAGTGCTTTGCTCAAGGGCAGTTCCGAAAAAATAAAAACATAACTAAATCAAGTCAGTTTAGAACATTATTTGAGCGGACGGACGGTGACTTTCTAATGAAGGGCAGGCACAGATTACTCCACTTGCAATAGTCCTCTTTGATTAGAACATCACATAAAACCAAGCATTTACAAACAATGACTTTCTCAAGTACCCCCTTCTCATTTGCAGTGAACCATGCTCTCGTACGTCTAGCCCACAGTGCAGTTAACCTCAGAGTTGTGTGTGGCAGGCGTCTGTCATTTCCGAGGCAATGTGTTTGGGCCTGAGCCTGCGAGCTGGCAGCTGCCTTTTGTGTGTCGTGGCCACTTGAAGCAGGACACTCGTGCGTGCACAACAGGTGTGAACACAATGACACGCACATAAACAATTAGTTTACACAAAAAGAAATGGAAACACACACATTGCTAAACTTTGAGCAGATTTGTATAATTATGCTTCCTGCCACTGCCTCTCAGTCGGCCCTTGAACACTGGCTCTCGGAACACTTAATCATCTGGCTCGTATGAGCGCGGATACACAAATCAAGCATATTTATATACAACCATAGACTGCATATAAGAAGTGGATGTAGTGTTGGTGACGTCACCCATTGGTTTGTGGACTGCTGTTTTGAAGCCTCGACTTTGCCGATTTCGCCATCACCGTGTTGGATTACGGCCGTCGCCATGTTGTTTTTCGCAACCAATGAATGTAATTTAGCATATTTGGAATGCGGAGGAGTGACGTAGAGACGCCGTATACGGCTCTAGTAGTGGCAGCGACGTGTCAATCACAGTAAGCACCGCCCTAAAGCCTACTCCACTTTATGGTCTATTTTACTCTAAATGGACTATAATGTACTAAATGAACATCATGCTGTATTGAAGAAGACTTAAAATCTAGTGATTGAGACCATAAACTCATGTTTACAATGTTAACTGAGGGAATAAATCAAGTGAGAAGTAGGGTCATTTTCTCATAGACTTCCATACAATTTGACTTTTTTTTTGCAACCGAAAGAAGCCGCCTGCTGGTCAGTAGAGAGAATGCAATTTTTAAGACACTTCCGCATCGGCTTCACTCGGCAGAACCGGAGGTTGCCGCCTGTATACAACATACATTGACGGTACATATTATGTAATTACATGAGTTCAAATCAGTTGCTGAGAAGCATGTACACATGGTTGCACCGTGCACTCACTCAAGCCCTCATATGCATAGATGAGGCACATCTGTTTGTGCAGATGGAAAAGCAAATGAATTCCAGTGGACAGTCCGCCACAAGTCGTCCTGAAAAGTCATGTAGCTCTTAGTCACCTCATCTGTAGTGAGTCTGTAGTCTGAGCGTGTGCGTCTCAATGATCACCTGTTCACGGTACAGTAGTAAGTCACCTCGTGCTCTTGCAGCCCTAAATATCATGTTCATGAACAACTCATTTGAATAACTACAAATTACGTTTCCTCCAACATATTTTTTGCAAAGCACATTGGTAGTGTATCAATAATGCTCATGGTCAGCTTGCCTCATCAGATGAGGCTTAAATGAGCATGTGCAACTCACTGACAGTATTACTCTCATATTTGATTAAGCCAGACCATACTCCTGTTTGTAAATGCTGTATGTAAATCTAGGTTAGTGTGTTTGAGTGTTTTTGAGTGTCTCTGTGCACATTTTGCACTGTGTGGATGAGATTTATGTCAAGTAGCCCAATTCCTCCCAAAAAATGAATATATTCATGATTTGGAGCAGAGCATTGAGGCAGAGGAGGACGGTGTGTGTGTGTGTGTGTGTGTGTGTGTGTGTGTGTGTGTGTGTGTGTGTGTGTGTGTGTGTGTGTGTGTGTGTGTGTGTGTGTGTGTGTGTGTGTGTGTGTGTGTGTGTGTGTGTGTGTGTGTGTGTGTGTGTGTGTGTGTGTGTGTGTGTGTGTGTGTGTGTGTGTGTGTGTGTGTGTGTGTGTGTGTGTGTGTGTGTGTGTGTGTGTGTGTGTGTGTGTGGTAGTAGGAGCTGCTACTCTCAATACAGCCCTGCAGCAACAATCTGAAAGACTCAGAGAGAGAAAGGGAGAGCTGGAGAGAAAGGGAGAGAGGCTTTCTGCGCATTAAAACACACATACGCTCAAAGTCACTGCAAGGACATGTTTACACAAATCCACGTGTTGCTGTGCTATTGAGTGTTTGTATATTTATACAGTATAATGCAAGCTTTCTGTTTGACCCTTTCTACTACAAAATACATCCATACTGTATACTGCTAGCATCCTTTGCCAAATATGTTCAGGAGGAAACATATTGCTGCGAGGATCCCTTGCAGCATTTTTCAAGTCCAGGAAGTGTCACTTTCTTACACTTCACGTGACTTTCATACCAGAGACTCAGAGACCAGAGTTTGAGTCCTGCATCCCACATTCTTTTAGTTTTATGCTACTAACATGTGGTTAATATCTCAGGAAGAAGAATCTTTCCCTATTAACCAGGTGCTTTTACTTGCCCTGAACATTATTCTTTAGCTGCTAGGAGTGGATATTGTAGTTGATTGTTGAATGTTGTTGTTGATTGTGAATGTTTTGCATATTTATTTAATTGAAATGTGGTCTCAACACGTTGATGTTTATGATGTTGATATTTCTTTTCTTATTACATATAGTTGCTTGGAGATATGGTTGCAATGTTATGTAGTTTGGAAAGCATAATGGAAACATGGGGAAAGTGGTTATTTTGATCTCTCCTTGAATACTGCATAGAGTCTGGTCTTCAGTTTAATGCCAGTTATATTAATTCATCGCTGACAAGATCTCATCTCATTGGATTATAAAAAGAAAACACACTATTTTATTTTTTTTGACATACTGTATCTACTTAAAGCGTCTTTGACGGCAGATATTACATTTGGATATTAAACTTGCTGTGCAGAGTGATTCCATTGCTAAATACGAGCCAGTCTGTCATGAACGCAGAGGAAATACCCCAGCGTGTCCTTCCAGGTTGGAAGTAATGGATAAAGAAGAAAGAGATGGATACAACTTAATTTATCTCCCTACTTGGGTGGTGTGTCCCAGCTGATGAGCCGGGGGCGCTGTCTTATAGATGCAGGCCTCTGAAGTCCACAGGTCTAGCTCAAAGCACCGTGCAAGAATAAAAAGGATCGCTGGAGGAGCTTGGCGACCTTGAAATATTAGCAAGGCGAATTACCAAGGTTGTATATTATTATTCCTCAGACGGATTGAAGGATGGATGAAAGAGCAAAAATGATGAAAAAGGGATGAGAAAGATGAATGGATAGCCACAGCTAAGGAGGGAAGGGTTCCTAACCTCTCATTAAACTTTAAGTCTGATGGATTGATGAAAGGAGGAGATAGGCAAGCGATGACGAAGACAGGAGAGTTTTAGGAGTGTCTTTGTCCTCATGTACCCTGTAGGTCTGGATAGACGGTTCGCTGATTGAATGACTCAAAAGTCTCTTTGGTTTCCCACTCTCATCTCGACTGCTTCGACCTGATGGAGTGGTAAATAATCCTCTCACAGTTTTGCATAATTTGTCTCCCGTTATAATAGGCCGCTGAGTGATTTTTCAAGAAGCTTCTGTCTCTCGGCTGTCTGTGTCTTCCTCCCTGGTTCTACCTGGTCCACCCTTCCTCTTCCTCTGTCGTTCTCTGCTCTACTCTTTTAACTGGTGTCTCCTTCTCTTCACAGAATAACCTTCTGCCACCTGCCCTTCCAGAGTAAATGGTTGTACATCGGCACAGAACGAGGGAACATCCACCTCGTCAACGTGGAGTCCTTTATGCTCTCGGGCTATGTCATCATGTGGAACAAAGCCATTGAACTGTGAGTGTAACTGCCCACGTGTCACCCTCTGATGCTGCCTCCCACTCTTAATGCCCTGAATGTTTCTCACATTTGCTCTTCTTCTTCTTCTTCTTCTTCTTCTTCTTCAAAGGCTGCACAACTTGGCATGCTGCTGTGCAGGTTTTTGTGCGGTATGGAGGGGGTTCTCATCCACAGTGAATCACCGATACGCAGATCAATATTTGAACTCTGTGGGAATCAAACTCATATCAGCAGCACTGCAACATTGATCCCAGGGTCTATTGACTCACCTTGCAGCACTTAAGTGAGGCCAGCGATGCAGTGTAATTAGCATTTTACCTTTCAAAAGATTATTGTAACTTAAATGTAATGAGATAAGAAAGAATCATTAGTCAGTCTATCACTTCCAGGCACCGTATCGTACTCCAGGTAGCGAGCGACCTGTCTCTTTGCTGTTTCAATGGATCCGTCAGTTTGACAGGCTCCATTTTGGTTCCCAGCTGTAGAGACTTAAATTATTCACTGGAGCGTTTTGCTTCACGCTTTGCCCCTCATCCACTTCTCTGCATGTGTGTGCGGGTGAGGAGAGAGGGAAAAGATGGAGGGAGGAGGGAGGGGGTGGAACAGGTGTCTGCCGAGATCAGTGTATGGTACACGCAGACGTCTCGTCTTGTCGACAGGGCTGCAGGGAAGCAAAGGCGAGAGTGAGTGGTGGGAGAGAGGAGGAGGAGGAGGAGGGGGGAGGGGGGAGGGGGGGGAGTGTATGACAGAGAGAAGACTGGAGTGGAATGGATGAGACAGGGCTTTTGCCTGGGGTAAAGGACATGCAGAGGAGGAAGGTGATGGAGGAGAGGAACGGAGTGGTGACAGAGGGATACATGCAGGTAACAGAGGGCAGAGAAGAGATGAGGGTGTGCGGAGAAATGAGGATAAAGAGGTGGAAAGGTTTTCGATTAAATAAAAAAAAGGGCAGAAGAGGAGGGCAAGGAGTGATAATGATGAGAAAGAGGGTAGATGTGGGTGATAAGATAGAGGGGTAGATACAGGAGTTCTTCTTGACTAAAGGACAAGCAATAACTTACACTTTTCTTTGCTAGACTGCATTCTCTTTGTTTTTCCTTCAGCTTGACGGTATACCATTCACTCCTCTTCACCTTGTTTCACCTACATGTCAATGTTTTCTCATCCTCGTATTATTTCAAAATTCCTCCTCCATTCCACAGCTTTTGACAAAGTTCTCTCTTTGAAGAGTAAAAGTTAATACTATCTAGAATATTCTCAAAAAAGGTTATAAGAATATCTTTTGAATGTACAGGAAGTGAATAATGATTAAATCAACATACAATTATTGAAATAATGGACTGCTTTTATGAAACGCTTTTAGCATCTCATTCACCCGTCACACACACACATTTGGCAAGTAACCGTGCAAGGGACTGGCCATATCCGGTAATTTGAGGTTAAGAATGAGGTAAGTCTGGTATCATACCCCAAACACTGCACTTAGACAATGACCGGTTCGACCTGCCAAAAACTTAGCCGGCACAAAAAAGTGTAAATTGAAAACATCCCAAAGAAATCTACCATTTCAGCTGTAAGGATGCGTACGTTCATGGTGCTTTATATGCAACATTACTAAATCTTTCTAAAATAAAGCGGAACATTTGATACATTTGATATTTTCATTAATATTCAGCAAATTCCAAAGAATGTGTTAGCATCTATTTTCTGGTTTGATGACGAATCCTTTTTGACAACATCAACCATAACCTCTCGCTTCACTAAGCTGAAAGGGAGATTAGTCCTTTCCATAACACTGCCGTTTGTATTAGAATTAGAACTAGAACCGTATGTCACTTTCTACATGAAACAAAAGGCCACACAGCCTGCAAGTGAACATTTTAAACGGCCTCAAAATCCCCTTCTCTACACCACAGATTGCAGAAGCTGCTAACATTAATATATTATATTGTAACTGTATACATCTCTACCTTACCTCCATTTCTTCAAGCCACCCAAAAATGAACATGCAACAGCTTTGTTTAACCTCAACACTTTCTTTGACATATTGTTGTTTCCATTCAGGCCACAATCACTCACACATGGTATTCTGTGGGATACTATGTCTTGAAGATGGTGGCAGTGCCAGCAATTGATTCATGCATTTTGTTACAGAAGCTCTCAGTTTGCATATATGTCTATATGTATGAGTGTGTGTCTGGGGTTTGCTTTGACCCAGATCAGAGCGGTGTGATGTGATTCTCTTGTTCTCTCTTCTTTTGTTCTTTGCCAGCTGTGGGGTTGGTAGGGTGGCGGTAGTCCAGGTACGGAAGCCTCTGTGTCTTTCCCATTGTTCTTCTCTGACGCTGTCGTCATCAGAAGATAGCGCTTGATCTAAATTAACTGGAATTACTGTAACAATTATTTTCTTTTAGAGTTGATTCACTGTTTAAATAACTTATTGAGGAAAAATGCTGACTGCTTTTCTCTGTTTTTTATCATCATAAATTGGTTATCATTACGTTTTGAACTGTTAAAATAAGGGTTTTGAAGATGCCTCATCGGGCTCTGGGAACTCAACAAAATGTTGTTGGTGTTGCAGACTTGCATTTCTAAGCTAGGTCATATTTCATTATCATCAGCTGAACACTCGGAGTTGTCTACATCAGTATTATTATCATAAACTGGAGCTAATACATGTAGTGCTATTTAAAGCATTTCAAGATTTTATTTGAAGCCCAGCCTCCTGCACCTCTGTTCTATTGTCATTGCTGTAATGAGCTTAGAATACGCTGTGTGCCGGGGTCATCATCCCTTGGGCCCTACTATTTGGAGACAAGCTGCAGTAGCTGTGCCAGTGGCCCCAGGCCTGGCCTGGCCTGGCCTGGCCCGGCCCGGCCCAGTGCTCAGTGCGTTTGTATGACTCACATATATTACAGTACATAACCAACTGCATGGCGCTATAGTTAAGTCAGTGCTTTAGGCATTAAGGAAATCTGTGTTTGTTCAAATGACACATCATTTTATGTATGCACTGTATATGCGAGAATATTTATAGATTTGTACCTGGCAGCGTCTGTTTGTGTGTGTGTGTGTGTGTGTGTGTGTGTGTGTTTGATTTGATTCAGCTAGATGGTCACCTGGTACAGAGGGCCGGAGAGAAGTGGGACAGGAGTGGTAAAATGTTAACAGCGTGCTATGACACATAGTTCACATGAACATGTTGGCCTGAGGCCTATTCTGTCCTCTTTTATTTTCTCCCACTCAGGACTTTGTAATTACTTGTTTGAATTTTTCATGCTTCTACGTATGGGTGGTCCTCAGCTGGTACAGCAGTGCCCTACCAGGGAAGCATCCCGGCCTCCAGCTGCAGCCTGGGGAGGCTGCAGGTGGAGGCCCGGAACAGTGACCTTTCCTGGGGGACCCAGCCTTCCAACACCCTATGCACTTGGAAAGGTGAAAATTACAAAACATTTTGAGGATTCACATAATATCAATCCGTACAGTGTAAAGATTTGCAGTCACTTATTGTGCATTTTGCACATTAGTAAGCGATCATGTCATAATTCACAAGGTGCCGTCTTGGATTCTAAATAGGTTAACTTCTCTATTTTGTTAAGTTTAATACATAAATAAACCTAAATAAGCAGCAGTATCAGGAGAGACTGGAGACAAATTTGGTCCAAAGACAAAAAAGAAGATCAACACCACTCTCATATCTATCTGTTAGATATGAAGCTAGGTACAGCCAGGGTATGCTTGGATTAGCTTAGTTTAGAGACAGGAAGCAGGGGAAAACAGCCAAATCAGCTTAGCAACACCTCTACTGACGAGTTTACACAACACAATTTTACCCCTGATTTTCCACTCGCCGACAGTTTTTGATGATTGCTTACAAAGGCCTTGTTTCAGATTCAAATCTCGCTCATATCAAAAACTCGATATGAGAGATGTGCCGATTCGTTACAGACGCCTGAGAGATATCTAGCATGTTAAAGATCTGGACCTCTCTGAGAATCCAAATCCTGTAGTGTGAAAATGATTCTGATTGGCAATGACAGCAGCAACGGTCTAAAGCCAATGAGAGGACAAGATATGGGGCGAGGGAAATTTCATTTATTTATTTACCTCCCTCCAACTCTCTGAACAGACAATCATTGCTTCCTGTGTCTCCCCAAAAATTCTCTCCTCCATATTCTTTTCTTTTTTTCCTAGTTTTATTTTTGCTGCAAATCAGCAATCAGACTTGTCTGATCCACAACAACTTCAAGATAACCCATTATAAGACAGACAGTAGTGTAATACAGTAAAACAAAATTTGATTTCGTATGAAATTACAAATGAATGGTCTTAATTTTCTTTGGCAAGTGTACATGGTATAAGCAGGATAATGTCCTTCGAGGTGTCCAAGGATTCAATGGACTGAGGGGAGGCCAGATCCATTAATTCCTGATTATGGACACCTCGAAGGGCATTATCCCCTACTTAACTGACAGATAAGTGAACAAGCGTATTTCCCAAATGATCGAACTACTTTAACTGCAGCACATCACATAATGGTTGTTTCTGTTGCTCTTGCTGTCTTTCAGTAAGCTTTTAAACAGGGAGCAGAATTCCGTGTGTCACGGCTGAGCAGTCAATGGCCTTATCGGTCCACAGCAGGAGGGGCTCTAATGCAAAAAGCTACTGTTTTGGTCAGAGGATTTAGTATTAAAGTTGTGTTCTTTCATGTACTGGAAACCTTTGCATGTACTCAGTACAGCTGGGTCAGCACTTTTTCATCTGGAACATGTGTATCCTATGCATTAACACACACACACACAATCATGAGGCCACTTACAGTAATGGCCGTGCTGCAAACATGTCGCCGCCGAGACATTGTCATGGTGACTGCCCCTCTGCTGCCTCACGGTGTGTGTCACCCGTGGTGACGCCAGATGTTCAGGACCTCACTGTGCATGTGTGTGACACTGTACAAGTGTGTCTGTGTATTTCTGTATTCACACATTGTTGTTTATTTTGTGTGTGTAAGCGCATACGTGCCTGCACCGAAGAGATGTTTTCAAATTCTGCGAGGTGGACCCTTCCTTTTGCTTTAACATCCCCCCCTGTGTCATCGACACACCGACAGACATTTCCTCTATGGTGCTTGTGTGTGCACACATACAAACGGTCCATTTTCCTTAAGGTCCTGAATGCATCGCTGTGTTTCGGATGAATATTTGAGATACAAAGAAGGATTTGGTGCAATAAAGGTTTATAGCATATGACTTTTTTGAACCGAAGGTGCCAAGGGGACGGATATGTTAAGTGTTATATTTGCCATGAGGCATTTAGTTTAACTCGAGTAGTCGTGTGTGAGTGTGTGTGTGTGTGTGTGTGTGTGAGAGACATAAAAGACCTTGAATCAGTACTTGTAAGACAAGAATGTGATCCCCATAACTGTGAATGATGCCATAATGACATGCCCGTAGCCAAACAAGTATGCATAGATATAAATAGAGTAGTATGCATTAACACTAAAACATCTATCTTTATGAACATGCAAAAGCTATCAGAGACACACATGTTCCTTTATACACTCATACTCAATCGCTCTTGTCCCCGAAGACCTTTTTTTTTTACTTTGTATGCAAAACGCAGAGTCATTAGCAGTACGCAGTCAGAATCGTGTGCTTACAGGAGCGTGTTGAAGTAGTTAGGTAGGCGTTGTTTGTGTCTGTGTGTGTTTGTTTTGGGAGCCTGTCTTTTCTCTGCCCATTCTGCCTCTGTTGCCATGGTGACTCCTTCATCTCCAAACCTGAACATGCATTTTGAGAATGTGTTCATGTCAGATTTATTTACTGTATAACAACAGGTTTTAACAAACCAGATTTGTGTGTGGAGTCTCACGGGGGGAGATGGATTTCATTGTGCATGAAATCCTGAAACGAGAGGAAATAAACCACGTGGGACAGGCGGCCTTTTATGCAAGTTTCATTTTGTAATTCAGCAGGAGGGTAATTGTTTGTTATGGATGTGGGTTTTACAAATGGGGTGGATGTTAAGATGTCTCTTAACTGTGCCGACATGCAAATGTGTGAGTGTGTGTGTGTGTGTGTGTGCATGCATGGGCGTTCTGCTATGGACGACTGTTAGCTGAGAGACGGGCAGTGAAGGGGGATTAGATAAATCAACAGCTCCAGCTGCAGCAGAGCTTAGGTAATAAGGCTCTGGCACAAACAGGCTAAATATAGAGACAACTGACTGACTGCCTGCCTGCCCACTAACTGCTACCTTTTAACGCGCGCACACACACACAGACACACACACACACACACACACACACACACACACACACACACACACAGACACACAGTAGATGCTATCCTTCTCTGGTCCCTTGCTTATACTCAATAGGTGATTTGTTCATTTCTAACATGATCCGAATGCAACTGACAAATTTATTTAGTTATTTTTAAGTCTTATATTGATGTAAATATGTTTACACCAGCAGGAATGTAGCGCAACATGAAAGCAGTGCTCTCTGTATTTAAATGTGGCAGTGCCCCCCCCCCCCCCCACACTTACTATCAAGTTTAGAGTGTAATCCTTCTGCTACTTCAGCACCACGGACAGCGCAATGGACTCATCGGTACTCCGCACCGTTAGGGTACTCATATTCCAGAGCCATGGTCGGGGCCTTAGATTCTAACTGGCACAAACCTCAGTCAGACAAAGGATCAATGAGTCGGGCAGACTAGATTAACATATTCAATGAAACAACCCCTCTTCCCCTACACTCTCTCTGCTACTAGGGGATGGAGATGGGGGAAGGCCGGTTAACAGGGAGCATTTAAATCCAGAACAGTACAGTTTTTATACTTACTATTATCACCAGCATGTCTTGTCCTTCACTGTCAGACTTACAGATGAGTAAAAGAAACTCATGACCTCCTTCTGTATTGCTTCCATTTGGTTGCCGCTCCTTACTTCCCCTCTCCTTTTTCGGGCACCCCTGCCCTTGCTCCCTGGTGTTGGGGTTACGTTTCAGGCTCTTAACAGTCACTCTTTTTCAGCTGTGACCTTCTCTGGCGCTCTGCAGCCACATCATCTCTTTAAGGCAGGGCAGGTTAGGTAAATTCTGCAGCCACGTGGCACGCTGAGAGAGGAGATTTGACATAAGGCTGTCTGGAGGGTAAATCACAGACAGGAGGAGGAGAGGAGGGGGTAGCCGGGCATTTTGTGCTGTCTCCGCTGACATGCAAATGGCCACACACACACACACACACACACACACAGCAATGGACGCACGCACATACACAGCCATTAGGGACTGCCTGGCCTGACAGTGCCATCCATCACAACCTTAACTGAGCTTATGTCTTTGAACAGCCTTTTAGTGCCTTGGAGTGATTGGCAGATCTGTCCTCCCTGGCGGACCCCTTACACAGGTTCAAAGACACTTGCTTTCCACCTTAGCCCTCTCCATACGCCACTACGCGAGAACTATACGTTCATGGCCTTAGTTTTAATGTCTAAGTACTGCATCACAACTTGAAGAGAAAAAAACATATATGTCTCTCTCTCTCTCTTTGTCTCTCTCATAAGGTCCTCCAAGGCTCACCCTGGACCAGTTGTGCACATAAGTGACAACCCGATGGATGAAGGAAAGGTAAACGACAACACTTCTCTGTCCACACACACACATGCAAATATACGAAAAATGTATACTCTATGTCATCCTCTCTCCAATAGCAGTCCCAAACAGCAAATCTAGTACAGTAAGGTCCAGTATTTGATATTGCAGTGAGAATATACAGTATAGACTGTATTAAAACCTTAACTTGAGGCTGGTTTGCTCTCTCTATACTGAATACTCTCGATATTAGCTCGCTATTTTGGTTAAGCCATTTTTCTCCTACATCACTGACTTTTGTACACAGAACATGCTGTGTTTATATGATCACAAATAAGGGGCTTGAATACGGCCTCATTGTCCCAGCGCACATGGGGCACAATATGGACCATTATGTTCAGTTGATCTGCTTTATTCACACATTTGTATTTCTATAAATGAATCCTCAAAAGAACTCACACTTTATGTTGTGAATAAAATCTTTTAGCATCATCTCTTGTGACCCAGGGTGGGCAGGTTTCTCCCCGAGCCACCACAGTCTGCTTACACCTGACCTCCTTTCATGCTGCGTGATAATGTCAAATGTATTACTTCTTTTTCCGCCCATCATGGGGTCTTATTCTATCTCCTCTCTGTCATCTCTCCTACCTATCTCACTGACTGCCTGTCGCTCTTCCTCTCCAGCTTATAATTGGATTTGAGTCTGGGATCGTGGCCCTTTGGGATCTGAAATCAAAGAAGGCCGACTGTCGCTATACTTACGATGAGGTAAGCAAATCTCCCCTATTTCCTTTTGTCTGTAACAGATTTCAGTGATTCCTCCCACTTCTGTGCAGTTTAATGAAGATGAAGCTGGATTTTGGCTTGACAGAGGAGATTTTTACATCCAACTCTAACTGGATTTGTGTTGTCAAGCTACGAGAAGAGCTTAGAATACTTCCTCAACAAACGAGTTAATTAGAGGTGCTTGCAGATGGATTTAGTCACTTTTGGACAGAGCCAGACTAGCTGTTTCTTCCCGTTTCTAGTCTTTATGCTATGCTAAGTTAGCCGGCTTCTGGGAGTAGCTACATATTTAGCATAAATACCTGAGAGTGGTATCAATCTTAAATATCATTTACTTCAAGCTCAGTTGCTTCATTAGACAGTATGAATCTATGAAATATCACTTCACAAAACATAGTCTGTTTGGCTTGTGCTGCAGTCACAACTAAAGGAAAATATGTACAAAGAACAACAGTTTGTGAAATGCATGATTTAACAATGTCATGATTTATACAGTGTCTCCGGAGTGATGTTGCAAGGCTGCACAGTGATTGCGCTTGCATTTTGCAGTTGTAAAAAGGGAAACATTTTGTGAAAGGTCCACCTTTTTAAAGCGCTGAGTCACGTTGCTTCATTGGCTTCCCCAGAGGCAATAGTGTGTGTCTATAAATAAAAGACAACATGACAATAAAAAAAGAGACACAGTGTCAGAGCTGCTCAGATCTCTCTGGACCTGGCATGTGTCAAACCAAGACCATATCGGTTATCTGTTACCAGATTAGTGTTCATACATAATCTTATCTCCACTAACATAGTTGCTGTAATTCAATTGTTTTATGTTCCGTAATAGATGTGATAAAATGTATTACAGCCTGTGTTGTTTATGCTGGTTTTAAAAAATCTTTCCATTTCCATTTACTCCATGTGAATATGCTTTTACGAATGCATCTGAATATTAATAGGAGATCTCATTTATAAACTTGTCATTTAGGTTTCAGGTGCTAAATCTCATATAGTAGCACTTTTAGACTGACTGAATGGTTGCGGTCAGACATGCACACATAGGCACACATGTGAATGTCCGTAGCTCTTAGACGCAGAGCCAGACCGCCTGTTAAAGATAATAAGATTATTGTAACACTCATGCTGGTGCTCACCTCATTGGCAGTGCTGAGGTGCCGTAAGCACGTTGAGATAACAAGAGTCACAGAGGACTACGTAGACACAAATCGGAGAGTGGATTTTGTATGTTCAGTCTGTACAGTTCTCTCTCGCTCTCTGTCTGTCTCTCCGTCTTTCTCCCTCCCTCTCTTTGCCCTGTTTCCCTCTGTCAGATAAGCTAATATCCTCCTGCTGCTCCTAGGGCATTACATTCTCGAGTACTGAATCTCTCAGGGGAGCTCATCTCTTCTCCCCAAACCCCTACAGTTACACCTCTCCAGAGACCGGGGGTTGAGTGAGCGGGGGCCGCTCCTCATTTCATTCACTCTGATTTACACTGACGAGGAGAAAGAGCCTGCAACACACAGCCGTTCTTTCCTCTCTTTTGGAATGTCTTGGGGTTATTCCCATGGCTAATGCATCCAAATGGTTATTAGAGTCAGATATATTTAAAGATTAATTTGCCCCCTGACAAGCCTTCAGGGGCGCTGAAGACAACCTCTGTGTTCTCCTGTGCGACATCACTGCTGAAATGTGGTTATGATGATTGGGCTGTGACTTTTCTATTATTACTGCTGTAGACTGGGCTGAAGAGTGAACGCTGTGGAACACACCAGGGCTTTGTGAGGGTAAGGGTGGGTGGTATGGACAGAAATACATCATCTTGATATCAGTGGTGTTATGATATTCACTTAAAAGTATGATCTGCAGCAATTCTCGCTTACTCTTGTAAACACAACATTCAAAGTTGGCGAAGAGAGAGAGAGAGAGAGAGAGAGAGAGAGAGAGAGAGAGAGAGAGAGAGAGAGAGAGAGAGAGAGAGAGAGAGAGAGAGAGAGAGAGAGAGAGAGAGAGAGAGAGAGAGAGAGAGAGAGAGAGAGAGAGAGAGAGAGAGAGAGAGAGAGAGAGAGAGAGAGAGAGAGAGAGAGCAGTCTAGAAAATGAAAAAGTGAGAAATAAGACATTATTTTGTGATTTCTGATTTATTTTCTGACCTACGCACAACAATGTGGGAAGGTTCCGCATTGCCGGATTTTGTGTGAATGCAGCCGAATCGACTCTCTGTGGTCTCTCTGCTTTGCCTGTGTGTGTGTGGGGGTGGGCTTACCCTTACTTTTGGTCAAACAGACACACAGAGCTGCAGCTCTTCATACATCCATGACACAGACAGAGAGCAGAGGAGAGAGACGGAGACAGCATGCGACCATTGTATAAAGTCCCGTCCTCGCCTCACGCGCTGTTGTTGGCGGGGGGCTTCACACCCACAGGCTGATGCCCAGAAACGTCTCGAACACAGCAAACTAACAAGAGATCCATGGCAGAGGTTAAGGCCCCTGGTGTTTATTTAGAGGGATTTACTTGAGTACTTGATGACATGAGTCTATGCTTTTAGTTATGTGGTGGGTTTTGCTGTTTCAATTGGAAATGATTACAGAGTCACTGAAGGCTGAACTAAATGTCTAACATCGAGATGGTTGGAAACATGGGTCTAATTTGTTCCGAAGACATATATGTGTTTCACTGGCTTAGCTCCTTTCTGCAATTAAACATATATTCCACATTAATTATAAGCTATTGATATTACATGTAGTTGGTACAATTGGAATTATTTGCCGTCATGATTGTGTGCCGACTCAATTCTGTATAGCGTCTGCTAATAATACTGAAGGGTAAAATAGGTTTTTACATCTATTTAATCCATTGCGAACTATATTCCTCCCGCTGTGCACTCTTTTTCCTGCTGTGTGCTTTAATTCGAATACTACTTGCCTAGAAGCTTGCCGCCACGTATCAAAGTTGTCGAGTGAAATGAACAAGGGGGCTTTCCCTCTTCTCCTTTTCAACGGCAGACTAAGCCAGCAGACCAGCAGTGATGGATTCAAGCTTTGGAATGAGCGTGTCTTGAAGAATATATTAGTTTTGATGGGAATTTGTGGGTGTTTAAACAAGCGAAAGGCAGTCTATGTTCTCATATTTCAAAGGAGACGGAGAAATGCTTTTTGTGAGTAATGTCAACTCCAGAATTGCTGGTACATTTTTAACGACTCTTGCACTCACACAGCGTCAGCATGCAGGGTGCACATAAGGGAAATAATGAAATGGTTTTGACTCAAATGACGGCAGCTTTTGTTAGTTGTACATGCTGTCAAACTGCAGGTATGTCAGCAGATCGGGACATAAACCTGGCCCCCGGACAGCAACAAAGTTTCCAGCAGAGGTACAGACAAAGAGCAGAGGCCATAAAACCTTTGTTTTTACAAGCTCACAAAGAGCTGAGAGAGCATGCCTTCCACTCTGTGTCTATCAGTGGATTGTCTATTATTAGCTGTGGATCAGCAGTATGGGTTTCCAGTGAGTGCTAGCCAGAGAGCATCCGTCACTCTGCCCCTGCTCCACTCTGCCCCATCTGACTCAACACCTTGGTCTGAGTCCGGCCCTGATGAATGGCTTTTTCTACATTTCTTTCTGTAACGTTTAACATATTTCCCTTCTAAATGTTTTTATTTGTATTTATTTATTTATTTTTAATATATCATTTTGACCATTCTCTTGTACCTTGCCACAGTGTTCCAGCCATTTCGTGCTCACTTTCTTTTCTCTTTATATCTTTTTCTCTCATGGAAAGAAACCAGCAGTTTTTGCCCAAAAGCCCAAAAACTCTCTTGCAGAAATGTTTGGCTACCTCTGGCGTGACTAACATAACCAGAAAAAGTTTGTTCCCACAACCACTCTCAATAATTACTTAATTTCCAAGCAATACAAATCATTAAACAACTTTGGCTGTGGAGGAATTTGTGTTAACATATTTGAATACCGAGTTCATAAATAGTTTTGACTGCTGGATGCAGCTTCAGTCAAGATCTAAAACAAGTTGTTGTGAACAAATGAGTAGCACTTTTTTAATCTATAGTTCCAAATGGGTGAGGTTATCCATATAGCACAATACTTCCTGAGCTATACTATTTGATGGACAGCTCAGGAGACTCTGTTTGATGTCTGCATGCACCAAATCCCTCCCACCTGGTTGTCTGAGAAGGTTAAAAGCACATGCTACAAGTTATTTGCATACTCTTAGCGACACAAGTCTGGCTTTATTAAGAAGTGTTTTCTTCGCCGCTAAGACCTGTTGAGAATACAGACGGATAACTTTACTATTCATTGCTGATTGGTCATTTGGCAAGTCTAGCACAATGTCCATTAGATGGAGAATATCATTCTTTATATGATGTTCAGTCTCTGTGGAGCTTTTATCTGTCAGGATGTTACTCTTCATTATGCTAATGTTAACTCCTTGTTAAGAAAAAGATGAATCCCTCACACCGCTCTTGCAAGACATTTGTTAATTAAGTTATTTGTCCTAATGTGATTACTCACAAAAATAAAGGTGTGGGGATTACAGTAGATAAATGTCACTCTGTTGGTCTAATGCTTTGATCCAGATTGAAATATCTCAACCATTAATAGATGGATTGGATGGATTAAGGTTGACGAGGATGAATATTATTCTTTTACCATTTATTCTTGCCCCTATGGGCCGCTAGCACTGCTGTACGTGGAATGCTCATGGACTGCTAACAGCATGGCTCTCGGGATGGCAATGCCGGTCTGACTTGTAATAACTTTTGTGATCCTCGACTATTTATCTACCAACATAATCGGATCAAATCTTTATACGTCCAATATTTGGGTTTATGACGAAGCACACTTGATGTGAGAATGGTAAACAATATAGATGCTTAACATGAGTTTGTTAACACCGTCATTGTCAGCATGTTAGCATGTTGATGTTAGCATTCTGCTCAAGGCAGAGATGTAGAGATATAAAGCTATACATTTTAATTTATCTCAAGGGTCGATACAACATGAGCAGTTTATTTCTAACTCAGGCAAATTAAAGAGTTAATGACATTTCATCATTTAGCACCACCAATATGTCAACATTTCACATTTTTGACAATAAACCTCAAAAAGTCCAACGTTTTTATTGTAATTTGAGCGTTCTAATAACATAGCACTTTTTTTGTTGGTGCATTATCTATTGTTAGTATTGGAAAAAGTCTTAATTGGCAAATTGAAGCTTAAATGGGCTCGTTTATTTTAGGGCTTATGTAATAACCACAACACAACATTTCTTTGTGTTGATTTAATGTTTCAACACAAGAAGGGATTGCTCTATGGAAATTACTGTTGACATACTTTTTTAGATTAATCCTTTTTTGGTTGTTCTCCTGCTTGAGCTGAATAACCATTGCTGTGTGTGTGTGTGTGTGTGTGTGTGTGTGTGTGTGTGTGTGTGTGTGTGTGTGTGTGTGTGTGTGTGTGTGTGTGTGTGTGTGTGTGTGTGTGTGTGTGTGTGTGTGTGTGTGTGTGTGTGTGTGTGTGTGTGTGTGTGTGTGTGTGGGGCACTTCAGAGCTAAGCTCTCTTTCCGTCCCATTGTGATACGATGCTGGCAGTAGTTATTCTAATTAGGCCGTGATATGCATGTTTGTGTGTATGTCTGTTTTTCTTCACCACTCTCAACTTGTGCGTTTGTTTTCATCTGTGCCGTGAATTATTGTTTGTTTGTGTGTGTGTGGGAACACAATGGCTCATGTGTGTGACTCTAATAAGTGTTGACTGAATTCTCTCATACCCCAAGGACCAGTCTGTGAAAACTGACCTAATGTAATAAATCATGAATGAGTCTTTTTAATTGACATTATTTGATATGACGAGCACCATGTTTTCCAATTACCGTACTCATTTTCCAATTAAGAACAATGCAATGTTCCCTGTTGGGACTGTCACAGCGATCATTGCACTGATAGATTTCCAGAATTGATTCTGTCAAAGCTTCTCTGACACTGTGATTCAGTTGTAGCATTTTCTTGAATATCTGCAGTTCATATACTTTATCTGGGTTGCAGTCAACATAAAGAAAAAGCATCTAAGACCATCCCCCTACCACTAACTGATCTCATTAGTATCTCATCTTTACTAAAACTTAATTTATCAATAAATAAATCAAGACCTGTCGATCATTCCCAGTGTTGGTCCCCAGATCCCCAAGTATACACTCTATATGTCTAATTATACGTACAACTCGTACATATAAGGATAACTAATTTCTCTTCCAGGGTGTAGGATGCTAAACATGTTTTACAGAATGTAAAATTGTGTTCAGCACACCTGCTGTAACTACATCCACGCCACCTGGCACTGCACACCGGTGAATCACGTCTGGCAAGAAATCGTTGCCAAACTGCATCCCACCTGTCCCTGTCACTCTGCCTAGTGCCTACCAGGACTCGCATCCGCCATCAGCATTGAGAAGACACCTGAGCCATCACTCATTAGGGCTGTAGTTATGTCTAAGAAAACAATCGTCATGAAGAGGGACTCAGGAAAGTCCATAACTAAAGAATGCTTTTGAAAAGAACATGTTTCGTTTGTGCGTCTTTGTGGGAGTGAGAGGGAATGAGTCATTGACTGTGTAATGAGATAATGTGAGTGGTGCGTCTCTGCAGCACGATGTCACATAGCCGTAACTCTGTATCCTCAAGCTCACGGTGACCTGCAGTCTTTTTTTTTAAAGAACCACGATAATGAGACCTTTTGAAAATGCTCAAGGCTGTGCATCCAAAATCACCCACCTCAGGAAGTTCTCCACTTTACTTGTTTCGTCTTTGTGAGGTCAAGGTCTGACCAAGCAAGACTGTGATGGATTACATACTTTTCCAGCGAGCAATAGACGGGGTTCATTACCCCTCAAAACATATAGATATGATACAACTTGCTCTGGGACAGATACAATTAAAATTGTTGTGGTGAGCATATCACCGGTGTCACATGAGCGAGACTGTGACATTGGTTCCCCGCACCGTCTCATTTAGCTTTTTTTTTCTGGAAAACCTCTCAGCAATAAAATTGATACACGTCTAAACAGATATAAGCTTTAATTGGAAGAGATTGACTTGACCTGACCGCGTGCTCACTTCGACATAGACGACGGTAAACATTTATGTCAGATTAGTGCTGGAGACGAGACGAGGAAAACCAAAGCTAAGTTCACACCTAAACAGTAAGTGGAGCTTTAGCTTGAATATTAAAGAGTGCACGGAGGAAAGAATGCACATAAGCATGACCAACCAGCATATTTTTCTTTTTCTAGAAAAGGCTATACCTAATTGTAACCTCCATTTCAGAGAATATGTCCAATCATTGTCTCTGGGAGAATATTTTCCCTGACAAAGCACCAGCTTTGTGGTGAGACATATTACTGATGCTGCAGGTGTTCTGGTAAGAACATGCCCCTGGGCGTAACTTCATGTGACAAGCCTCGTAAATACTGCTTCGGAAGCTGTTGTTGAGCTTCACACAGATTTGGTGCACATCATCATATTTACTCAATGTCCGGACGTTCACTGGGTTAAATTATGAGCTATAAAAAGGGCATCAATAGGCATGGTTGCCCTTTACTGGCATACTTTGGACCTGATTCATTTGTGTTTTCAATGATTGCTTGTCAGTGGATGAATCATTGTGAACCAGGGTTAAGACTGTTGAGACGACGGGGAGGATGAGAGGACGGAGCAGGCAACATCTCTCTGACTTTTTCCTGCCTTTCCGTATTCTTCTCTAGATCTATTTGCTTGTCTCTGTATCAATTTCTCCATTTGGTCATTTGTTTTGCTTTAAGAAAAGCCTAACAAAAATAAGTACTTTTTCCCCAGTAAATACAGTAGATATTAGAATTGTGATTACTTTCATTTTTTCTATTAAACTTGCGATTGCTTTTTTTTTTTACTTCCTTGCCTCATTTAAAACACATTACTGACAAAACGTTTTCTCTTTTACCTTCTCTGCTTCTTCTTTGCTTCTTCGGTAAGCAAGACAGACTAAATACTTTGATCTTAAACCCACGGCTCCGAATGACACCAGATGAACCTGAATGCATCAGAGCAACTGTATTTCAATTATACTGAATGTTATCGACCATTTTGTCCCCGTGTGAATGTGCGTCTTTATGAAATAGAATTCTTAAAATTGTAGCCATGGTAAAAGAAAACCTTGCTCCTGGCATTCCTGAACAAAATGACCAATCCATTTCCATCATTTCTCCACATTCAGCAAATGGGTCAAATAAAAAAAGCTCCTTCTAAGATATGCATTTATGCCACAGGAAATACTCTGAAGTCAGGGGCCAGACTCTTTTATCTCACTTTCCCCATCTGTTCAAGAGTATATTATCCAGAGTCAAGGGCGTTTAACCCCCGCAGTGTACTGTGTGCCGTATGGCTAACACACTTGTAGATTAAGGTGGATGGTGGCACATGATGCTTCGTCTTGCTGAACCACTGACCCCCCCCGATCTTTCTTGCATGTTGTTTCCTAGGCGATCCACTCAGTTGCCTGGCATCACGAGGGCAAGCAGTTCATTTGCAGTCACTCAGATGGAACTCTGACCATATGGAACATCAGAGGCCAGGGCAAGCCCATACAGACAATCACCCCACATGGTAAGCAGCGGGACACACACACAAAAACAAACACACACTCACGCACACACGCACACACACACACACACAGGCTGCGTCTAAAATCACTTCCACACTCATTCATTTAGTACTCCTTATATTATTAGGATCTTATCTTAATTTTACCTGAACACTTCACCATATTAGGTTAGGTAATTAATTAACCTCATACTTGATCTTTTTCCTAACATTAGGCATTTTAATCCCCCAAATAAAGATCTGCCTGGTGCTGCACACCATTTCTGAAACATTCTAACACTTGTGGGTCAATTAGTGCAAAACTTGTTTTTCGAAAAATGCAGATAAATTGTTTGAATAGACCACAAGCCAGAAAATATGCCTGGATATGTCTCATCTTTTCAAACTTGCTTTAACCCGAAAGTGTTTAACCTCACTAACATTATTAATTGTATTTCATTAACTGCTATTATAATTGTTGTTTTTTTTTATCATTTCTGTGATATTTCTTTCTTTTTTTAAAGAATTATCCTTTTTGCTGTGTTTCCTGCATTTTGTGTATTTTTCATCTATTATGAAGCACATTTTTATCGTATCTTTTTCAATCGCCTTGCAATCTAACCGTTCACAACTTATAGACATATAGAGGGCTTGCAAATAGAAATTGCTTTGTATTGAGGCATCACAAACAAAAAAGGTCGGTAACCACTGCTCCAAATTCTGCTAATGTTATCCAAATACTCCTGGACGTCAAACTTTCTACAAGGAGGGCCATGTGGACATAAATGCAGCAATTTCATTAGGTTATTACATTAAAACAAAACCACTGGTTCTGCCTGGTCTGATTACTTTGCGGTGTTTTGGTATAGTTCCTGTTTTACAATACATGATACGTGAGCCTTTAGCCACCTCTGTTAGTCACATGATTCACTCCATACCTCCCTCAAGATTGTCCCTCCAAGTAACTCCCCCATCGTTTCCCTATTTCAATCAAAAGGATTATTGTCAGTTCAATTATGTCCTGCCTCTGTTTGCTTGACTTTGTGTCGGCACGTGCCTACATTAGTGCCGCTGCTCTGTTTATTTCCTGCAGAAAAGCAAGTCTGCTCTTTTGAAGATGCATTTTAATCTATCCTCCTCCGTCTCCCCGCACACCTACTCATCCCACAGAGCACTCTGACAAGTCACTCAGATGAAGGGACTGGGAGAACTAGACAGTGTGTGAGTGCAACAAATGGACAGAGGGAGAGCGCGAGAGTCAGAAAGAGGAACAAAGACGGGAATTAAATGAAAGGAAATAACTTCTAACCAGTTTCTCAAGCTGGTCTTGTGTGTAGGGGATTGCAGAAAGGATTTCGCCACACAGGCTTTTTAATTAGTTGTTTCTCCGACTGCTGCATACATAATTAGTTTGGTATTTAATGGTCATTATGCAAATTCATTTGACAGGTTTAACTAAGGCTTATAAGTCCTCCTTTAATTGTCTTTTCGATATCTGTTAGTTAGATGTAGTTATTAAAAGCAGTTCTTTATTATACATACCTGCCTTGTTTAAACCTGCCTTAGGGCTCACTTTGGCTCTTTAAAAGTAGTTCATACAGCCACTGTTTGTGCATTCTGAAATGCATAGATAGGCACACATGTGATAACTGTGCAAAATAGATATATTCTGAAAGTCATCCGTGATCGTCACACCTTCTTTGCATGTCCCTTCCCTCTGCATTTGTCTTTATTCTTTCTGATGAATAGCCCTTTGTTATTTTTTTTGGCTACTGTTCAGAGCTGCAATTTAAGTGCAGCTCTCAACAGCTTCTAGGAGGAGAGAGAAAAAATGAGATGACAGGAGGAACAAGAAAAGAGGAGGTGAAGAGAGATGAACTGGCAAACTAAAGTAACTTCTGTTTGTTCTATTTTAGGAAAACAGCCCAAGGACGGGAAGAAGCCAGAGCCTTGTAAACCCATTCTCAAAGTGGAGTACAAAACCACTAGAATCGGGTATGGACTCTCTCTCTCTCTCTCTCTCTCTCTCTCTCTCTCTTATACGCACACACATACGCACATGCTTGGGCATTAATAATATATTAAATATACAACACTGTAATGGCAAAATACACATCAAGGTTGACAGGAGTGAACAGCTGTTGCCAAGGCAATGTGAGCAAATTAATGTGCATTAATCGGAGCTAGAATTTATACAGAGACCTATGTCAATCTTTAGATATTAAAATAATGAAGAAAACACCACCCCTCTTTGAGTCATGGCGTCATGTATCAGGGGTATTTCTCTAATACTTTGTCCAGTTATTACAGTGAAAAGGTCTTTTTAATTGTCTCTTTTTTTTTTTTTAAGATTGTTTGTAGTCATATAAAGTTGTGGTTTCACCTGTCAAAGTTAGCTGGTAACATAGTCCATACACCATATCTACAGTATACAACTACAACTTACAATGCACAACTTTAATGGCCATCAGCAGACCAATCAAAATAGGTATTTTCTGTGGTTGTAGTATAAATTGTATATATATATATATATATATAGAAATCCAGTTGAATGTTTATACCTATGCTTGTGTGTCTGTTCCAGGGAGCCCTTCATAATCCTGTCTGGTGGTCTGTCTTACGACACGGTAGGACGGCGTCCATGTTTGACTGTAATGCATGGGAAGAGTACCGCAGTGCTGGAGATGGACTATCCAATAGTAGACTTCCTCACACTCTGTGAGACACCATACGCTAACGGTACGTTTGTGTTTATTGTGTTGTGGATGTGATCGTATGGTGTGTGCATGTTTGTCCTTTCGTCAATGCATTAGAATCACACACACAAAACACACACACGCTTCTATTTTTTTTAATTATGTGGAATTGCTTGCCCCTGTGTTAGTGGGTTTCTGTAATAAATAAGAAATTTCCCAAGGGGAAGAAATCCTATTCCAGTTTTATTATCGGACACACGCAACATTACATTTTCATTTAATCTATTTGTACACAATAGCCTTCCATCTAAATTATATTATGATCTTATTTCCTGCATTGTTGAGTCAACCGCAAAATCAAGTCAAAGTGCAGCTGAATGGTATGGGATCCTTAATGTATGTAATCCAGTCTGTAAACTCTCAGGCAATGTTATCTGGCGCATACACAGCTACAGGCAGCATTAAGGAGTTATGTAATGATGGTGACGGCAACCGGATGTCACCAAACGGTGATTTTATTTGGTAATGGACATCACTGGGTCTTTGGATTACACAATACATTTCTGTATGTTTGCACGCTTAAACCAGCGTTAGTGTGTAGAGGAGGTTTAATAATACTTAAAGATCTGGCTGCAGATGATGTACGTACACGACTATATGTCTGAATGAGAAAGCAAATGGCAGGCAGACAACATCGTTACACCTACGAGTGCAGGAAACAAAAAGGAGCAGAGAAGTACAGTACGCAGACAAAGACCCAGAGGAGGAGTACAGCTCATAAAAAAAAATACAGAGCATCAGCGCATCATTCTCAGTAAATTAGATTTGATCTTAAGCTTGGAGATTCTTTATTCATCTTGAAAATAGCAGGTTCACAAAACACTGGACTCATACAAAGCTTTAGGGCAGGGAACTGTATGGTTTTTACGGTCAGAAAGGTAGTTCTTTCTCTGACGCAGCTCTGGTGTGATCAGCGTAAATCTATGAATGGTAAAGAATTCCCCTGCATCCTTTCAGTAATTATTAATTACCATGTATTTTCTGCATATTCTGCATTCACGATTTTTCTGTTAGAGCTGTCTTTTTGTATTCATTATGTCATTGCTGGATACACATGTCCCCTTTATTAGTATTTATTACTTTTCTTAGGATTTTAGACTTGAATGACTTGATATGTGCAGTTAGCTTATCTAGCAGCAGGGTGATCTGCACTGGTTCCAGTTTTGTGCCTTATAGGTTATAAAAATCTGTGAAACCAGTGCATTACTTTTGAATGGGAAATTCTACTCCCAAATCAGACTGATGCAAATATTTAACCAGAGCAGTATCCCCCGCAGACATAAATCTCATAGATTAATGAATTTGAAGCATTAAGCGTTCCTGCCCTTACATCTTCAGGGCACAGATATAATAATAACATTTGCCACAGAAAGTCTAAGGAATTCTCCCCATGTGGTTTGCAGATCTCAGTGGAGTTCTCTCTCGAGGAATTTCAACACTGCTGAACGTGTGGTGTGATGAATGACTTGTCTCTCTGCTTCTCTGCGCAGATTTTCAGGAACCTTACGCTGTGGTGGTCCTTCTAGAAAAGGATTTGGTGGTCATCGACCTTGCACAAAATGGGTGAGTCTGGCTCTATTAAATAACTCTTCATCATCTTTTGTTTCTTAAATGTGCGCTGAAATGTCAAAGTTGGCCTATTAGTGCTCGTTATCTTTATTATACCGTGATATGACTTACTTTCATAAATCGTATTCTTTTAGTACGCATGCAGCACTGAATGAGATTAATGCACTGATACTTGGCAGACAGGCTCACTTAATTAAAAGTGACTTTGTCTGTGCCCTCTTGCTAACAGTTACCCCATATTCGAGAACCCCTATCCTCTGACTATCCACGAGTCTCCCGTGACCTGCTGCGAGTACTTTGCTGACTGCCCTGTGGACCTCATACCTGCACTTTACTCAGTTGGCTCGCGGCAGAAACGACAGGGCTACAGCAAAAAGGTACTGTTCTGTATAGGAAAGCTTTCTGTTGTAACACTACATATTGTTATCGGTGATGTGTCTTCTTGTACAGTTGTGGTAATCTGAATTGAAAATCTTTCACCTCGTAAACATATCAGTGGTGAATATCAGGCTTTGGATACAGACCCGCAGAATTAAAGATCAAGGACTTCTTTCCAAGTTTACAATTTTGCACAGGAAGGGAAAAGGAAAAAATGATTTATGGAAGAGGAAGAGATATTAGTTTCTTCTTAGTAGATTGGAAGTAGTGCAATCACATGACGTGCCTTTTGTGTATTTTAAGGAAAAGGTGGGAAATATTCTTTATTTACGGGTCCTTAAAAGTGTCTTGGATCGAAGAAAGTTTCCTGAAAAGATCCACTTCATTTTGGAATTAAAATTGGAATCTCTTTGAAAGAAAAGCATAATTTAAATCCAAGTATGAATAATGGAATATGAATGTATTATTATACTTTTCTGTAGACAAACGTTATACTTTTGCATGTTCCTATTGTGCTATTATGCACAGACTAAAATACTCTCTTAGTTTCACTGGCAAATAAATCATTTTATTTATCGAACATGTATCAACAGAACAATATCGCTTATATTAGCAGGTACTTGACATTCCCATCAGCCTCGGCTGTTTTCAAGCTAATTACCAAATGTAAGCGTGCTGATATGGTGAACCTTGTAAATAGTACCCACCCAACATCGACATGTTAGCAATGTCACTGTGAGCACGTTACCATGCTCGTGTTAGCATTTGGCTAAAAGTACTGTTGTGCCCTAGACACAGCCGCTAGTGTGGCTGTAGACTTTTAGTCTTGCTCCTATAATTAGTGACATTACCAAATTACCAAGGATATTGATGGCAAATTATTTCTGTAAAAAAAGTCTCTATCGCTACAGAAATGGCTAATTACTGCTTGTCATCATTGTTTGTTACCATTTCTTAAACAGAAGCAGACCGGTTTTACCTTTGAAATAGAATAAATCACTACTACTTCCTAATGAAAAGCTCTTTGAACACACCTCCCATCACAGTTTAATGATGTATAACAGAGTTAATAGTATCCCGAGGTTGGAATTTTTCCTTTGTGTCATTCTGGATAGCAGTGTCGTAAAAGAGCTAAATTAGAAATGTAAATGTTCGACACTAGGCCCTCTAACCATCTTGCCGTACTCCAAGAACAACAAGGTTACTGAATAAAGGACACATTAATACATACATGCATATTTTTGCTACAAACTGCATGCAGTTTGTGTGAAGCTAAACGGACTATAAGTGCCGTATTGCCTAACGACCATCCTCTCTCTTTTACACCTCCTCTCTCCTCTCATTCTCTTCTCTTATCCCTGTGTTATCTAAGACAGACCCCCTGCTCTTCTAGCCATTATGTATGCCTATGTTCTTTTCCCTGTCGCCTTGTTCTAGCTTTCTATTGTAAATGTCAGCGTGTACTGACCCAAACTGGCGGCCTAGCTGCTGCTTTTTTCTGTTAAGCAAAGGCCTGGATGAGCTGCGGGAGGGCATTCTCACATAAAGATCACCATGAGTCATCCTGATGACCTTTGTATGTGTCAACGTGTTCAAAGCCAAACCCCCCGCCACCACTCGCACACGCTTTCAGACGGAGACACACACTCATTGACGTGCATAATGTATAATTGCAAGACATACTGAGAGAGTTACACAAAGGATCCCAGCCTTTTTTTCCCCATGCACACTCACCCAGGTGCAGTTTTATCATGTCATCTATTTCTAAAATCATTGTGTGTTGATATTGACGCACTGTTTATTGACATAGCTGTAATTCTATCTGTGGTCTCTCATTCTCTCTAATGTACTGTGTGTGTCTGCTGTCAATCCAGGAATGGCCTATTAGTGGTGGAAACTGGGGTCAAGGCACACAGAGCTACCCAGAGATCATCATCACTGGGTAAGACAATACTGATTTCATTAGCATTAGCTTTATCGTCTTGCTGCAACTCAATTACTTTCACCTCTCCTGCACTGTCAGGTCTCTACAGCAAGGGAGCTTGTCTTCGAATATTTACTGTAGGTCTTTATGTATTCCAATCATGTGCCCTTCGCTTTATTTTGATGTTTATTATCCCGCTCTAAGCTGTCATCAAGGGGAGAAGGGGCGTTTTTAACAGAACACTCGCACTGCAGAAGTGACATTGAGGTATAAGTTTATCAGTAGGAGGCTTTCCCTCCTCTCCTTCCTCTGCCGTACTAACATTCTGTACAGGCTTCTCGCTCTCTTTCTAAGAGTGCCACATGCTGCATCATAGTTCCCTCCCAATCCACTCAGATGTCCACATACTTTTGGCCATATAGTATTCCTTCTGGTTAAAGAACCTTGACTGATGAAAGTCATTAGTTAAATCCTTCTAATGGGGAGATCTATGGTTGTGTTCAAATGATTAAACAGGGGCCAACTTATTTAAGTTTATGGATGTTTGGTTTGTTTTTATTTACTGCCTAGACATCAGATTTTGTGTCTTCGGTTGACATTCTAGATATGTTTTAATGCTGCATATCTTACAAACTGATTTATTTTCATCAGCCTTGAATTCAACGTGCGGAGTCCAGACCACACGTCACAAATATTCATCCCACTCCTGTTCCTCTACCTTTATGATTTATTTTCCTCCGTCTCTTGAATTCCCAGGCATGCTGATGGAACTGTGAAGTTCTGGGATGCCTCTGCAAGTGAGTTCTCTCAAGGGCTAAGATTTGTTTATGCTTCAAGAAATTGTAATTATGTATTATTAAGCTGAGGGAAAGGAAACCACTTTAAAAACTAATATAGAAATGCTTTTTTTTAATGAACACTTTGAGCCCCAGCCTTCACACAGTCAAAATAAACAAAACACGTATTGTTTAGATTAAGTCTTGTAACAATTTATTACTTGAAGTTCAACGCAAGCACATTACCTCTAATTTCATATTTTTTATTGTCAGGTTCAATATGTGTGGTTCCTTGGATTGCAGCTGATACTTTTCTCCTCTCGACCCTTTTCCCCCTAGTAATGCTGCAGGTGCTCTATAAGCTCAAAACAGCCAAGGTGTTTGACAGAAACCGGTCCAAGGAGGACAAGGGCAGCACCGAGGTGTCAGATGAAGACCCCTTTGCCATTCAGATCATGGCCTGGTGCCCTGAAAGCCGAATGCTGTGTGTGGCCGGGGTGTCAGCCAACGTTATCATCTACCGCTTCAGCAAACTGGAAGTAACTACTGAGGTGGTGCAGGTGGGTGTCGCTTTATCAGCTCTAAAATTGTGCTGAATCTAATACAATTACAGAAAATACACCTATTTTCCCTCATCTTCTCTTTTATTGTAAGACTCTGGCAACCATACAACCATGGACTCAAATAAGGGACATGATGTAACTCTCTTTCACAAATACATTCTGCTTGTATTTGTTATTTTTTTCAATCAGCACTCCCTCTCTGTTGTAAGATGCTGAGACACATCCACAAACACACACACACACACACACATGCGCTCTAATATCTGCCTCGTCAAAGGCAGTATGGTTGCCATGCCAACAGACGGAGCGATGAACAAGCAAAGCTAGACTGTCATTATAATCTGCCTTGATGGCGACGTAAGTGCTTATGGGAGTCAGTGTTTAACGATATACTGTAAAGACTAATTGCTGTTTAGTCTGTGTGAGCATGCTCACAGCTCCTATATTACAAGTGAGAGGGTGCGTGCATCCTGTTTATGCTTAGTTTCGGCTTTCAGAGTGTTGAATTGGTAACCAGCAAGACACTTTATTTATTTATTTATCATTTTGGCAACATTTTTCCTGTGAAGCGGTCACTGCTGTGGTGTTGTTGCTCGAGACTTGCTCTAGACAGAGGTCGCTTGTCAATCAAAGTGTGTGGGAGGTGCTGTGATGTGTTCTTCCTCTCAGGTCTGTAAATTAATTTGAATTTTTTTAGCCGGTGCCCTTAATGCGTTCAGCACAGTTTGCCGCAACTATCCAATTATATTGTTCTTCCAAGCAAACAGCAAAAGACTGATTCAAATCAGCCACTTTCCTGTGAATTCTTCCTGTGAATACCAGTGACCGCTGATGCATGTGTCAGAGAAATCTCAGGCCTACGCTCGAAGCTTGTGACTGGGATGCGGATGAGGACTAGATATTTACTAGCAGTCAGCCGTAATTAGGAGAACAGCCTCCCTTCCCACAAGGTCGAACACCTCCGTAACCTCGCAGAAATGAAGGTAGAGGAGGAGGAGGACGGCGGCAGGCGGGAGTGAGAATCCGAAGAAGGGCACTGATCACTCTTCACTCCCACATGTCAGTGGGGCTAATGAGACTGACAGAATGCAAAAGAGAGAGCTTACGGACATCGTGTGTGTGTGTGTGTGTGTGTGTGTGTGTGTGTGTGTGACTCTACGAAGGCGGAGGTTGCAGAGAAGTAGCCTGAAGGAGGATTTAGAAGGAATGGAATATTTCAGTATTGGAGGACCTCAATCTGCCTACACACAAGCACATAGACGCGTGTCACACAAATCTCTAATATCAAAGTGACTCTGTGTGAATGTACATATGTGGTTGTCACTCACGGTCAAATGACTTTTCCCATCCTCAGGGGGAATTCATGAAGAATAGTTGTTTTCAAGAGTTTTGGACCTTTTATTACGATTTTGATTATCTTCTCTTGTAATAAATCTGCTTATGTCTTTTCTCCTCTCCGTCCTCTGTGTGTGTCCTACACAGTTACTAGAGGTGCGAATGCAGTACGAGCTGAACGACATAGAGTCTCCAGACTGTGGGGGGGGAGAACAGACATCGGCGCTTCCCACCCCCGGTGCCTCCCCTCAGACAAGCGGCCCACCTTCACACCCCTCCACCAGCAGCAACAACTCTGACGGAGGCAACATGCCCTGCCTCAAGTACGAAGCGCACACACACATACACACATACCAATTACATAAACTCCCATAAGCACCAGGAGCACTTGCACACATTCTTATACACAATCATACACACAAGAGTCTTGTTTTTTGCCTCAAGCACTCTTGCACAGACTTAGTCAGCGCCTGAAGCATTCTCAGCCACAGCCTCCCCTTCATCCCATTGCAGCCACTCATGCCAGACACTCAACACACAACGGCTTCAGAACTGCAGCTGCACCGCTTGTCATTCTCTTTATGAAAATCCTCTTTTTAATGTCTCTTTTCTTTTCATTTCTGTTTTCCCCCAATGTTCCTCTCTCCAGAGTGCGCAGCACCCCTCTGAAGCAGTCTGCTGGTTACCAGGTAGATTTGGTGGTCCAGTTAGTGTGGGTGAGCGGAGAGCCTCCGCAGCAGATCACAAGTCTGGCGCTCAATTCCTCCTACGGCCTGTAAGTATACAAACGGGAACATTGCAGTCAAGACTAGAACCAGGTCCTCTCGGTGCCCACTACTTATCCTCGTGGCTGTATCATCGGAAGTGAAAAACTTAAATGAAAATCTATAAAGACCACTTTTTGCTGTTCAAGCAGCAACTGCTCACGGCTAACGTAACAACCAGGCCTGTCAACCCGACTTATGACTGCCCGAAAAATTTTGGATATTCAAGCTGTTTTTGTGCTCTAAAGATTAAATCAAATCTCATACCAACGTTGCTATAACCCAACTCTCCTTTTCTCTGCCTTTTCATCTTTCTTTCTCTGACTCCCTTCCTACTTCTTCCACCTCCCCCACTGACTCTGTCACCCCCTCTCCAGTGTGGTGTTTGGCAACAGTAATGGTCTGGCGGTGGTGGACTACGTCCAGAAGACGGTGGTGCTCAACTTGGGGACGGTCGAGCTTTACGGCTCCAATGACCCCTACCAGAGACAGCCCCGCTCGCCAAGAAAGACACGACAGCCCTCTGGAGGTAATGAGGAAAAGGGATAAGAAGGAGAAGAGTAAGAAAAAAAAGTCTCAACTTTTCTGACCACTCACAGCAGTAGATGTTTGTTTTTCTTGCCATTACAGTGCAGCCACAAGAAATAACGTTGCACTTATTGTATTAGTGCCTGTTGTTTAATGCCCAGAAACTAAAGCCATTTATTTTAGGTGGCGCTGCTCATCTGTTCTTTCAGCCCCACTGTTTAGCTTCGAATTGGAAATGCTGTACGAAATCATTTATTTTTTCCCCTCTTGTTTTTGAAATTCCTGCCATTAAGCTAAAATTGTGCAAAATAACTTGTGATATAAACTAAGAAGCAAAATCGTAATTTCTAATTCAAGGTTTATTTACAGTAAAGGCCTGGGTTAGAATTATATGGTAATGGAAATTTTATTTTACACATTTAAATGTGCAATAGAATTCTCTGCCCTATCACATGGCCGTACATGAAACCAACTGTACAAGAGACAAGTGTGGCCACACACACACACACACACACACACACACACACACACACACTGATGATCTGTGAGGCCAGATTGGGTTATAGTCAGTGAGCAAATCAGAAATTAACTGAGAAGGCAAGTGCTTTATAGATTATTAGCAGGATTTTAAAGGTGATTCTTTATTGTTCCGGGAGCCAGTGAATTAAGTGATTTCAGTAATATGTAGATTAGATTAGACGTGTAGCGACTCTTGAATGAGCTGGAGTCGTCCCACGGATGTTTTTTCATAATCCTGCAAATAGAGCGCTACAGCAGTCTAACCTGCTTGAGATAATTATATACGTACAAGAACCACTTTCGGAGAGTCAGTTGAAATATAAATGCTCACAGTTTTTATATATTTATTCGAAGTGATAAAACGTTGTTCTCGGGATATATTGGTTATGTGATTTTTCAAAATTGATATCGGTATCCAGAATATTGCCACGGTTTCTGACTTGCTGACTCGATTTCAAAGAGAGCGACGCCAAGTGTGATAGTGTTGTCATCAGTCTTTCAGGGAACATTATGATGAGTTTCAAGTAACCCCAAAGGTCCAAACGTCTTTGAACTGATGTGAGAACGAATGAAGTCATAGAACAACACATTGAAAACGATGCCATTTAGGCTCAGTTCACAAGGCTGGTAACTCTTTCTCTGTCCATCTTCTCTCTCTCTCTTCTCATTCTCACACACACACACACACACACACACACACACACACACACACACAACACACTCACTCTCACAGCCCATCCCTTTTCCACACTGCAGCCTCATGGTAGCTATTTAAGATGCTTTCCGTATGGACACACTGCCACCCAGTGTTAGATGACGGCAGTGCAGCTGCGTAGAGGATGCCGCAGTGTCATGACGACGCACTGCCCATGCTTAAGCAAAAGTTTGATGGATGAATTAGAAAGCTGTGGACATTGAGGGATTCATTTGTGATGCTGTCGATTGTTTACGCACACATGTGCATGCAGGCACAAACAAAACCAATGTACGCATTCACTCAAACGCTCACATATGCACAAGCACGCGCACATGTAAATACACACAGAGCATCTGGTGTCACCGACTGGTGAGCAGTGGGCTGGCACCTGTCAGAGCTTGGCAAGTGTGAGCAGTAATTAGGCGTCCAGCTGTGTTTCCATGCCAACAGGGACTGCTGTCTGCTTGGCTTTCTGCCTCACAGGACAATGTCACACACACACGCACAGACACACACACACACACACACACACACAAATATGCACGCGACAAATTAAGGAATTCGACTTACAACTGGATGAAGAAACATTAAAGATGCACAAAATCTTTATTGTTTTTGAATTATGAGCTGAACTGACACAGGGCTAGTCTGTAGGTCGGATTAGCTGTCAAGTGACGAGAACATTAGACATGGGAATCATCTATTTGTACTCTCTGCAGTGTATTATGAAGTAAAAAGGGTGGTGTTAAACTCTTTTCGGCCTGCTTTGTTTTGCATGAATTTAATTGTATGATCTCTGCTGCAGGTCTGTGCGACATTAACGAGGGCTCAGCCACATCAGAGGACCGCTGCAAGTCCCCTACTTCAGGTAACATGTCCTTCAGTGTCTTATTAAAGAAAAAGTGGGAGAAATATAGCAGAGGCTTTGTGTTATCTAGACGTAAAAGCCAAGCCCTGAACCAGAAAAGAAAAAAAGATATATACGTATTATGCCATGTATTTGAATGCAAGAGGAACATTGGTTATGGTGTACGATTAAAGTTTCTAAAGAGCCTCTACTTTTAATACTTTTTTATTGAAATTGTCGCTCATCAAACTGGAACTTAACAGAGGTTTTCTTTTTTGTTGAACCATAAAATTGTCTGGCTGTCGATTTCATTCCACCACAGTTTTTAGAAATGCTCTTTTTGAGTTCATTGCCATACGTTTATGGGAGTATTTTCACATTTGTGAATGCTTTCTTTTACCACTTTGCAGAGATCAATAGACAGGAATAAATTTGTTTTAATCTCACATTGTATCCTGAAAAACTGGGCTATAGGCTGTGAACGTATCCAATCTCCATGATGCTAATTCAGTGCGACAGCTAAGAATTTTACACTGAATGAAACCAAAAATTAACATTCTGGTCGAGAAACCCAGTAATTTACATTAATTAGGGAATAAGTTAAAAAAGTAAAAGATCAACCTGAAGGGCCTTGGCAATTTTTACATATTTAGTAACTGCATAATTGTGAAAAATATACCACAGTTATATCAGTCGCAAGATGATGTGAATTAACTTTTTGGATTTTGAGCAGGGATCTTCTTTCAGTTTAACATTTAACATGTGTCTGGGTGCCGATCTGTTCAGAACATTGTCATATTCAGCAGTTTTCATATCAGTGAATAAGACCAAATGCGAACAAACAAAATCAATTTTCACTTAGTATATCATGCACCACAGCCACAGACGGACCTTGCTCTGTGTTGCAACAGTAAGATGCTCTGTTGCTCTTTTACTCGCCTCCTTCTTAATCTGCATCATTAGTATTTCAGCTGAAGGTGCTTGAAGAGAGAGCAGCCCATATCCATCTCATTAGGGGTAACTTGGCACTGAAAATAAGGAGCTTTTTTTTTAAAAAGGTCAAACGGAAAACAAATCTCAAAGTCTGGAGTCCTGCTGCAGGTATGATGCCTGTCCCAACCCCCCCCCCCCCCCCCCCATGCCTGGTGCCACCAGACTGTGGTCTGAAGAGGCACCGCGATGAGGTGTCTTTCTACCAGTGGAAGAAACATATTTTAGATCTCTTGTCATGCAGATTACCCTGTTTTGCCTTGAAAGAAGTTGCAGAATGATGAATTAAGACTCAGACTTAGTGCCCAGGAGAGTGTCATTTAATACAAGAAAATCCTTGGATTAGTTTTTCATTTGCATTAAAAACAACTTAAATTCACAGCTTACATTTGTCAATGCTAAAGCACTTACAGTAATAGGATGGACGCTCTTGATTATGCATTTAATATTGGAAGGATTTACACGCAGCACAAAAAAAAAACATCAGTAGCAAGTTATTACTCTCTAAGAAATAACGGTGTTAACTAGAACCATAACGGGTTCTTCAACTTGTCTTTAAAGGAGTACCTTTTTTGGTTCCACCTGGAACCCTTCCAGAGGGCTCTGCCTAAAACCCAAAAGGCTATAGCTGGATCTATCTGTGTACGGTTCCACCCGTATTTGAGTCAAACCAGTGTCCTGAACATCAGAGTAAACAGCGACAGCTTGTGTGTCGTAATAAGCCAAAGGGTGTTTCTAACTGCACATTTACTCTACTTTACCCCCCCCCCCCCTCCCCCCCCCCTTACACCCCCAAAAGTGTTGATGTCAAACAGCAATCTACAGCAATTCTACAATGGAAGTGGTAGAGGAGGTAAGGTTGGCCAAAGATATTCATTAGAGGCTGTTTAGGCAGGACAACGTCCAGATTTGTCCGTCCCCGCCCCCCCCCCCCACTGTCTCTGTCCTCCGTGTCATGGTCTCCACAGTGGGAAGAAATAGATTAGAGAAGAGAGAACCAAAGTTCAGCTTCACTTCTGGGTTAGCTTCTGTTCCACTGTCGTTCGGTTCTCACTGTATTGAATTATAAACAACAGAATCTTTGTTTTTGTTTCTTGACTAAAATGACATGGTGCTCATATATTTTGCTTCTGTACTCAAGTACATGGTTAAAAACTGTACACCGAGAACTGAAAGCTCATAGAGCAGAGGCCAACTTGGAAGCATGCAGGAATTCAGCTGTCTGTATAAACACACGATAGAGCTTCATTGCCTTAGGACTCACATTGCATGCTACATGTACGTAGCACGAGTGTCATAATGTAAATGTGCCTGCGTGTGATATCTGTCCTGACCTCCTACAACAGGTTCCCTGTCTACATTACGAGTTACATGATTGGCTCTGTCCACAGTACAGTATGACGACGCCACAGAGCAGAGAGCAACTCATTTGTCCAACTGTGTCTTTGTGTACCTTGAGTGTGTGTGTGTGTGTTGATGAAATAGATAATGACATATCAGCTGCTCAAAAGTAACGTGTTTTGTCTGTGGAAGGCCGGGATTCGGGATCCTTCCTTCTTTCTGATTCAGGTGACAATGAGTAGGTATCTCAAATGGCCGAAACGTCAGAGACTGGAGTTTTTGCCCTTGCCCAGACCAGTCCTTCTCAAACCAACGTCGTAGAGTCTTCAAACTAGCCTGACCTCATTTAATTGGTGTGAACCCCGTTAAAGCCCTGCTAAAAGTTTCACAAGACATGTTTTTATAAATATTCTAAGCCTCGGAATATACAGCACATTTTCCCTCTCCTTCCTATTTGCTTTGTTGCACCTGTAAGGGCAGAGACCTGAACCCCTTTTTTAATTATTTTGTGGTTGATGGAATTTGGTGACCTCATGTAATTCCCTTAGCTCCTCTCAACTTCTATGTAGCCAGACTAAGTGAAAACACCTGCGGGGATATGCAGGGCCCTTAAATTAAAGTAAGAGTAAGCCGCGTGTTCGCTTTAGATTTGTGTCCATAAATGATGGACAAGAGCTGGACAACAGCGAGCTTTGAAAACTGGATTATAGTTGAAGTGTCAGTCATTCAAATTATGCCTCTGGCACTTATTCTAAATGGAGACAAAAAAAATGTAATCAAGTTAAACCCCACTCAATTTGAGCTTAAGGATATTAAGGATGTCACAGACTTTTCAGGGTTTTTATTTTATACTTCTTCCTTTGTCAAGGTGGGTTTCTGTTAGTTTTCGAACACAAAAAGGAACTTGCCAGCCAGCCATTTCTTTACAACTACCATCAGTGAACATCACATCTAAGTTAACGCAAGATGAATGTCCCCTTTCATCATATAGCTTCTCCTACTTCTTCTCCTACAGACAGAGAAATAACATCCAAGACCTTCATTCATTGTTGTTTCTATTTATAAGTTCACTCTTTTAAAAGATGGAATGATTTGAGCACCAGAGCTAATAAACCCAATACATTTAGCAAGATATGCACACATACAGTAATAAACTCTATGTTGCACTAGCTGAGATAGTTTTGGGTAAATCTGCCTCACACGGTTATTAATGAAAGAAGCAAAAATAAGTAAAATAAAATATATATAGGTGACCAAAGTTTAGCTAGCCTTCAGTAACCATCTTTTTCCACTGTCTTCTTCCATCTCAGTGTTTTCTGTTTTCTGTTGCCTCCCTGTTCTTGGTGCATGCTCCCGTGGCATGAAGGTCCTGAATGGCTGTGCAGTTTTGAAGTATCTCACTGTATCAGTCCTCTCTTGCAGGGCACTGTGCAACCAGGGGGTCACCTCCTTCATTTTGTCTTTCACAGCATGCCTCTGTGATGCACAGGGTTGTCTCTTGAGTCCTTACACAGTATATTCTACTGTGTAAAGCATATTGGCTCCTCTAGTCAATGAAACAATCCCCCTGGCACTTTGTTCCACAGCCTTCTGTCGTTTATGTGTATTTTAGCTTTGTGCACAATCCTAGCCCAGTGCTAGTTATCTAGCTTTGCATGGCATCGTGTGTTAGCGTAGACGTGTCTTTGTAAAGAGGGATGTTCTCTTTTTTCCAGCAAAGATGTCACGGAAATTAAGCTTGCCTACTGAGCTAAAGCCAGACTTGGGTAAGCCTTGACTTGTCGCCAAACAATTTTTATGAAATGCAGTATATCGTTCTCACTTCAACTGGACTCACACATCCCATTAGTCCAGTTTTATCTGGTTATTAGCCTCAGAATTGGCAAGCTGAGCGGGTATTTTATTTAAGTTTGCATGAGACAAAAGTAGCACTGATCTGACCAGAATTGAAATTGATGAAGCAAAATTTAAGTGTTTGAATTAAATTCAGTGTGAAACTCCCACTTTTTGAACTTGGTGGGGGTTCTATTAGAGGTCAGTGGTGCTAAGCTAAACTATGCACACTCCATCTCACCGTGATGCTTTCTGCTACTTTCGCAGCTTCCTCTTTCTCTTCTCTGTTCTTCATGTCTTTCCTTTCTCTGTCTGATTGGTGCCTTACAAATTGCTCCAATAGCAATACTGTCGCGTTGTGTAGGCTGTGGTGTACAACATTCTTCTACCAATAACATTGGATGGGACATTGTCAAATTAAAATGTGCAAGTGCCAAGACATTTACCTGTATGTTTTGTTTCAGAGTTCCAATGTTATACATATGTAACTTTCATACTAATAAAACCATTGATTGGGGATGGAATATTTTGAAAATGTTGGTTGGCCTGCGAAAATGTGCAAACTCATAATTGCACTGAATTTGTGTCCTATTGTATAATATATTATATAAAGTGTGTATAATCTAAAGTCACCATCAGTAAGGTTTCAGGTGATGCTGCTCTGTTAACCAATCGGTCAGAGAGATCAAATTAGACCAGGCTCTTTTATATGTACCCACTGTTAAGAATGCAAACCGATCCCAATGTTATGTATCTACATCTTCAGTATCTTACAGAGTTCAGTCATAAACAAAATAGTAATATGTCTTCAGTTTGCTGTAAAATGTCTAATGCCGTTAAGGTCCAATGTGTTTCATTTACTAGGACACTATGAAAAAATGTTTTTTGTTGCGTCATTTTTTTTATGTACAGAATCCACATCTGTGTTGGCTGTCTTGTGATTGTACTGCTTTGCGGGTGCTTTACCTCTCTCTGTTTTCTCCTTACTGTCCTCCTGTCTGTATGCCCGCCGCGGGGTGCCAACCCATTAGACCACCGGGACAATTCTTTCAGCCGCTCCCGCTCCTCCAGCGTCACCAGTATCGACAAGGAAGCGCGAGAGGCCATCAGCTCCTTCCACTTTAGCGAGGCCTTTGCCCGGAAGGGTGACAGCACTTTGACCCCCTGCCTGTACGTGGGCACCACTCTGGGCATGGTGCTCGCTCTAGCTCTCACAATGCCACCTTCTGGGGAGCAACGGCAACTGCAGCCAGTTATCGTTTCACCAACAGGTGGGTAACGGGATACCAGAAGGGAGTGATGCATAGCCGTTATGTTGCTATAGAAGATGAAAACCAGATTGATTTGTGCAAGTTGTCTAACGATGTTCACAACATTGTTTCTTATACAATCAGAGTTGAAAGGTTTTAAAAATTGAATTTCAATTCAAATTTCAGTAACAAGCCTTTTCTTTCCATTCATCAGGCATGCTGGTGCGGCTGAAGGGCAGCGTCATGCGGATGTCTTTCCTGGATTCTACAGGTTCCATGCTGCCCCCTGCCTTTGAGCCTTGGTTTGAGCCCAACGTGACCGCAGATGGTGAAGAAAGAGAGAAGGTCCGTAAGCGCCGGCCCGTCTCAGTGTCCCCTTCCACCTCCCAGGACCTCAACGAGAGCCAGTACGCTGTGGTGTGTTCGGAGAAACAGGCCAAAGTCATTTCCCTCCCCTCCCAGACCTGCATCTATAAACACAGTATCACAGAGACCTCCTTCATCCTACGGGCAGATGTGGTGCAGATGAGCCGAGGCGTGTGTCTGGCCTGTTTCTGCGCCAATGGCCACATCATGACCCTCAGGTGAGAAACATGTCAGTCCGCGTCAGTCAAAAATAGCTGGTTATTATTAAAATGTATCAGTCAAAGTCAGTTTGAATGAATCATGTTCATATGATTCGATTTAGGAAGTATCCTTGAAAGACTGTTGCTCTTAGTTCTAGCTTTCTTTTTATCCATTCCTAATTCCCTATATTCTACAAGTGTGGTTTAACAATATTATGGGGGTTGAAGATTGTCTTAACTTTTAAATGGCAGAAATAAATGCTGTCACCACTGAGGCACACATGCTCATCATATTATGTCCTCAATGAAACTTTTCTTTTTGCTCAAGTCAGACACAAACTTTTGTCCTCGTACACACCCACAGCCAACATTCGGTCACATCCTCAGACCTCTGTCCTATCCTCCATCCTCTCGTGACCCCAACGCTAACCTAATCCTCCTAAATGTAACCGTTCAATTTAAACTTAAACTTCAAGGCTAGAAACTTCCCATACAGGCATGCACATACACATGTAGACGTGCCAGGTTCATTTTCATGTTGTGTATGGAAGCGTACGGGTGGAGGGGTGTCTAAGTCTGTCGCTCATCCTCATTAATCTTCCTGTCCCTAGAGGAGAGACACGGAGACAGAATAGCCATCCATATGGGTGTCTGACAAAGGAAGGATGCCCAGCTGTCTCCGTGTGTGTGTGTGTGTGTGTGTGTGTGTGTGTGTGTGTGTGTGTGTGTGTGTGTGTGTGTGTGTGTGTGTGTGTGTGTGTGTGTGTGTGTGTTTCGTGCACAAACATTGCCATCAATGTTTTAGGAGATTGAAATGTGCTGTTGAAAAACTTGAAACCACAGTAATCTTGTGTGTAGGTGCTGACCAAGGCTAAAATATAATTTATTGTCAGCGTTATAACATTCTTATAATAGATCTAAAATCACATACATCGTCTCTGTGTCCCCCTGTCTAGTGTGCCGGGACTGAGACCGCTCATGGATGTAAACTACCTGCCTTTGACAGACATGCGGATAGCAAGGACGTTCTGCTTCACCAACCTGGGTCAGGCCATGTACCTCTGCTCCCCCACTGAGGCCCAGAGGCTCACTTACAGCCAGGACACCTGTGAAAACCTTCAGGTCAGTTAGCATCCTGTATGCAGGACAGCATGCATATGGATTTAATGAGTCATGGTTCAGGAGTTTTTCAGATTATATCCCATTTGCCTTGGGAGCATAAACAAACGGCATGTTGTGCTGCATAGAAAGCAGTGCATGTTTACGTCAGTTGATATGATCATTTAAATGATCTGGATAAGATAAAGGAAATATGTTTGAGAACTGTATATTGGTGTGTATGTTTTACCTGAGAAACTGCATACTAGACTCTGTCTGTAGCGTATTGCAGTGTAACAAAACACTGTAAGACACAGACAGTCAAACTGTATGTAGCAGGATGATGTGTGTGTGTGTGTGTGTTGATGTTACAGGAGATGCTGGGTGAACTCTTTACACCAGTGGAGACACCAGAGGCACCCAACAGAGGGTTCTTCAAAGGCCTCTTTGGGGGAGGAGCACAGTCACTGGACAGAGAGGAGCTATGTATGCCAAACCTACACATGCCCAGATATACAGTGGTTCAGTCCTTTGTTGATTCAAACTCTCCCTCACACGTCTCCCGCTGTTTATCTCCTTTCATTTCTTCACTCAGTCGGGGAGATATCCTCTGGAAAGGCATCCCGAAGTCTGGCCCAGCACATCCCAGGCCCAGGTGGCCTTGAGGGCATGAAAGGAGCAGCGTCTGGTGTCGTTGGAGATCTGGCACGCGCCCGAATAGCACTGGATGAAAGAGGCCAGAAACTGGGCGAGCTGGATGAGAGGACAGCTGCCATGATGGCCAGCGCAGACTCCTTTTCCAAACACGCCCATGATGTAAACAGTCTAAGATCTGTTAACAGTGAACCCTATGTGACGCCACAGAAAGGACACCATAGCTGTTCCAGCTCGTACATAAATATGTGTGTGCGGTGCCTCACAGAGTGAAAAATAAAGTCTTGGCTGAAATAAATAGTGTACTCAGAAATACCCTTCTAAGGGTAGGAGGTATTCATAAAAGTTTGTATAAGCGTTGTTTCAGCTGTTTTAATTTCAGTTCTAATTTGACCATCAGAGCTGGTTACAATAGCTGTGTGCAGTCTTTTGCAAACAGAGTTATGGACTTGTGTATCAAAGCAAACGTTTGTGAGAAATGTCAGAGTGATCTGCCTTCTCAAATTGTTTTGGAAATCTGTCTCACTTACTCTATTCTCCCACTAGAGGGCAGTATATGTCTGTTGAATGTTCACAGTACTGTGGCTCGGGAGCCTTGATTTAATCATGAGGATCATGGATCGTGTAACTTACAAGTTGGGAAGGTATTTCTCATATTTGAACCATGTTCTCACTCCTAAATTTCCTCTGTTTCCAGATGATGCTGAAGTGCAAAGACAAAAAATGGTACCAGATCTGATCAGTGACGGGGGAGGAGCAGAGCTCCGTGGACACAACTGTCACCTTCCATTGGCTCATTTTGACTCACCGTGACCCCCACCCATCCGTCTGTCCATTCCTCCATCCCTGCAAGCCTTCTTCACTGGGACACTTGGGATTTTCTTCCCTAGCACAATGTTGAATACTGTTCTTACCTCAGTCTTAGGGTGGAACTGAAGGGTAGACAGGGGAGAAGGACAACCTCAGAGGGAGCAAATAAATGGTGTCTTTTATTATGTTTTTGTCTCTTTGTTTATCTCTGTTCGACTGTCCTCCGAGGTAGCCAATTGGCCCACGCACCTTGAGATTCTTCATGCTCACATGCCAAAATGTCCTTTATTGTCGTCTCCACTCCGAGCCCATCGGGGCCAATATTCAAACCGAAGAACATAGCTGGAAAAAAAAGACAAATACCTGAAGAAGAAACGGACTACAAAAAATTCTTAAAATGTAAAAAGAAGGAAAAAGAATCTAAATACATCATTATATATACATAAATCTAATAAATGTGCAACGCTGTATCCACTTCAGAGTGACAAGTACAAAAGAAAGGAATAACCCATCGAGGAGAAGGAGGAGCAGGGTGTGAAGGCCGAAGAAAAGTGGCGTTGGAGAGCCACAGGAAGTGCTGTGACAGTGACGCCTCCTCTATGCAGAGAGTCAGGGGGATAAAAGCAACCTATTTTGATGTACACTGGATATTTCGTCATCTCGCTCAACCTCTAGACTCTCCTCTGTATCTTACAGACTTTCATATCGTTACCAACAGTGTGTGTGTGTGTGTGTGTGTGTGTGTGTGTGCGCGTGCGTGTGTGTATGTTAATTTCTATTATCTTGCCATTCCTCTATTTGTTATTCGTTGGGTTTTTTGCTCCGTCTGTATTATTGGAAAATCTCTTATTTTTCTATTGTTGTGAAAGTGGATGATATTTGATTTGTTGAAAAAATACGTTTTGTGGCTTATATCTTAACAACTCAAATAATTTCTCCTTATGAAAAGGGCTGGAATCTAAAAAAGGAGGGCAAGGATATAAAAGGCATATATCATTTAGTACTCACTTGACATGGCAACATCAGCTTTCTTGACTCTGAAAAGGAGGTATGAACCTTACACATGTATTGTTTACCTGAGAATTTCATCTATTGGCCTGATGCGAACCGCCTCCCTCACCCTCTAATGTCATACGCTTCCACAGTTTGGCTTAGTCTGAGTGTGACTGTAAAAGCGCTGATGAGATCACTGTTAAATACACTGATAGCATAACAGCTTTGGTGGAGTTTCCAAATTCTGGATGACTACGGCGATTTCATATATACACGAGTATCCACTATTTATGTGTATGCATATATGCAGGATAATGAAAATACAGATGTGTAATCCTTTAAAGGCATCAATGTAAAACATATTTCAGGTTTTGCTGACAGTTGTCTGTATGAGAAAGTGGTCCGTGTTACTTCTTTGTTAATATTTATTTATTGAGGTGCAAGAGACGGTTGTGTTTGGTGTCAGAAACGTTCACCGTTCATCATTATCTCGTTTCTATTTCCGTGCAAATGTGTCGTTATCTCTCTGTCTACCAGGCTTTTAACCTTTATTTGTATATAAGTAAATAGTTTGACAATCTAAGACCAACTGGAAAGTAAACGTCGAGGTTGCCTCAGCAACAGAAGAGGAGAGAGGCCATATTTTTTCTGACGCCAAAGAGTTGCTTTAGCTTTTCCATTGCATTATCATCTGGCTTGTCATTCCACCAGACTGTAATATGTGTCATACAGTGTTACTTCACCCACGGAGTGCAGACCGAGGATCAGGTCCCTTTAGGAATGTTATCATTTTCAGGGTTCAAGAAATGGAGCAAGTTGCAATGGAACTCAGCCATCTATAGTACTATTGTTTCACAATATGTCATAAAGTGTAACATCTGGACTAATGTTTAATGTTTGAAGAGGCCTAACTGCTGGTTGATGAGGCTGTTTCCATAAAACAAAAAAATCTGAACCGTTCCACTAAAGCTCGGACACAATATTTATGGTATTCATCTGTGTGTTTGCGAATGCGTGTTTGCGAATGCGTGTTTGTATGCGTGTCAGGGCGTGCTCGTGTAAATTAAGTGATATGATTTAAGATTTTGGTTCTTTAATAATCAATGTTGATGTCCTGGTCTCACCAGCCTAGTCTGTGTCCAGTTGAGTGTCCGTTACACTAACTAAAGCCACCAATGACGATAAAAAGAAGATAACGATAGGATACTGAGCATAAGAGGATGACCTCTAAATTCTGGTTTAATTTAACTGCCGCATGTTTGGTCTTTGCACACATGCTTGGACTCTCATTCACTTCAGTCTTTGCCTTTCTCTCTTCCTCCAGCGAGTCCTCCACTGACTCTCTTGGTTCCACAGCGACAGATATGGCCTTCTCCGTGTTTAGTAAGCATTGTTGTGTGGATGTTGATAGGTAGCTCTGTCTTTAACCCCCAAGGTGAAGAAGAGGGGGGGGAAAAACAACTTCAGGAAAAAAAAACTAGTCTTAGCTAGAGGTCATCCCCGAAAACCTGTTCAATGTCTTTCCCTCCCACCCAACTGTTATTTGTTTCAGGTTTTTTCTCTTTTTGTCAATGTATATATATATATTTTTTACATATTTGAGTGATTTGTTTCTTCTCCATACACTACAGTATGCAGTATTCTAACCCAATACAATCCAAACACTCAAGCAACAAGAGGGAGTCCTGTCTATCTGCCATATGCCATCTTCTGTCCTGGATTCAACAGTTATCAGTGGGTTGCAGTATTTTTCTCATTGTAGCCAATTTTCTTGTACAGTTTTATGCAACTTTCACATGGATGTTAATGACTTTATCTGCTGCCACACAAATTTAGAATTTCTGTAGATAGAGATTACTGTGCAATGGAAAATAAAAGTGGAAAATGTATTTTTTGTCTTAAAGCATCTTTTAAAAAAATACAAGGAGTTAAAAAAATAGATATTTTACTCAGGTCGGATGAAATAAAATGTATATATTTATGCATTGTGAATATAAGGCATAGCGAGTACTGGCAGGTGCGATGGTGTACATAGTGTAGGTACATGTGTCCATACTAAGACAAATACTATTCATGAAGATGAGGCAATGAATGGGGGAAAAAAGTATTGCCATGTTTGCATCTGTACACTAGATGGCAGCAAACACACGCAGTTGTCTCTACATGCATTTAGACTGAACAGGGAAAAAGATGATTAGTGGTCAACAGAAAACAATGCAATCTTACTGACCTACGAGTTATCATCAGGTGATCTAATCATGTGAGATTTGAATGGAACACATTTATAGATAAATTTGAAATTGGTCATAGAATTCAACTGTTAAGCAAGAAGCAGATCTGATCAATCTTTCAGTTTGAGCGACGGTGTAATCCATTTTCTAATAGTCACTGTAATAGCTTGCTTTGTCAGCTCATGGTCTGTGGTGCTCTTACACTGTATTGCTCCTTTTCTTAGAGCAACACAATCCTGTATTGATCACACTAAGTGACTTCTGAATGCGCTCTGGTTACTTTGAGGTCATGACACAGGTGAAGAAGGGGTGGAACTCTGGAAGGTCACAAATAAGAGTTATTTTGCTCTTATTTTACTTGAATTACACACAATGGCAAAGTACCTCTAAGTGGCCCTGATCGTGATTTTTGGTAAATGTTGTGTCTTCCACAAGAAACATAGTACTTATCTTACACTGGGAGGCTTTCTATTTTTTCCCACTTATCCTTACAATGCACCTCTATACTGTTAGGATAAACCTCTTGTTTCAGATACAATTGTCCTAATCACAGTCATTTTTCACTTTTGGGTCAGTAAGTTCACTTAGTGTATTTGCACTGACTTATGGTGTGGATCAATCACTGCAGCAACCAGAAGGGCTTCCAGCTCGGCTGACGATTTACTGTCGGAAGAAAGATTTACGTAACTAAATTGTCATGAAATGCTTCCTGGCATCACGTGTGACCACGCTTGGTGTCTCATAGTGGTTGGAATTCAGTGTGAAAGAGTTAAGACAAACCAGAAAAAGCAATATAGCGTAAAAAAAAAAAAGCCTGTACGAATGAATGAACATGTTAAAACCCAACACAACAAGTCCTATTGCAAATAAAACTATTGATTGCTGGCTGGAGGGAAAAAGCAGACCGTGATTGACTGTAGCTGTTTTATGATCAATCTAACAAAAAGATATACTGCAGTTCAGTAAATTGATATTTCCCGGGGCCATACTTTTTTTTAACCAGGTCTGTAAAATTGTCGTCTGCTCTGCTAATCTGTTTTAAGAACAAACAGGCAAATCAGAGTTGCGCTTTCATGTAACGCCAAAAAATTAACAAGCAGCAGTATTATTTCAATTTGCAGTTTGCTTTGAAGATTTATATGCAAGATGTAAAAAACACAATTCAACAACAACAACAAAAAAGATCTGAGGAAAGTATATATACAAAAAAATGATGCTAGCACTTACAGGAAATGGCTCCCCTCCCCCTTCCCATATATAATGTGCATGGGTGCCTTGTGGCCTTACATCATCCCTTCTTTACGTAAACAAAACGATCAAACAAAGTGGTGTCATAATTTTATTATGAGCAATGCACGCTTTTCATCATATATAAGCTGCTGTGCCTGTGAGAGGTTGAAGGGTAAGTTAAAGGGAGGTTGAGAGATAGAGTGAGAGCGAGGTGATGAAAACAGGGCTGATTTGTTCAATTTGACTGAAACCACGAAGGGAAGGTCAGCGGGGAGAAATGTTTGTTGATGCACACTGTTTGAACTACTGACCTTGTTAGCACATGCACAAACACACTCGGATATAGGGTTAGGCGATCCAGAGCTGAGCACACTGCTCAGCGAATGACACGTCAGTGTGACTGTTGCTGTGGTGACTGGAAACATGAATGACCTGAGCCATGTCTGCACAGCAGGAATCAGCATGGCACCTAAGGGGAACATTCAAAGGATGAGCTGGCCCAACTGTTTTAGCTTGATTTAAACTATCAGTCAGAAACACAAGATGTTTACAGTGTTTTTCTTCTTCTCATCATGTATTATTTACGTAGATAAACCATAGACTGGGTCATGACAGGCAATGGCAGGTTTCGTTTTAAAATATGTCTTTATTTTATGAATACAATACAACAAACTGTCACCTGATGTTTATTGTTAATGACAGCGGAATCTGCCATCTTAAATGCTTCTGTTTTTTTGGGGGCAAAAGACCAAAAGCAATCCAGTTTGATGTCGGATGCTAAGGACGGTGTTACATTTTCCACTTGATAGATATCTCATTTCAGGTGCATGAGCTGTTCAATTTCAAGCTTGGATATCCCGTGTTATTTTGTATCGGATATCTTTCTTTCTTTTCACATTGACATGCCGAGTCAAGCCTGGACATAAACAACAAACAGTAGTAGTTTACAGTAAGTTTGCTTTTATTCCGTAGGCCAGATATTTAGATGTATCCTGTTTATCCTTTTGAACTTATACCCACCAAGCACACTGGCAGACCTTTACAGCACGTTTAACCACATGCCTAATGAATGGAGGACAGGCTAGTTAGTTCTGGCAGACACCTCTGGGCTCTTTTAATTATTTGTTGTTTATTTCTATTTGTCATGTATTCCAGAGTAAGCTGAACTAGATCCTGCTCCACATACTCCAGTAAGCTAGGGGGCCGTATGCACCGAAAAGTGGCTATTTCAATCCGCCAACAAGGCTTGTGCTAATACGTATGTACTTTACATCTTGACTTGTCGGTGCTCTGTGTTATTCAATTTTCTGCTTTTAAGCTAAAGCAATCTTCCTGTGTGCAGTAATTTGTTGCCATTTGTCACTGCTGAACTCTTTTTTGTGGCAAATTGGCATGCACAATATAATGCTCTGTCCTGGTGTTAACTTGGCATAGTGATGAAATATGAATAGGCCTACTAGCTGGAGTAATGAGGCTGAATTTATTTTTGCAACATATTTCCCCCGGCTGTTCCCGCTGTCGCCTGTTGGCTCCTTCTCTGAAGTTAGTAGAGAGTAATATTGTAGATTGGCTGTATAGGGATGTAAACACGAGTGTCGCACACGAAGCCTTCACATTGGGCCCCTAATCATTTCCCTGTAATATTCGCACCATGGGAAAACTCAACATGGCTTTTGTCACACATCCACAGTTTCATCAAATATTTCGTTTTTTAGTTGAGCTTTAGAGAATATTTCAGTCGTAAGCAAATGTGTCAACTTGCTTTGTTATTTCTATCATAATTGCATCCAACTGTCAAGCTCCTGTTTTAGTATTTGCAGTGCTGCTACACTCAGCCACATGCACTGCCAACCTTCATCTTATCATAAAAGGAATGTTGTCTGTTCCAAGAATTCTTTGGGGGGTTGAATACAATGTGTAATTTAATAATTACCGACTGAAAGAAGTGTCTTAGACTGCTGCACTTTAAGTTGTCATTGCAATAGATGGGGCGGATAGTTGTCCTACATTGGTTTGATACATTTTGTTTTTGGATTGAGGTTCACGGTGTGTTAGATGAGGTCACTTTCAACTGGAATTATAATTGTAAATGTAAAGTAAACAATGCATGCGCGGACATTCATAAGACAATGACTAAACCATTCACATGCCGATGCTATTTTTGGGACCTTTTTTATAAATCATATGTCATAGTTGGTTTAAATTGTGTGTTTGCAGATGAACAGTTACTATTGTTGTCAGCAGTTGCTCCTTTCAGTGATAGAATACTGTCGGGAGCTAATTTTCAGTTACTCCTGAAAAGGCTTCTCTCGCTCTCGTAGTAAAGTGGCAGAACTTGAGCTGTTAGTCACGGCTCATTTAAGTACATATGTTTCTGTTTGGTTTAACTGTACACCCAGTTAACATCCAACCCACACTTGACAGAGACATGTGTTAAAAGGATAATTTGCTCCAATCTGTCAAGTTTAGAAACATCTGTGTTTTGGAAATGAGTGGAAGATCATCTGTAGGCTGTTTTCCCTCTGTGTGTGTTAGTGTGTGTTTGTGGAGAGAAGGGGTGTCTATAACAGACATGGGTGTGGTTGGAACTCTGACCTTGTAATTTTGAAGTGGCTTGAGCTCAGCACTTCTCCCTGGCAGAGTGAACAGAGTCTGAAGACTCAATGATATAGCTGTGACCTGCTGCCCTCTGATTGGTCAGTCACAAGCTCTCCTGTCTGCCCTTGAGACAAGACTCCCATTGGGCTATGATACCTGTCACTCATACATGTGTTGTCAATTTTCACTCGCAGGCCTAGAGGACTGCTATATTTCAAAAAAATAAAATAACATACAATAAAATGCAAAACAAATGCATTTACCCACGTTTAGCAGAGAGGAAATGGGCACACGTGCAAAAACATCATGGAACGCTGACCAAAACAAAATGGCTGCCATCCAAACCATCAGCCTGTGCAACCATTTTCAATTTGCCATAATGTGTGGTTTTGAAATGCCACAGAACTAAAAAACACAAATTGAGGTCTTGTGTGTGTATAATTACAGCAGGCACTGGAGTTTAATCAGCCCGGTTCTGTGAGCCATGACTAAGGGGTTTGGAAGACTTGTTCCGAGAGAGAAGAGATGGAGGAATACCAGTCATGCGTTTGCCTTCCGTCAATGTGGCTGTCGTTTTAGTCTTTGGTCTATTTAAATGTACAGATACTCCACATGCAACAAGTTGGGATTCCTCATCAAGTTACAATCTCCTCATGATCATTCTGATATATTTGTTTGAGAACTTTCAATTCAGTGTGGGTATATTTTGCCACTACATGAAGATGTATTTTTTCTTGTAGGGCCCAAGTGCTTCTCTGATGGCAAAATGAACTGTACTCTTGAAGGAGAGACGGCACTTAAAAAAGAAGAAGACACGGCCGCCATTTGGGCCCATTTGTGCAAGGATTTGATTTGTTGTGTTTGTAAAATCCTTGAACATTAAATTTGTCAAAATATTGAATGCTGTTTAGGAAAGAGTGGCTTTGGCCTCTCCTGGAGAGGGGACATTTTAATATGCAAAGCATGCCATGTGTTAGCATAAAAGGAATTAAACTTTAATGGCTGGTTTGAAAGCGGCTTCAGAGCTGCAGCCGCTATAGCACCAGATGATTTAACTACATGAGATAGTTCCATCATTAACCTGGAAATGCATTCAGGAGAGTTACTGCTGCTTCATTTTAATTATTGCTTTAATGTTGTGCTGTGATTCAATGTGGATAAATACAGCGCACGCAATCTGCAAAGTTTTCTCGCTCAACTTAAAACTCTGATGGGCACTGAGGTGAAACACACTCGGAGGTGCAATCCCAGCCACACTGTAACATCTGGCAACCACTTCCATGTGTCTTGGTTACAATAACAAATTCATCAAAGATGTACTCTGTCGGCCATAATGCATATTTGATCATACCCGAAGATCTAATCTAGTGGTTGCACCTCATCAATAATTGAACAGTCTCAGCAAGGTATCTGTTTGTATTTCCTTTTATAGCAACAAGAGACTGTCTATATAACTGAGGTTAACATGTGGAAGGACATTCTTTGATTCTGCACAGCAGCTGCTATAGCATTGTGCACAGTTGACTTATCTACTAAGTGGTGTAGAGTAACAAATACCCAAGCCTCTTCTCAAACATTTGTTCAGTATCCCAGGAGACCCATCATTTAAAGGTGCAGTAACGGGCTCTTGTGCTAGTAATAAGTACCCATGATCCTTTTCTGAGGAGGGGAAAGATTCTTAGATTTAAACACACCACTCATCTGTCCATACTGGAAATGTCTGTAATTTCCCAACAGGGAACAATGTGCATTTTGCCTTGTGCTGGCTGCTGCACCACTAATGATGATCGAAACCTCGAACATGCACATAGCCATTTATCTTCAACTTTTCATAGACTGAGGACCATTTTGCAGAACCTCTGCAAAAGAGACGGTTTCTTCAAAGCGAGAGGCACATTTAATTAACTCAAGTTAGGTGTCCATGTATGTTAAATATGTTCTTGGATAATAATGGAATAATCGGAAATTGTTAAAAATAGACACTGACCTGGTCTGTCGGAGGAACCCTTTTATCAAAATGACATAAAGCCTATCACCAACTGGGAGGGAACCCATTCATTGTCCTAATTTGTGTGCCCAAGGACAGGCTGTTCCAAATCTGGATAATAACTTGCTCTTTTGGGCAACCTGTGGTATTTGAGGTCAGCAAGAGCTGAAATTAGTGCAGCCTTTGCTTTTTCTTCAGTAGTACAGTGTAAGCAACAATTTGGAGGAGTATGACTCGTTCCCTCACTGCGTCGTGGTGACACACTTTCTAAAGGTGTGGTCTGAGGTAAAAAGTCTGTGTTCTTTACTGGGCACATTATTTGACATGAGATATATATGTGGAAGCTTACTTGTTCAGTTGTTTTTTTATTAAGCATTGTAAAATGTTTTTTACCATTGGTTCAAGCTAGCTTTTTTTTACCTTGAAGGTTTCTCTTGTGGGTCCTTGGCAATAATCTCTTGGACAGTAACATAAGATGTCTGGGGACTAAGCAGCCCTGCTGTACTCCTCTGGACTGGCTGGGGCATTCATTAAAATGTCAGGCTCTGAAGGATAACAATTTGAGAGAGGCAGGCTGTGATTTAGGAGTGACCTTCTGCCTTTATTATACAATACTGGCGCGTTAACTGAAGGCATTTGCCGGCCTTCAGGACATGTAGCGGTCCGAGTAATATAAGGCTACAGAAGGGCAAAACGGTGTGGCGTGAATAGCCAAATCGTTGTGGATAATGGACCTGGCGAGCTGAATTGTTGGCTTTGAGAGGATAAAAGTATTGTTTTAAGAGGTGGATGAGCTGGCATGTTAATGGTGGTTTACTCAAGCTTCACTCTAACATAATTTAGATGTATTAATGTAAAATATTTGCTCTGCTCCATACTGTCTTTCCCATCAGGACTCTAAAAACTTCAGTTGAACGAGGGCTGTGGCTTGAGTATATTAACCCCGATGTGGACCTAGAAATGCCACATTGCTTTTAACTGAACCTGAACACCTGACACATTATGTAAACATAAGATGCCTAAATTATTGTGAGATACAAAAAGTCTACTCCATTTGCCATGTGTTACTCCATACGCAACAATGCATTTTAGTAGTTTTAAATTAGCCTCTAACGTGAGTAAGCATCTGCTGATAACGATCACGTGACATGATCAACAGCTCCAGGAGAGCTACTAAACGGACCATGTGGTGAGATTGTTTTCTAAACAGTACATTTGTTTCCTCCTGAACAGACACAGACTGTTGCGCCTTAATATGGAATCATATGTGTTTGTACACAGTGGGACTTTATACTTCTCCTATCTGCTTGAATAGCACACAGGGTCTAATTAACATGTCTGGCCAGTAAATTGCCCTGTTCTCCCGCAACAGCAGTTTGACGCTGTGATTAAAAAAACAACCTGGAATGAACAAGCTCAGCGGCGCAGCATAGTGCTTGCACAAACAGGGAAGATGGTCTGGAGCATAAAAGGACTCCGTAAAACATAAACCACTAAGTACACAGCTTAGCCCAGCTTCCTCATTCAATTTTCCTTTGTGTCATTTCAGATCACACAAGATAATTGTTTAATGCACCATTTGACAAAACAAGGTTCGATGGAAAACAAATTCACAGCATGTGGTTGTGCGTGTTAGTCTCCTACTTTGGACTCGTGTGTCTTTGGCTGAGGATATTCCCCCCACTGGAATTTCCAGAGATCCAGACGCTTCATTTTGGAATTTTTTTAAAGGACTGCCTGGCAGCTGCTGGTGTTTCCAAGGCAACTGTGTGATTGGGAAAGGGGATTTGAATGGTGGCTGTCAGCGAGGAAAATTGAGCGCTGCCACAGGGATACATTGTACCCGGTGAGAGTTTACGTTAAATGTGGGTCAATCATAAGCTTCTATTAAGTCTTCACCCTGGTGAGGCATGTTAATTTGCATTTTGCTTGACTTGTCTGTATTCCATTAAGAGTAATGGGCTGCTCCCTGGTTGCTAGAGTTGCAGTCTAATGCGTGATGGATGTGTGGCAGTATGAAGCAGGGGGGGGGGGGGGGGGGGTAAATGTAAAGAACTTCCAGTGCTTGCAGGCTAATGGAGGCAGATGTCATCCAATACTTTGCTAACCTTTTGATCAGTTTCTCGATGAGGCGGCTCATTTAATGAAACATTTGATGACATGTTCATGGAATTGGCTCCTTCTTAACATACAAAAATGATTTCATTCCAGGTCGTTGATTAATGCTGTAAATGTAGATCCATTGAGTTAAGTTTGCCCTGACAGTCTAATCACTATGATCATGTCCATCTCTGCTGCCAGTAGACATCACAGCTTAATGCGTGTTTGTCTGAGAGCATTTGGCTTGTTAGTCTAAACACTATTGAATCTAATGTCTAATTTTTTAATATCCAAATATGATTTATACAACAAACTCAAAGGTAACATTTCTGTGACTAAAGGGTTTCATTGATATGTTATTTACTTTTTGCTGCCTTGGTCGTTTCATATGCTTTACATAAAATCAATAGAGATAGCCTACTGATTGTTTTTATACATTCGGCGTTGACCTGACATGACAACTTAAATAGACTAGAATAAAATGAATTTAAACTGAGATGAGCACAAACATCATCTATCAGTCTTAACGATACTTATCTGTTAAAAAATGTCACTTTTGACACATAGGCAGTGTGCCTGTGATGTTATGAATATTTAATGTGTATGTGCCATATCAAATAACATGTTTCACCAGCTCCCAATGGATTCTTTGCAAGGGCACAACCAACCAGGGAGAGAGGAGCATCTGCATATCGGGTTATAAATCACATACAGATGTTTTATAGCTGTGCCATTATTGGCCAGTTTCTCTGAAGCATTATTATCACATGAAGAAGCCACAAAGAGGAGCTCTCAATGTATCAAAGCATGTAACATGTATTTTAGATTTAAATATATAAGTCCATTATGAAACTGGTAATTAGTGGGAAGCACTGGGATAATCTAAAAGTTATGCACTTAGAGTGCAGCATCGTTGCTGTTACTCAGAGAGGCGACTCTTACAAGAGGGACAGGTGGATAGCTGGTGCTTGTTCGCGTCCAGTCGGAAAATAATTGAGGTTGTCGTTTCACTTAGTTGTCATGGCAATCTGTTGGATGTCACGCCGGGGCAGTTCTCTAAACTATTGCGATGCCGACCACGCTCAAGTGCCACATGGGAAGTTTTTTTCACTGATCAGGATAAAGCACTTGTACAGAAGAAGAGTGGCTGGGAGTGCAGGGAACGCAATCACACTGTCAGCCTTTGCCTGTAGACACACACATACAGACTGTAGACACACTCAGAAGCATACACAAATCCCAAAAGCATCAACGCTTTTGGTAATGAATAGCTATCCGTTACTCTAAAGAGTCTCCAGAGAAATAGTTGTTATGAATGAGGGGTTTGTGTGTGTGTGTGTCCCAGCATGAGCTCTTCACACAGACTAAAACTCCCTCCCCAGTGGAAATAGAGCAGTTAAGAGCCTGTCTGCTTACCTCAGCACTAATCCAAAATGAAAACAGACCGGACATACTGAGCTAAGGATCCACCGCTGCTATTCATGAAAATGGAAGGATCACATTTCCAGTTCCAAGAAGGCTCTCTTGTCTTTTCAACAATAGAGTATCATCTCCCTTTTACAGTTGAAGGCCCATGAATTGTCCAACTCACAAAGATGTACACAAAATAAGTAAACGTTTAAATGCATAGGGCATTTAAAAGATCTTGAACACAGATATGACCTAAGGACTAACAGATGTTTGTTCATCCAGAAGACGCACATGCCAGCACAGTTGATGTTCAAGCTTGATTCAACAGCCAAATTAACCGTACTGTTTACAAGCATCTTTTCGCTAAATTTGCCTTGCAGCCTTGTAGTGAACAAAGCATTTCTTTCACATGTTTGCCAGACCCCGATCGCACTGCTAACTTACTGTCACAGATTCTGAAACCCTATAAACATATCTCTGACCCCAGGCAAACAACAGCAAAGCTGAAGCCATTAGTGAAATAGAAGAAAGGGGGCCTGAACACGAGCGTAAACATCAGCAAAGAGGGAGAAAGACTTCAGTGCGGCTTAAATGTTTTGCTTTACAAACAACTTTAACCCTTTTTAGATTTGATGGCTTCTGCTCTCTTTTTCCTCTCTCTGTCACACTCATAGAGCAGTTTTAACAAGAGATGGGAGCGTACATTTGACATTTGAAGTGATTGTAATGATGATGCAATTCCATGGTATAGCTCAACTGCATCAAATATATCGAATTTTATGTTTAGGTGTTCTAACAAAAAAAACACAAGGTTTAAAATCAATACTGGACAGCATGTGAAAGAAGTACTACTAGAAAAATATTAGACTTTAATAATGTTGACATTAATTGTCGCTGTAAAAATGTATTCAGGGTAATTTATTCTCATTCTCCCCGTCTCATTCTGTGTAAATTTCAGTTTGGCTTCATGAAGTCCTCATAGCCTTGGCAAGTGTGACAGCTTTTTATCCAATGTCTAATCACCACCAAAGCATTCATAAGTCTGTGTGGTAGCTGCTGCTCTTCTTCTACATGTCTAATTAATTAATTCAGCACATTTGCGTGCTACTGTTTTGCACAAACACCAGGCCCGCATGCAGCTTGATGAAAAATGACCTTGTGCCCTATTTCAGAGTTGGCTTCTGTTTCAAAATGAATCAAGTGGCAGTTATCGTGTGGTAATTGGTTGAGAATGTGGAAAGGGAAGTAAAGATGGAGAAACTAACACTGTCAAGGCTTACAAGTTATGAAATAGGCTTTTGCTTTATTGATGCCGAATGCATTTTAATCTCGACGGAGACTACTATTCACCATCAGCTGGTAAAAAGCATCTGAAATGTCACTGACTTTCAAGCTACTCATGATTCACATAATTAAAACTACATTATACAGTGTGACTGTACTTGTGAATGCTTTTTCAGCTCATGGATGAAGCTCTTTAGTTACTGGCAGCAGTATACTGGTGAATAAATATGACAGTCGTTCTCATCTGTAAGTGAAATGTCTGTGGTTTTGAATAAAGCATGGTGGTAAACTAACCCGCCAGAAGAGAGTTAGGTGGGACCGGTGTAACGAGCAGAAGAGGTTTTAATCTGCAAAATTGGCCACAATGGCTTTAAAACCACTGCCGCCTTTAGGGACCACTTCAGGAAATTGGATGTTTGTGCACGGAGGTGTGAATGTGTGTGTTTTAATATATTTACTGATGATTACCAATGAACATCTCATTGGCGCATGTCGCAGTATATGGACATGCATACAGGCCTTTGTGCAGGAAACTCAAATCCTTGTTGAAGACACACTAACACGACATGGTCTCTGCAGAGAGCGAGACTCAGACATGGCAGAGCATGCCTCGCTTTGTGATTGCAGCGGTGTTCAATTTGGGCCTGAAATGGGATATTGTCACCTTCACACTCTCCTCCCATTTTAATTAAATGGCTCCCTATTCCAGAGGACAGTGTAGTTACTAGAAAGGTATGTTCAAGATTGAAGAATATATTAATAAAATTGCTTCTACGTTTGAAGTTCTATTTAGAGATGCCGCTCAAAATGGCATTGTTTTCCGGCACACGAGCCACGTACTGTTAATCTGTTTGAACACAGAAGCACTGTGGGCTGCTTGATGTGGCAACAATTATTTGTTAAACGCTTCTCATCAGGTCTTTTAATGTTGAGAAATGGTGATACAAATACGAGCTGACAGAAATCGATCGTGGTAATATCTTTAAAATATAATCCCTTAGCCTCAGGGGATATGACCTTATGATGAAGTCATTTAAAAACGTGCCTCATGACTAAACGTGTAACTGCATTTGACCTGCAGTGATATTATTTCTTTATCTATATGAGTTATACCTGCTTATCCTTTATAGTTAGCTGAGGGGGCGCAGAGCCAATCAAATAATTACTTTATCAATTTATGATTACGGTTAATTGAAAAATCATAGATGAAAAGGCTGCTTACACAAAGCTAAAGGACAACTTTGGACCTACATGAAAGGAGAAGCAGGTGATACAAGTGTAGTGTGTGTGTGTGTGTGTATGTGTGTGTGTACGTCAAGGACTGCTGTAGGTGAGAAAGGAGAATGTGGTGCAACATTGTAAATCATCACCTTACCCAGGGTATTCCCTGCCATTATACAGTTTAGGGCTGCTTTAATTTACCAATAAAATATTTTGTCCTGCAAAAGCAGTGCATAATATCGCCGATGACAGCAAATCATACACCGGTCATTCAGTTAGAACGCCGGGTCAGAACTGGTTGTTTTCTAATGCATGATTATAGGCACTGATAAAATGATGTTCATGACACTATATTGAGTGCCAAAATGGCTTTAGAGATTAAGAACAAGAAGACTGTTGCTGCCTGTAACATACTAGTCATACTCAGATTAATTATGTTTAATACACCTGATGTTAATATTTCATGAAAACCTACTGTAATCAGTAACTCTGTATCATACCATATAACTGGAAGCCTGGAATCTGTGCTCCAGTGACACACATCAGACACAAATGCACCTCTGAGTGGTCGAACCTGGACTATTTCCAGACTCTCTTTTTAGTGTCACAGGCCTCCCAGTCCAGCCTGCACTCTTTGCTTCTCTGCTTTCTTAATGCTGGGGAAACATCTCCTTCAAACAATTAGTTTCATATTTTCACATCAGCAGTTAATACTAATAGTTATGAAGTTGTCCTTTTTTATATCGTTTAACAGATCTTTTTTTTCATCCTTCAATATCCTATATACCCAGTGACATATCTAAAATGTAAAAAGAAAATGTGAACCTCAGTGTTTTGACAAGTCTATCTAAAAAGGTGGTGACATTTTTGAGGGATTGTGTTTTTTTCAGCCTTTAAAAAAGTCAAAAAGACGATGCGAACAGAACTGAATCTCTGGTGAAAATCTTGAGGAAAAGAAAAGTGTCCTACATAAAAAGAAAATCCAAATATAGTACACACATTGAAACATGTACTTGCACACTCACACAAATACAGCAGCTCTAAGGTACAGAGTGGGTTGTCATTTTTGTACTGAACGTTTGACAGCCTGCATGTCAGGCTTCTCTCCAGGGAAAAGAGCAGTGGAGGATCAGGCAGCTACAGAAAGTCCTTTAAAAAAGAAAATACTCACTGTTTGTCTGAAACGAGCACTCTGACACATGTCATGTCTGTAAACCTTCCTAGGAGCACAAAGCAGATTAGAAACACTATTCATCTTCAAAAATCTGGCACGGCTAAATGTGATTAAAGGATTCATCTTTTTTTGTGTGTGTGTGTGTGTGTCTTTTCTTCTTCCCATATGATTTTTGCCTAAATTGATTATTTTCATTATGTGCTTTGTAGATCAAACAAAATGCTTTTCTATAAATAAATTCTCCGGATTTATATTTCTTTCTCGAGTTATTTACATATTTCATATCTGAGACTCATTATTCAGTGTTAATTGGTTGTTAAGACTATTACGTGTTATGGTTTGTAGGGACTGTCCTATAATTCTTATTGCTCCTTTCAACCCTTTTTTTGGAAATTCTGGGATGCTTCTTCAGGCCAGATGCTTCACATGTGACTTCCTCACAAAGTCACCCTGCTTCCCTATGAAGACACAATGCACAACATGACACACTTAGTGAAAAACAAATTCCCTATTTGTGATGTGATTTTGTGAAGAGTAAACTGCCATCTGCCTGTTTCCTTTCTATCTTTCAGTTGTCTTATCACGTTGGATCTTAGCAGTGTGTGTGTGTGTGTGTGTGTGTGTGTGTGTGTGTGTGTGTGTGTGTGTGTATAAACAGAACATTGGCCGTCTCTTTCCTGCTGTCAGCAGAATGTGCTGTTTGGCTCTGCTGCTGATGTTTGCAGCCTCTGGATTCAGCCTGTTCTGTCACGGCTCCGTGTGAATTTAATCGGGAGTGAATAACATACACACACACACACACACACACACAACACACCCATCACACAATGGGTTAGGGTGTTGATCGGTGTCTGTCTTCAACTAAGCACAAAAGCTGGTTTTGTGTCTTGCTGTGATAGAGGAAGCTGGAGCATGTTCCTCATTGATAACACTGTACGGTGCAATGGAATCATTCACGGTGGATTGGATGCACAAATGTTTCACCAGCTGTTATATTGTCACGTTGCAATGTATCGTAATGATCCCATTATTATTTTTTAATCCAAAACTCTGATATTGTCCATGACACACGTTTAATAAAAAGGACAGGTCAAAGCCTTTTGACAGTGAAGTCACCAGGATTTACAGTTCATGTCGGGATTATTTTATTATTTTTATTATTATATTCTCCCCAAACGAGTGATCAGTCATGTAATAATGATTGATTGGTTCTACTAAGTTAAGGTATGGGTAATAGCTTGGTTTAGTTACTACCACTCGATTTAAAGCCAGACCACAAATAAGGTTCAGGATTAGTCTGCAGTAACATCTGTAGATGTCCTTCAGTGTGGTGGTGTTGACCAGCCACTGGGGGCACCTGCAACAAAGCAACTTTTCATATTGTTGGGTTTGGTTGTTCATGCTGATTTATTTATTTATTTTTTACCTGGTGCTTATTTGTCACCGCCATGTTTTCACATGTATTGTAATACAAGCAATATCATGTTCTACAGATGTTTGTTTGAACTTTTGTATTTGATAAAGTGGGGAAAAAGTTCCATGTAAGAAAATAACAAACACTTTATTTCCATAAAGTTCACCTGTGTGAATAGACAAGATGTGTTCAGACACACATGTTCATTACACCAGCTGGCGATATAAAACTATATTGAACATGCAACATATAACATTGAACGGCAGGAAATAGGAGACTAATAATGACCTCGGCTTTCCATGGTCCATATTTTTTCTTCAGTGATTTGCTGGCGCATTTTCACTTTGAAAGGGCGATAAGCGATGGTGTAATTTCAGTCAGTCAGTGACACACTTTTGCTTTTATAGGGCTGGCTCCCGCTTTGCTGTGGTGCAGCCAAAAAACGGACTGCTCTTATCTTCCACTGTGGTAGCTTTGGCAGCGCCTTTTCTGGTTCACGATGCAGGTTGCGATTCAGTGCCCCGTAATCCCGCACTTGCCGTTACAAATGGTAGGAATCCACCAGGTGCAACACTTTTTAAAAATAGGTGTTTTCCTTGATGAAACCCGTCGGTTTTGTCTCGAACTGGAGGTGGAATGCCATTTAAATCGTCCGCTTTGTAATTATCTATGCAGGAAAAACCTTGCTAATGCACCTCCACTTGATTGAACACCTGATTTAACTAAATGTACACCTGCCTGACTGGTTTAATGCCTGACCTGCTGTGTTGGTGGATTTGACTTAACTGGCAGTGAGGTTCTTTCCCTCCTCCAGCGTCCCATGTTGCCACCATCAGCACTTTCACAATCCATGTCATTTAATCTCTTTTCTGCACTTCATTAGCTTGCTATCCTAGCTGGACTGTTCCAACTCCCAGTCCGTCTCAAAGTGGTTCGGAGTGATTGAACTGGCAATTCGTCAGTCTGAGGCTTGTTTGTGTGGAGAACCCTTTCTCTTCACTTTCTCTTACCCGGATTTACATGGCTACCTGTTTTAGTGTCTTATCAGCACTTCCTGATGTCTGCATTCTGCACCAAAGGAGAGACATTGACTCAATTACTGAAGCTACGCGTGATTTAACAGCATCCATAAGAGAGTCATGTATTAACAATGGTTCAGACACACATGCAGGCCACTCATGATATTGCTGTGTCTGCTTTTGCATGACCAATTATTCACCGTTAGTCAACTTCAGACTGCATTAGCTACATCTTCTATTGTCACAGACGCTAACTCCGTTCAAATGGGAAGTCATTTATCTTCTCTGATTTATCTTGTTATTTTAAATTTATGATGAAACACAGATATTAATTTCAACAAAGTGATATAAAAGGGACATGACAAAACAAGAAACAATACAATTCGTAATATTTTGAGTTTTTTTAATTTTTAGCCAGTCACATTTGAGCAGCTCAGGATTTGGTTAGGATAACGCACATGGAATATATTAAATGTAACATACATAAGCCAGTAGTCAATAGATCATTGGGTTTTCCTCTGATAAGTATAGCCCTAATTTGTGGCTGCAATTAATCGCTCCTTTCTGCAATGCAGGCTCACAGGCTGCTTAAAACTAGCTGGTAACATCATCCATTACATTACTCAAGATTGGCAAAATAATGTTACTACCGTGTAGCAGAACAGAAATACACAGAGTAGCCCTTGTCCAACCTGACAGGAAAAGAAGGTGGGAAAAGAGAGGCTATAAATTAGACACACCTGTGAGCTGGGGGGAAGGGAAAAACCAATCAACTAACCAAAGCTGCATGGAGGAGAACCAAGAGAGGAGTGAGAGTTTTTAATGGAGTTACCGAGAGTATAATTCAGTTTCTGGACCTGTTAAGCTCAAAATAAGAAAATGTCGACAAAGACTAAACTAAATCGGAGCAGCAAGGATCCATGAACCGACTGAATACACGGAGCTTTCTTGGAGGTCCAGGCCTTACTGGAGGTGTGCTGATCCCGGGAGCGGGTGGTGGAAAAGGAATCGTGTTCTGCTACAGCTTGGACCAGTTTGAGGCCTCATCAAGATAAGTCCCTTTCACATGAAACTCTCCAGGCCTCTCCTTCTTCTTCTCCTAACACACTTACACACCCTGAAACTAGTTGAACTGAACTGCCATATATTCCCTTAGCTTGGAACGGAACTACAACCCCCCCCCAACCCAACACACACACAGACACACACACGCACTCACACACGCATGCCACTCACACCTTAACACTTGCCCATAAACTATTGACATTTACCTGCAGACCTCAAACATTTTTGTTATTAAATGGACATTTGATTTCTATATCTGGACTCGGTCATGTGGTGTATTTGATTTAATGAACCTTTGTGTGTATAATTCTGTAGTTGGAAAGAAATTATCCGTTTTGATTTGATTTATGATTGTTGAGTAAAATATAATTGACTTAAATGAAATTGGTTGATTTTTGCTTACTTTGCATTTTGTAGCCGGGTTAGCAGGCTAGTCGGGTTAGTTATCTCTCCAACTGTTCGCAGTCATAATCTTTTATTAAATTGACAGGGTGGAATTTTATTATTCTCCCGTCTGGAGCCCAACGTGTATTTTGAAGAGTTGTGAGAGAAACCTATAGCTACAACCGTCAATGACTCTCCTTCCAAACCTGGACTGAATATGCTTGGAGGGTTGGTCAAGCAAAACAAGTAATTTGAAGACAACACCTTGGGGCTTTTCTTACTTTTTTCTAGACCAAACATTTTTAGCCTGTGCAATGGCTTCTTCCTAATTCGGAAATGTCAGATTTAACCCTGTCGCATATTTTAGATTGCATAATATATTATTAAATTGTGATCCAAATGATAGCGTGTGTGTATCAGTTAGTGCTTAAACAACTAGCTTATCAATGGAAAACAGTAGAAAATATTGATTAATCAAAAAAAGATGCGTACAACTTCAGTATGGTTAATGTTAGGAAAAGATTGTGGTTTTGTCTAATAAACTATGATTAAGGTAGGTGCAGATATGTGATGCAGTCTCCAGCATTCTGCATTAAAGTCAAATGCTCTGCTTGCCCCTGGACCACCCTGACCTCCACACCCTTACTTTCTGCCTTGCTACGATAAGGGCACACTACTTCCCTCATTGACAGTGAATGTTGGCATTGGGTGTAAATTGTGGAACAAATGTTGAGCGATACTGGACTGATTTAAGTGGTAAAGCTGCATCCATGCACACATACTTCCAGACACATTTTTAGTTAATTTCCCACTGTCTGACAGTTAACCATCGACACTCATCAGTCGGTACAGATTTGGTTCTCTGATTAGCATTGCTACTTTTGCCACAGAGCTCATTCATGCTAATCAGAGCAATTAGGTAACACACGTCTTAATTTATGCGGCTGGGGCCAACACTGAACCTTATTTTCAAATGCAGTACAATGACAGTGATTGTCAATTAGCGATGTGGTATTGGGGACGTGCAATGCCACAGATGGATAACACATCATCATGATCCCTCCTGCTAATTCATAGCCTGATTTGCATGATCCATTTAGGAAGCATTTATGAGCATGGGAAATGGCTGTTGTCAGTGATGAGGAGGCAAGTGGGATAGATGGTTAGAGGTGGATTTTTCTTCTTGCAGCTTGTTTATACCTGCTATAATTTGTGTAGATGGATTCTCAGTGTGAACCACCAAGGATTTAAATAATTAAGTGAAATATGGGGAAATTCTTTCTAGATTATGCCATTTTGTTACAGGCGGCGTGTGGTTTCGCAAGTGTTATGCTCAGCTTTGCCTCCGACCAGTTAATTATAAGTCATATAATTACCTATAGTAGTCTTTTTTTTAGCTAATGAGGAGCTGCTAAACCACGAACAGGAAGGAGGGCAGTTTTGGTACACCATGTTCTAATGCTTGAAAACGACAGATCCCATCAGCTGCTGTCAGGTCATCCAACATCAACATATGGTAACTTTATCTCTACAGATGTATTAAAATACCATAAAGAAGGCATGGGCAGTTGAAAATACTGTCGGCATTGAAAGCAATTGATGGTGATTACGGATTTGTCAGTCGTAATGGTATTTATGGATAAAGCGGTGATTTACACTCTAGGTTAAATGGTCTCTCATTGCAGAGCCTTTGTGATTATTAAAATATTTGCTTTTGGAACAATCAGAGTCCAAACAAAGGACTTTAATTAGATTTTAAAAATGCTTTGCTTAAGATTTGAGTAACAGTTTCTCCCCGCTTTGTTTGAAGTAGACAGCTGCCATGTAGCTTGAAGGCAGCCGCTACACGCTGATGTATATTTAACTTCCTTCCTACTCAGAAGGACCACATATTGGCAGCCTCACCAGTTGTTTTCTCCTTCCATTTTCTGTAAGCTCTCCACTCTGTCCATTGTCTGAAAAAAGTTGTGCAGCGCCAACTATGTCAAATACAGCGAGCCTCTTGCAGTTTTTTCCGAGAGGTCAAAGCTGACACCATGTGCAAGAAAAATATGCTGTAATTACTAGGGACCAGATGCAAGAACTCTGGCGCTTTCCTCATGTCAATTTCTGTCTTTCATTCTTTCCCAAACCATTCAGTTGATCTAATTTGCTCTTATCCAACATCATTGGCTCTATGTTCCTGTCATACCCCACCACCATGTTGTCAGACTCTTCTTCTTTGTTAAGTAGTTGAACTGAGCCAGGGTTCATTGATTGTCACATATCCTCAGGGTATTTCAGGTCTCTCCATTTTAACAGCAGCAATCGAGATGTAGACTCCGAGTCTCAGTACAACTTTATGGGCAATGATGCAACCACAAAACCATTTCTGTTGTCAGCAAATCCTGCTTGTGCCACGTTGCCAAACCCACTGTTTATTCTCAATAGTATTTTAATCTGTCCAAAACGCCGGGCTTGTGTCTGATACTTAATCACTCCACCAAAATTGCACTCTTGAAATACGGACAAGGATGGTGGGAATGTAGATGTTCCCGGTTTGGCATCTCTCTGTGAACAGTCTGAACTCAAGGGAGTATGAAGATGACAATATCCAGAATTTGATATGGGCCTCTGGCCTGTTTACAGTCAGCTCTGTGCCTCATACAGTAGTTATACACAGTTTACAGAGATTAATGCCCAAAAGAGAAGCCAACAATTGTGGTCGGAAGGAGAAATAATTAAACATTATGAAAGACTTCACTTCAAGATATCAACAGGTTTTGGGATATTCACGCATTTAGCAATCACAACCTTTTCATAGTTGAAGGAATGAAAGAGGGAGGCTGGGTTTGCACAGTCCGCCATCGGTTACGTTAATCTGAGTGTGAATGCCTGCATGTAAACAGGAATATTTGTGGAATATACGTAAACAGTTTAGTAGGAATATTGTCTTTTACGAATAGGGCTAAAAACTGATATTATAAATGCCTAATTATATTGCTCCTCGCAGTATGGCAAGACATAAAACAAAAGCTAAGGCAGCAACATATTCTGATAATCCTTCCTGGACAACTGGGATAAGGAAAAAGATGCCAACAAGATATGCCTTCAGTCTAATCTCTCCAATTTGCTTTTCTCAGTATTCAGATTTATTTGAGCCTTTGTCTATGGCTTAAGATACATACAATATGCAATTATGCGTCATGGATGGTCAAAATACTTCATGGGGAAAATGATGCACCATATTAAGAATGTGTTCCACATGCCAGCATGGACAAAAACTGTATATATTTAGATGCAAATTTATGTTGACAACAATAATTGTGTCCGTGAGCTGGTGCATACTCGAACCCAATTTACAATAGATGGCAAAAGCTCATATTCGGGGAGAAATCTCAATTTAATGGCTAACAGAAATATCCTCTTTACCGCTGGTTTTACCAGCAAGTGCAAAATGAACTGTGGTTCTTGGATATTTCTAAATCAAGAAATACTTTAAAATATGAAAATGTATACAGTATGAACAATACCAGGGATGCTATTGCGTCGAATGGAATTGCAAGGCCAAAATGAACGCTTAAATAAATGAAAAGGTAGTCGTGCTTTGTAGACAGCATTGGAGAGCCATCATCACATTTAACAATCTGAGCGCACACACACACACACACACACACACACACCTCTAGTTACATCAGAGCTGATGTGTGAAGTGCACCCCCGAATCCCATGATTTTTGCACATTTGATGCCATTATAGAGCTGTTACAGCACACTCTGTACAGTTGCATAACTGGTGTTAATGCAATTTCTCTCCTGCCTTTTTCCACTGGGTGTTATTAATCTTTGCAATGGTGCGTGTCATATTAAAGGAGCTGTATTTAACATTAATATAGCAGCAACCAACGATTTGCAATAAAGATATAGTGGAGTAATGTCAGCCTGAGCAGGTAATGTAGTCACTCTCCCTCTGTTTTTGTTGTCAGAAATTCTTCTTTTTGTTGTTTGTTTCCATAGCCGGGCCGGCAGTGCGTGCCGTTAGTGCATGTGGGCGTGCCCCACTGGTTACCTCACGGCCGCTGCTCTGCACTGTCATCACGTGGCGGTTACAGTTAATAACGCCGTCCCGACCGACTGAAGGAAGCGTAGCAACCCACCCTCTGGTTCCCCCTCAGGTAAACATTGTTAGCTCTGTCAGCACTTCCGCCGTTGTTTGGACTGTTGGCACCATTATTAGCTGTGAGCTGCTGGATCACTGCTGCATGTTGAGAGCCTATGAGTGGCAATAGAAATGCTCAAAATCCAGTATCTTGCACCTTTTGTGTGTAAACTGTTCTCGCTGGAATTCATTATACCCTGAGACTGAAATACATGTCAAAGACTTCACTTTGTCCATGTCAGGTTTTATAATGGATGTGATTTGGTTTTCCACTTTTTAAACATCACCTCAGCTACTCTGGCCCTTTTATGGTCTGTACTTTTTAATCCATCAGATCAAGAGTTCATCTAAACACTGCAGCTGCTAGAAACCTCTGGATAAGATGAAGACATTGTAAGCATTGTTTTCAGCGTAGCAAAATGCTAGCAGGCAGAAAAACATACTCCACCCATGAATGTCTTCAAGCTGCAGATATTAATAACACATTTGGTCTTTTCAAATATGAATGAGAGATGTGTATGGGCGGTGTACGTCCCTGCTTATTGAAATATAACCTTGGTACTACATACACCGTTTGTCCAGACTTGTCATTGTGTGTTTCTCTAAAGTGCTGAGCTTAGACACACCTCAACATATCTGTCATCCTTGCACCTTACAAACTAGCTGGCACGAGTTTTATTGCAATCGAGATCCCGTTCAGTCAGCACTTTTGCTTTCAAGATGAGCATTTGACTGAGTTGGGGATTTCAAGGACGTAAGAAAGAATAATGACTGCTAGGAAGAGGGGGATAAAGAGCTCAAACGTGAGAGTAAGAGATGTTAGAGAGGAGGTTTCAAAGAAAAAAACAGGGAAAGGACTGAGAGACAAACGAGATATGAGAATTAGATGGCTGAGCTCTGGAGTGAGAGAAAAAAATCGTGGGTGTGACTCAGAGGGCACACAAAGCTTTTTGCGAGCATTTTGTCATGTGTGGTGTCCAGGGAAAGGAAAATAGAAAGCTCTTAGGGAGCAGGGGTGACAAGATGAGCTGTGATATGACAGCTGTCACGTGCCACCTTGAGAGGACAGATGGTGTCAGAAAAAATAGTGACACCTTGCAGATGTTCCTGTGAAGTGGCCCAAAAAGACCACCCTGGACTTGTGAATACAGCTCAAATTCCAACATAATTTGCAAAACACAATTAAATTCTATAGATATAAGGTGGACAATTACAAAAAACAAACAGGAAAACTGTAAAAGAATATCAAGCTATACTACAAAGTTTGGTTAATTTACTTAAACATTAGGATGTGGGTGGTAGCCAAACAGAATATGGAGGGATCACCCTTCCATGTCAATGGAGAGCTTTTAAAAAGGACAATGAGGCTCAAAGATGGCTTCGAACCATGTGTCTCCACAGTATAATCTCTCCATGCAAGGGAGCCACAGTAGGCACAATGTTCAAATCCTACCCCACACACACCTCCACCGGATACTGAGGGCTTTAGGAATACAAAAAAGCGGCAAATAATCATTGAAACAATGCTTTGCGCTTATGTTTCATAAAAGTGTTGCATATCTCAAAAAACACACTATGGCTTGCGCACAACCGCATCAAAAGTAATTGTGCAATGAATCAACACTGATGGACAAAACGTGACGTAAAATGTAACACAGATAGGTTTTCAATGACCTTCTCTTACATTGCCATTCCTCCGCTGCATTACATGGTGCATAGAACACACGTCTCTGGACAGCTACATAAATACATTCTGACCTGCAACTACAGTACACGTCTCTTGCACACACTGTTTAATGGCATTTTTTTTTTTGTCTATAAATGTGGTGCCAGATGTCGTAAAACAATTACAATAGATCCACATTCCTTCATCATTTGCTTTTGCATTTTGATCCACACAGCTAAATCCAGCCATGTCTTCCACCAGTCTCTACTATACTGGTGCATGTAGGCAGCCCTGTCCACTTGGGGGACAGTATCAGTTGGCGCTTAGAGGCTCCTGAGCCAGAATGCTCAGCCATCCATACAATGCATCAGAAACAAAGAGGCAGCTGGACACACCCGGTATCTTTTCCCTTCTCTGTAGCAACTATTGTAGGCACTTAACATAGAAAAAGCTAAATGTGTCTAAAATATCATAACGGCTCATATCACATTTTACTTTACTTTCATCTTGACTGTGATTCTGACTGAGTCTCCTCTTCCAATTGCCCCTTAGATATGTAAATTAATGATGGTGGTTAAATATAAGACAAATGATAAGTGTTAATAAGCAAGACAGTTCAACATCAATACTATGTACAACATCCCATACGACCATAGAGTAGAATTAACACCTGTCTGACTGTCAACACATGATACAGCTTCACAAAGGGGATTCGTGATTTTGCCTCAAAAATCCTCTCCTCTGTACTACTGGAGTCATAGCTATGAGGTGTTATCTGGAATGTGTGGCGTTCATTTCAGTTAGGACGCAGGCTGTGTAGACCTGTAGTGTTTGGCACTATTTCTCAGTAGTTTTGGCACAAAGAATGACCTCTTCTAATTGGATAAAAAAATATTGCTTGATCCAAGGTTATGATCAAATTACATTATCTTTAATTACCTTTTAATAAATGAGGCCCCTTGTCCTTCAGTATAAGGCCTCACCTTAACATTGGAAAGTGAGATGTGACAGTATTGGCTTTTGTGCTTTTCTCACACAAGCAAAGTCAAAGCCCAAATAAGTAACCCAGTGAATAATCTTTGTTCTTCATGCGAAACTGCACAATTTCAGCAACAATTTGGAAACGTGTTCCAATCTGCTGAAATCGGCAGCCTTTGATGAGAGACAGTTTGTGTAATCCATTGTCTAACCCTACCGAGTGGTTCTGATACGGGGACGCTTAGCAATGCACCTGTGCAAATGACTATAATCTGTACTTGCATTAGGTTATCTGTAACTCAAACACAATTTTAACATTGATGGACTTTTACAGACCAAAACACTTAGAGCGCAATGCCTGGCCAACGGTAGACCTGTTGATGACAGAAACACAAAACAAACTGGTGTAATGAATTGCCTATATGAAGGGAATATGGCCTGTTTGTCTAGTATCCATCTTTCTCATTTTAATGTAGTAGTGTTATTATGTTTTTTTTTTACTATTATACAAGGTTTAATGTTCTTGGCTTTCCAATTATTTCCAATAAATTTGCACTGTTCAGTTTACATTTAGAGGTGCACAATAACTGTTTTGCACATAAATCTGGTCAACACACATTAATAGGTAATGAGTAGAAAGTGCTCATATTCTTAACACGGACAATATTTGTTTTGCAGCCAGTTATTACTGCTGCAAGCACCCAGTGTCACCACTTTAGTTTAATCTAATTTAATTATAGAACGAGAAAGCGGCACATTATGAACATGTCAAAAATGTGCAAGTGCTGCTTCTCCATGATTCCCTTTGAGTTTTGACTGTTCACGAAACGGTCTTAAGTCCTACACCAGCAAGGCTATTTCCATGATACACTCATGGCCTAGATATTCTTTATGGCTTTACCCATAATCATATCAAGCACACACGCCCGTATGCATACACACGCACAGCACACAGAACCACCCATTGTAGCCTGAGGACAATCCAGTTCCCAGCAACTGTTATGGTCAAATGAACAGATCCCACTCTGATGCAACTGCTGCAACAGCTCTCATCTGGTAATATAGCATGAGCAAGTAACAATAATTACTCCAGCCACCCCAGTTCACTCCTAACAAATACACTAACAAGCCATTCATGCCTTTTGACCTATTGTACTGTCGTCGCATTGACTTTCATTGCTTCTTCGCTCTGAATACGAGGCGTCCGATTGCAGGATGTGCGTTCATCTGAGAAGGCGGTTTATGTTGGTGATGTCACTTTCAATTGAGCTGCCTTTTCCTCTGTGATTATCTACGGCTGTGGCCTTTTGTTTCTGTGTTTAATTCCTCCATTCATTTGAATCAGGCCTCCGTCTGTTGCTTTCTGTAGAGTCCTTATGGGAGCAAGTGAATGGATTGCAGGTTTTAATTAGAATAGAACAGACCTTGGATTAGGTCAGCCACCATTAGTCAGTCTCCTCTTTGTCTTCTACTCTTTAGCTGCTGTGGAGCACAGACTCTCTTTTCTTGTCGGTTTGTATAACTGGATCATCTGGAAGAGAGCAGCAATTTGCCGTATTAATACTTCCGGAGTTCATTAGTTAGATGATTTCTAAGCACACTGTGTTCACTTTTGCTGGTGTCAGAAGATTATATTTTTTTGCATGAAATACTTGAAGAACTCAAGAAGACAAATTGTAAATTCAAAGTTATAACCATTCATTTTTTCCAAATTTCGATATGTTTTGAGTGGTTCTCATGGGAACCTGAGGGTTGTCCTATTTGGTTCGAGCCATAAATATAAAAAACGCAATCATAAATCACCAAGACCACACATAATGGGAGTCGTAAGTGTTTTCCAGCTGCAGCTGTGATTTATTTATTTATTTTAATGCTTGGAATGACACAGAACTTTACTACTGAATGCCAAAACAAGCTCAGTGGCCAACAAAAGTTTCTTTCCCGAACCAGGGAGGCAGGCAGCGTTTTGATTCATTATGACCTGATAATATGTCTGATCTTCATAAACAACCTTTGAATATACATTCTGATGACAGGACGCATAGTTCTGGTTCTTTTTGAATGCTCATCCTGATGGAATCTGAGCTCAGTGGTTATGTGATGTGGCATCATTAATATCAGTGAAATCCAAATTCAACTCAATTATACAATGAATATATAAAATGCTGTGAGCATTAAGAATACCTGAGTTAAGTTGTGTCCCTTATTAATTCTAAAATCGCTACATAGGAAATAAAAGTAAAGGAAATATTCACTCTTTCTTTCCTCCCATCCATTTATCCACACTTTCTGTGTGCTGTCACTTAAATGACTGCATGTCCTTGAGTTCTGTCTCTAAGGGTTTGTTTTCATAAGGTAGTGGCATTTTTTTTCATTTTGCTTAAAGCTCACCTGTCATCATGTGTTGTCCTCATGTATGGATTAGGGCTTTCATCTGAGGCCCTCTGATTTTTATTCTCTTATTTGTTCAAAAACATTTAAATTTCTTTCTGGAAACTGAAAGTTACTGCTGAACTTTGAACTCTAAGCATCTCTGCTGAGACTCAGAGCGACGTGTTTGACGTTGTTTGCTTGTTTTGCACGGCAGTGGAGCTGTTGGGGGGGGGGGGGGGGGGTCAGTGCTGCGGGCCAGCCCCTCCACTCACATCCTAAAAACATTACCCAGATAACCCCTTCTTCTGACCTCGTCTTGTCCAAAGCTTTTAGTGTCGCTTCCCCATAAACGCGTATCACAGGCTTTTTCTGAGCACAGGACAGATGTTAAAGTTGAAAAGTTCAGCTGAAATAAATCTGTAGACACCACTGTCAACAACACTGTAATTATTTAAAGGATCTGCAGCAGAGCGTACCTTTTTATGTTCGAGCCTGAGAGGGAGCTAAACAATAACCAGAGAAAATACCTATGGCTCCACTACATGTAGCTGTTGCATATATCCTCACCAAAAATGGCCTCGTGATACTATCGGGTTGTAACACAATCTGTTAATACTGATGGTGAATATACAACATAGATTCTGTGTTTATAAAACTTCTTGTGAATTGGTGTGGACTGTGTAAGTAAAACTCGACCACAAGCCAGAGAGTGTTTCATTGTTGTTACTGTGGGTCGTTTCTGTTTCTCTGCCTACTCTGTGTTTAGAGGGGAGTCAGACAGACCATTTACATTCCAGCTTGATTCACTGTGCAGTGTGAAGGCAGTTGAGGTCAAAATCTCCCATCGGTCTTTCATGTCGACAAGGCTTTAGATTGGAATATTTGACACGTTCCTTCTTAAATGAATGTTAAATGTGTCTTTTTCTCTATTTTCTTTAAATATCAGTCACTATTGAGCCGGCATTCTCTTTATTCAATAACAACAAATTGCTTGCTTCAGTGTGTAAGCACCAAAGTGTACAAGGATTTTGAGAGTGAGTGAACATCTCTGCCCCCAATTAACCCAAGTTTATGTGAGTGAGCTGTTTTGTGTTTTCATGCTTCAGATCGCAGCCCTTTTTAAGCCATGAATGGCTCTGTTGTCCATTTGGAATCAAAACGGTGTGTGGCCCTGTAAAGAGCTCCCTGCATTCTTATCTGGCAGCTATGTAAACACAGCGAGATCATTTAGAAAGTTTGTGCCGGTGGGTGACCTTGTTTTCACTGGCTGCAGTTTAGACTGAGAATTTTAGGCCACGGTGTGTAGGTACCCAGTCTATTAGTCTGTCAAGCCTCTAACAGAGGCCTTGGCATCATCTGCCAACTCATTATGCAGCCCAAAGAGCTCCCCGCAGAGTTTGTTCCCTCTTTTTGTCCTTTATGTTGGCTGTTTGTTTATGCTTGTTTACTTGTTTGTGTGTTGGGACATGCACACACAGTTCTAGTTAGTGTTTTGTCCTTTAAATTTTTCATTGTCAATCTACTGCTTTGACCATGTTCTCTCTGGGAATGTGCTCCCCTGGTACATGTTCATTGCATGCAAGCATATATAGATGCTAGGATATACAGTTCAAATGCACGATTGAGTGTAGGCTTGTACAATCTGGAAGCCAGAATTGTCATGCATTATATGTGATCAGACCCTGTTGATCCCAAAACATGGATGGCTGTTTTGGTCTACAGGATAGTAAAACATGCACTTCATACTGACTAATAAAAGGGGATTTTTCTTTAGCTTAAAGTTGCAAAGGATGATGGACTCTGGAGTTTTTTTTAGGGTTTCTGTTGGTGGAAAGAAAAGTTAATTATGGGTAAAATAGATGCACGGTCATGCTGAATTAGCCTACTTCCTTTAGGAAATGCGCTGGGACAATATCAAGGGAACAGGATGGGTGATGTCAATGTTTTCAGTTGTCAGCAGTTGTTTCGTTTCTTTTAGTGTTTATTTTGATCCCTCTGTAACTGTCTAAGAAAGTTGAATTGCCTTCTATTTGCATTGGACTTTATGAGTACATTTCATCTGTTGGTCAGTGCAATTTTAGCAGGCTTTTTAATTAGAAATTGTTATTTTTTGCAGGGATTTTGGCACAATCGGCCTTAAGTGTATATCGCAATACCGCACTAATTGAAGAGGAGGCTGTACAGAAAGGAAAGATTATCTCTAAGGAATTAATAGCCACATAATTATAAAGGTGCAATGCACATTGAAATAAATCCAACGATGTACTGTATTGTGCAGTTTGCCTCAGGTTTGAGAGCAATGCGGATAAAACATGAGAATTAACTTTAGTCTTTAAATTTGATTAGCACTAATAAATAGAACAATTTGTATCGGGGCAAAAAAAAAAAATAATGCAAGTGTAGCAACAAGTGCACAATATAGATCCATGCGCCAATGGTTTACTTTGTAATAAATCATGTGTTTTTGAAGTTTGTCTATGTGAGTGTGCATATCGTAAGTCAATTCTTATTCCTCCCAGTCTTTTTTTTATGCTCATGTTTAGATGTTTCCTGCCATTTTTCCTCCCATGGGTCCTGGTTTGTTTACTCTGAGGCCCAAATGTAACACGGCTACCATAACAGACATTCTATTAAGTGTGCTTGGTTGGGTCTCCCACACACCACTGAGCAGTCATCAGCTCTGCGCTGCTCCCGACTCCCAAGTATTAAATCAAGCAGTGGCCAGCTGAGGCAGCATCCAACATGTATAGTCTTTACATCTGTATATTTTATCCATCCATGAGATAGATAGATAGATGGATATGTACTTTATTCATCCCCAGGGGGAAATTTGTATGTTACAGCAGCAAGACATACCAAGAAGCAAAGTAACAGAGTAACCAAACTATTAAGTATTAAAAAATGCACAATATATACAATGAAATAGAATAGTGTTAAATCAACTAACTAGGTGAAAAACAGCAGTGCAAAAATCAACCACCAGCAAACCAGTGTGCCACACACGGCAGTGTTTATGCTGACATCCAGGAATAGGGGGAGGCTTGGGGCAGGGGACACAGCAGTCAGACAGGCTGCATGTTTCCCTCTGCCATCTGGGTGCTACGCTACTGAGACACATGCTGCACCTGCAATAATTCTGTCTTTCCTTTACAAAAATAGAATAATTGTAACTCGGCAGGATTCATCTTCAAACAGTGCGGTTTTCTGAAAAATATATTGGGATACATCATTTCCATTTTTGTTGTTTATGTTGATAATTCCTGAAAAACATATAAATGTTAAAATGGCATAAAATGACAAAGATTAATATGATCAAAAAAATATTAACCAGCAAAGAGCAGTGCTACTTTCTATTTCTCATAGCAAAATGCAAAGACCCTAAAGACAGAAAGATGCTGTGAACATTCCAGTTACTATCAATTTGAGGAAAAGTAATTCTTTATTGACTATTAAAGGGGTAGTCCACCAATGTTACACTTAAAGATCATTTATTCATAGTGAGGAGTACTTCTCAGCCTGTGAAACACTTGTATGATGTCTATAATATCTGTCTAATAATATTAAATACATCTAAAATAGTAAATATATTGAGTTGGGCTTTTGCATTCAAATATTTGACAGACCACCACCTGAGTAATAAACTAAGGCCATGGAGTGCTATTGGGTTGCATTATGGGAAATGTAGGATCTGGCATTTTTTAAAGCTTGACTCTACATTTCTAAGTCAGGATATCAAGGACTCTTTGATTTTGACCATTTTTCTTCAACTGTCTTGTGCAAGTCCCCCTACTTTATGTTCAAGGTGCCAGGATAATTTGTCATAATGCAACACAGGGATGCACAATAAATCCAGTTGTAACGCAACAAACGCATGACAGACAAAACAAAAACAGTAGCACATTCCTGGAGTGCATTTTTGGAATTTGCATCATAAGGAATGTAAACGGCAGCAACAAACTATTCTCTGGGCAGATAATATGGCCGACATCTTCACATAAAAATATCAACATTAGGGAAAAACATTGTCCATCAACTCTGATTGTGTTTGAGCACCAAGCATCATGATGTAAAACACAGAGTCCACCTCCCCTTGTCCCTCCGGAGTCCTGCTCTCTGTCCTGCTGTCCGCCCTATAAGTGCAGCTTGATCCGGGATGAGCGATGGAGTCAGGTCTCTGTGAAGATGTGGGCTTAACAGTCACCGACCTTCCGCTGCCTTCATCCATCTTATTTTTCGGCCACCGAACATCAGACATCAAGCAGTAGGCTGGGTAGTGGAGTAGCCTTACGTCCTAGCTCGGTTAGCTTAGCTTCCATCCATCTCTCCTCATTCTCCTCCCTGGGGCAGTTTGGTGCTGTTTGGTCCGGCTGGTTGGTCGGCCCTGGGCGGTGATCTCAAAGTCCGCTACTTATTCCAATCCCCACACTTCCTTTTCAGATGTTGATGAATGTATTATGTCATATGCCATTACTGATAAACACGGAAAAAAAAAAAAATAAAGAAAAAAATGTTGCCATAGCAAATGTATGTGTAATACTTTAATACTGCTGCAGCAGCCCTTTGATATCTTGAATGTGTGTGAAGTGTGGATATTAAGTAAGAAAGGACCATCTGTATCTTAACCTTAATATAAAAGCCTATTTAGATGCCAACCAGAAGTGGGCAGTGCTATTGTCAGAAAGGCAAATGTTGATAACGTTACATAACATTACATTTCACCATACTTCCGCACACTATTTCACAAAATAACCAATGAATGAATTAATGAATATATATATCTATATAATTTTTTTTCCCCCAAATACACTATTGGCAATTGGTCGCTTCGGTGATCGACGCAAAATTTGAATAGGTTTCTACCTCTGAAATGTTAAAAAATGCTGCTATCTTTTACTGTTGAGCACTAGCATAATAACACACCCGAATCTCAAAAAGTGTCGGCAGTTGATTTGCATTGTGGGTGATGTAGTCTTGAATAAATGGCCACATATCTCTGGTTCTGCTGGATCAATTTTGATCCTTATTTTTCATCTGTCTGCCATAAGTTTGACAATGGTATTAGAGTGCAATGCTCAATCGGTGGAGTACTCCTTTATGTTCTATAGACTCAATCATCAATCAATTGATCAAAGAAATTATAAATGTTTTGAAATAGAAGATTCATCAATAGTTAAAGTAATGTTTGGTTGCAGCCCTGATCTGACTTAATAGTATAACTTTCTTTGTTTTGTGTCCTCACAGGGGGCGTTTGTCTGTATACAAGTCGCTTCACTACAGATCGTAGACCTCATTTTAGTCAGTCCAACATTTATTCAAACTTTACTCCAAACAAACATATTTACGTGTTTCCCTGGCAAGCCTCCCAGCGTCCACATGTATTGACTGAGGTCGGCAATGTCATTACAGATTGCAGCAGGAGGAGGGTTCTCAACGAATCAGCTACACGAGGGCCATCTGTAAGGTGGTAGGTTTATGAAATTAGTTTAATATTAAATGTCACCAACTAGTCTGCAAAATGCAAGTAAAGGAAATAACAGTAATTTTGAAATATCACAATTCAATTTTGAAGATCCTGACAGTATTTCATCTCAATCTCCCTCTGTGATGCTCTGATGAAGATCCTTTTTGACCAAAAGCTAAAAATAAAGTGTTCTCTGCATCGATTTAAATGTGCGGATATCTATTCTACCAGTTTGAGCTTTCTGATACTTCCAGCATCTTATTTAAGATAAAGCCTGGTGAAGCGGTGGTTATTTCACTGTGTTGCTCTATGAAACACACACACACACACACACACACACACACACAAAGAGAGAAAGGCAGTTGAGCCTCTTTGAACACCAACAGCTGTAATGGTGTGATAAGGTAGCAAAACCCAAGGCTGGGGTTTATTTTGTTAGGCACGGTCAGAATCCCAGTGCAGCAACGGTATTCGCATCACAATAGTACATGGCTTCTGAAATCCCATGTTTATTATTTCACGAACCATTTCATTGCCCCCAAATGAAGACCAATGACACGAGCTGAAATCTCCTGCACAGCTGCTTTATCAAAAGACATCTGGATAAGGGGGAGAAGGGGAGAAAGAGGATGGGATAATATTTTCTTGCAAAATGTCGCAACTTGCAAGGCCACCTTCCATTTCCACCATGGCGACAGTGATCTATGTCTCCTGGTGGGCAATATAGTTTTTTTTTCTTCCTCCCTGTCCTTTAATCTCAGATAGACTATATAGATAGAGAACACATCAGTACAAGAAATGAAAAGGAGACCTCCCACTAGTGCTTTATCAAGGACATCCCACTGGAAATTCAGTAGATCATCTCCCACTGAGTCATACCAGATTCAAAAACCGAAATGTAGACTGTAGGTTTCCAGAACAGTTTAATAACATACATGTATGTTGCCTGTATGACATGGATGATAACATACTGTACCAGTTTCATGCAGGATTGAGATCAAGTTTTTCCTACGCAGCTAGCGGCTCCAGATTTGAAACATGTGACCACACACCACTAAAAGTCATAGTTCAGTGTTATAAATATGAAGAGATGCCATGCAGGCTTTCATTAGGAATAGAGATGCGTTGTATAATGTGTTCTATAGTCTTGCATTGTTGAGAGGTATGTTTATTAGAGATGTTAACTGAATTAAATGAGAATGGGAAATTTACTCAAAGAGTAATGGAAGTTTAGTATGTTTTTACTCTCCAGCACAATAAAAGACATAAAACCCGTTTGATCATTGGGATTTTAATGTTTATTTCTGCAACCTTTCAGGGCTTTTACTGTCTATTATTAGATTATGACTTTGATGTCCCTATTTTGAAGATATCATTCAGATGCTGATGAAACACCTGCATGTCTGTGGGATGATCAAAAGTGTCAGTTTATCATAAAACATAAAAAGGGGGGTGTATTACTTTGTAGTTATGCTCCGAGTGCTGTTTGCAACACTTTGTGACAACGATAGATGACATTCTGCAAACTGTCATTTGTTTTATTATTTCTTAATTGATAATCTTCCATTTTCCATGAGTTGGAGCCTATGTTTAACTGTTAAGCATGTTACATTTTAATTAACACTTTTGGATGTGCTAAAATGATCAGCTCAGAGTTTTCCTTTTATCGGTTTGGCTTTGAAATAACTGTTTTGCAGGTGAGATACTCTTTTGCAGTGTAGCACGAGTCACTATATATGTTGTTGCAAATCTAGTGCGGTAAGTGCCACTTTTTACAATATGCTCAACAAAACAACCAGAGATTACAGGTGTCACCACATCACCCACGCATTAGAGAATCGGTCCAAATGTTAATGATTATGCATCAGTGCCCCGCAGCATCGACCTCCCCTCTGCTCTGTCATATTTCTAGGCCCTTGTTATGCATCAGGCTGCCTTTAATTACAATAATATTTCACTGGACACATTCTCGGATACCACCTACTGACAGCCCCACATACACATACACAAAACACTGTGCATCATGACTTCCTGTCTCTATCTCAGGCCTTAATGTTCCTCCAATTACCGCCAATTACTGCCCTCGCCACTGGTGGATAGCAAAAAGATTAACGCTGAAATGCCAAAGTCATTGGGCTGCTTATTGAACGTAACATTCCTCTGTCCCCGCATGCTGTTCCTGTATTGATTTTCAAAAGGCGACGCTGCTGATCCATGAAGGCAACATGGTGGCATATATTAGAGCTATTTGAGCCAATTAGAGTGATGTATGTCTCGGCAGCCGGTGGTGGCGTAGTCAGCGACACACTCGGATGGAGACGCGCGTCGTCATTTTTCAGACTAATTAGAAAAACATCACATGCCATGACAGGCGGGGGTGGGGTGAGTATGTAACCCCTGGCACACTGATACTGCCACAGAAGTACGAATGGGCGCACAAACACCAAGAGGGAAAGAGAGCAAACACTGCTTAACGCTGATTTATGGCATAGATTTTGCCTTGATGGCTCACATCATTCATCTTCATTTAAAGGGGATAGACATCTTATTTACAAGTCAAATTGCAGATTATTTTCCTGACAATATTTAGGGATAGGAACACTTCCACAGCCTGCTCGGACAGAGCAACAACCTCTCCATCAAATCTGTAGGGGGCGCTCTGGGGCAGCTGGGTCTCTCGCAGGTGCGTTGGAGTTACAGTGCAGACTAAAAGGAGCTTAACTCAGGCAGCCAGGCTTGGTGGGCCTATTTCAGAGATGATGGGAATTGGTGAGAGTTATGAGTGTTCCTATTTTTCTCTTCAGTGCTTCCATGGACATGATCATTCGTGCCCTCTTAAATCCTCACCTACAGAGTCACACACAGATAAACAGCATGCTGGTGGTGTGTGTGTGTGTGTGTTCTTGTTCTTGTATCCCGGTGAGGACTTTGACCTGAATGCACACAGACCCATGGGGACTCGTGTCACCGTGGGGACAAAAAATGAGGTCTCCACCGGCAGACCCCTCCTACGAGCTTCAAAACAGTGTCTAGACACGCCCCATGTAGTTTTCTCTGAAGTCCCCAGGAAAACCATTTTCAAGACAAAAGTGTGTGTGTGGGGGTGTGGTATGATATACAAAACCAAGGACCACATGTGCCACTGGGTACCTGTCTTCAAACTTTTTAGCTTGACTGAGAGGAACCTCTTCCATCACCTCCCATCCAGTAGACAGCACCTGCTGTATGTATGTAGTCATGGGGACCGCCAAAGCAAACACACATTCCCTACATCGCTGACATGACGGGTACAATAAGGAGATGTGTGATGATGCAAATTAATTCAGGCTTGAGCGTACAGGTCTCTGTCCAACTCTGTCTGCCCGTTGCTGCATGACACTCGGTAGGTGGCGAAAGATGAAAGAGGTGAGCTCTGGAGAGCGTTGAATTAATGGCTTCATTCCACTGTCCTATTAATCCATTTTGTTTTAAAAAAAATGATTGTGAGGTGTTCATTTGTCAGTGTGCCATCTAACTGGCTGGATTGTTGTAGCCTATTATTTAGGGCTGTACAGAAAAGTTTGAAGTTACATTCGTAACTTTGACATTCCACCTCTGTAATTGTCGGTCCTCAGTCCAAAAGTCAAAATTAATTGAAAAAATATGGATTTACTCATTTACAAGATTCACAACATGTTTTTGTCTGACTAAATATTCTGCTTCAATCCGTATTTTTGTGTGTTCAGCCTTTCAAAGACAACTTTTTCACTGCGGTCAAAAACTGTTGCACCCGTGTGAACAGGGCGGTCTTACAGCAGACAAACGGCACCATGAATTACATTTATACAACAATCATATTTTCCCTTTTTTTTTTTTTGGTTAAATGTTATAAAAAGTAACACGTTGGGTACAGGCCATAGACGGACAGTAGTGGTTTATTCAGCAATGCTCTTCCCCCATTTCCTTCCAGTTTGGCGCGACATTGTAGTCCACGCTCAGTCTGTTACCTTTTGTCAGCATGAGGTTTAATTCCGCGTATAGTGGTGTGATCCATTAATGGTGTAAAAAGAATGACGTCTAGCATTAGAGTTGCTGTTTGTATCTTTTATAAGTAATGGAGATGGCTGCAGAGTGAGACAGAAAGAGACTGACACACATCCAAACACAGTGGAACGGAAGCAGGCTCCTGGGATGACGGGTGACTGTGTTTTCTCTGGATGACAAATTAAATCAGAACGTTGTCCTCTGCGCTAATAGAGTAGCTCTGTTTTATTTTTTATCTATTTACCACTGTACTATCGCTGTAGCCTCTGTTTGGCTGTCTGCAGAGATTAGGGCTACTTAGCTGGCACTGTTGTGAGCTGGTTCCGATCATACTGCTTAATATTAAAAGTCCTGACATTATGTTTACTATTGCATGACATTACGTAATTATTGTCTGTATAACTAAAGCCTGATACAGGCATAGGACTCTGTTGTCTTTCAAAAGCCATGGTGACATATACCAATTCATCCCGGGCACATCGTCAGACTATCAAAGCACTGGACTGTCTTTCAGTATGCTCAGCAATAATTTCCTTATTTGCGAAATAAAGAAATGACTTGTGAATGATCTATAGCATCAGTTCTGGAGATAAATGTGCTTGTACAGAGACGACGTCTCTTTCTTGAAAGTAAGTAAAGGGTCCTTCTCTTGCTCTATGTTTCTCTGGACTCTTCTTAATCTCGACAGATCCTGTTTCTCTTAAAACAGAGCACCAAAGGGGGTTTTAATCATTGGTAATTGAAGACCCTGCTGGGAGTAAATGAGCCTTAATCTGACAGCCGAGTGCGTACCATTAGCACCGGGGGCTTAGACATTTGGATGGCACATTTAGCGCGATGCAGATAGAAGCAGAGTTTATAGAACTATCAGTAGCTTTGCTGCGGTGTTGGAGAGACTCATGCATCAGCTGAGTTGTGCATATCCCCCTGTGGGATCTTTATCTCATGCTAAACCTATTTTGAATAAGCTTGTGTGTTAATGCTTTGGAGTTGTTTTTATGCAGCTCTGTCCTTTAAACACACCACTGAAATATTTAGCAGATTGTAAAACCGACTTTCTTCTGCTCTCTTTGGGAGTATTTGATTAAACATGATTTCATTATTTGTTGATCATATCTAATTTAATTTAGATTTTCTGGTTGCTTCACTCTTTCACTCTCACTGGAGAACTTTTACTTTTTATTTAGATAATACGTTTTCTATTCAGAGTTTGAGCCTTATCTGCCTTTTTTGTATGCACCATCTGAGGTGAAACCCTTCTGACTTACATCCCATTTGACTGATAAGCCCAGAGTTTATATTTCTCTTCTCAGACAAGTTCTGTGCCAACTGGCGAGGGAACAGGACTGAAAAAGACGAATCTAAAGATGGAGAGCAAGCATGAATTAAAAGATAAGAGACAAACGTTTTTCAACCTATGTTTATTTCATTTTCATTACATTTTGAAAAGGTCATAATAAAGATAAGCATATCTGGAAACATGGTTGCATGAACAGATTTTAAAAAAAGAATGTCCTTTACAAATACAAAGCCAATGACTTAGAAAAAGCTTGAACTAATGGAAAGACCTGAGGAAATATGGACAGCCTCGCTCAATATGCTAATAATAAACAAACAATATTAACAAATCAAAATCAATTAATGTGTGCGTGTCCTCCAATGATAGGTGTGTGAGTGTCTCTGCACCTTCCACATGACTGCCTGTGTTGGGCTAAAAGCCTTGCCACCAAAAATGGTCATCTTCACTTCCACTTGAACAGCTGCTGGGAATATATGGACTGCAAACAGAAGAGTGAGGCTACACATATTTCCAAATACGAGAGGGGGGAAAGTGACAATCTCTTCATAGTTGCAGGCGTGCACAACCGGAAAGATGTTTTCTACAGATAAGCTAATCTTAAATGGATTGAGGAAGCGTATATACTGTATTGAACGAGCTCTCGCTGCCATCAAATCAGTTTTGCATCCTGCTGTTAACGTCTTATCTGACTCGATGAGATATCCTCAAAATTAAACCTAAAGCAGGACCCGACTCAATGCAGTTATTTTGCTAATACACTGAAAACAAGCCGCGTGTTTCCTCATCAAAGCCGTGTGGCAATAAACCATAATGAGCTACAGCACACTGTAAAACTGTGCAGGCACCATTCTTTGTTACGGAAAAAACAAACAGGACATGTAAGGGTGCTGTGACATGGCTTTCACTAATCCCTGCTGTGATAACAACACCAGCGCATTTGTCTATGTGCATGGCATTTGTTTGTGCTTGCAGGTGTATGTGTTTTGATATATATGCATTTCTTCACTGTTTCATGTGAAGATGCATGCCCATGAACCCTCTGCTTTGCTTTCGAAGCGCGATAACGACTCGGTTGCTGGTGCAGAGAATGTGGCGAACAAAACAAATGTTGATAAAATTATTGTTTTTACTATTAGGATGTCTCATTTGTTTGTTCTGTGCTAAATGTCCATCTCAACAGGGGAGATGAATGAAATAATAATTCAGTTGCTTTATCAGTCTTTTATACCTGATGTATGTTGATAGTGGGTTCACTTATGAATGTTTGTATTTAGCCATATTTCATTGGATGGAATTTACCAAAGAAAATGTTAATATTGTGAAAACCAATTACTGTAACATGAGAAACTAATTTTACAATCAAACATATGCATAATTATCCCTCTTATTTTCCTCTCGTGGCCTTTCTGGGCCCTGTAGTGTTACAGGTTGTGACCAGGCACTGGATTAGCAGTTTGTAAACCGGCTCAGCTACAGATTGGGATTGACTCAATACTCTGACCCATCCTTTTACTGCTAATTGGTTAACCCTCTAATCCAGCTGGCGGTCAGCAGTAAGGCTGTTTGGCTGGAGCTCAGCCTGCTGCGCCAGGAAACTGCTGCCAAACTGAGTGTCGGTTCATCAACAAAGTGGCGAGAATACAGATACTTGGTTGACACATTTGTGTGGGAGGACTGTTGTAAACGGCAAACTTATACTGTGGCACCCAAACAGCTCAACAGTAGTCAAAACAGCAAACTGTTTGCCCAAATCTCTAAACCGTCCAGGCAGACCTGCATATGAGGCGGTGTGTACGTTGGCTTTTCTGTGAGCGACCTGTGATCACCCATAACACCCCTCTCTCACAGACGGATATAATTGAATCAGCCAGATGTTAATACGCATCTACAGACTGTACTTAAAGACAGCAACCAAGAAGAAAGCATTTTATATAACGACTAGATAGCTCCTCTCACTCTGCAGAAAATGCAGCGTTTTGGCATGTTTTTGTCAGTGACACTTGAAGGAAGTTGTTGTGGAAACAGGGTATACATTGGCGCACGAAAATGACTTGCCATAACCTGTGGAATACATTAACCATAGAAGTATATAGGGTTCAATTATTGCTAGGGCATTTGCATACAATTTTAATAAAAATTAATTTGTTCCGCCAAGGATGTTATGTGATCTGGTTTGTTTTTTTCCTGTCAGACGAAGATGGAATAAATGGCTGGTTGAAGGGCGTGTCATAGGCCAAGGAAGAACTCATTACATTTTGGAGTGGATCTGAATCTTGGGGCGGATACATGCATTATTTTTCAATAATTGGTCTTGGCGGAGGTCTGCTCTGCTCAGTGCCCTTCTACTTAACAGTAAGTGTCAATTTATTGTAAAGAAATTCGGAACAATCTACTACAATATCAATATATAAAATAAAAGTCAAATAGTGTTTTAACATTTTGGTAATAAGTTGTTTCGTATTAGAGCAAGAAAGAATTGTTAAAAGTGTAATGCAATATCACTAACTATTACTAATTGACAGCTCAAACAAACCGTTACACGTTGGCCCTTTATTGTATGGCTCTGACGGTTACGTTACAGCTTAAATAGATAGTCACAATTGGTTTACACAAAGACTCACAGATCACTGATGCTGAATTCATTAACTAAATTAGATAAAAGAGGTGTAATGGCCATCTTCGACCCAAACCACCCATTGTTAGAAATCACATAGGACAGGTAATCTGAATGAAGATGAACCAGTGTCTCTGGGATCTTAATTACTTTATGTGTAATCTCATTGTATTGCCATGCACAGTCAGTTTAAACTAACAGCATTCTGATCAAAGAGAACAAGATGCCATATGTTCAGGTTGGAGCTGTTGACTCAGCTTGGGGAGATTTCAGCTGCCTCGAGTCCTCTTTTCTCTCCATTTGTGTCGGGTCTTTCCCTCCAGTGGCGAACTGGAACAAATGTTCAGGCTAATTGATCCAGCTAATGAAATGGCTGAGCCCCAGACCGAGGTCATACACACACATCCCAGGAATTACAGATGTGCTTATATACTACAAGGCAGGAATTGATGGCCGAATGAGTGGGGGATAAATGAGTGGTCAAGGACTGATTGATTCATCTGATGAGTTGTGTTGCATGGCTGTGTGCGTATGTGTGTGTGTTTTAATGCACATTTGGATGTCAGCCACTAGCCTAAATGTAGATACGATGGCTGATGGGATGGATTAGTCAGAGGGGAAGTTACAGTAAGTGGCTCCTTAATGGGCAGCTGTGGCCTCATCTGTCAACTCTGGACACAACCTTTAACCGAGGCCTGGGGCACATAGCCTCACACAGGCATGCAGGGTATAATCATGCTGGATGTGAAGCGTTATCTTCTTAATGCTGACGCAATTAGATGAATTGATCTGCCAATTGGCGACAATTCTGATAATTGATTAATCATTTATGCCATTTATTTGCTGGTTCAAACTTCTCATATGTGGAGATTTACTGCTTCACTTTGGTTTAAATAATTGTCATTTTAATGTCTTTGGGCTTTGGACCTTTGGTCAGACAGTTCAAGCACTTTGTAAATATCACCTTGGGCTCTGGGAAATTGTGATGGACAATCAATCAGATGTTGTTTTCATCATCTGTCAAAAATGACTAATGCAGTGTAAGGTAGGAGTTGCTATCTTTAGATACATTTCATGACAAAGATAAGTCTGACTGATCGACTCTATGCATTGGCCTGCAAGGTTCAAGGCTGATATAACACGGTAAATGGTGTGTTGAACCCATGAAAAAGAGATTTTTATACATTTGGAAAGAAATGTCAGTATTAACACCAGCATTGCTGTGTTTCATCACGGTACAGTCATGTAATTAAGTTTACAACCCACTAAAAATGATTATTGTCGGTTAGCGATCAAACGGTTAATTATAAATAATCTATAGTCGGTGGGCTTATAACTGTGAAAGTGAAATTGAAAGTTTGGAACATGTGTTTTTCCATTGTGACTCAGTGCAGTCCTTCTGGAATGTTCAAAAAGAAACCTGTTGTACTAACCTGAGAAATTAGGAAGAATGGATAAGACCATAGCATTGTAGATCATGTACACTACCACTAAGGTGAAATGTTTTGTAATCAATAAAATAAGCTCTAACAGAGGTTTGGAATTCCTCTGGGATTTCTCTTAAATCAAACGAACTGGGATTTGGCATTCCAGAGCTTGTCCCATTACAATATTGATCAGGAAACAATTATCCATTCCTTGTTTGTTCTCTCTTTCTCTCTCTCTCTCTCTCTCATCTCACAAGCAATGCATGCAGTTGTAGCCATCAAATCCCTGCCGCTTTCATAAACATAACAATCCGCCTTGTTCGACCTCTCTGCACACGTCACAAACCCCTTCCTTGCTGCCATTTTCCATTTAGCTTCACTTGTGCCAAACTGCTGATTTTATCTCCCCATGTACCGTTTAGGGCACACTGCTTGAAAGCCGTGCAGTTTGCCCTGCCTTTATAGTGGAATATTCCATTAGGAAGTGAAAGTATTTTTTCACGTCCCTCCGTCTCTTTGTGTGTACATTGGGAGGTGGCGGTGAATTGAAATAAAACTGTGCAGATGAATGTGCTTCCTGCAGACCCCCTAGGCTCATTAAAGTGCTACGGTGCCAGGAGACCATTTGTCTCTGAGTGGTGAATACACAGTGGAGGCAGAGGAGTGATGGCACGGCGAGCTGTGTGGTCTCTGTCTCTGCTGGGGAGGTGGGAGGTGTTTTTATGTCTGTGTGTGTGTTTGTCGACCGTGTTCACAAACACACACATTTTCACTCTCTAATTTTCTCTTTTGAATAATGTGCTTCATTTGAATCCAAGGTCGCACTGCTTCTAATAGAATAGATTCAAATAGCTGGGGCCCAGTCAATATTAGCTACACTAGAGTTGAAGGAATGCAGATTTCAGGGGAGAGAAATTGATTTCTGACTGTAGCCTATTCTGCACAGACATGGTCTAATGTGGTAAACATGGGTCCTGTCTCATTGGAGCACATGCTCTCCGTCTCAATCTGTCTCGAAGTAGCCAGAATGTCTTATTGCTGCTGTTGTCGGAAATCCTCATCACTGCAGCTTAGTGCTTTTTGTCGTTCTTCTCATCCAATCCTCAGCAAGGAAAAGCTTAAACTTATTTCCCTGTTCCTTTTTTAATGTAGACAAATTGCTTTCTGAAGTTGTTTTACTGGATGTAATAATAGATTCATTGTTTTCTAATACAACAATGATATTAGAGCAGCTACAATGAAATAGAGTAACTAAATGAACCTTTTGAGAAAAGCTGAATTATAAAAGATTTGGTTCTGCGTGGAATCAGTCATAATTTACAAAATTTAAGAGAAATTCACCAAATCCCTTTTTATAAAAACTGTATATATTATGAACCTGGATGGATGTGAAATCAGGCAAGTAACCTTCAATAGTTTGTCTGTAATCAGAGAGGCTTTGTGTAGCAATTCATCTTCGGTGCTCTGGAGAAGAGTGTGGTCAGCCAACTTAACATTTTACAATTTCACAGTATTACTGGTCCTCTCAAAATCACCACCACATGTCAAATGATGTATTTTTCTACTATGCCCAGTCAAGCATGACAGCTGAAGGACACAACTTAAGTGCAGTGGGTTATCATGGCAAAGAGACAGTGTTTCTTAACATATTCAGCATGCTTTGTAGCTTCTAATAATAATAGGGTGGGATGCCTGAGGAATGTGTCCAGGCAGGCAAAAACATTCTGCCGCTGCCGGTTTGGCAGAAACTGACTGCCGAGTCTTTTAATTTGCCCTCCTACTATTTTCTCCCTCTTGTGCAATCAGGGCTTTGTGTATTTCCATGTTTAGCAAGTTGGAGACAAGACAGCGAGCTGCGTCTATTTATTTAGTTTCAGTCAGGGGTTGTTGGTGCGTGACTGGGAGACATGCTCTTGGAGGCAATGCTGACTAAAGCAGACACGGTGCGAGGATTCAGCTCGGCTTTAGCCAGGATTCTGTCAATGGCCAAACCACCACACAAAATGAGTTCTTGTTTTCTAATGGCAGTAGAAAACAGATACTCTCCATTAAGCTGCAATATCAGCACAGATCTCAAATACCACAGTGTGCATGATGGTGTGCTTGACTGTTAAATGTTTCGACATACACTTAAATAAAAAATGAATAATGGAATATTAACAGGACCCAAAATCAACCCTGAATATGTGTTTAGGGAGTGTTCCTGACATGACGAGGTCATCTGTTCACCCGTCTTCTAGCCGCCAAACAATTGTTAACACTGCCACACCTCCTCATATTGCACGCATGGAAACGGGTGTTTGTGTATAATTCACGTAATTGTACCGTTGCTTTCCTTTCCTGTCTGGAAGAAAGGGGGAAATGCTTTGCAGTTGTGTTGTGAAAACATTTCATGCTGCTTTCCTGCCTTTCATTTTCCAGCTTGGTCAAGCAAAATGCATTCTTGTCGGTGCAATTCAATGTGTGTGTATTGGGAGCAGTGTAATTCACGGGGACAGAGCATGCTGTCAGAAAATGACAAATGGCCCCAAATATGCTATTACATTGTCAATTTCCTGTCCAGTCATTGTGTTTTTGAACTGTGGTGAAAATGGGCCAGGACAGTTTAATGTTAATGGTCTCTTCCTCATCAGACCACAGGCCCCTTGTATGGGTTTTTCTTAGTTTACATTTCAGACATGTTCTCAGTGCATCCATTCTTTGAGCTGCGCTCTGCTGCACACTTTGACACCTTTGAGCTGCCCTGTCTAAAACCTGTTTGGATCCAGCATAGAAGGGCATTGTGTGAGTGTACCTTGATGATGGTTGTTGAGAGAGACGAGACCATTACCTCTCCACTCTCATCATCCAGGTTTTCTGCAATATGGTCTTGGGGATTGAGACCTCTCAACCTTGGAAAGTTTCATATTGTTGTGGCATGCATCCATAAAGTCATGTTCACTGCATTGCTGACACATCAAATCTCAAAGGCAAAGACTTAAGTCAGAAAAATAAATGTATTATGTATTGTAAAATGTCGTTTTTTCTCTTGCGAGCCATTTCATCTTGCAACCCCTTCCTGGTTGGGAACCAGTGATGTATTACCCCCAAACATGTATATTCTGCAAGTTTGGGTAATTGATAATAAAAGCTTTAAATATTGTTCCTGCAGAGCATAGTGTTTTTCTTTAACAATATATCAAATGTTATCTGAAACATGTAAACAGGAAGCGTAGCTAAGAAGCCCACTGAACAGCGATGTTTAGCCTAGTTCGCTACCAGGTACATTATCTCTGTCTTTTTGTAATCATGTAAAAAACAAAATAACATGGCTCTTTTGGCCTGCTTGGACATTTGATGTTTAGTTTAACCTCCTCTCATTCTAGCAGTAAAGTCAGCAGACAGAAAATAATCCCCTCCGCCGGGCTAATTCTCCTTAGCACGGTGTCGTCACTGAGGCACACCTATCTGCTTAACCTTACATGGCTCACTTTAATCACAACCTAGGTAGCATGGCGGCCTTTGCTTGCAGTCACTGTTCTCAACCCACAGCGGTCCCCAGTCCTTTGGCTTTCCCAGCCATTCATCATTCCGACACAAACTTATGCTCTGGGCCTTTCCTGCACTGAGGAATTACTGTATGGGGACTTTTTCCACACAAGTGTCTTGCTCAGCATGCTGGCGATAGCATAAAAGTAGTTGGTTCATTATGATCAATAATCCATTATCAGCGTTAATATACTTATTTTAAGCCTCAGGGTTAGGCCAGGTGACAGAAGAGTGGGGGTGCACGGTGGAGCTACAAAGCATGGGGGACATACGGTGCTGAGTAGTGTTAGATATAATAATGTGTCCTCAAGTCAGATATACTGAGGACAGTGCACCTGAAAGTCCCCTTAATATTAAAGAAATACGGCAATGAAAATCTAGCTCAGAAAAACGGACTAAAACTAAATGGATTTTGCTGCAGCAGATGTTTGAGTAGTTTCTATGGATGTTGTTTTATTATATTATCTCATTATCTTTCTAAAGTCTGAGACAACTCTGACACACGAAAAAAAAAAAGTGGGCATCTATGGAAAATGCAGTGAGTTGCATCATGGGAATTGTAGGAACCTGGAGTCTGGCCTACACTAGGGACTACAAGTCAGTGTATCTTGGTCTCTGCTACTTTGATTTCTTTTTTAAAGTGTTTCTGTTGTGAGTGCAAAGAACTGCTATTTTACTGCAATGCCTCTTTAAAACAGACTTTGTGTGGAGTATTCCTAGAAGCGAAACTGTACCTTTACAAAAGCCTGCACTTCTTTGTACTTTTCACTTTTATATTTTTTTTCTGTATTTGACTGTACATTTGAAGTTTTTGAATTTGGGGGGGGAGATACTGATGGTACCACAGAGGACTATAGTTTTTAGTGTTTGGCTGTCTGCCCAACTGTGTCCCTGAAACCATTGACGGTCATTGTTGTGTAATGAGCTACTGGACTGCCGTTTTGTGCCCTTGAGAATCACAGTAGGGGCATGAAGCTCAGGATGTCCGTTGCCTTTGGCCGTACCCTGTGGTAAACTTCAACTATAGGAGGTCTCGGTGTTCTTGGCTTTTTTGTGGCCCTCCTTGTGTCTTCCTGACGTCGGGGCCCAGGCAGAGGAGAATAGCATCTGTTGTCGTTGTGAAGTCGGGACAATCCCCTGGGGTCCAGAACATGTCCCTTGCCTCCACGTTGAGGCAGCACAGGTAAAGCAAGTGAACAGGTTAGGAATCAACAAGTATTTGAAGTGTAAACTGGCTGAAGAAAAGCAGAAATGTGGGAAATGTTGTAGAAAAGAAAACTTTTCTCCCATTTCCCCTTTTCTTGATCTATATGTCCTCTTCTCAGTCAGCAAATAAAAAGGAAAAGAAAGAGAGACAACTTGTTAGGCGTGAGACACCCTTTCTCTCCTGTCCCTCATTTCTACGCAAGACCACATGTAGCCCGCCCCCCCCCCCCCCCCCCCTTTCCCCCTCCCCTCTCCTTCGTGCTCTAGAGGAATATCTAATGCCGTTGCCCTTGCTGTCTGTATAGATTGTGAATTCCAGTTATGGCGCGTCGAATCATTGGTATGCAGAGTGCAGGGCACAAGTAGCGGATGTGCCGGGCGGAATCGACATGCACAGGTTTATTGAAATACTCTCCTCATTCTCCCGGTAATTGCTCTCGCTCTTGCCTCCGCTCTTCTGCTTCCTTCTTTCTCTCCATCTCCCGACAGTACGTCGCTCAAGTTCTCTCGTGTTTTTGCTTCTTCCTTTTCCTTCTCCCTGGTCTGTCTCCCACTCTTCCACTATTCAGTACAGCCTTTGTTACTCCCTCCTCTACCAACTATTTCTCCATTTTTCTTAATTCCACTCTGTCTCCCTTACCTTCCTCTGCTGCTTCCTTTCTCCATTTCATCTTCATTATCATTCTCCCCAACCTCACCTCGGCGTTCCTCTTTTGTCACCTGTAAGATTAGAGTGGAGGATGACTGAGATTCCATCATGGCTCTCATGAATAGGTTATGCAGATGTCACTGACACCACTGCACCTCATAAATACACGGCTTATTACCTGCCTCTCCTGCAGCACACACATAAGGCCACGCGTTCATCTCGCCTAACTAGCGCTCATAAAGTATATGGCATTCATGCGGCACGTATGGCATTCAGAGCAACACCTCAGCCAATGTATGCAAAGCACATCTTCAGTTCACCTGTGCTGGATGGCATCCTCGCTCGTCTGTTTGTCTTTGAGAGCAGACGCTATGTAACCGCTGCTTTCAACTCTGCCTCTTTCACAGCCTCCGCTAAAACAAACATGAGCAGTGTGCTCCGTTCACAGCTGGCATTCTCTGAATCAGCTCTGTTGTTGCTGCTGTTCCTTCTCTCTCTCTCATGCGCTCCATAGTGCCCTTTATACTCTGAATGTTTTTACAGCAACTATCTCTCTCGGATTCTCACTGACTGGCTTTTATTTTCTCAGGGTTTGTCTACTGTACCCCTCTCTCTCTCATTCTGGACTCTACAGGGCTGTCCCAAAGAGACTCGTTACCATGTGTATGTGCAGGTTCCAGCACCAAAATGTTAGTACAGAGGTATGCATCACATACCCAGTGTAGTAAATCCTGCTGCAGTGGTGGAGGTGATATAGATTTCATCGTGGGGTGACATCTCAGCCTGGGATGAGTGTGCGTCCTGCAGGCAGGCCTTGGTTGTTAACAAAGACAGAATTAAGAACAGGATTTCCTTGTGCAGACAGGAAGAGGCTCAATATCACCCTGACCAGTGTAACCCCATAATCAGCTGAGGAGAATCCTCCTCTTTATGTCACTATCTCATGTGCCATGCGGGAGCCAGAGATAAGGAAAAAAGGGAGAGGTGGGAGAGTACATTTTCAGGTGGCCGTTGGTGATTTGTCAGCATTAACGGGGCGGAGGCAGCTTTCAACGCGACATAAATAGTCTTAATTTAATGTTGAATTCATTGTGATGCGTAGCAGCGTTGCAGTAGGATAAGAAACTTCATGCAGCAGAGCGAGTGGTCATCTCCAGATGGCTGAAAGCCGAAACGCAGTTTGACTTGGCTTTGCTCAATGATGCATGAACCACCGGTGAGATCATCTGACCTTGCGTCCCACTGCCCCGTCGGTCTCCGTGCCCATATTCTAGGATTTCCCATATTTTGTCACTGTTTATTTAGCCTACATTTATTAATATTCAATATGTTGCTCTTGATGTAAAGTCTTTGTTATTGAACAAAAACCAGCAGCATGGTTGCACAATTGTCAGCTATTAAATCGGTGCTGAATGTGCTGAACATTAGGAACTTGCTGGTGTAATATTGAGTTGCAATCCCCTTTATTAGGTTTCTCAATTGTCCTAAGGCTTCAGTAATCTCTGTTGTATTTTCCACGCTCCATCTACACCTCCCTCCCCCCTTTTTTCCAACTGAAAAGGTTAAGTTTGGAAAATGAAATGCTTCATTTGGGTTGATCAAATCAGTGCATTTCTTCAAATAATGCAAAATAATGTGTTTGAAACGTCTACAGTTCCGCTGCAGGCTCACAAAAACTTAACATCCCTTCCACAGTTTCCGTGCATCCCATTGATAGAAGGCTAGAGCACATCTCGGGCTCTAAGACATAACCAACCTTCCTGGAGTCTAATAAAAGAAAAGGCGTTATTGTCGGAATATATATTCACATTGTAAATGGGAAGTAATGAGGTGGGAAACAAAGGCTGTGGATGGTTGAGCCGGGTGTCGAGAGGGCTGGGCATCGGTCCCAGCGAACGGGATGAAGCTGGAGGAAGGATACCAGCGAGTGTGATGGTTGATGGTTGATGGATAGATGAAGAAAGTGTGTAGAGAGGCGTAGAGGCAGAGCGGAGGGGCTCTATCTGCCGGCTGCCTCTCCCCATAGGAACAGCTGTCTCTCAGTCTGCAACAGATGTAGGTTCACAGAGGGGGTCTGACAACTCCCTCCATCTTTCCTGCTTGTCTTTATCTGCTGAATGAAGTATATATCTTTGTCAGTAAGGTTTCAAGACTTTAACATGGGAGATACTACTCTTTTCATACCACCATCAAAACATTTGCCTCCATACCAGCTGTAATTTCTGATATTTCTATCTACACTTCAGTGGTCCATACTGTAGGAGACATTCTCCACAGTCCACCATACCCAGTCTCTGTGTGTGCTGTCTAAACTGGAGGCTCCTGTAATGAACAGTTTCAATTTGATCAGTCGAAGCCCTGTCGACTGGTTTTCAATTATTTAGTTTCTATTTGTTTACTTCCCTAAGGCTTCCAATGGATAATAGATTGAAGTCGGCTGGTAAGAGATCGTCTGCCTGCCTGCTTTATGTTGATTAGTGGATGAGGAGGGAACTGAATGTAATCAATAACTCTGCAAAGTTATATCGTGACTCATAATGCTGTATAGTGTAATCATGCTGTATAATGTAATAACCTGGACAAATGTAATAAAATGACCCTTTTAAAGTCTATTGAATTGCTACAGAGCTTGGTGCTTCGAAGGTAATTCAGTAATGGAGTAAGAAACAAATAACATTTATCACATCCTTTAAACCTTATATCAAATGTTTTATATTCTTCCGAGTCAGGTAATCAGTATATCATTATAATTCTTATCATCCAGAATGGAACACTCCAGAAGTGCTAATCAGTAGTTGTGTAGTGTATCATAGTGGATGTTATATTAATGAACATTCATTATATTTCATTATTCAGAATGCATGTAATATTCATGTATATCATTAAGGAAAAGAATGTATGAAGTTCCTTAAAAACAGGCAGTAAATGTAGCCTAATCAAACAACTATTTACATTAAATGAAGACTCACCGAATTTCACAAGTCAATATATTGTTATTAGTAATGTGGAGTACAACACCCTGAGAAACCAGACGCAATACTTCTTTTGTGGTTCTGGAGGAGCTTTGTCAAGTTTGAGAAAATTGCTTTTGGGTATCTCAGCTTGTGATTGGAGACAAAATGTTAAAGAGCAGACCAAGTGATACATTGGATACACAGTTTGAAAAATTAACCAGGCCAGGAGGCAAAAAAGGCCTAACAGAAATGTTGCATTATGGGAAGTGTAGCATCCAGTTTTTTAAAGTGTGACCCAAATAAAGATCTAAATGTCAGATTGTCTTGACTCGATGCTTCAATTTTCACCATTATTTTTGAAGTCCCCCATCTTTATGGAAGTGCTGTTCAATAGTTGCTATGTGTTGCCATCAACATTTTTTTTTAAATAATTAAGTTAATGTGTATGAGACACTTAAACAGTAAGTAATGGATTAATTTACAGTGAAATATAAAAATCCATACTTAACAACCCTGTCTCCTATAAAATTATTTCCATACAACTTAACTGCTTTTTCAATTATGTTACGTTTACGTTGTGAAATTAAAATGAAACTATACAAAAACACAACAAAATTAAGGTTATTTTTAGGCAAATAAATGACTTGGTTAGGTTTAGTTAAACATCACGGTTTGGCTTAAAATAAGTATGTTGGTATCTTGGTTGAAAGTCCTGCATTCATCCATCCTGACCACCCTGCGCAGACTTCCACGGACTATGATTGTTTATGACGTATAACAAATACGTTTCCAAAGATAACTCGGGAGAAAATAAGTTTCCCTTTCCTCAAACGACAGTGACACAACTTTGTTGTATGGGAACTTAATTTGTATGAGACCGGGCTGACTTTCAAGACGACAAATCCTTTGGCAAATCCATCTTCACGTTGTCCAGAGAAATATTGTTCCAGATTTTTAAATAACTATCAAATATATCAGGCTGAACTATATTGGAAATCTGTACAAAAAATTTAACAGAATTATCAGAATTATCTTTCTTCCATCCCAGTTCTCTCAGCATAAGTGTGATATAGCTTCCTCAGTGAAACATAATGTAATGTTGTAAAACGGCGTTTAATCTTACTACAAAACTACTTGAGGGGAAATTTGACAGAAATATCAAAAAGGTTAAAATGGTATGGTTTGCTAAAATTCTCATGTACTGATTATTGCCCCTTCCTGCATTCTGAGATCCAAGACCTTTTTGTACAAGAGTATCAAGTCCCGCATGTTCCACTGCTGATGTACTAACCTAGTTTCAGTTTCAACTGCAGTCTTCACTTTCTGGCCCCGTTCGGGGTTTGTTTAAAGGATAGTGTGAGTGTTTCGGGTGTGCGTGTGATTGTGTGTGTGTGTGTGTGTTGCGTGCAAGCCTTCGTGCTTGCGTGTGTGTGTTTCTTCCATTGTAGCGAATTATCTTCTTCATTAATTTCGACACACGAGGAAATTGGCCTGTTCTCTGCTTGAGGCTACGTCTAAATTAGAGCGATTGGGGTAATCCAGAGATTTCAAGGGCTTGAGAGACTAAGCCTATTCTAGGCTCACTATAGTCAAATAAAAAAAAAAGACTGACATTTCTGACGTGGTTATCGGCCTGCCTGGGCAGTCACAGTGTGGTGTGTCTGTTGTTGCGTTTATTTTCAGCACCTCTGCACGTCTGTGTCGTATTGATTAGTGTTGGATCAAGGTGGAAAGTTTTTTCCCATCCTGCTTTGCGCCATCATTCCCCTCCCCATCTCTTCTTCATTTTCCCATCTGTCATCCTTTCCCTTGTTCAGCTCGCCTATGTTCGTCTATTGTGTGGGATGTGGGGGGGGGAGGGGGAGCAGACCAACTCTCCGGAGAGCCGGCGGCCGATTCAAAACGCAAGACATTTGACTTGACTGACATTTGTCAGAGGATGTGCGCTGAGGTACTTGACTGTTGAACTGCCAACCCAGGGGCCTGTCTGAGCAGCAGTCAGCCCAGACACAATGGAGCATGGGAAAGCAGGAGGAGAGAAGAGGAAGAGGAGGTTAACAGCTGAGACAGCCATGTACTGTGCAGCACACTGCCCAATGGGAGGTCTATTGAGTGAAAGCTCACTGTGCTCCAGTGGTTTACAGTACAGCTCGGTATTGTGCTGAGGACAAGCATTATGTTGCATGTGGATTAGATTCTCTTTTATTTATTTAGTTCTTGTGCAGTTCTTGTTTTCTGGCTTCAGAGATACCTCAGTTGTGGAAAGCTTAAAGTATGTAGCCTGTGCTCTCATTCTAATCCCATCCCAGTTCCATCTAACAGCTTTGAGTTTGTCTACAGAGCAAATTGCAAGTTGCTGCTATTCAAACACAGTCATAAGAGTACTGTGCTGTTGCATCACCACACCTGGTCGTATGCCAGTGATCATTAACATGTTTTTGGTTGTAACTAGGAACCGTCACAACAGAAAGCTTGCTGCTTTTAGTCAAAGGATAATGACTAATGTGTCGCTAGTACAGATATAATCTGCCAAATTGAGTCCAGGTCCCTTGTCGGATGTAATTTTGGACTCATGACTGTTAACTTTCAAATAAGCGAAAATGGCTCAAAACACAATCTGGTGCAGGAGATGACATTTAAACAGACGGAGCTCTTTCTGCATGAGACATGGTTGGTTTGCTTTAATGGTCAAATTACATGGACATCAACCAGGAGAAGCTCATTGAGATGGCGTGTGGCCAGCCAGCACAGCATGAAGCCAATCGTGCCTCCCTGACTGACTTATCTCTGCAAAGTTAATCAATAATTAGCTATAGGACATGCTGTGATGTGGACGGTAATGGCCTTTAGTAAGATAACACCTCGCTATCGCTCTGTTTAACTGCTCTAATGGTTTAATGTGCACAGACAACAGCCCTAAACTGGCATCCTTGAATATTTGTGTCACTTTTTCTTTGTTTGTCTTTCTGTTTCAACCGTGACAACCTTGGCAAATCATAGAAGTTTAAAAGGTACACTCTTCGTTGCTGTGAAGCATCGATCTCGTCGTAGCGGGGTTCTTTGAAATGTTCACGTAAGCCCAAGACAGTTTCACAACCTGTGGGGGAGCATGTAATTCCTCAAATGAAGCAAAAGCATGAAAATCCCCAGAACTGCAGGCTTTTACATAATAGTCATGTGTATCTGTCTCTGCTGTTCACACAGTGTGAGTGTTTTGAATTTACTTCAACACCTGGACCCGTCTCAATAATTCAGGGAAGCTTTGCTCGCAAAATAAATCCCTGGTTGTGGCTTTGCTGAAACTGTAGCACAGTTGACCTTTCTCCATTGCGGTCACAGACACTTATCACCATGAAGATGGAACTAGTACGTATGGCCATGTGCTTGTGTATGAGTAAAGTTCCGATCACATGGATCGCTCTCATGATCTGATACTGTCGGTCTCCTGAAGGAGATCACATGAGCTCAAATAGATTCTCTGTTAGCGGTTGACGTGGCTTCACTTTTCCCACAGAAACCTCTGAAGTTTAAAGCAGTCATAACTAATAGATTTTAGTTCTGTTGCCAAGTCGGTGTCGGTTTCCTGAGCCGTTCTTGACACGCAAGAAGTATTCCAGCTCGAGCTGCCGCAGACAGCGAGATGAAAAGATGGTACCTGGCTGTCATCTATTAATAACAAATAGATGTCTCTGAACCATCGTTCTTTGAAGTGCTGAGGCAAACTGGTTCGCGCAGAAGATGTGGAGCAACAGTTGATGAAACAAATCAGCTTATCTCTCGATGACTGTGATGTATTTCCCGCTGGAGATTCCTTTTTCTTCTCTTTGTGTCATTCTCTGCTTCTCTCCTGTCTCGCCCCATATCCACAACTGAATCTAGGTTACATCACTTTTTTTTGGTTCTGTGTCTTCATTTTCTCTCCTTTACTTTAAAATGTTATTAAAATTAGGTTGTTGGCTTTAATCGCGTGAGTAACAATCCAAAGTGTGTTAATAGATTCAGGAACTGTAGCGCTTTCAAACTGGTTTGTTTTCTCTTCAGAAAGACTGATGTTAAACTGAGTGGGCATTTGGCAGCTGTCCTTTGTTGTCTCTGAAACTCTTTAATAAAAATGTCTTTGTCACTGATAAGACCTTGTTGAGAAAAGAAAAAAACTAACTCGGAAAGCAAAGTGGTCCAAACAGATGCATTATTAATAGAGCTCATAAGACATTCCGCCTCTGCCGAACTGGCTCTTTTCAAAACAAGCCGCTGAGGGACCTGAGTGGGAATCCAAAGATGTAAAGAAACATGGAGCAGCTCCCTCAAGCTGCCAGTTGTTCAGCTATACCTTTTTGAATCAAAACTTTGTTATGGTAATAAAGAAAGAGGTATGTTGCCGCAAATCTCCAGAGCAGAAGAATTATTTTAGTTTACCCGCACTGTGTTGTGTTGCATGTTTCCTCTAAATGAAATGTGTTACACCATAAATATTCTATTCAAATGAAAGGGGATTGGCACAAAAACAACAAAGGCCTCGAGTCCAATTTCTGCGTTCACGGCGAGCATTTTTGTCCCTCTTTGTTTCGTTGTAGTTCGTCTTTACCACAAGAGAATTGCCGAGCTGTTCATTAGACATGGCCTTTCTCTGCCACTGGTGTCCCAGCACTCCTAACCCACGGCTGGCTTGTTGTTCAAGCTGAGCTCCCCTCAGCTAACCATCCCACCGGGAACAGACAGGGCCACTCACAGCAGTGCCAGTCACACAAAAGCAGCAGGCACATGAGACGACGAGAGAGTTGAACAATGTCTTGGCTAAATCAATCGAGGAATCGATATCACACATGCGTATACTGTACTGTGTGGACTATCAAAGAGCCAATTTACCTTGATGGTTGGATTGCTCACATGTATTCACTTTGAGATTGGTAAGAAATTCTGCTACTTCTGCATGCATTTTATCATCCGCACTTAAGGATTACACTTGATATAGCCTGGTCAAATCCTTAATTTAAAAACATCTTTTCTATACAAATCGTGTACGTCTTTTATAGGCAGGAGTGAGTGCATGTGTGTATGAACAACATAATGCAAATCTATAATCACTTATTATCTCTAGAATACATATACACCAACACATACAAACCCTGGTTTAGCTTTCTTCTTCTTTTCCCATATGTGTTGCTGCCAGCTGCTAACTATTGGCTAGATTTATTTTCATAAATTATTGTCCATATGGAAATGTTAGTTTGTGATCTTCTCTTCTTCCTGCATCTCTGTGTCCGCTTGTACCGTAAGTGTGTGTGTGTGTATTGTATTTGTGCTTTTACATCTCAAAGATGAAAGTGTACTCCCCTGCTGCTTCCCAAAACTGCATCAAAACCTTTCATCTTGCTGGAATTACGATGCATCCATTGAATATAAGTGTTATTTTTTTGGGGGGGCTAGCCTGTGATCAGAATGATTTGGATTCAAATGAGTATAACTATGCTAACGCTAAGTCTTTCGAAGCCTTTTCAATCAGCGCAGCTGCAAGTTGAAGTGTGTTCTCAAAATAGCTCAAATAATGGGACGCTATTCATTCCATGTGTCGGACTGATTCTTGAACAGATAGTAAAGATAAACAAGTTCAAAGTAGTAATATAGGAATTGCCAAACTGTCGGGCTGAGTACAAAGTTTTGACGAAGAACTATATTGGATGTTCATTCTTCAAATGTTAGCCCATTGTCAATGTTTCCTTCTCCCTGTTCTACCCTGCAGTTTAAAGGTGCTGCCATTGTATCCTTCTAGATGAGTAGCACAAATGGCAATTGCAGTAAATCTGAGCGGTATCATTTGCATGTAAATTGCCTTTTTATTTATCCAATGTCAGTTTTTAACCTAACCCCAACCCTGAATTTTGTGTTTGGTTCTTTGCCCATTAGCCTGTGCCTCTGTGGGACCAACTGATATGCGGCTTTTTAATTTTAAACTATGTTGTGCATCAGTAAAAAGTGGCAATGTATTGCAACAGGCTATTATTAGTCATTAAATTGGGATTATGATTGCTGCGATTACTGTCGTAGTGACTCTACTGTCTGCTAACCGTATTAACTGGTGACTTCGTTGGTGGTTATGTGTAGTCACTTATGGAAATTGTCGGAGTAGATATTAACCACAGATGAGTATGTATCTAAAAAGTAAAATTCAAGGCTTTTTACAAGGACACATGCATGTTGTGTTTGTGATGTCAACAGCGGGCGTCACTACGAGCAACCACAACACGGTCAGTAGACACTCACATGTACATGTTTGAAAATAGAAGATAATGGAGGAAATTAACAGAGTAAATAATACACTGAGGAAGTGAAATCCGGAGCAAATCAGGACATCTTGGTTCTCTTCTAATGTATGATGAGTCTCGAGAGATAAAAAAAACAGGCAATGCTTGCTCCTGAGTGAGGACTCGGTAGCACTTTCTTCTGAGTACATAGTGTGTTTAGTCTGAATGTTTTTACTGGCGCAGTTGGTTTTAAAACACGCTAGCCTGTTCCTTCAAAGTGTGAAACATCATAGCAGAGTCTGGGTGGGTGTGTGGAGGTTGCACTTAATTGTTGTTATTTCAAGCTGAGCCATTTTCATTTTTCTGTAATGTGGCATGTCTGTTGTGTTTTGTTATTGCATTGTTTGCTATTAGTTTGATGTCATGTTGGTCTCACAGTTCGTCAATTTTGGTTGAAACAAAATCATCTTAAAGTATATTAATTAAACCTGGAATAAGCCTTTCAGTAAACACACAGACATTTTAAAAGTGAAATGTTAACAGGTTTTCTTTGCACGGACAATTTTAGTATTCCTGGAATACCAATACATGTATTTGCAGTTGGCGTTAAGCACATTCCTCTAAATCTGCAGAATACATCCATTTTCTTTCTTTAATCTGCCCTCGAGAGACACGGATTTTCTCCTGTGTGACTCTGCATATCTTAGCCACCTCCACATAAAGCCGGTGATCTGCTGTAAACAGCCAGCCCTCTACAGGGAATGCTTTATGGCATGTGGCTGCAGTACTTTACAGTCTACTCGTCTGCTCTTCAATCTAGCTCTCCAACATGTTTTCTTGTTCTTGCTTTACTCTTTGAATTATTAAATTAAAATATTCTGTAAAAAATAACATATTAATGTATTAGTTGGTGGTACTTCATTGTTATTACTACAAAAACGTATTCTCTTGTGATAGTAAGGATACGAAATGCGATTAAAAATATATAATTTTGGCATTATTAGTGAATGATGAGTCTGTTACAAATCATGAGGATTTTTTAATTTACGCAAGCTATGCTATTTTTTCATACATAAATATACAGTATGCAGATTACAACAGTACAGGTTAGTTAATACAAATGACTCATATTTGTTAAAGTCAGAGTGAAACGGAAGTCTTTAGCGTCCGTACTGTGGCGTATTTCACAGTGAAACCGATTATATGAGCGACATACAGTCTAAATGACTCGCCTGTTTTGCTCTTAAAAGTATTTTACAAAGTGCAGACTTTTCATGACTCACATTTCATCCTGCTCTGCCCACATCCACGCTGGATTGACATTATAATAGTTCACCCTCTCAGCTGTAATTGTACCAAAGATCACAGCTTCACATCGGTGCATAACCAGCCACCACCACCAACGCTTGTACTCCACATGCTGCACTCAAACGCCCTGAAGTTTAAACGGCCCGTTACAAAACTCAGCTGGCCGTTTCACACAAACACAGCTGCAGCAGCAGAAGCAATACCCAGCAGGTAGACGGCTTAGACATGAAACAGGCTTTGGTGATGTGCGGTGCTTTGGGCATGGTTACAGCATCTGGAATGGGACCAACACTGACTTGTTTTAATGCAAAGGAGGAAACAACAATGCAGAGAGACAGAGGAGTATGAAATTGTTTGAGTGAAAACATTTCATGAAAAACTCCTGACAAGAAGATTAGTTTTCTTATCTGGCATGTGGAATGTGGCCTTGTTTATGTTTAGTGACTGTATGATCTTGGAGCAAATACATTTGGAGCTCTTCATCTTTGTGTCCCTCTTTGAGAGGAGAAATTGTGTTTACAGTTGAAGTTTTTTTTTACTTAAAGATCCCTTGAAATATTAACAACGCCCCTCTCCACAAAGGGCCACACAATAGTTAGTGTTGGACTGTAACCACAAAGAATATCTGCCCGGCAATCAGAACACAAACGCAGGACTCTTATATAAATGCATGTGACACCCCTGCAGCAAAGCATTTGTTCATGCATTTAAATCGGAGTATTATTATAATGATGGATACGTTCTACTTATAGATTCTGCTAGTCTGCCAGTCTGTTAACTCTTCCGCATGCCACTGAACATGACTCTGTAATTGGTTTGAGGGTGTCGCCGGCCCCGCAGAGAAAATATGCTCAAACATTTGACCCCTCGCTGTTCACTCTCTGTTGTAGTTCCCAATGATTCCACCATCAATCTCCTATTCATGCCGGCACTTTTACAGATGAGCCACTACGGATGTCAAGATGTGGAAATTTCACACTACAGTATGTTGCAAAATGTCAGTATTAAAACTGGCTCTGAAGCAGAAGAGGGAGATGCACCGTGGAAGAGCCGAGTAGGTTTACTTTTCTCACAAGCTAATGAATCAATGTATTCTCTACACTCTAGGGATGGCCATTCATGTTCCCAAGAGGATGAATCCTACTGACTTTGTGTTTAGTGCTAATCAACAAAACTAAAATGATGCCCGCATTATACCTGCCAGACATCATCAGCATGTTAGCATTGTCATTGTTGATGTTAGCATCAAACTCAAAGCAAACCTAGCTTCACAGAACTGCTAGCATGGCTTGAGCCTTCATAGTTCGATTCATTTGATCCGACCAAAGTTTAAAAAAAAAAAATGACACATTGTTGCATTTTAGTTCTGGGCCGGTTCCTGTTCGCACTGACATTTTCCTAGCGAACCAAAAGGAAACATTAAGTTATACACAGACTAACAGGTAACTTGTTGATTGGACAGTTTTGGCATCAGCAGCAGCACCCACGTGAGGAAATCAAATTATTGTGTTTCTGTTATGCTTCTGATGTGTATATTTATGTTATTTGGTGTCACAAAGAGCTCAAGAACAAATAACTGATTATATGCATTATGAGCCTATATTAGAGTGCACATCAACTGCATATTTAGAATAATGACTAGGTAGGGACAGGAGTGTACAAAAGCCCCTTTGTCGACTCCCAGATGACTGGTGCAAACGCCGGGGAGCACATCAGACTGAGATTCGTTGCTAGAAACTCTCCTGTGGTCATGACCCTTCCTGTTTATTGTACCTTTATGTAGGCTTGTCTCTTAATATTCTGTAGTTCATATCTCTGTGATGTTCCAGTGATCTGTCAGTGTGTGTTTAGTTTTGCTCTGGTTCCCCTGGGGGGATTTAATGTCCCTTACTGAGTGCTCACTATTCTGTGTGGATTCATATGGGGACCAGAAGCTGTTATTGGCAAACCCAACTGTATTGCCATATAGCTGCAATAGTGTAGCGTGTGCTGGAGCCAATTACTTTGGTATCTAAGGAATGTTCTCATTCATTTAACACTTTGAGTTTCCTAACAAACCAGTTTCTAATAAGCCCAGTGTGTGTGTTCCATAAAATAGAATAAAATACCTCAGATGCAGCTTCTGATCTGCCCAGACAAGCTTCCAAAATCAAACGGAGAACAGTCTAGCTGAGATCAAACGGTGTGTGTGTGTGTGTGTGTGTGTGTGTGCCTTTCTGAGTTGCATGCTGTAAGGTGAGACTTTCAGGTCCCGTGGGTTCTGTGCAGTACATCAAATGGAGTCGAGCCATTTCTCCACTTAATTGTGTAGCATGTTTGAAGGAGCTTACTTGAGCAGAAAATTGAATACAAAACACTTAGGTCATCAGACTCATACATTATCGTTTGAGAGCAGAGGGGGGTGTTTGCAACAGGGGGACTTCTGCAGAGATGAGAACGCAATTATAGCAGAGGTTCTTTGAAGGATGTTCTTATGGCATCTTCAACAGACAAAAGCTATTTTATTACTTGCATTATGCTAAGTCGTTATGTACGCCCTGAAAAATATTGCACTGCTTTCTCCCCTGCTGTGTCTCCAATAAATATGCCCACCAGAATACTCACTATTTAAATGCGTTTCCTCACATCTAACCAAATCCCTTGTGCGTGATCATAGCATCTCACATTGCCTCCACACTGTGAGCTTTATATGTGTTTAGCTTTATCTCAAATCCAGCCTCCCTTTTCTTTGGATTCAGTTTCCTGTAAATTCAATATTTTCTTCTTCCTCTAAAGCTGAAAGCAAACTTCCCTCAACAGTGCCATAACTTTTCTCTTCAGTCATTTATTCTAATACAGCTCATCTACAATTTCAAATGAGGCGAGTTATTTGAGAAGATGCGTATCTCTGGTCAAGTAGAGCACACTAGATTGGGTCTCATCGGTCATCGAGTCTTTTATTTACAGTTTTTACATGAGCATTGGAGAGATATTGTCAAAATATTGAAGTCATTTGCCGATGATGTCTCTTGTATTGGGCATTAAAGAATTTGGTTGGTTGGTTGGCTCAATAACTGTGTCAGAGTCCTCCCCACAGATATGAGGTCATTATGAGCGATCAATATCCTGTATCGGGTCAATGTGTACAAAATAACAGAAACACCTTCCAATGTAATACAATCCAATACGATAATGACGATAATGAATCATCACCATGTTAAGATCATTATTATTACCAGTGTTGATTATATTGCATCCATCTCCAGTATACATCAGGATATATCATGCTGAAAACTCACACAAAACGTTATATTTGTATGTATAATGTCTTTATTTCTATACACTTTTGACATTAAATTCCCTGTATAAGAAGGGCAGAATGTAAAATGTAATGCACAAGTGTTTGACTTCATAGGGGAATATTGGACTTGACATTGGAGGAGAGACTCTTCATGCTCAAGACGTGTCTGGCAATATCATCCAAGGGACCTCATATTTCTTTCTTGAGTATTTCTTCCTCTTTTAATATGAAGTTAAATGTTAGCAGTGCGCCATAACAGATGAGGTGATCTTCCTGAGGCCGAGCTCATTGTCAAACATCGAATGAGATCTGATTGATGTGTCATGCGCTTGTTGGGAAATCGTTTGAGTTATGATCCACAGCCAGCATTGTCACCAATAATGACCCCTAATGAAAAATGGACCTTTTATTCTTTCCATCCGTCTTCTCTGCGGCGCTGCAGAGATTAATACAGCCATTGAACCTCGTGTTCGATAACCCATTTACTTTTCACTTTGCTTTTCATACGTCACGGATCTGTGGCAGTAAAGTGAGGTTTATATATTCTAAGATGGTAGTGATTTCAGTAAATCATTTTAATTATGCACATTCTCAGTTATTGTCATCCAGCAATCATCTTTAATCCACGTTACCCAATGATCTGTTTCCCCACCAATACATCGTACCATTACATAGACCCTGAGGACCTAGTGGATAGGTCATAATGCTCAGAGTCTTATTCATTAATATAACATGTTAACAAACCTGGGCATGCAGCCATCATCTCCCCGTCCATTTGAGACTAGATTTATTGCAGTGAGACTCTGTGGCCGCTGTGTCTAATTGCTCCTTTGTCTCCAGTCCTCCGGAGGGACAGACACTGGGAAAGGGTGGACCCGCAGCTTAGTTACAAATCCTCTGCTTTGTGTGGAGTGTCTTCTCCTCCCAGCTCCTAATACCAAATGTAGTGTTAACAGCGTATTAACTTCACATTTCTCTATTTTATTTAAATTCTACAAAATATTTCAACGTCCAGCTTCAGTTGTTTTTTTTTAATCAATTTTTGTTCCTTTTTTATAAAGAAACATCAGTTGTTTTCATGTTGTGCCATCAATCATTAACGGGAAGTTTCTGCTGGTTATTTCATCTCCATTTTAGAAGAAAAGAAAAACGGCTTCCCATATCTGCATAATGATTCATTCATTTTCAATCACCTTGTTTTAATTAAGAGGGGGAACGAGGTCTGTGGAAAAAAAAAAGAGCAAATCTTTATTAATTGGGCTTTCTGCACCACTGCTTTGCTGAGGGGATTGTTATAAAACATTCTATGAAGTCACATGACGGTTCATTTATCATCAGCTGGAAACCTTCCCTTTAGCGCGTAGAGCTCCACACACACACACACACACACACACTGTCGTACTGAAATCAGTTCTCCAGTCATTTTCTAGCTGGGATACGTTTTCACATCTCTATCGCCTTGTCTTTTATTGTCTCTCAGGATTTGATTACATGTTTGGTGCAATTCATCTGTCCTCATGAAACAATCCTACAGAGATCTTCTGAACCTTCCGTTAAGCAGTCATCTCTCAGCAGGCCGCCAGGTTTGCCGGTTAAACCGGATGCCTCTGGGTGTCGTTGTGCTCTGAGGTTAGCCGTAGATCACAAGGTGATGTGGCTGGCTGGGATTGCCTTTAACCAATATCTCCTGTCAGAGATCCTCAAGCCTGTCTCCAGCCAGACCCTGAGCCCTCTATATTATCCTTATATCTGTAATTAAAGGCAGCTTAGAGGAGGAGAGATAAAAGGCATTCATATTTTATCGGCGAGCAGACAGACACAATAACTAATTTACAGCTCTTTTTATCTCCAGCCTTAACATCAACAGGTGTGTGTGAGTGGTCTCTGGAGGTTGTTGTGTTTAGTTCTGTGTATGTACCACTGTATTTTTAATTATGCGTAACCATTGACTGGTTTCAGCACAAGTACGCAACTGCAAAAGAAAACTATGCCACACATTTATGCATTTTAGATAGATAGATAGATACTTTATTCATCCCCAGGGGGACATTTGTGTGTTACAGCAGCAAAGATATACTTCAGTAACCGAGTACAAATATGAAAAAAAAAAGTATTTTATCACCACTCACAGTTGCATGTCTCAAACTGCCAGTGGCCAAGTGTCACAAATTTGCATATATACATAATCCACTTACGCTGCTGTGCTCGGTCACCGCATGGCCGTCCATACTAATCACATGGACTCTGGGTCACCGTGGTGGCATATCGGTGCAGCTGACTGGGTATTAAGTGGCGGCTCCGGTGGGCATGTCGATGCCCTTTGAGCCGCCAAATCTCTCCCACAACAAACTCTGCTGCTGCAAAGTCAGGTCACAGGTTAGCTGGGTCTTATTAAAGTACCGCTCAGGGCAATAACAGGAGTCATATTGCCTGATAATTCTCTCTTTGGTAAAGCCTGGGTTTCCATGATAACGGCTTAAGACGACAAAGCAGCAGTTTCTTAGGTTACCGGGTTTGTGGGAATCGTGGGATTTTGGCATTTTTTTTTCTGCTCAACTGTGACTTCTGTTTTTAACACGCTTCAACACAAATAAGCTCGGTGCAAACACTTAATGTTTGCAGACTGTCTGACCCATTTAAAGACAATTTATGTATTAATTGAAGTTTCTGTGTTTTGCCGAAATGTTTTTAGCTCATTAGCCCGCCATGTGGGTTTTTAAATTCTCGGCACAATAAACACAATAAATTTTAACTACTGGTTTGCACCAAGAGTAATTTTAATTAGCAATGTCTTCATTCTCAGCACTTGCGCTGCACAAACTATCTCTTTTATGTGCCTCTGTTTTGTTCCCTGGGAAAGGCTTTCAAGCTATTAATGTATACTGCCGGTTTATAATCAGGTTGTAAGGGGATAAAACGGATGTTCTGAGCAGAGTCAATGAGTAAAAACAAAGATCTGGATCACTGTTATGCAGACGTTTATTTTCTGTTTCAGATATCCATGGCTGCAAGGCTCCCTCCAGCCCTGTTCGGGAGCTGAAAATGTAATGTGTTGCCCGAGAAAAGGTTGATTTGAAATGAAGTCTGCGCTCCACTGAAGGTAATCACCGCTATACTGTCTGATCAGAGATCTGTGTCATCACCTCCCGCAACTCTTACGGAACCACACCCCAGGAGAAGTTGACACGTTGGCTCCTACTGCAACTCAAAGTAGTGGTTTGATTGATGGCGTCACTTTTATTGCACCAGTGGGAATGCTAACGCAGACATCTGACCTGTTGCCTTTACAGACGGATTCTGCGTGGTGATTGACAGGTGTCTGGGGCTGATATGCTTAGACATGCAATCCTTGCATTAACCCCGACCTGCCACCCGTCTCTCCCTGTGGGTTTGGGGATGTTTAGGTTGATATTGAGCTGCCAGCGAGGTGGCAGCTGGTCCTGACGCGCTTGCTTCACCTTTGGTCCCTGTAGATTGCAGCCCAGCCAGCCGCTCGTAATTAAAGCGCATAAAGACAGATCAAGCTCTTTCCTTCTTTCTCTCTCTCTGTCTCTCTCTCTTGAAGATAGTAGAATGCTAAAAAAGAATCCACTAGATGCCCCTGACCACCGACCACCAAGGAGAGCTCCTTTTATTTTTAAGGCTGCACAAATAAGTGGCTCAGCTTTTGCCTTTAATTGCATCCCAAGACAATAAACAATGTGAATTTTTCACAGATTTTTAGCTTCACCACGAAACTACTCATTATAATAATTACACGCAAGGTTTTTCTCTTACTCCCCAATTTTTTTCTGGTATTTTCACGTTCAATTCTGAGAAACTGTTTTCATGGTAAATGTATTTTTCATGTGAAGCTTATGTTATCCAGGAACACTGGGATACTACCTACTCTTCTTGTGCGATGCAGCAATCGCAGTCAATCATCAGCTCACTCCGGGATGGTTTCTGTGGTCCCGGCTGTTGCTGAAGAATCATCTCCGGCCAACCCTTACATGTGCAACGGAAAGAGACGAAGAAAAGAAAAAAGAGTTGAAGATTTTGACAAGGCAAAATCCCACTATGTAATATTTATATACAATAATTTAATTTTGAAATCATACATTTGTATTTAATAGTGCTTTGGCAATATGACAATAAATATACATATATTTTTATTGTCATATGTACGTTCAGGTACATACATGACATTTGACGTCTGCATTTATCCCCCTCCTAAGCAGCAGTGGGCTGCTGTAAAGCACCCGAGGAGCCACTTGGGGTTCAGTTTTTCGCACGGCCACACTTTGACATGGGGACGGTATGGGAGCCTGGGATCAAACTGCCAACCTTACGGCTAACCGTCTCTACCACAGAACCGCAATGAATTCAAAGCGTGAACTGTGATTTGTGTTTCCTATACCACCTTGGTTGTGTTGCTGGCAGTAGAATCTACACATCTATCAGGGCCTGAGAGATATCGTAAACTTAGAAACCAACATCCATGACCTTCGTGGTGCGTCAGCATCTAGGTGGACAGAAGCCATTCTCCGCTTCAAAGGATTTTAAAATTGAGGTCTTGAAAGGTGCAATGAAGACGACTGAAGCCAAGGAGACCTTAAATTTTACCCCAACAAAAATCCCCAACCTTCTAATAGCCAAGTCTTCTTTTCAGAGAGAAACAGAAACACCCAGCACAGCCTATTAGCATAGAGAAAGCCTGGCTGTCAGCAGAGCCGCTATTGTCTGACTGGCTGTGTCGATCTCCTCTCACCTTCCAGCTGTGTCTACTGGAGCTTTTCCTCCCTCGACTTGCCGCAGTCACACTCTTTCAATCAACACATTCAAAGCAGCCTATACATATTTACCAGATCCAATACCGTGCACTATTACCGCCACATATTCATATTTACCTGCACTAATGCTCTGAGCTGCCTATTTCAGATTTTATTAAGGGACGGTTATTGAGGTGTTATTGATGTGGCAGCGGTCCTCTGGCTCCAGGGCAATACTGCTTCACTCAGTGGGAAGAGCAATGGGCCTGCTGCTTGAAATGGGCGTAGACTGCCCCTTTTATGTCTCTACAAAGCACTACGCTAATGCAATAACAACATATATGTTGATGCACTTAAATCAAGTTGTTCTACAGAATTGAAAACCCATCATAGCTTTATCATGCAGGGATTATTTGGGGTTTTAGACTGATGTTTTTTCTCTATTTTCGGACCTTGTATACACAAAACCATGCAGTGGTTTCCAATTATCGAGTCAGAATCCCTTCAAGGGGTCACAAGATGAAACTGAGGGGTCACTGATGATTAATAAGAAAATAAAGCCCCAAAACATAAATCACTCTTCAGTAGAAATGCTTTAAGGGTTCAGCGTATGTCAATTTTTTTCATAAAGACTCGGGCACACCTGCAGGGCAGTCTCATTCAGATGATTGCCTTACACACAAACAGTCCGGTGTATTTATCATACAGCCAACACAAGGCGCTTGTGTTAGGTTGCCACCCTTGCCTCTCTCGGCACCTGCTGGTCGCTCTCCGTGGCCCGGGGCAGCAGAGTGGAAACGCAGCACTTCCTGGCACTGCCAGCACACTCACCAGTCTCCCTGTTCCATCTGCCACTCGACTGCCACGATGCCCTGCTCCTAAAAAAAAAAAAAAGACCTATGAAAAGTCTGAACAGAGATGTGTAAGTTGTAATCCTTCATACGAGAGCTGGAAAAATAAACCAATGGTTTGTGTTCAGAGTGAATGTTATGCGTTGTTTCTCGCCTCATCATTCAGTCTTGAATGTCTGCAGATATTCCACCTAATCTGAGACATTAAAGCTGATATAGCCTAGTTGTATTGATTATGTATGTTATTACTGTGTGCATTGTTATGAAGGTCACACTGTATGAGACCGATACTTTTGGTTTATTATAAGTCCAAGCTGCGATGCATCATATCACACTCTGCACACATATGCACCCTGTTGCTCCTGTCAGTTAAACCGCTTCATACGAGTGTTTACAAAGGACCAGGGACAATAAAGCATTTCTGAGAAATTACGATGACGGCAGCCGACGGGTAAATAATGGGAAATGTCAAGTAACTCCAGTCTGATTTACCTAAGACATGATGAAGGATCTACACTCGCTTCACACCTCCTCTTCTGACATTCTGACATCAATTATTGGCACGTTTCTGTCGTCATTTCTCCAATATGAGGCTGTTTGATATGCTTCCCCACTCCTCCACTCGAGCCCCGTCGCATGGCATAATGGGCTGAGGCAAATCACTTCCAGCCCAGGGCCGAGATGGTGATTGTATCAAACTGACCCCTAACAAGCTGTCGGCTCACATTTGATGAAGCATGCGTCAGCACCGGCTGGCTTGGCTATCCGTTTGGACAGAGTGGACAGGTCTTATTCAAGCAGAGTTCTCTGTCTCTCTCTCTTTTTACCCCCAGACAGTTTGACTTGTCTCATACTAATAATGACAGCATCCAGTGCGGCTGCAGTTTGATACAGTTGGACTCCACTTGCTCTCGTGGAGTGTTGTAAAGTCAAAAAAAAAAGTCTGTTCATGTCAGATAATGGTCAGATGGATGAGTTGCTACCTCAGTTTCTTCTATTACATCAGTGCTGCGAAGTCTGCAGTGCCCCACTAGCCACATAGAGGGAGCTCATGCGTACTGAGAACCCAAACCGTGGAAACGCTGAATGAGTGAGAGCGTGTGTGTTAGAGAGAGAGAGAGAGAGAGAGAGAGAGAGAGAGAGAGAGAGAGAGAGAGGTGCGGAGAACGAAATCACAGCGTAGGGGAAGAATAATGTGACACAAACCTTCAGCTCGGGGTTTCGTTTCTACTGTGCGACAGGTTTCACGTGCGCTCTCGTCTCGGACCAACTTTGTCCAAGTCGGTGGGACCCGGTGACCCACGGTGTTCCCCGAGGCGGCGTGACAAGTTTGTAGAGGGGGAGGAAAAAAAAAAGCACTCGCGTCACTATTTTTAAATGGGTACAGTGAGATTTGGAGGGGGCGTGGACGGCAGAGGAGCAGCGGTGAGCATGTTGGCTCTTGGCTGCGGCTCCAGTGTAGTGATGTGCCGGCTGGAAGAACCGGACTACGTGTAGACCGAGCGGCTTGACGCGGAAGCTTGCGGTTACTGTCAATATCGTCGGCAGCCGACTTTCTGTCATTTTGAAAGCCCGTTTTGGCGTCCTTTTGGATTTATTCATTCAACGCGCTCGCGTTTTGCGATACAGAGGACTTTAAGGAAGGAGGATATAAGCTGCGAAAACGTTTTTGTTTTTTGAAGACGCAGCAGCTGCCGTGCGTAACGCACACAATCTGGTTGAGAAGCTGTTTTAATTACAATAGTTTGAGACAACTGCTTTCTTATTTGTTTAATTAAGGAAGCCGACGTTTTGGGACTGACTGCGCATGGCAAGTCACCGAAATGACATTTGGGATTTGAAAGCTGTTTCAAGTGAAACTCGCGTGATCTTCCTTTGTAAGTACGGACAGGTGTTGCAGTCAAACTCAGGCTGAACCTTTAATTCACTTACGGCTCTGTTGTTATGTCGTGCATTACCGCGGACTCGTGAGGTTGGGGATTGGACCAAACCTTTGGTAGGCTACGGATAATCCACAACATGTTTAATGCCGACATCTTTACTTTCCTAACACTTGGAGAGAGCACACGCCATCATTAACAACCACATAATGCGTTTGAAACGCCGAATGGGAAAGTAAGCATCACTTCAGTGTCTTCTTTCGTCCCGAGTTGTGGCCCATCTGGCAACATCCAAAATGACAAGCAACGGACCTGTCATCGTGTACGAGTGGCTGAAGACCCTCCAGCTGGCCCAGTACGTCGAGGCTTTTGTGGATAATGGATATGACGATCTGGAGGTTTGCAAACAAATCGGAGACCCCGATCTGGATGCCATCGGGGTCTACATCCCTCACCACCGGCAAAGGATCCACGACGCGGTGAGGAGGCTAAAAGATGAAGCCAACGAGACGGCCAGCGGACTCTATTTCACCTTGGAGCCGATGCCACCCGCATCCGAGATTTACACCAGTCACATGGTGGACCAGTATGAGTCCAAACTGCGGGGATCCAAGTCCTGGACCGAGCCCAACAGTGACCGGATCGGGCGCAACGGTGGCTACATGGGCGCGCAGAGGAACCTGACGCTGGGCAACAGGAGGGAGCTGGTGATTTACCCCAAGCTGAAGCTGAAGATCATGATCAGGGATAAGCTCATCAGAGATGGAATCAACCTCGCCAAGCCGCCCTACTCTAATAAGGTAAGAGGAACCTGGATAGACGCAGGCCATGATGGTCACACGGCGCAAAAGGGACCGCCACCTATGACATGTTATTACTGATTGGTATTTATTGTTTAAAGGGTTTACTTTTCTAAACAAAAGCCACAAAATCTTTCGTGTTGGAGAAAATACAGTTGTATTGACTGAAACCAAAATTGCATTGATTTGCAGAGGTGGTTGTTTTTGCAATGTGTCCGAGGAGTTTGTATCGCTCCAAAGTGGCTGTGACCTGCTCGGGATCATCCATCATATTGTTTAAGCCGCACTGTCAGTCATATAAGAGCGCAGCTTGTAGAAACTCGTGTTCAACAGCACAATAAGGTAAGAAACTGAGCCACAGGTAAATACCAGCGAGATGCCTGACCATTTTCAGCCCTGCTGCACTTTGCTAAAGTGTGAGTGGTTGCTGTCACGGTGAATGATGGGGAATGAAGTTGCTGCCGATCAATAAGCGGAGAACGGAGAGGAGATCCTGAGGAGCTTTCACCCTGCCTGTGATGGGGTTTACACTCTGATTATTAATCTACTCTGACCTCACCTGTCCAGTGATTGGCCTCAGCATTCAGTGTGGGTGGATCAACCAGCCCCACGAGCATATATACGTATATATATATATATATATATATATATATATAGGCTTTGGCTCTTTGCTGTGATTAATAGAGAATGGGCTGTCGATGGCAGGGGCAGTAAATGAAGAGTGCCCAGCTGGGTATAGGCTGTCACAGGCCTGGAGCAAGATTGAGAGGGCCTCTTGTTTTTACAGGACCGATGGTGACCTTTCTTCAGAAGTGTTTGAATCGTATGCCTTCCCAGCTGAGAGGGCTCCACTGAATGACTGCTGTTTACACACAGGGAGGCTGTTGAGTGGCGTGTCTGCAGGCCATTTAGGAGGCAGAGATCGTGGCTTTTGTAGTGTTTGCTGAGGAAATACAGCAACATGCACTTTTCTTCTTTTTTGTTTTTTTCAACTGCTGAATACTAAACTTTCAATGATAACAATCTAGAATTGGTTTAATGGTCAGCCAACCGTACAAAAGCAGTCTTAAGTCAGCGTTATTTATGTTTCAGAACTCGCACACTTGATTAAACTGTTTAATAGCCTGCTGATTTGCTTCTTTTAGTTGAACAAGCCTGAGGGATAAAAGTGGAACAATGTGAGGTGAAGGGATTAAACCTCGATATTTCTAAAATCCTGCTGTGCCTCAGTAGGACTGCCTGAGTGAATATGCAAATAATCATGTGGCTGGTGTTTAAAGGCTTTTCAGTCTCGCCGGCATTCCAACTGAAACAAGATCCCGGAGATATGGTGTTCATGTAGTGACATGACTTCATAACTATATCTACCGCGTGTATCTACATTATCAATTATTTAGTTTGACCCAAACCGTAATATCAGTTACCTCATCCAGTGTACTCGCTTGCTTCCAAATTAGCTGTTCAAACTCATACCAGCTTTTGCATGCTTTGTAAGCTCTCCATCTCTATATTTCTCACACTTTGGCTGACTGGGAATCCCACAGAGATTTGGGATTTGGGAGGGATTATCTGCAAAAGCAGGGCTGAAACAAAGTGTTGGTTCCGGAGGGTTCAACTATCTCTCCCTTTTGAAGGCTGTATTTATTTAGAGCCCAAGCTTTGGCATTGAGGTTTTAGAGGAGAATGAGCAGGTCAAGGTCTTTCTCTGTCGCTCTCTCTTGGGCTCTCTTTGTGTGTGTGTGTGTGTAACGCTGTAGTTCTGAATTGGCTCCAGCCCAGTGCTTTTCTCCCCCGGAGGAGTGAGAGGAGTGTGAGAGATGGAGCTGTGACCAGCTGATGGAGGTTTGACTAACTGGGCTGCGATTGGTCTGTAGATATCTCCTCTCTCTCTCTCTCGCTCTCTGTGCCTTTGAGACCAGAGAGCTATGACTCGGGGCAATTACAGGACACAGAAGTCAGTCTCAGGGGACGTTCATTGTATAGCATATACCAAGATCTCCATCCACATTTAAACTGTCCTCTCTGCTCTCAATACGCAGGGATTTTGATGGACTGTGATCTGACAGCCCTCCATTCATCTTTGTGTCACTGGCTTTGTCTCCATTGTTTGCCTGTATTTTGTTTTGCATAATGACAATGTAAGCACTAAGAATCAGAAAACCTCTCCAGTGTGTGCTAGATTATTATCAAACAATTCACTGAAAAGGGCTCTTCTGGGTGTAATAAATACCCATGATCTTTATCGAGGCCGCAGAGACCCCTTGTCTGAGAGAGAGTATTATTTCATACCATGTAAACAAACGTGTGTGCTACGGGCTGCACATTTCTAAATCTTTCATCGGGGAGCAATATAGGCAGAAAAGATGGTGCTGCCTGTTGTCGAATGCACTGCGGTCGTAGAGTTAACTTTATATGGAGCTTCATCATAAATGTTTGATACCCTGAGTAAATATATGTTGATCTCTAATGATCAGCTTTTTCTTTTGAAGTATTTGTCATGTGAACAGTGTCTGCTTTGTAATCCCAAAACAAAAGAGCCCGTCTTTTTCTGTGACACTTTAAAGACTCAAATCTTGCATCTCTCTTCATATTTTTGTTAATTGCAACGGTTGGCATTGGTGGCGCTTGTCTAAATGGTATTCATTTCCTTGTAAGATATATGTTTTATACATTTTATCTAACCTATCAAGTTTTCCATTCAAATATTTCACCTGGCTCCAAGACAAAGTTTCCTTTGGGGACAATACAGTTGAAATTGAAAGGTTTTGTAATTGTCAGTTATGTGCAGTGAACAAGCACAATAGTTACTCCATTTTTTGCGTCCAATTCTATTTCTCCCGTGGTTTCCGATTATCTTTCCGGTGATCTCTGAAGATTTTAATTGTTTTATCTTATCAGAGAAAACCCCCCTTTTGCTTTAAATAATTTGTCTCAGTGCCAGACTATTTGAAGATGTGCGCTCATCTGTTCATGTGCGCTCATCCAGAGACTGTTGCTGCAAACGGCAGACACAATAGCGCCTCGTTGTTGGTGCTGTGTTTCAGGAGGAAGTAGCAGCTAAACACTGGGAGATTCTCCATTGTTTGAATGGAGGCTGATGGGAGCCGCATGTCCTTTCGCTACTGCTCTGTTTTACATTCCCAATTTCCGTCCATTGAAAGAGGCTGCGGAGGCAAGTGTCCAGCATTGTGCCGATGGGTGGGTGATAACAACAACAAAAAAGACTGGGTGTCATACAGAGAGAGGAAGGGTAGTAAATAGATGGCCACATTGTTTTTGCTGGCTAAACTACGCTTAGTGGGTGCTCGGGTAGGAGAGATACTGTCCCACAGGACAGTAAGATGCTCGCGGCCATTCTCCGAATCGCACTGAACAGCTGATCAAATGTGGTGGGGGTGGGAATCTTGAGGCCTCCGGCTTAACCGGCCTGAAGAATGTAAGAAATGCAGTGGACACCCAGAGGTGTTGTGTGTCTGTCAGGGGGGTAAGCAGAAGGAAAGGTGGCTTTTAACTGGCTGTTTTATGAGCCTTCTATAGCAAAAAAAGTTCACCATCTTACATGCCAAACACTCACCTCACTTCCTGTTTCAGTCCCTTTTATCTTGGTTTAGTGTCCCAGCACTTTCACCAAGCAGGAAATGAGGCTTTTGTTTCACATGAGGGTCATCTCTTGTTGGCCCATTGTGGTTACTGAGGGAGACTGCACAGCTGGTCTGAGAAATAATTGGAGCAGTTTTAAAAAAAATATTTCGAATCCATCATCTATTCAAAGTTTTCCAATCTATTTCCACTGCAGGGCCACCGCAATGTGTACATTCACAGAACAGTGAGGCAAAGGTAAAAGCAGAGATGGAATATGATTTGAAAACAACGCACAGATTTCCACTAAAGCTGCAGTGTTATGTGTTTATTCCTTTCTGTTTTCCACTATATGTGCTTGCAATATGTGACGTTATTGTACGATGAAAAAAAGCATATTATACGCTGAAGGAAGAGCTTTTTCATCGCCTCAGCGGAACTTTTCAGGAGCTTCTCATTTAGCCTGTTTTTTGGCGCGTATACCCTCTTCATCTCTGTCCCATGCTATAGGGCTGGCATTCAGCCACAAGGAGGGAGAAAGCCTTTCACAACAGCCTCAGTCTTCCACGGGCTTTGTCGAAAGTTCTATTTACTTTAGTCTTTATCAAGGGCTTCGTAAAGGCACAATCAACCAAGGACTCATAAAGGGGAAGTCATAAAGAAGTCAAGGACCAGCCTCTATTGTCATTAGAGGACAGAGAAAGTCAATTTGCAAAGTGAGCTGCTGTTGACATTACAGAAAAGCGGGGCTATGTGGAGCACTAAAAAGGATAGATCACATTCCCATCAGATGGAAAAAGTCACATACACACATACTTGGTGGATCTTTATGTAAGCAACCTGTGTTTAGGGCCGTTCGGAACCTTCTTTGTTAAGCATAAACCACAAGTACCAGTATTTAGCTCTTTATAGAGCATCTGGGTGTAGTGAGGACTGATGGCTATCACAATAACCTTTGACCTTACTGCGTTTGACCTGCGGACTAAAACACAGAGCGTTGATGTGATCTCAGCAAAAGACAACACAACGGAATACACACGCTCTTCTGCTTCTCGGGAGGTGTCACCGCTAAGCAATGCCAAGTTTTCGTTACGTTACATATTCTATCGTCTCAAGCGCACGTGATCGCTTTTCCCATCCGGAGGCAATCATCTGTGCAATAATTCACGAGACAATTTGCACGTCTTTGCTCCTGTTAGTCCAAAAACAATAACTGGGAAAGGAGTCCTCTTTCTGTAATGTTGTGTGGGAGTTTTTGTCTTGACCACCCATCTCCTGGGATCCTGTGCAGATGTGGGAAAGCTGTATTTGCAGCTGGCCTTCTCATTTGAGCAGGAAGGGGTGAGATGGGATCACTCCTACTGTGCTGTTACTCACATGATCAACTGGCTTTTTTTATTTTTTTTTTGCCACTCTTTTATTCCCCGGACGTGTGAACTTGGATCGAAAGATGACATTTCACAGAGCTCGAGCTTTCTCTCCGCTCATCAACAGGAGTCGTCAAATGATAATCTCAACATTTAGACATGTTGAATTTCATGCTTGTGGCAGTAAATGTCACTACCTCCAGCCTTTGGAGATATATTGTATTTAAATGACATATGTGAGCTACAGTATATATGTATATCACTTAAAGTTATGCAGTCATGGTAACATCTTTAAATAAAGCAGGCAGTACAGCCATTTCGTTTTCCACTGTGGTGCTGGGGAACAGGTCCTGATGACACACATTCATGACAGATACATTATCAGAGCTATTCCGGTCCAAGGTTTCAGCAGCTTGCAGACAGCCTGTCTACAGGACCACATAATATCTGCTTCAGGAATGACTGCAGGCTGCCTGATCAATACTAAAGTATATCGGCCTTTTTCTATTTTTACTTGTTTTCTAATGTAACTCATTGGTAAGGCATGTAGTCCGTATGTACTATTGTCGTTTCAGTATTTTGACTTTGTTCTCAGCGATAAGGTGAAAAAGTCACTTTAACTTGGCCGCGTACAAAACCCATCAATGGGAATTATCCATATGAATTTTATTTCTATATGCTAAATTGTTTGACATGTTCAAAAAAGTCTTTTAACTCGAGGCTATCTTTTTATGGTTCAGTGCACAGAAGGCTTCACAGTCAGCAGCAGCAAACAGAGAAACTAGATGTTCGCTCGTTGCTGTAAACATGTTTTTTTTTTTACACATTTCTTCACCAGCTCTCACTCTGGAAAATGCAAAACACTAAAAAAAACACCAGCTTGCTTTTATCCAAAAGCCGTGTGCAGTAACCCAAATGAATTCCATCATCGTAACGGCAGCCTCTGCTACAGTTACTCTACATGTATCCCATAATGACCCTGTAGTCCTCTTTGAACAGTGGAGATGGAGGAAAAAAAAAAGATGAAGATATCAAGTGCCCCACAAGGATGGAGAGCGACAAGAGAGCAGGCCGGAGCATCTGTCTGTGTCAGGATCCAGATTGCAAACACACTTGCGAATCAACACATCCGCACATGTTTCCCCTCTCTCTACATCTCTGTCTAGCACACACTCATTACTACACTGCCGGTGATTGCTCTGGAGGGGATCATTACATTTTCCTCATAAAAACGCCGCCATACGTTGTTGCATGCCGTACAGGCGCTTTACGCATGCTGTCAGTCATCTCAGGGATTGTTTTTTTTCACTGTATTGCCGCAGGTAGTCATGTGTGACCTACAGTCCAAGAGGGCTAATTACGTCTGACTCCCACGCATACCAGCTGGGAGGTCGCACACTAAAAGCGACTTTGGAAAGATATTTCAAAAATCAAATCGAGTGTTTGTCCTGTAATCTCATACTGACGATGACTTGCATGGCAGACATTGAGGTTGGGATTATTGCATAGTTCTTTCATTCTATCCATAGAGTTTGAATATAGCTCGAGCTCAATTTGGTAAAGCAGCTCATCCACCAATCCTTCTCACATTTGAAACGCTGAAACCAGCAAATGTTGCAAATAATAGACTAATCATCTAACCACCACAGCACCAGTCATGTGCTTGCATGTGCATGAGAGAACAAATCTAGAGGCTACTCTGCTCTTCTAAAAAAAACGTGACAAAGCGCATTCTCGTCATTTTTCTCAAGCCCTTCTTCCACATTCGAACCCCAAACTGGAGGAATTAATCCTCCTTCCTATGAAGATGCTGTTAAAAATGAATGATGACAGCAGTTCCCGGGGGCTCAGACAAGCTCCGTGAATCAGAATGATGAAGCCGGAGAGGTACGCTGGTTGCTAAGTCAGCTTGATGTTACCTGTCCCTTGGTGGAGCATTTCTTAAAGCACAGAGCGTTTTTTGGAGAGGGTTAAAAACACCACTGCCTACAACAGAGCTTAATTTCTGTCCTACATGTAGCTACAGTTTGGCTCATGTCGGCTCATATTATCTTGGACTGTGTTTTAGGCATATAATGTAGGGGTGTAGAGAGATGAGTGAGGCATGATAGCAGTGAGTATGAGTGTTAGAGGGACAGACGGGGATAGCGTGTATAATTACCTCGTCTGAAGCTGCTGCCAGCGTGGTGTACGGAACGCAGCGCAGCAATCAACTCTCAACCCCCCCCCCACCCCCCTCATCCCTAATTGGTTAATTTCCAAGGCATGAGGGCAGGGCCGCGCTGAAAGCTTTGATCATGGAGACCACACCGGTGTCGATACGTTCCTACCTGAGTGCTTTTGTAGTGGCTGTGCTCGGCAGGAGATTAAGCCATACTAAACCCACCGAGTGTCTGTGTGTCGGTCGGTCTGTCTCTGGCTCTGGCTTCCCTGCGGCTCTACATACCTGAATGTGAACCCTAATTACCTGGCAGTTACTGCATTCCTCAAACACGCCTACGCAAACTCACGGACTGTGTGTTCCACATGCTCTTTTACAAAGGCAGCGTCGTTTTTTGCAGGTATGCTTTTGTCTTGTGCGGTTTGTGGCGTTTAATGTTTTACGCGTTTACAAAACATTTATGGGTTGCAGCACATTCCAACAGAAATGTTCATCTGTGTGGGAAGCGGATTGTTGCGTGCGCGGTTATCTCCCTGCAAGTGAACACTATGGAACATAAACTGTATCTCCTGGACTAATTAAGAGTTTGGCACAGTCGCATTATGTTCCATTTTATATTTTTAAGCTCTGTCTGAATGTGCTGCAGCCAGCTAGTCAAACTCGTCATTAGTGGATAAATCTAGACATGCTCAGTATGGAAGGCTGGAGTTCATCACGCTAATTGCTGCTTTTTGACCCCTGTACACGTTAAAGTTAATTGTTCTATTCATTAAACGTTAATCGCTCGCCACGCCGCTTCATGCAGGGATGAATAAGGACTCCGCTGAGACGATCCCAAAACCATTTTTGATCTGAATTGCACATCATTAAAGCTTTAGTAGGGGTTGGAGTCCTGTGGCTTATGCAGAGAAAAGTCTGGTCAAGTGTGTTATTGTTGATAAAATAAAAATACACCGCAAGTAAAGTCTTGAGACAATGGATAGCACTGAGGATATAAACTGAGAACTTGTGTAAAACGACTGGCTTGCGCAGAGCAAGCAGGTTTTTTTTTGTCATAAAATAACCAAAGAGGAGCAAATGTAAGGAAATGGACATGCACCAGACAAACAAAGCACTGTGAGTGTGTTTCCACTCCTGCTCCAGCCTAGTCCCTCAATGCACATTTATGGACGTGTTTTGTATCTTGGGATGCTCATGAAGCCATCTAAGGTAACTTTTGGTTCTGCTTCATCTGCTGCCGGTGAACCGAAAAAAAACCCCACAATTTTCATAACAGCAAATCTTTATGCTCTGCCAAACCAACCCCTGTTTACTTAAACAGCCCTTGAGACTTCTTTCTAAAGGAAAGTCTGTGACAAATCTGGAAATAGGTTAGTGTCTTCTCTGGTCCCACAGCATTTACATGAGGGGGTTGGCGCCATGGTCCAAGGATCATAGATAATTCTAACCTCAGTTTAGTTTTAGGGTCTTGACCTGAGTTGAATGTGTCATCAGAAAACTTGCCTTAATTCAATTTGGACTCACTGATAGAAGCCATCGGAAAGCTTCTCTTCGTTGCAGCTGGCCTGGTGTGACTTTTGCTGAAAGGCACTAGTTTATGTAACCAGTCAAGTGACAGATTTCTAACACTCAGCCTAATCCTCTTTAAACAAATCTAAGTCCATATTTATTTCGACATGGGGCATATTACAACGATAGAAGCTTATTATGAGCATTTCAATATTCTACTTTATAATCGTGGAATAATTATGGACCAACAGGAAAAGGAGGTTTTCTCGGACAGCTTTGAATACTACGGCTCAACACTTGTCCTTTTGAATATTTTGTTGTTTGCCCCTTAAGCCAAAGTTCCCTGCATGGCAACAGCAGACTGATGATCTGCACCTAACGTGCAGCGGTCATGGCCTTTGGTTGCAGAGGAAGTGCAGTAAATCCGCTAAATCACCTCTTCACGATATGAATCCACACAGCACAGAGCTGATGTCGCACACAAAAGCCAAACAATGAACTGGCCGACTGACAGCCCGCCGTCCGAGCCTGAGCGGGAGGGGTCACGCATCGGGAATTTCCTCTGCTCCGCCAAACCTCCTCCTCACCCAGTTTCACCTCATTCTCACTTACTTACAGGCAGGGGAGACAAACTGGAATACAAATAGACAGACTGGCAGACCTGTGAAGCCAACAGAGGGAGGGCGATAAAGACCAAGCAGACAAACAGCAGTTTCAGACAGAAAAACTAACAGAAAGAAGTTAGAAGTAAAATATGCATCTTGGAGTAATTAATAATCGTCTCCTTGAGTCTTTTGAAAGGCAGCACTGCCGCTATCACACCCTGACATTCTCATAATATATTTATAATTACCTGTTTTCATCTGCATGTACAAGGTTGTTTGCAGCCTTGAGCGAGAGGCAATTCCTCTCATCGCGTATACGTTCCGTAGCAGTTAAAAGCTGAATAATCAATATGAGAACCATTTATATTATGAGTCGGTTCATAAAACATATGTAAGGATGATTGCTGAGGTTTAAAGATGTAGCGACTGAGTGAAGTTCTTGCCGATGGTGCGAGTAAGCTGTAGCGTGGAAATGGAGCTCCTTGCAGGAATTTGTCTTGATTAAAAAAAAACGATTTTAAGGAGGGGAAATGTAACATACTTTAGGATTATTTTCACTTAATGTTTGGCTTTTATCCTACTCGTTTTCATATTCTTTTCATATGGCAATAAGTGTGACCACTGAGGAAGTGTATTCCATGGGGAGCAGCATGGGAACGCTTTGCATAGAGCGCCTCTCAGGACGACTGTATTGTAATGGGAGTCTTTATTATGGTCACTTGGCGTGTCCCTGGACTGGACCAAATCGTTTTTTCCCCCCTCCTCATATGAGATTACACTGTCAGTCCAGAACAATGGGCTGCAAGGTTGAGCTTCTTCTCCCAGCAGCCCCTGCAGCTCTGATCCCCGACCACTCCATTTATGGAATAGTTGAATGCCAGTACGCCCCCCCCCCCCCCCCTACATCTCTTTAACGGCAGCCTACCCACCCCTAAAGCTAGTGGTGCCCCCATATCACCCAGACTTGGTCAAAGCCAAATTCCTTAAACTGCAGGAGATGCCCTGAATTATGAACCAGCTGGCAACCTTCCTCCTCAGGATGCCACAAGTGGAACAAGTATGGCTTGAAGCGGAGAAATAGATTATCTTACTAACACTTCCCTGAAGATGACAAAAGGTCTTTACCGACACCAGTGGCCGCCATACTCGGGCCTCTTTGGGAAGTAGACGACAATGCAGCAGTGGGAAGTTGAGGGCAGCGATTATGTGTGGAGCCGGTCTTCATTGTCATGCAGGAATCCCACAGCCGGGTTTACAGCAATTGTCATGTAAAGTGGCCCATTCATATTTTACAATCTGCTTGGAAGGGAGGTTGTGGTTTTGGGCTTTGTGTGAACATGATACTGTAGAGACGAGGAAAGGAAGACATGTCTGTAAATATGTTGTTAGTGTGATGCGCATCTTTTTTTTTTTTTAATCCTTCTTTGAGAACAACACGCCTGAACAAACATACACAAACCATCACTTGCTCTTTTTTTTTTCCCCATCAGCTGCATATTTCTGTAGAACAAAGGAGTCCCCTCCTATTCAGCAGATACATGTCGGGCATCTTGTTTCTTAAACATGTTTGTCTAGCAATAAAAGCCCCTCACCGTTTGTGTGATCACTATACCACAACGGCAAAATCACAACGGAGTGCACAAAGCTCAAGTGCTCTTAATGTTGATTAGCGCGAGGCTTCTCCTGTAATCCTAATCAGTATATTGATGATGAACCCTCTTCACTTGAGGAGAGGCTGAGGAGGCTTTTGTTATGAAATGGCATTATGTCCTCAGAGGCTGAGACTCGGATGAGTCTGTGTGTTCTGGTCACACAAGTGATGCTGTTTATACAATGTGAAGGAACAGATTTAGAGAATTTCCCATACTGCCTCACTCTATTCGTAGTAGTTGTGGTTGATTCCAAGTGGTAGCTTGCGAGATGTGTGCCTTACTGCTCAAACTCAATTAAAGTTCTATCAAGGTGCTGCTCTTTTCTCCGTCTCCTGTTAAGACACTGAAGCTACTGCTGCTCAACACAGTTGAGTTTGGGGAAGTTAAAGGGTAGTAGATACTCCAGTAAAATGTATGAAAAAGTACATATAGTAGCAACATTTGTAATATTAATAATTCTAGAGTACTGTATGTGCTGTTGTAAAAAGAGGGTCTGGTGTTCCTTCTGACAAATTCCCAACTCGGCATTACATGCTTGCTTTTGCTTCAACGAGCTCAGAAGTAAGTTGCTTTTGGACCGATTAGAGAGCCATACGACATAAAGTCCAGTAAAGACGCATCGCTATGGAGCCACGCGCAGAGTTATAGATTCTCTCAAGTACATGGCACGACTGGAGCGGCCACATAAATGTGTCCTCTGTGCTTTAAAATGAGATGGAAGAGGAAATCTGCACACGCATTTTAGTACACACAACACATAAACTCTCCCAGAATGCTAGTTGTCTGATGCTTATAGTCCCTTGAAATCAATTGGAAGAAATATACAGAGAATTCTCCAGTGTGGTGATTCACAGCAAGGCGCACAGCAGTAAAATCTCAATTACTGACCTCATAGTATCTGGTAACACCGAGATCAGATGTTTTTCCCCACGCCACGGCCACGCTGAGTTTAGCTTCTTGCCATCATGTTTTAGAATTCATTTTGAAATCTTCTTAATTCCATACAATGTTTTAGAACTCAATTATAGAAAAAAAAAAAATTTTCTGCAATGTACGAACTTCTGTTTTTCCAAACATCCCACCGTTTCCGATTTCAGAAATGTCAAATGCTTTACTTCCTGTCAACCAGAAGATAGTTCATAGAAGAAAACAGCCAAACCTACTGTTTAGAACCACAACTTTTAAAATCTTTAAATAAATGGGTACAAGTTAAATCACACCAAAATGAACAAATACCACATTTTTTTTCCCTTCATGAATATTTTTGCCGCTTGTGCGCTCTTCCCCTCGGAGGAAGCAGCGTGTTTTTGTTCTAGCTGCATTATAATGGCCGTCTCATCACCACCGTGCCATGCCTGCTGTTCAACAGGCCTTTACACGAGATGCACATCACTGCCACTGCTGTGTGAGAAAGCAGACATGCGTCTCGGTACCAGTTAGTATCCCAATAGGCCACAGGGGGTCTCTAAATTCATCTTATGTAAGCTACTCAATATCTACAAGGCTCGGGGGTTGTCAGAACGAGTCTGATGAGACGAGTGTGGCATACCGTGCGTTTTCTCTCCGGGAGTTTGCAGATTGAATGTGTTGCAGACTGAATTGGGAGATAATTACAAAATTAGGTGACATACTTGTCTCTGCCGGCCCCTTAAGTGGTGAAAAAAGTCTTTTCAACAGAGGAAAAAATACATTTGGGGAAGTTTGCCTGACTAGTATGTAGCACGTTTAATAAATGAACCCTACTTGGCTGTGTTGTGCAGGAGTCCACTTTCTTCTGTATCCCCCTTCAGTGTTGAAATACTGATCATGTTCAGCATCCCAACCTCTCCTTGCCTCTGGAGTCAAATGACTGATTAACGGCCACGTGGGCTCTTGCCAAGGACGCTTTCTGTCGAGTCAGCACTTTGGCCCCCCTGGAGATGGAAACAGCCCTGGGATGTAAAACACAGGCAGAAGTCTGTCATTTTTTTTTTTTCAATAATGTGTGTGTGTGTATGTGTGTGTGTGTGTGTGTGTGCGCTCACACTCTGAAGGCTCAGTTTGATATCTGCCCTCCCAGAATCCTCACTCCTCCAGCATGACTGCTACTTTAACTCATTAACACTCCATCTACACTTAGCCTAGAGTGTAAACAAGTACAATATTTTGATGCTGTTAAGCCTCCGCATATTTGGACGTCAGTGACAACTTCTCCCGTTGGTATTCTCCCCTTGTTGAACGGGAGCATGAAGCCTGCTTATTTATCTTGACAGTCCCCACAGCCCCGGGTAAAGCCCCCCCCCCCCCACTGAACCCCATTCACAACCAGCTCATTATGGGATGTCAAGTCTGGCATCCTTACTCTTTTTAAAGCCGTGTTTTTTTTTTTTTGTGACTGTGATAGGTTACCAAGGCAACATGTAGGATCGCCGCTGAGCGTGTTTGGTGGTGTGCTCTCTCCTGTGATCCCGCGTACAATAAGCCCGGTGACAGGCGTCGCCGGCGTGCCTGCCGCAGTAATCATAATGACTGAGATCAGTTCTGCTGCTCTGTTAGGGCTCTCTGGGTGTCGTTTATTGACAGGCAGTTGGTGACTTACACCCAGTGCTGCAGTTCCCCCAACTGCTTCATTTGCGTTCCATCTTGCATGTCACACCTCAGGATTTGAAAGCCGGGGTGCTAGCCAAAAGCTAAAGAAATAGGTCACTATGTATTGAAAGAGTGAGCGATTGGGTGTGTGGAAGCTTAGTATGTTGTATAAGCATCAAACGCCCTTCTGCTAAATACCAAGCCCTTGGAGGAATGCATTGCTGATGAGGACCTGTGGTCATTCAAACCTGAAGGGTTTGACTCCAGGCATGTCCTGTAGGAATATCCCATCTCAGCCAATCCTGGCACGCCCGCAGGCTCTCAGCTGCTAATGTGCTCCTAACTGCGTGTCACGTATCTTCCCACTGAAGGTCAGATGTCGAGTAGAAGCATTCATCTGGTCTCCACCGAGGCTGAAAAGGCCGCGGCAAAAGGGGATGTGTGGCTTGTGCCGGGGCGACGAGAGCCGCTCGGGGGGCCTTGAGCGTGCCAAGTCCCCATTTCCACACATTTCCATTTCTGTTTGTATGTTTCTCCTCATCTTGCTTTGTCTGTTCAGTGCAGTTGGGAGATCGCTGTGAAGGTGTGAGTCATGATGTGTATGCGTAGGAGGGTTTGGTGCTCACGCCAGTGGTGAAGCACAAACTTCAAATCACGCACACACTTTTTGTTTGATTTTGGATCCCTGAATCAACAGTACAAGACGAGACACTTTTGTTGTCAAGATCCTTTAGTTCTCACGAATGCTTTGTACTTTGATGTTTTTTCCAATGACATTTGGTTGTATTCAATGCTGAAATGGAAGCAACTTACTAATCTTGACTATTCCTTACCACATAAAGATAAGACACTTTATTTTTATGTACTTAAATGATCCACACCGCCTCCCTGTCTCCTATTCTGGCTGGAGTCGGGGCTGTTCCACCAGCAAAACCAGTGCATCACACTCAGATGGCCTCAATATCGTGGGTGGTAAGTCTGATATGATCCGCCCCTTTATTCTGTAAATAAGAACAACATTCATAGACATGTGAGCTTGAGCTGTCAAATGCAATGTGGGTCACAATGACATAAACCATGTGCTACACACACCACAGAAGAGTTTAACACAATGATTGTTTTAAACCCGATCAAATGGCTTCATGAGATTACTTGGCAGTGTTTAACACCCTGGATTCTTCAGGAATTACCAATTTATGCAGTCTAGTCTCATCTCCAGAGAGGAGGTTATTTAGCAGTGGAGGCATAATTTACACCAATTACGTTTGTTTTAGTATTTACTTCATCCGTTTATTCACTTTGAAAGAGTTTTCTCTTCGTTATAATTTCAGTACAGCTAAGAAGGAACAGAGAGAACGAAGCTTATTTGTGTATCTTCATTTTCTGGCAAAGTAGCTTCATATTGTGTGTGTAGGGGGTGTGTGTGTGTGTGTGTGTGTGTGTGTGTGTGTGTCTGCTCTGTCTCTGTCTGCTCTCTCACTCCCCTCTCAGCGGAGGGAGACTCGCTGACAGAGGCTCTTTGTGAACAGGGGGGAGAGAGAGATGAGACTAGGTCATACAGGCAGATTAGTGCTCATTGAAATCCTATAGGAAGGGTCATTTACATAGTGCTGCCTAAATCCACTTGTGACCTCATTCGTAAACCCGTTCACGATCCTGACACCCTCCGCTCCCGTCTGACACTGTTTTGTAAACAAATGGCGAAGCATGCGTATCATGTGCTTTCGCTGTGGGAGTCTGGCCCTGCAGTGTAACGGGCAGATTCGTGTGTCAAGTGGCCATTTTTTTTTTTTTTTCAGCTGACCTGAGGTAGTTCAGTTCCAGAGTTTCACTCTTCTGTGATGTTTGTTTTTTAAGGCGCTTTGGCTGACCCCAGCACATTTTTTTGTATGAATGCTCAGTTTGTGTCGTATTGGTCAGACTGCTGAGACGGACAGCAGGAGTTCGTCTGGTAACTTTAGTTTCCTTAAATGAGGATGAGAATGTGGAAATGACTAATGCCACTGTGATGAGAAAGTCTTTTCTCTCACGCCTTTTTGGCAAATTCAACTAGGTAGGAAACAAAAGCACTGAAACATGTTGCTGGATTAGATTACTATAATACCGCAAACTGGCAAATTGTATAGAAACAATGTGATTAATCCACACTGCCTGCCTTTACATGCATGTAACATTACAGCCATAACTAGATTATATTGTTGCATGAGAGACAGACTAAGCTCCTTAGCTGTAGCAAACACGCCAAAATTGTTGACAAAAAAAGGCTATACTTTTGTCCTAAATTCCACAGTATACTATACTAGAAATTGGAATCAACCCGCCCTTTATTGACCCATTCCCAAATTGTCACTAAAAAAAGTCTTTGCTAATAAAACTAAACCAAGCAATCACAGGAAGAATCAGTCATTTCCAGAGTTGCCAGAAATGTAACACTCTTAAGGCTGAACAGTGTGCCATCAGGAGCGAAACAGGGAAGGATGAAGTGAAAACCACGATTCTGAAGTGTCCCTCAGCTTTACCATGGCAACAATTGTCATTGAAGAGGTGGCAGATGTGTCTTTCACATGACGCTTTATCAGAAGTCTTTGTCTGTTGCCAAATATTGGCCTTCAGTTCATTGTCGAGACTGTTTGCGTGTTGTGTGGATGTACAAGTGTTAATTGTACATTATTTTGTGTTTCCTCCTTAAAGGATAAGTGAGGTCCTTGATAGGCAGACGCTGTCTGCAGTTTTGTCTGTAGACATAAAGCTCGAGATCGACTGGCTGGTTGGGAGAGAGAAAGCAAGGCAGCAGAAGCAAGCTCACATGTTTTCTATTTGTTTTCCCTTGATTGCCTTCTGTTTCCCAAATTTAACATCCATCGGCCTCACTCATCCTTGTGAATCACGCGGAATCGTGCTAAAATGAACAGACTTGCGGAAAACTACAACAATAATGGGTTAAAATCGGTGGTTTGTCAGATTCGTGTTATGGGCGCAAGCTTTCTTCGCCGGCTGCTGCTTTGCCTTGTTCTCTCTCTGGCTTCCTCACCTTCTGATGCATAATGACAACCGTAATCTGATTGGTTTGAGAGGAATCTCTCCCCCACAGCTCCAGGTCACTGTGAACACGACGGCACTGCACGGCATGTCCCTATCACGCTGTGACAGGTTTTCTCTGTTTGGTATCAGTCACAGTAAAATGTTCTCCAGGAGCAGTGCCTCTCTGGTGTCTGGTCTAATTTAGCTTGTGCCGCGATGAATTGGAAATGGTATTAGTGCATGTGGAGGTAACGTTCCCTGCTTGCTAAAACGGCCAGGTTCACTTGCAGAATTACGGCTACAGTTCTCATTGTGTGGAGTTGCACGTCTCGGTATTGATTTACTGTAGCTTGCATTCAGGTGCATTAATGCAAATGCATGCATGCATGGACACAACAGTGTCCGTGCGGGAGGAGGTGACATAGAGGTGTCTAACACTCCCAGAGATCCAGAGAGGATTGCACGGTTGTCTGATTTAGCCTGTCTGTCTGTCTGTCTGTCTGTCTGTCTTTTTCCTGCTCCAAACTATCCTTATTGAAATCGGCAATAAAAGGTCACCGTGGTGAATGAATTAAAACGAATGAATTCCTTGGATTTAGTAAATGCCATTAAGGTTTACTAAACCTAAGATATTTTTAATATAGCCATTCCTTGTTAATTTAATTTAGCCTGTTTCTACTCACATGTGCACTTGTGTATGTCTTCCTCTGGACGGTAATTCGTGTAACACTGCTACACAGACTCATTTACAGTTGTAGCTGTTAGCCTGTCTCTGTTCATCAGGGTTGCTGAGAGCAGCACTAACCCCAGGGTCACCTGTTTTGCATGAATGCCCCTTCAGTGGTCTTGCTTTAATAATGCCATCATAATTCTTCACTTTGAACAATGCGTGGTGTCGAGCTACAGTTCTAACTTTGCAGAGACTGAGGACTGAAAATCATTCCCGGCAACATGCAGCGGTTTTTGGTGAATATCAAGCACATGTATAAGAGCAGCAGCTTGCCTCTAATTACTAAAAATAGGGTCGGAGTATAATGGTTAAGGGATAGTATGCTGTTCCTTTTTAGGTATTGTTTCAGTTTTACAAACTGCATACCTAGTGGACATTTTACTTATGCTGTTGCCGCTTCTCAATATTAAGGCAGCTCCCGCTTATCCTAAAAAGGAATCGCAAAGGGGGTTTTAATCACTGGTAATTGAAAACCCTGCTGGGATTAAATGAGTCACAATGTGACAACAGAGCTGTGCAAAACGCCCCGCAGAACTCCAACTCTGTGTCTGCTTCCTGTCTGCTTCCTTGCTCCCCTCCTGATCGCGAAAAAACTACAGGTTCCTAATCCTAAATTCATGTGACAGCATCTCTACATGTCTTCATTCACATCATTAGTGGCATGATGCAGATCAAGCTGCACCAACAAGAGACCAATCGGACTTTGTGTCAAAACAGCTATTTGGTTGTTTTTTTTTGCGGGGCAGCAGAATAATAAATGCATATTGAATTTTATTTAAATTCAGTCTATTGCCTTTGGTGAAGGTGAATCACTTAATTTGCATAGTATGAAAGAATAATGGACACTTAGGCTTCTTTGTTATGTAAAGTGAATACCTTTCATTCTATTTTAATCTTGCTAAAACTTTTTTTAGGTTTTGATAAAACACCTATATTCACAATATTCACAGAGGGCTCAGTGGCATGCTAATACAGGAATGATTGTTTTTTTGAATTGTTATTATCAGACATATCTCTGACGTTCATTTTGCATTCATTTAGTGCTAATGAAATCCACTGCACCAAAATGCCATCATCATTATCTTGGATGAGTGGCCAGACTTATGTCTCAGAACTCTCCCAACACTGGAGGAGGCTGCTAAAATAATGAATGAGCTTCCGTGGATTAAGGAAAAAGCTTGCGATTTATTATCGTGAATACGTCAATACAGTGGAGTTCATGCCTCGGTTGAATTTAGTGCTGAAAATATGGATGGATCAAATGTAATTGGGAGAGTAGTCAACAAAATAAATGAACATTTACATTTGACAATAACCTTTTCATATCTCCAGGTCATGAGCCTGTGGTTTGTAGAGGTTATTATATCCTCCCCCAGGTCACACGAAGGCAATGACGTGCTAAGATGATTTTCCATATCCAATAATCAAGCATCGACTGGCATCGGTCAGCTCAAGGACATGGTGATGGTCTCTGGGTCGTCCGACTAGTTGGACCATTTGTTGCCTCTGTTGCATTTGTTCAATTAGCAACTCCAGTTGGACCACTTGAGTCTCTACTTTGAAGGCTTTTTGTGATTTACTCATTGATTAATAGATGGCTATAGTAATTCCTGTATACTCCAGATCAGCGTGGGTAAAGCAACCATCTGCCAGCTTTGCCATGCCTTATTATCACAGAGGGAAGAGAATTTGGTTAATAGAGATGAGCCCAGTCAAGCAAATGAGCCCTTAGCTTTCTTGGGGTTCGGTCGTTCAGCGACTGCGTGTTTGGTCATTAACTTGGCAGAGTTGCGTCTCTTGGGCAGCGGAGGTGATTCTCCATTGTTAAGGTTGTTAGTCATATACAGTGAATAGCCCTCATTGTGAGGCGAGGAGCTACTACAGGCCGATTCCAGAAAACATGAGATCAGAGCTGATGTTACACTGCCTTGCCAGACGAGTTGGCAGATGGTAAATAAGCACACCTATTGGTCTCACACAGAGGTTTTAACAGGGTAGTTATGGTAAATATGGTGTAATTATGGATAACGACAGTTTCAGTGTAGATGAAGGGTATTATGTGGAGAACCTAAAATGAAACTGAAAGCAACGTTGTTATTGAGTTAACTAAGACCCAGTGTTATAGATTTGTAGCTGTTTTGCAAGCAGGTCTACAATAATTGGGCAAAATTGAATCATTCCCAAAAGAACTGTAACTAAAGTCTGAGAATATTTTGTGAAACCACCACAGGAGAATTTGCATAAGTCCTGAAATCGATTCTCTCTGTCCTTGCTTAGCTGTGAGTCACTGCTTAATCGTTGGTCACGGTGTGGAGTTCAAAGAGACTTGTAAATTTCATGTGGAAAATTGGGACTACGATGTCTTTGACTTATCACATCTCAAACTCTCCAGTTTCATGTATTGAGGGCAAAAGAACCGTGTCCTGCTGATCAGAAATGTTTCTGCTGGTCTAGACACATTCCTTGGCCTCTCCACACTGATCATTAGAAGTGGTGTGGGAAATACGAAGTGCACAGCATCTGATGGAAGAACTCTCTCCAATGTTAAGTCATTTCTGTAAGCACAAAGCCCTTGAGTCAGATGTTCTATAAGAATATATGTTATGTTGGATAACATGACACTTTTTGTATTCTGATGCTGCATACCTATAAATCTTTATCTAATCTTTTGGATATCACTGCATTCATTGTGCCATTATGCTTATAAGTGTCATAAATGCAGGGAAATGTAATACAAAATTAGATTTTGCATGCAATGTAAAAAGCTGTCAAATAAAACACCATTTCTAAGATTTGTTTTAAAGCACTGTGGTAGATTTAAATGGAATTATGAGCTCATTTGTATAATGTTTCAGTTTTAGTCAGGAGGGGGGGGGGGGGGAAATGAACACCCATTATTATTTTCATTTCATTCTGTCCCATTTGGGGGCAGTAGGTGTTATCTGCGTGGCACATTCAGTTTAAAACCAGCACAGGCAGACACAAATCTGAAATGCGTCTTTCACGGTCCTCTTGTCCAGTTCGTGTGTTTGAGGGGGATTAGATTGGGCTCCATCTCTAATTTCGCCACTAACGCAGCAGAAATCGTGAGGAATGGATTTGGGAGGCTGCAACAGGGACAATGTGCTCAGCTGCTGTCTGCTGTATTGCACCGAGCCATAATTAGTCTATTACAGCAGGGCAGTAGCGGTGGTTTATATGATCTAGTGCTATTAGAGCACTTAAAGTCAGCATGTCTTCCGACCATTTAGCCCCGCTGAGCAGTTATGCGGGATGGGCTGCATAGACTCTTTATCATATTCTCTGAGCAGAGCAGATGTGCCAAAAACCACACAAACCACCACGCTGATGGAAATACATTTTACATGTTTTCTCTCGTCTTTTTTTTTTTTGCACATGCTGCTTTTTCCAGTCATCAATAAAATAGATATGTGTGTGCTGCTGTTCTGACTATAATGACACAGAGCAGCCCTTACAGATGGTGCTACCTCTGCAAGTCCATGCTTAGTATCATAAAACAAGGTGACACAGTAAAAATGATTTAAAGCACGGGCCCACTTGCCTCTACATCCTTCCCTCTCGTGCACAGTAAAGCTGATGGAGCCTATTTGTGACCTACGTTACAGAGTTGCAGCGTTGCTCAGCAGTTAGACGAGCCGTAATTGGACGTTCTCTGGGTTTGATCCTAGCAACAGGCAGTATAACAGAAAGCTGAATTCCTTCATTTCAGGTGACTTTGGAGGGAGGAAAGCATATTACAGGCAATCACTCATTACTTGGCTTGATAGAATATTTCAATAATTTGTATCTGTATAAAGATGGAGATTCAATCAGCAGTTGGAGGGCTTATAGCTGTCAGTCATATACTGTGTATGCTAACCTACCAGCTTTGATGGTAATTACTTACTAGCTTGTCTGTTAGCCTTCACAGCAGGAGGGGCCGACTCCTCCAGCTGTATTTAAAAACAGACGGCTCTCTTTGGGTTATGTTTGCTACATCTAATCAGAGGCGAAATAAAGGCTGGTTCGCTGCAGTGGCATGCAGGAAGGAGGCAGAGGCAAGATACTTGCGAACATGTGGGGAATCACTAAGCAGTCTCGGTAATTATTTCTAAATCAATATTGTGACAAGCAAAGCTCTAGAGTGCCAAATCCCAGCCCGTCAGATTTGAGCGGACTTATCCCGGTGGAATCTTCCAAAACTCCAATGCTGCTGCCTTCATTGATTCCCACATGATACCTTTTCACTGCATGATGGCCGTCTGCAATGCTAACGCGGTGATCCCAATCGATCGGGTTCTTCTGCAGAGTGTATGTGGGGCTTGTAGCAGATCAGGCTGTGTGTGTGTGTGTGTGTGTGTGTGTGTGTGTGCTGAAATAGTATAGCTTTAATTTGAATCCTGCTTCCATTTAATTGAATAGCTGCTTGTGTTGAAATAATTATGTTAATGTTCAAATTATTGGTAAATTGATGCTATTAAGGGAGGCTGCAATAGGTGCACTTAAATCACACGCGCATAAATTACACAAAGAGAGGCTCGCCTTGACAGATGAGGCCATAGGCATCCATTAATGTGTCACTAAACGTCTGCCTTTGAACCCTCCTCCACTGGCTGTGCACACAAGCTGTACGATATCAACCTACTTAAATGATTGTACTCGTGTATTTCTTTCTTCGTCTCGCTCTTTCTCCTTTTAAGCATGAGTGTCAAGCTTGGCCATTTTCATTTGCAATTCCCCATGTTGTTCTGTCTGCGTTGCTCAGAAACATATAAGATAATGGTGTAACACAATGTAAGATAATGGTTCTGTTTTGTACATTAATTAGTTGTAAGTATCTTTAATCATTCATAGACACCTAACCAATTAGGTAAACACTAGAGGAAGACGTATATCTGCTTCATAGCATGTACATATTTTATATATGACTTATCGATCTCTCAAGCGATGCAAAAACTCATTTTGAACTATTATAAGAGTAGTTGATATTAAAACATGTAAATTAATTTGCACAAAAGTTGAAGTGCAGTAATATAAGAGATCTGCTGAAGAAGTTAAATTTAACAACCCTCACTGAAAGAGATTTTATTTTTAACTTTTCATGTTCCATTTTACCCAAAGGGGTAATTTCACGGGCTGGTTCCGCACAGAGAATCAATCTCTTCCAAGCAGACCATTCTGGCTTTATTTAAGTTCAGCAACCAGTTGGAACATATTATATATATATATATATATATATATATATATATATATATATATATATATATAAATTGTCTTATTGGCCTGCTTTCCCTCATTACTTTTTCTTTACCTCATTTCTTTGGGGTGTGAGACAGATTCCTCACACCCATCAGTTCAACCTCACACCTCCTGACAAACTGTATTATCTCTGCACTGCCTCTCTCAGTGTAGTCCAATACTCTACCAACCCCCTCCACACACACACACACATGGCCCCGGCCCTTAGAAAACAGACACCTGACGGCAGGGAAGCTCTCATTTGAAGTGGCCTGAAAACAAAATCTCTCTGAAACCGTCCTCCAGAATGAGTCTGCAGCCGGTTTAGGTTGTTCCACCACATGTTGGCTTGTGCAGAGAAAAAACATGTACAGTCGCTTTCTGCAAATGAACAAGAGCATATTCATTCTCCTTTAAAACATTAGAAAGATGATACCATTGTCATGATCCCGTTGAGCAAATGTTCCGAGGAGTATGAAAGCCCTGTTTGAATTTGCCTGCTTTTCTCCAAACGCAGGTTTGATTGCAGCTATATAAGAACAGCTGCTACCAAGTCGACTGTAAAAGCTCAATTGAGCCTTGGCTTTATATCTTGATAGCATGCTCCTGCGTATTACGGTTTGAGTGTGCCTTCATCTAATCAAATAAGATCAGGAGAAGAAGGAAAATAGCAGTACGTGACCATGCCTCCTGAAAATCACTTCTGTAATAAGAACTTAGATTATACTTAAGAGTGTATTTGTGTTTAATTGAGTGTATTTGGGTAAAATGCCGTTCCTGGCTGTGGTCAGGAACACCTTGGTGAAACCAAGCTAAGACCAACAACACAATGGGTTTAGTCTCTTTTTAGACAAAAAGCATCTAAATAGCAGGACAGTTGATATATTATGTGGTTGTGTTCTCATCCTCAAAATACATGGAGATCGAAATGAGCTTGGGATGTATTGAAGATCACAGAAGTCTCGTTTTGGACAGCAAACCTCCCATACGGTGGAGCTGGCATGGTTGGCCAAACTACTCGAGCTTTGTTTACGATCAAATGGACGCCAAAGAAGGCCTCTGCTGAAGCTAATGTGGCCATTTGTTATTGAAGCTCGTTCCACTGGAAGGGCTGTGGCCACATTTCATACCAGATGGACACGGAGAAGAGATAGAGGACGTAAATTGGGATCGAGAAAAAGAGTAAAGGGGGATTCATTTGTGATTAAATTAAATTAAATAATGATCAAACTGAAGTTCAGATCTCCTGCTTCTATTCCCATTTATCCTCCCTCCGTTCTCTCCTGTGTTTTAGGAATAACTTCTGTCCCGGTCCTGCTGTTTGAATAGATTATGTTTTCTAGTTAACATGCAGATTACATTGAACCAGGTGGTTCTGGGGCACAGAGTTATTTCTCTCACTAGGAGAAGGGGGTTTTAGTTTAAAACAAAAGCCACTTTTCATCACTCTCCACTTAAATGCGCAGTTTCTTATTTCTTATACTTACATTGGAACTGAGGCTGCTTTGAATTCCATCAGGAGCAACATGAATCATGATCCACCCCCTGCTTTAGAAGAGAGCTGCGACGTCTGCTGTCTGCACTCCCACCACATGATTGTTTGCTGCCTGTGAGATTAATAACATTATCCAATACCGTTTTACTGCTGTCCTACTGAACTTCACAACTGGCTCATACGATTCTTTGTGGAATTAGAAAGTCTCACGACGTTGGCAGCAATGAAACCGCTGTCATCTCTGTCAAAGAATTTATAGTCATCAAACTGAAAATAAGGATAAAAAGTGTCCAAATGGTCTAAAATTATTCCTATTGCGCCATTAATCTTCTGCGACTGTATCTAATGCATTATCAATGCTCCAGCACATTTTGTTGGCATTGGTAGCGATAGCATATGTTGGACAGGGTTATCCAACTAGACGTCCTTCTCCACAGAAATCCTGCGCGTAATTGGCTGAGTGGGCAGTTGGCATACTTTCCTTGCCTTCCCTTTTGCGTTACTTTGTTCCCGTTGGCTGTGTTGGAGGTGATGTGGAGTTCATTTTAGGATTACAGCTCAGCTGCAGGGCCTGTTGCAGAGCTCGGGTGTTAACAAAGAGAATTATGAATCTTTTGAAATCCTGACAGACGAGTGGCTGGTGAGGAAACGTGTAAACGGATTCCCCTCGGAATCCGTACGCCACACCTGAGCAGAAGCAAAGCCGCCGCTGTTGTCCGTGTGTTGATCTTTAAGCGTTGTGGTGTGTGCGGCTGTGTATTCATGAGTATTTCTCAATGTGTTTTGTGTGTAACTGTTTGTGTATTCTGACATACGCCTGCGGTTTGCACTAGACAGAGGGAGAAATGAAAGCTTTTCACAATGACACCCAATACACGACACGTCCGACCGTGATTTTGCCGTCAATACGGCAGCACATGTTCAGCTTCAGCACTTAGGTGTGACCTTTTTTTTCCTCCACCTCAGTCCCCTCACTGCTATCGATACAAATATCCCGTCCAAGTCATGTTGTCACATCTTACTTTGGAGTTTTTACAAGATCCGTCTCAGCCAGCTCGCTCAGATTGATGGAACATACTACAAGAAATGTAGCCGTGCTTTTTTTTTTTTCGTCCCCCATCTTCAAGCATTAGTCAAATGTAGCAAAAGCCAAGATCTCAATTATTTGTGGTAGATGAGGAGCGCTGCAGGCTGTCCATGCTCTCTTGCGGTAGCGCAATAGTAACCGTCAATGTGAAGAAAACACTGTTCAACCCCATTAGTCATTTTCCAGTCACTGTTATTGCTGAGGTATTTGAAGTTTTTTTTCTGTATGAAAACCTTTAATCAGCAATATTCACAGTTTGAAAACCTAGAAATATTTGCTCATGCATCATTAAAGGGGAACAATTTTCAAATCATAACTACTAAGATTTAAGATTACGGAGTCATTTATAATCGGCAACTACGGAGTGATGACATGTTATGCTAAAATGACGATAACATGTCTTTTAGATTGAGACCACTAATAGTTTTACGTGACTGTATGCATGTGAGTCCCGTTGTCACTCTGTCAGTGATGAGGGGCCCCTGACCTTCCCTTATGACCTTGTGCTGTCTGGTCACCACCTGGCTCCAGGGAGAATGTGGCGTGAAGGAGGACACACACACACAGCCTGCCTCACACATACCTGACCAAGATTAATGGCACCTCAGATATTCATCACTATTCTCCCCTAACAGCAGTCGGATATGGCCCTGGGCCAGGCCTCTGCCACCAAAATCCACTGAGGTAAAATATGCGATCTTCACTGCTTAGCAGCAACCTGGCAAGAGTCCCGAGGTACTTTCCAGTTTGTTCAACCTTTATTATAAATGGCTAACAGTGCAGCGTTACAATTTAAAAGGATATTCATCAGGGTATCTTTCTTAAAGGTGCCATGGTCACAACCGTTATTAACTGACCCGCCATCCGCTCATTTACATGCTCCGTCATCTCTGCTTGACAGTCAAGTGGCCTTTGTGTTTTCTATCTCAGGGTCCTATACGGGCAAGCAGTGGGTCCTCCACCCCTTGTTATCCGTCCTAATTGTCTAGAGATGAGGGTCAATGGAGCTCATACAAAGGGGCTGCTGCAGGGAGAGGTGGCGGCGCTTGGGCAGGGTGGGGGGGGGGGTATTGTTGCTGTCTGATAGAGAGGTAATCTTATGGGAGCGATGGAGGGTGGAAGGGGTGGTGTCTATCTGCCTGCTGCCTCTCCTCATAGGAACATCTGCCTCTGAGACTGTAACAGATGCAGAGGCACAGAGGGAAAGATTGAGGGCGATGCTGGTGGGAGTTGGAAGTATCCTGCCAGGTTGTCACCACCAGTCGGCTAACCACTGCGGTTTTTAAATATGAGTCAACTCCTTTGCTTTGCTGCTGATATAGCTTTACTCTTTCAACAAACGGCAGAGAAAAACACAGTTGCAAACATTGTTCGAATCATATCCATATTGTATCGACGGCTCTGACGTGGGAGCTGAAACACACAACCGTATTCGTTGTATCGCTTACTAAATCAGTAAATTTAAATAAACAGTCACTCCCTAACAAGTAGGTATAAAAAGCTAACCACAGAGCAGGTAAGAATGCAGAAAATCACAGCTAGTAATTAGAGAGCATTGGGTGTGTGCACTTTTGGCTCCTTTTCATGCATCGCCATCCAGATGTCTGTAAATTGTCCATAATAGGCTGAGAATTGTTATCTGTCACGAAGGTTTGCACGGCGGACATTTGAATAGAATTGTAATTATTTGATGCTATGTTACCTCAGATTGGCTTCTGAATGGCTCCATTTACCGTCTGTCGTATAGCCTGGCGTCACACGCACTCTATGGTCCAAATATTTACAATATTCACGAACCCAGCCTCATTCCTTCAATCACTCGGACCGGTGTCTATCTGTGATACGGTAGCACACCTCGGCTGATAGCCTACTATTAAATCTGAACGAGCCAATTTTGCTCGTCCAATGAGATTCACCCAATTATTGTTGTGTGTATTGGTTTACCACTGGACAGCTGCTACTGCTGCTGCTGGGAAATAGATTGTGGTTCGGCAAAGATTGGCTCCAGTTCCTGCTAGATTTGTTTCAATCACATGAGTTTGATTAAAGAACCTTAAATAGGCTATAACGATTGCAGAGGGCGTAGTGGGCTGTTGACATTAAATGAGGCAGCCATTTTCCACCACACCAAATTGGGATTTTTATTTTTACAATGTGGAAGATGCCTTAACGTATTGTTTCTGGTTCCCTCTCTCAATTCTTTCTATCTCTGTGGTCCTGGATTGTCTCTAGTTGTTGACATGTTAGATCTCTGGAGAAGTGCTCACGTTTCAGGAAGCAGCTCCCTGAAGATCTTACCATAAATACACATGGAACAAGAATCTGAGTCATACTTGTTACACACATCTCTGTGACATCCACTGCACAGAAAACTGCCTCACACATGTACACATGCACTCTTGTCATCTCTACTTCTGTCTGCTTTGTATTTGCTCACAAAAAGCAGTCTTTCAATGACCCTGAGCTCGGCTGATGTCAAGAACATATTGGATGTTTTAGTTCCTAGACGGCAACAAGGATTCTACCCGCGATCTATCGGGGTGATAGAATCTTGAAAAACTCAAACCCCGACTTTGCTTTTTCCTCCACTCTGTTTCATCATTACTCCCGTCTGCTTCCCACTAAGGTCCTGTAAGGATGTGAGGTCTTATCTGTCACTGAAGTCTGGTGTGGACAGTGATCTGCCAGCAGACCACCAGGCCTCAGTGCTTATCAGCCTGTACCAGTGGCCCCAGCCTGGACTGCTCTTTATCTCTTATCAGTAACGCAGGTTGTAGAGCAACACAGACACTGGCACAACTCTAAGCAGAACATCAGGAGCTTTATTGTTATTAACTGTGCTACACTAGCTGATGGTGTGTGTGTGTGTTTTGTTTGTTTGAAAGAGATTTTTTTTGCTGTGTATGAAAGATGATTCCAGATAATTGCAGTAAAGGAAATGAAAGTTGGCAGTTTTTTGGCATCATGAAAAAATACAAGGTGTTTATGAGGTAGTATTTGCTGCAGTGTAGATGGATCGGATTGCACAGGTGTTCATGATATGTGTGCCCAAAACACTGTTGAGGTTTACTTACCTCCAGGTTTCAAAGAGTGCTGCTCTCCAATACCCACCCAGCTGGCCAAGGACATACCCAGTTAAACAAGTGATCAAAAACACTGAGTTAACGTAGTACTTGCAACATGCTTAGTGTATCTCAGAATGCAGAACTGCACGTTGATTATTCTGTTCTGCATTACTTTTTGTTGTGAAGACACAATAGAGAGCTGCTCCCAGTGATTTCAGGGTATCGGCTCGACAATAACATAAGTGAATGGTAGCAGAATTGGGCAGTATGATGGGGAAAAACTGGACCTCTGGTGAATAGAACTAGGATTGTATTATTATCAATGAGGGTAGGCAAACAGAATCACCTTTCTGTATAATGCAAAGCAGCTCAACAGCACCACAAAACATTGTAATCTCCATGAAGGTTGGATTTCAACAGAGTGTTTATACTGCTCGTATATCACGAGTAGGGGTTTGTACCATATGTATTCCTTTATGTACATCACGGGCTTTGTGTAATAAGTTCAGCTTTTGAAGGTACTCCCACACACAGCAGCTTTACTGGGTGTCCCTGTCAACCCTCCCATTGGCTTTGCAAACTTTGACTGCTAAATGTGTTTGTTATGACAAGCATGATTAACACGTGTCAGGGAGTGAAGGCCATGCCAAGGGGTGGGGGGTGGGGGGGGGAAGAAGCCCTTGCGCATGTCTCTCTGAACTAGTTTACATGTTTGAACGCCATCCTGCCTTCTCTTGCCTCTGGCATGTAAAAAGCTACACCATATTGCTGCCTCTTTGATTATTCTAACTTACAGCACAGTGATCATCTCCTCTAAGGAATGAAAACAACAAAAGGTGCTGATAATGATAGCATGCTGACAGCATGCTGTCTGCATGTTAAGCAGTAGCCACAGAGTGGGTGCGCTTAAACACCCCTAAATAGTGCCGTCATTTAATTTATTGATGAGTTGGTGGCAACAGAGAGCCTTGGCATTACCATGTCAGTTGACCTTTCTGGTATTGGTGTGAACTTTGATGCATTTTGCACATGACTCATTACAGAACCTGCTACAATCCATGACCTTTTAGAAGATAAATGGGAGGTGCCAAATGTCAGTACCAACCTGCAGCAATGTGGAAAGCCAAGACTGTGATTTTTCTATCAATGACACATGGCAGAGATCTTATTTAACCTATTTAACAGGGCAAATGCTGATTCGCTACTGCATTGCACCTTCAAAGAAAATCTCTTTTAGGGAGAAACAACCCCTATTGGGAAATGCAGGCATACTTTGGTCAAGGTGCATCCACCAATGACCAGGTCACCCCTCCTTTCATGTACAGTGCATGACCCCTTTGTAACGGATTAAGTTTTAATATGCAAAATGAAGAACAGTCAGACATCCCTTGGGTTCACCTGGCCAGTCTGTTTCCTTGGAAAGAACAGAATGTCTTGACACTTTAGAGGCAGTGTGTTTCAAACCTGGATAGAAGAGTTTGTTATTAACCGGATATTAATGTGCTGGCCAGAAATGCTACTGGTTTATTGCCTCTCAGTATGTTTATAGTAGGCTGTGAAAGCTGTCCTGCCTTAACCCAGGGCTCCTTCTTTAGAACTGGGCTGCTGAATCATGCTGCAGAAAGAAAAGTATGCTTTCCTTTTCACTCAAACAGCCAGCTTCAGAGATTAGCCAAGAATAACACGACCCGTCACTTTGCAACTGATAATGCTTTCCAAGTTCAAAGATTTTTTTTTTTTATTCTTCCAAACAGTGCTTTGTGTTGCAAATCCGAGCGTGTGTTCTCAAATTCTAACATAATGATCCCAGATTTACATGATCAAATCCATCCATGATCGCCCATTGTACAGTTACTCATGCAAGATTAAATGTAGTGCAGCCCTAAGGGCACACACGTCTCTCTAAGCCCTTCCGAGTCCCACAAAAACAATATTGCTGATCCTCCAGACCTCACACGCCTACACAATGCACCACTGAGCCACGGAGGAAGAGTGTCGGATAGAACCGCAGCACTTTTTGTTGTGGCATAGATTAGTGTACGCACAATTAAAATGGGTCAGTCCGCCACGCACTGCCAGTAAGGTATTTTTATTGTTGGGAGTATCCCATTGGATTAGCCTGCTGTTATATCCTCCCTGATGCATTCTTTTGCTGCGGAATGAAAAGCCAGACTGGCTAGGGAAAGGAACTCTCATTTTGATGGTGCAGCATTTTAATGGCCTATTAACTTTGCTAATCACAGAAAAATTGAAAGAACTTTTGACAGGAACGCATTGTGGTGCTGAGTAAGGATACGGGTGGTGGAGGAGATTTAGCGTCAAGAACAGACTCGCACTTTTGCAAGTCTTCTACACTGCAGTGTGTGTGTGTGTGTACATGCCCCACCTGCACTCGTACACGTGTCTGCCACCATTTGTGTGTTAATCAGAGTATAGGGGAGGGAGTCATTACAGCTATTACCTATAAAGGTCCTATTCATACCTCCTCCCTGCTCAGAGTGCCCTCATGTGATAAACCCGTGGCTTATCGTTGCCTCGAAAACATAAAGCTCTCATCGCTCTGACAAGGGCTTTTAAAAATCGAGCTGAGGGGTGCATAGGCCTGAATCAAGACGCTTCACAAGTAATCTGCTGCTGGAGGGCTGCAGCTGTCAGTGGCACTCTGTCAGACGGTTGAAGCGCAGGGAATGAGAAAGTGAAAGATGAGGAGGCGAGTAGAGGTCTGCGTCTGACTGTTCCTTAATTCTGCCATTTGAATGCAAAGCTGCCATTGATCTGATTGCCGGTGTGCAGCTACAACGCCAAAGTGAGATTCACTGCCTTTCCGACTGGACAGGGAGCCGTGAGTGGAACTACATGCACCACACGCTTACCTTCTGACTTAGTCCCTGATGTGTACCATGCTGTTATGCATTGTTTTAGTGATTGTGTGTAGACCGATCCTGAATCCTTAGTGTTAGAACCATTGTTGAAATGTACAAATGACTTCAGCAGTGTTTCACATAACACCAATGTTTCCAGTGGCATCTCCACAGTGCACTCTACTGGTTTGGTCCTTTGTCACACCTACATTACAGAGCTTTTGAGATCGTCTATTATGTATTAACATAAATGTCAATAGTACATTGGCCAGATCACAGTTACCTGTCAAAGATGCAGAAACCCTCCATCTGTCTGAATCTTTCTAAAGGCACTTTTTAAATTGTGTGTATTTCACTATAATGTTAAAAAGCAACCAAATAGTTGAAAATCTTGTTCTTGCTTTTGCTCAGTGGTTTAACTTTAACTCACCTTGTCGCAGTGATGTACAATGCCCTGGGTGTGTTGGTGCACTGTGGCATCACTGTTGGGCATGGTTATGGGATTTCAACCAGAGAGGGAAGTTAAACACTGCTTTTCAGCTTGGTATGAAGTTACGCTTTAAATAATTCTGACCAATAGGCAATGATCAAAATTAAAAATAGAAAAAAATATATACATATTATTATAATCTGTTTCCCTCAGTATTGTGTGGGTGTGGTTTGATCAGATTTTTTTGAGTAATACTGGGTTCACCTTTGCAACATGAGCAAATAACCCAACATCTGTCACCAGCTTCTTACATTGTTGAATTCTGATTGGGCTGTTGAAATAAGTGACATCACTTTTCTCCAATTACTTTAAATCAGTGAGAAGAGCACTGACAAAATCCTAACCCCTCATGTGAAATAACCTGTGTACTTTCAAATATGAACAATTGCATACAATTCCTCTTGGTATCTTATTATTAGTTATAATCCACCATGCTTACATATATCATATAATGGAGTCATAAGTGTAGGAGGATATGACTTCTCAGCTCTGGGCCTGATGTTGTCCTTTTTCACAATGAATAGTGCTTTCTATACTTCAGTCTATAAAGGTTATCCATCATGACATTCTGTTCAGAATAGCTGTCTTTCACTGTCGGCGTCTGTCAAACAGACAGGAGCGCTGTGTTGAGCTTAAAGCCTTTCTGACAGGAAATGTGTCTTCTGCTCTCCTCTCTCTCTCTCCTAACCAGCCCTCCATAACTCCTCACACTACACCAAAGGGTCTGTGTGTGTGTGTGCGCGCGTATGTGGGTCGGGTGTGAGATTGGATACAAGCCCTATTGGGCTCCTAATTAGAGTAGGATGCTGAGTTAGCAAATTGTTGATATTCGGTAAGTAGAGGTGCTGTTGATGCTCCTTCCTCCCAAACCCCTTCAGTTTCCATTAGACAGATCCAATACCCCTGAGACCATAAAACCTCTCTGTTTCTCAACTGGTTCTACTGGTCCATTGCACATCTGTAGCGCCTATACTTACTGCCCTGCAGAGAAAATGATGCAAGAAGAAAAATCTGAAAAAGCACACATCAGCAATTTTTTCTTTTACTGTCTGTCTATCTTTGTGTAATTTCTCATTCAATCCAAATGGAACATCAGAGTATTGTAAACCTAAACCCCATCCCTGTTGGTTTTTAATTGAATAAAAAATTGCCACACATCAGATTCTGTGTGTGGCAATTTTTCAAATTAGGAAATGCATGATTACAAGCTCCCAAGTTGACTACAATATCCCTTATCAAGAGGCCATCCAGTGTCTGGATCCGTAACCGACATGTACTTATTTTTTACTGCTTACTAGAACCGAGGGGATGCTAGTTATTGCCATGCTTATATTTCAGAGCTCCTTGGCGGCGTAATGAGCGTAGCCGTACGCCGACAGTGAAATCTGTGGAGTGCTGAGATCTGCCGTGGAATGTACAGAGGCAGGCAGGCAGAGGCGTATCGGTCTGGAGGGCTGCTGACAGACAGATTGGCGTAGTAAACACTCCTCAGAGGGATGATGAATGACTTTCTGTGTCGTTTAGAGAGTTGCCAGCTCCCCTCGCCAGCGTGAAAAACTTTGGCCCCAGAGAGCGGAGTACGACTTCTGGTGGCAAAAGCGGAAGAGCAGTGGCAACGTACAAGCTGGCCGTGGAGACGTTTCAAGTTGCACGTCGAGTATGCTGACGTTATGAAACCCCTGAGCTTTAACAACAGTGGAAAATCCTCACAAATACTTCAACGTAACGAATGGAAACTTCTCTTGAGTGTCACACGTTCTCGTACGTTATTCTAAGTTAGACTTGTTGGCTGAAATGCAACCTCTGGAGCCAGGAGGGAGTGTTTGTCTGTATCTTACAATACAACCACTTGCAGAGTGAGAGGAGTTGTGCAGGTTGTGCTCTGAGGTTGCAAACTTGTTTTCTTTGTTTTATATCTGTGTTTCTCTTAAGCTTAACTTAGCTTAACTTAACTTAACTGGTCTGACTTGTACATGTGGCTTCATCCTTTAACGGCTGACAGCATGCTTGGTCTCTTTGGTAGTGGTACAACTCAACCACAGCTCCACTAATACAACCCTGTAGCGTTCTGTTTTGGCTTTCTGTGTAACTAAACAATTATGTCTTTTGTGCTTCCTTAAACATTTTGATGACCAAAAGTCAATGGGTGGTTTTTGATTATCCGTGCAGCACTTTTAGTATGCAAACATTACACGAAAGCAACTGGAGAGCAGATTATGATGCAGGGGACCTCGTCTCAGACGGATGCCGTGGAACCCTGTGATGTTCGGTTGATTAACGCCATGGATTGGCTCCTGCTGTTGGCTATGTAGGTCAGACAAATTGAAACTGGAGTTTTTCACTTAGACATAGTTGTGCCTGCACACAGCTTTAGCAGCATGTAGCATGGCAGCAGTAAAGTGCAAGTCAAGAAGTCTTCACATGACTTCATTGAATATGACGAAATGCGAAAAACTGTCTGGGCTGGTGATTCCGATCTTACTGGAAGATGGTGTCTTTGATGAGATTTGTAATAAGCTCTCAGAGCAATCTGTGCATGTTGCTGGTGGCAATAATCTCTTTTTCTTTTTTTTTTGGCTGAGAGTTTGTTGTGTTCTCCGTGGATCTCTTTGGCCTCCTCTTTCGTCGTTGTTGCCTGAGGCCTGTCTGTGTGGCTCGTGTAGAACCAGCACATTAGGCCCCGTGTCATCAAGGAGATGGATGGACGGTGGCTGTTGAGTTGGCTCTCCGATAGCGCTGAAGTTTCACTGGCGGCTCTTTCAACAGGGGTGACACGCCAGCAGCAGTGAGAATGGATGGGGTAGGAGAGAGTCTGGATTAATGAGGGGCGTCTGGTGACTGATGGGGTGACATCAGTAGACGGGTGTTTCAATTTCAGCCTCCCACTCTACATCCTGTCTATGTTATTCATTAGCCATGAGTAGAGAAACTCTTCAGCTCCTCCACTCAAACCACTCGTCACGATTTGGTGGTTCTTCTATTGTTCCCTATCAGTAGCCATGGGATGAGTCTTTCTCCCCATGTGACCTTTTTAAATTATTGTTTTAACAACCTACAAATTGTCTTCACATATAAAACTAGCTGGTTTTTCGTTGTTGTCGGGATGAAGTGTAAGCAGACACAAGTGCCTCCCTCTCCAGCTAACCAGTCCTGTGACGCCAGTCCGTAAATTGTGGCCTTCGTTCCCTCCAGGTCCACTTCATTGCCGCCTCTCTCCTTCCTCGTCCTATCCAACCTCCCCAGTGGGACCATTTTAATCAGTACGATGATGTGTGTCTGTGCCTCCGCACTGTTCTCTGAAGTGGGGGAGGGGGGGGCTTGGAGAGGAGAAACCGTGAGGAGCAGAGGAGAGACAGATGAGAGGAGGAGATGAGCTATGAGAGGAGAGGGGGAAGGGACACAAGGACCACATTAACTATTTATGGGTCTACATGGCTAATAGGAATTACATCTGTTTTAATTATTGATGGTCTAACCGGCTGTCTTTATAAGCATCTCCTCTGGGGACTGAACCGCCTGACAGATGTATTCCATTGTTGTTGTTGTTTATGTATGATATGGGAGCACATGTGGCTGGTCCGAGGCACTTCGCTATTAACATTTGGTTGAATGGTGACGGTCTCCAAATCGATTTCTTTCTTCCTGATTCATGGCAATGACTTCATTTTATGCATGGGATAACGGAGAAAGACATAGTTACCGTTGGTGCCTTTGTGTGTCCTGCCTGGGGCTTGTGTGGAAGGGGACATATTAAAGGTAATCCAACTGTTCTGGTTTTTAACAGGCAAAATATGTCTATTGGCAGATGTGATAAGCTGGAAATAGCACACCGTCTAGAAGGATACATCTTTGGAAAACGAAACAGCGCACCTGCATAGATGGAGAGGAACATCTCTGTTCGATTTTCCTGAAACAGAAAATCTTTATCTTTCAAGAGAACAGATTTCGCCGAAACTTGGCCGCCTTGAGTTTCTGTGTTTTTCTGTTGCCAGTCATCTCTCAAGTCTTTCTGTACTCAGATTTGTTGCCAACTGGCCCTCAGTCAACTTCATTGTGAGAAGGTATTGGTGTAGCAGATGGCACTGGAAAAGCCTGAGGTATCTTCACAAAACAGAGGTCCTGGCTTCGTTACAAGTCGGAGGAAGATTATTTTCACTGGAGATGAACTCCAGTTTGTGTGCGTGCTTGTCTTGCATTTTGGTGTGAAAGGTCTGTATGCTGTGTGTGTGTGTGTCAGGATGTGTGCAACTGATGCATTCTCTCCTTCTCCCTATATTTATAGATGGAGTTGCTCTGAAAGAGTGATCTCTCCTGCCACGTTCTTCTAATAGGCCCTCAGAGAGTTGCTATTGAAAGGCAGGAGAAGACACAGACAGTTATCAGTACCTGCCGTCTGCTAGCCATCATTAACGTCACCACAGCCAGACATTTATCACCTGCCAAAGCTGGGCTTATATGATCAATGTCGGAATTAGGCAATCTAGCACAAAAGGCATGATTTACATCAAATTTTATTATCCTGTATATAAGAATATCCTGAGCTTTCCAGCCATGTCCATGTCAAAATGCATGTGCGCTACACAGAGGTAGCGTTTTCTTATTGCCAAAGATGTAGATGTCCTGAAGGATCGGCCCCTCCCCGCTGAATTTCAGTAGGGCCTTTTCTAGATGAGCCCGCTGATTAATGGGTCCTATTAAACCCCGTCTGCTGGACGTGGATTGTGGGAGGAGGCGGAGGAGACAAGTAGCGGGGACGTGCAAGGGCTCGTCCTCCCTCTGATGGATGGCCTCAGAAATGGTCCTTACCGCATGTGTCATACAGCATCTGGAGATGTATTGATGTGCTACAGGGGAGCCGGCACTGTTACAGCAGGTTGCATCAAGAAGTGGTGGAAAGTAGAAATCGGGTAGACGGAGTGTCAAAGATAAAGGAAAATGTTTAATCTAGGTGCACCGGAAGGCAAAAGAATGATGGAAGAGACGGAACGACAGCCGGTAAACTCACCCAGGCAGTGAACAAGTATGTTAATCAACCAAGTGACAAATACTAATAGGGTGATGAGTGGATCTAAATGAGGAGAAGTGGTCCAGCAACTCTTACTGAGGTGTTATCTTACTAAGTGTGTGGTGTATTATCGTCCTCATTAGAGCATGTCCCATGGTTAATTATTGATCAGCTATGCAGAGATAAGGCCTCATGCTGGGCTCTGAGGCCCAACACTTCTCCCTGCTGGGCACTAGCACACACACACACACACACACACACACACACACACACACACACACGTAAAACACGCACTCATCACATACACAGATAAAAACTGCTAATCATTGTTTAGTCTCACACCAGCACGTGTCAGTCCCAGTGTTAATGTATATTTAACAGGCTCACTGAGAATCCCTGAATACTGTTTAGTTTAATAGAATGCTAAACTCCAGAGACCATGCGGTTTATTAGCACACTAATGGCTGTTAGTGTCAAAATTGTGTTAGAGGGGCTATAATGGAACGATGCTTCCCACAATATAACGCCCAGCTTTTATTTTTTTTTTTGCTGACAAATGGGAAAAAAAGGAAATGACTCTACTCTCAGTGATATTTGTTTGTGTTTAGTGACTTACCAACGGGATCGTCCACATCCTGCAATTGCCAGAATTGAATTCCCCAATTGGCCCACGCATCTTACATCTCGGTGTTATTAGATGGTGTGTCCGGGGGCACGAAACTAAAAGCATAGGACTTTCGCAGCATGTAATTCCACAAAAATAAAGGATATCTACATATACCAATCACATAACATGAGGCCAGAGATTGCTGTGGCACTAAAAACTGAACCCGCTGTGACTGGCTGAATGCAACTGATAGCTGAACCGCTGAATATTCTAATGGCATTGACAGAGAAACTGTATTTAATGTGGATTGATCATGTCTGGCCGAAGCCCAATCGGCTTGATAATGTCAGTATTGGACAGATCGGTGCATCCCTTCTGAAAACAAACCTCCAGTATCGTTTATGGCACCTGCTTTAGATTGTCAGGAATCTCAGTGTTTTGTCATTGCTGTGCAAATATCACCCACAACCAGTCTTAGACCTGTCTGTGGTGGTGTGTGTGGATGTGTGCACATGCAGACATACAGTAACGGTATGACCAGGTCAGGGTCTCTCGGCCCATTAACTCTCCCTCTTAGTGGGACAGACGGGTAACAAGATATGAAACATGATGAATCCAACTATTCCCGAGGTCATTCCCTCTGGCTTTGTTCCCTTCCTTTGTTTCCCTGTGTATTTACATCCCTCTAAATTTGACACCTAGACATTCATATCTGCTTTTATGGCTTGATTGCACACAAAGGCAGACTCAAGGTTATATGCAGCTTTCAACCGATCCTTGTCCTTTTTAGTTTAACGCAGGCAGAGCCGTTTTGTTGGTGCTTGATACATTCACATGCTGTTGTTGTTGCCTAGTGGATTAAACGATGAGACATGGGCTTCAGCCTGAATATGCCATGTTCTGTTCTAAAGAACAGTTTCTGGTTTGTATTGCAATGAGGTGGCTTCTCAATAAGCTGCTACAAACATTGTAAAGATTTGAAGTGGTGTTCTATCTCCTCCAGAGGAAACAAAGGGAACACTTGCTTGGTAAGTTGTGATATTATTGAGTTTGCGGCCATTGATTTTCTTGTCTCTCCTCTCTTGCAGGTAAGTGGATGTGTTTTGCCGCGAGGGGTCCGAGGGGCTGTGGGGTGGTAAGTGCAGAATCATTTTGAACACGGAGTCATTTTTCAACACAGGACATGGTTCCACTCCTCTTTATACCCCGACATGCTGAATGGACTGCTGTGCGGCTAGACACCATAGATTGTTTTCGCTTTCTTCTCTCCACTGGATAACTTCACTGTGCCCTTGGCACATAACATAAACAGATATGTATCTGTTCATTTGAAAGGGGGAAATATGTAAAATTGATTAAGGGGCCTACACTGTATCCGAGGTCAATCGCATACAAGCAGCTAATGGATTTAGCTGCTTGTCAGTAGCATCTATCGATGTTCGTATCCTTGTTGTTTTAAAATGATTCACCACTAATGAAGGAGCAGTTTATGGACTTACTGTCAGTGTTGCCCTCTTTCAGGCTAAACCACAACCACTAACTTTTTTTTTTTTTTAAACTTGCAGTCAATAGCAAAGCACCTGCATCGCTGTAAAGACTCCCCTTAGCACATTTAGGAAGCATCTTCTTTAAAAGGACAATAATATGACTTATATGCATTAAAAATTATGTTTTATATTCAATAAAGTAGCTTCACTGCTCCCCTTCACAATGCTTAAAAGACTGCAATTACTCTAACGCTCTCACGCTCTCTCTCTTGGGATTAACCTCTGCCCACTAAGAAACACTCTTAAAGCCCCAAACCGGGAAGCTGAACAAAGCTAATGACTGTGCAGCCGACGTCTCTCCCTCTGTGAGTGACACAGAGATAAAGCACACCACCAAGTGAAAGTGAAATAATTGTTTAACAGACAACCTGACAAGCAAGACAAAGACAAGAAGTGGCCCATATAAGGCCTCTTCCCTTTGACTATGCAAAGCAGTTCTCCCTCCATCCATCTCACAGTGCATTGTGGGTAGTCATCACTGTACATCAGTCTCAGTGATGGGCCAAAGACGTACGCTTTTGCCCGATTGGATTTGTCCATTCAGCAACGGGCATGTGGGTATCTGTGCCAGTAAAGGTAGTGGGATTGTGTGAGCGTGTACAGTATGTAGCCGGCAGCTGCTACTGTACAGCTCCATTTACTTTATACACAACAGCAGATGATTGTACTCCACCCATATGTCTTAATATAGACTTTACGACTCATTGCCTGAATTCCGTGCACTGTACCACTGAGCAAGAAGAGGCATTATGAGTTATTTAACTATGATTGTGTGTGTGTAGGCATCATTAGCAGGTGACCACTGTTGTGTCTGGGCAGCTTTAGCGTGGATCAACGACCGTACAGCAATGAGGAGATTACAGCAAAATGCAATGGCTGATATGTGTCTCTGATCATGAACTGAGCTGAGACTGAGCCAATAGTCTTACAGAATCAGTCGTCGGCTGCGCGCTCATAAATGGGACAAGATCCCAAGAACAAACACTTCAAAGCCTCACATAAAAGCAGTTGTTTATTGAGTAGAAATCCACTGCTGTCCTCTCCAGCGCCTTTACACGGCAAGATGGACAAAAGGCAGACCACACTGCAGGTAGAAGCAGACGTGATGGAAAAACACACACGTCCTGCAAATTTGAAAAGGTCACGCTGCGGACACATCTCCGCGTGTTCGTGGCGCTGCATCTGTTTCGGCTCAGCTCGCCTCCTCGCCGTCACCATGTCCGGCACACGCATGAAGACAAAAACTACGTACCCAAATGTTTAAACGTTTCAATACACATTCGATCACAGACGGCAAAGAGAGCCGTGGAATTGATTATGTGGTGCAAGAAAAGAGATTTCCAGGACTTTATTTGAGCCGCTTTACTTAGTTCAATACACTTGATTCTTGTGGTTTACCATGCGCCTCGGATGTTTTCTCCACTTGGGATTAGTGTTGTTCCGTGCGCATGCATTGATTCCTCATAGTCACATGCAAGCAAAGGAGGTGATGGGCCAGATGAGAGGGTTAGACTACCTGCAGATAAAAAAAAGAATGAAAGAGGCAGATAGGTTTTGTTAATGTCCAGTGGTCAAATTGCTACCATTACATTCCGAATATTGTTTTTGTAAAATATTTGAACTACCTTTTCTGCGGCGGAAGCATCAGTTGTAAATTGTCCAATTAGATTTGGTGTCTCGTAAAAAGAGCAAAGCAATCAGCTTGATGTTGTTTTGAACTGGTAATCTCCAGCATAGCAAATATTGTCTAATGAAAGTCAGGATAATAACTACAGGGTGTAATATGCTTCGAAATTGACAATACGGCTAATTCAGTAGTACAACACGAGTATTTCAGCTTTGAGCACAGGAAGAGTAACGTTTCATTTTCGTGATTAACCTTTTTTCCGATGGATTTCTTCTCCCGGTGGCGCAGGTGTCGTAAATATCAAGATGTTCAGGGAAACAATTAACCTTCATGCAAAATAATTTCCATATTTTAATCTGCAACATCGATTAAAAAGCATCTGTTCATCAGGAGCTAAAAATGCAATCCAATTTTCATTTTCGTTTGAAACAGAAATATAAATGTTACCTCAGGGTTTGATTTGACTGTTTTTCTTTTTTTTAATTCATGAATTAAGTCAGCAAAATTCTGGATGTTAGAGTTATTCCAGAGTGACAGAGATCACCCAACATTAAACTTCATCTGGGACCCTTAATGATCCGTTTTCTGCTCTCCAAAGCCTCAGCCAGAGATATCCACAACAGTGTCTCTGTGTTTCCTTTGCCCTGAGCCAATCCAGATTGAATCGCATGTTAGTCACCCCCCTCTCGGTAAACCTGTTTTGTGCAAACACACACACACACACACACTTTCACACATGCTACGCGCATGATGGCTGGATTGGGAGTTAGTTCAGTATGCAGAACACAAACGCACTTCTGAGAGGCCATGTGTCCCAAATTAGACCTCGCAGAGTCACTGACATTCCAAACATAAAACTCCCTCGCACACTTTGCATGTATGCGAAGTATCGAATGTCTCCAAGATCTCTACAGGGCCAATCTTAATGCTTTTAGAGATTATTTGCTACTAGATGTTATCGGATTGTCACAAATGTTTCGAAAATATGTGTCAAGTGATCCGGTCACTTTTTTCTCAGGAAACAATTGCGGTGTAGGTTTGTGTATTGTATTGAAGGGAAAGCTAATCAGGATTCAAAGAGGATACAGAACCCCCGTGTTTGACAGTCAATCCCTGGAATCTTAAAGTGTGGCGGTGAGGAATGTGTGTCGGAGTGCGTGTATCATGTTCAGATGGCCTGTAGCTGACATGACAGTTTGCTAAGCCTCTTAAGCCGCCCCTCCACCACAACTGTGTGGTGTTGACTCTGGCAGGACGCTGCACTGCACCAACATCGTCTTTGCACTGGACGAGCAAACGCGACGACACCGTTTGCTAACAAGATTTTGTCTTTGATCGATCAACGTTGAGCTTCAGCTGTTTGAAAGGAAGCACAAAAAGCGCAGAGGTTGATTTCAGCATAACCCTCAAGCTCCGTGTATCCTCAACCTGGAGTACGTCTTACAGTTCCTATACGTTCCTCCATTTTCAATATACAGTTGAAAAATACATGAAAGTGTACCTTGATATCTGTGGAGAGACAGGCGATAAAAGAAGTACGGGGTTTGGAAAAACAAACTTTCATGAGAAATATATATGAAGAGCAGGTACATGTGGAGAGGATGAAGGGGTGAGTGTGTATTCTCTCTTATTTAACAGATGACAGAGTCAGAAGCTTGTGAGATGTGACTCAAGGGAGGGTTGGTGAGAGATGGGGAGGCATCAAGGTGTAGTAGATGCAGTGTGTGTCTGTTTGGATGTTCTCAGAGTCCAAAGCTACACAGCCATCAGCGTAAAGCTTTCTGTGTTATCTCAATTACTGTAGTAATGGTGTATATTACAAAAAAATAAAGAATGAAACCCCAGTTTTTATCGTGGCCAGTCTTGAACATCACCCGTATTAATAAAAGCCAACAAAGAAAAAGCTACTTTTCTGCCCCTTTTTGTTCCAACAATAACCAGTATTCATTATGAATTTGGCTGATATTTAAGCGTGCTAACATCTATTACACTGCAAGTTTTGCACCCATTTTGTGTTACAAATGTGCAATCACAACATGTCACGTTCTGATCACGACCAAAACAATGGCTACTTTTATTCGGCTCCGAGCTTCTACTTGAAACAATGAAGCACTCATCCACACAGTTAGATAGATATACTTTAAAAAAATGATACCTAGTTATCAAATCACTACGGATCGAAGCTTTTTCTGTAATTGTGCCATTTTTGTCATTCGCCATTTTGCCGCACATTCAGAGGACCTCATCGGTGATTCAAGGTGTACAGTTTTCCAGATAAATACTCAGACTGCTTCTCTTCCACATAATTGCAAAGGCACAGGTGTGTCTGTGTGTATCTATCTGCATGTGATGCACGCGCCCACATCCACTGGCCCATGTCGAGACCAAAACCATTCACTTTAGTCACAGATGGCGTGGATTTGCCCTGGCGCACAGGACTCTCTCGGCAGCTTCGCCTTATAATGGGGAATTCAGTTAAACTTCACACAGGGAGACCAAGAACAGCAGAAAACCACGGAATAGCTGTCGACTGGATGATCATTCAGTGTTTTCCCCATCACGGTTTGGCATCTTTGTCAAATCTTTGCCGAGGCGGAGAGGCTGGGTTGGCATTGCCGTTTCCCCACGGAGCTGCGGTTAATCTATTCTTTTTGCCTCAGTGTGTTAAATACCGACCGTCTGGTTGGTAAACTTGTCGAATGTAACTAATAAACTGCCCCGCAGTCCCTCACACTGCTCTCTACAGTTGTTAGTGTGTTACTAAGCGCCACCATTCATGCACAAGCAACCATGTCATTTGGTTTGGATACTTGTCATGCAGCACTAAAAATAACTTGTGATCATCCACAGTGGTGGGACATCTGAAGAAGAAGAACATTCGATGTGACTTAAATGAAACCATCACAACAACAACATTAGCATTTGCATATCTCGCACCTGTCCAAACTGACAAAACTGTCGAGATCAAATGAGGTACAATGGTGTCGGAATGTAAATATTAAATTAGGGAGGACCTCGAGGCCTCCTTTAGATGAAGAGGATGACAGGGAAAGGGGTATTTGTGCACTGATGGAAATCTTGCAGATAAACACCCTTTCTTATGGTAATTAGATAGCACGGTGGATGACAGCCATTGGCTGTGGCAGTGAAGAGTGCTCTTCAGGAGCCAATGGCTTTTGTTATCGATGGCTGGCAGCTGGAAAACCCATAAAGAAATGGAAGCCTTCAAGAGGCACTGGGGTCTGAAACAGATTTTGTGTGGGACTCATTTTGCCAGCCAGAGTGGAAGAAGAGCGAGATGTGGTTGTCTGCAAAATGGCCTCAAGAGCACCACTAAATTTCCTGAGGAGAAATGGGAGTCGTTATTAGTACCTCATTCAGAGTGGGATCATCAGTTTTTGAATATTATTTTTGGCTGGATCCTGGATTTCTCTGGGTTTAATGCTGCATATAATAGGTTTTGTATTGAAAGACTGGACAAAGTAATGAGGTTTTGCTATATTTAGTGCCTCTTTTCATTGAATGTCAATTGGTAAATCTTTGGGGGGATTTGGTGGGTTTATCATTGTGTGTATTCATTTGTCGAACGCAAGTAAGCAACATGGCTGTTTGTATTTACTTAATTATCTCTGTCTGCTAAATGCATTAACCATCACCTTTGCACAGCTGCTACACACAAAGCCTTTAGAGCTGGTTGTACTCTCCACCCCAGTGACACGAGGAGACCATTTTCATGTTTCCACTTAAATCTGCTCATGTGAATGTGCATTTTTTTTTTTTTTTGGCTGAATCCGTCCAATTTACAGTGCATGAGTTCTGCCTGCAAATAGATTATGTAGATTATGAAAAAAAGAAATGATTTCAGTCATGCAGCATCACTATTTACACATAATGCAAATTGATGAGCACCACCAGCATATGTTATAGGGGCTGCATTTACGTTAGAAATGCGGTCTCTTTTGTCCTCCACACCAGAGACAGGGGGTGGGGGGGGGGTGGGGGGGGGGGGGGGGGATTTCCATCCTGATTCGATGGGAGACCGGCATTGCTAATAATTCCTGGCCCTGATAGCTGCTAATAAGAGTCCCCTTAGCCACAAACACCAGAGCCACGTACTATCCCTCCGTGGTCTCCTCCTCCCATACACCGCTGCACATGACTAATGGAGCCGTGATTGTGAGCCTCAAATTGAAGTTTGTTTATTTCTCAAGAGGGGTATGAGGTTTGGATTGTTGTTTGCAATCAATCAGTTTAGTTTTACCATTTCTTTTTTTTTTTGTGTCATCTTTCTTGAAATCTCAGATTATGAACAAACAATCCAGAGTGCTTGCTGCTGCTGCTGCTGCTGCTGCTGCTGCCCACAGTGTAGCCGCAGCTGCCATTTCCATTGTAATCTATAACATATGTCTCATCTCTGAGGCTGGTACAGTTCGGTCACTTCCAGCGGAAGCTTTGCTTTACTGAAACCCGCTGGCAAACAGATGGAGTGCCAACAGAAAGTGCTTCCTAGTGGAAAAAAAACCCCGAATCGATAGCACAATAAAGTCTAACCACGTATAATAAAAGTAGCTTGTATGTCAGAGCTTCCTTGCCAGGCATTTCTTTTGACCTCCGTTAGGTAATCCATGTCTGGTTCAGCTAGAATGCCGGAAAAAATATCTATGTAAAGAAGGGTCAGCAACTAGCTATTATCCATTTTTATACCCCAAGAGCAGTTGTTGAAAGGTGGAGGATTTTTATTGCTCGGGTCAGAGAATAACATAGGATGCATGCTAACCTCACATGTGAGGCTGTGACCTTTTAATGGTTTGGGTGTCCGACCCATTGCCTGAGAGATTTGTAGAATTGGAATTGAAGCAACACAAAGACTCTTCTGCTTAAACAAGCCAAAGGCGTAGAGGCAGCGGATGGGGTTATTATCAAATGGAGACGGAGATTTTATTTTCCTTCAGCTCCCTTTCTTGATCAATCGCTGCTTGAATTTTGTTCAGCTGCTGCTAAATCCTGGACTCTGAAGGGTGGATAAACAGACGATTTATAGAAGTGCCGTCCCTCCCCAGGGATCACAGTCCTTCTTCTTTCCACTGTTTTTCAGCCATTTAGATGAGATTCAGCTTCTTATACTACTTCTGATTCACTTAACTAAACGCAGATTGTATTCGATCAAACAGACTAACGTAATCCTTTTTTAATTTTTTTTTTAATTTCCTCTTTGGAAAAATAACTCTTCAATTTACACAAAGGCTATGCATCTCATTACAAAGGGGATTCAGCCCAAATATAGTAAAGGGATTTAGATTAAAGCGGAGTGCATAATCCCTCTCCGGCCCGTAGCTGAGCCCTATTGATGAATCATTCTCTGGAGAGAGGTAGAGGGGATCAATAGGCAAACAGCATCATTGATCCTGAATGCTTTGAAGTCATGTTTCTCCCAGCCAGAGATCCCCATCTCTCAGATCCCCGCTGTCACACAAGCCCCTCCGTCCCCTGCTGCCTATTCTGCTTAATGGCTGTCATAAAACAGCAGCCCTGCTTGCAGAATACGTGACAGTGTATTAGAAGTTAGCAGCCAGTTTTACTGACTAAGTAATCCATTTTATAAATCATTTTATGCTTGTATCAATGCGACCACAGTAACGGGAGATGTGCCGTTATATGTCTGTGAAAAAGAAAGTGATGACGTCAATTATACCACAGTGGTGTTTATTGAGAAGAAGTCCGGTATTGTGTACATGATTATTGGAAGGATTTGGGGGAAAGATGAGGCTCAATGATGAGGTATGAAGTCCTAATATCCTGCATTTTCACCGCAGTAACACGTCCCAGATGTGCAGCACAGGGCTCTTGAGAAGGGTTCGCCAGTGACATCACCATCGTGGTCCAGACTGACATGAGCGTCTCTTCGACGAGCAGGCCACCGTATTATTATGTGGTTCCCTGCCCGGCTTCTCCTTCTCTCTGAAAGCCATTTGTAACAGAAGAGCGGTTCAATACAAACGTTGGAAATCCAACGTTTGCAGTCCGGCATAGAGATAGTGATCGTTTGACTTAGAGAAATGCAACAACGCAAACCAAGGCTGTGTTTTTTTTTTCCCCTCCTAAAACCTCGGCCTTAAATTTTATCAGAAACAAGTTTTTCTTTTCATTTTTTTTTCTTCTGGAAAACCCGATTCCTCCTTCTGCCACAATGTGCTGACAGAAGCAGTTATCACAGCTCCCAATAATGTGAGCGTTTCCACTGGTGAGCACAATGAAAGGCTTTGGGAAGTCTTGTTAAATCCATTTATTTTACAACAATGGGCTACAAAGGAGAAGACACCATTGGATATTTCATTCCCTGGTTCAATGGTTAGAATTATCAAATTATTTGGCCCAGTTTCTTTTTTTCTTTACAAAAATATAGTAAATGACGGTCGATGTTATGTTGGTATTTCTTATCATCATTTTAGAATTTAGTGCATTCTTAAGCAGTGTAAACAGGAGCATAAACACAAAGCAGATTTTGTTGAGTGGATCTATTTTGAGCTCAGGCTTTCTATTTTATTTTATTAAATGGAGAAACCTATTGAGGGATATGTTCGGTTTTTAGGCCACATCCAGTCTGATGCAGTTCCAACATCATAAAAAATCTTATTAGGATTCTGTGCACTGAAAATCTTACTCCCAAGTCCAGCATTAAATTGTAAAGGGCCATACAGTTAGTGCAGGACCTAAGATGATGCATTAGGTTTACTCCTACAATTGAGTGCAACAGTTTGCTAATAAAAGTAAATTATTGTCAATCGCTAAGCAAAAGCCTGCAAGTAATCCCCAGGTTGGAATAATGCCGTTCTTCTTTTGAGCATTTTACCAAACACTCAAACAGCCACATGCTGAATGCAGTGGCTGTATCCAACATTTAGAGTGCATCTTTGTGCTGTCAGGTGTATTCTCTTCCACGGAAACAGGGAAAGGAGCCAAACAACCCTGATCTCAGCTCTGTAGGAGAGCTCTGTGTTGTACTCTGTCAGGCTGAGCGTGGAGGTTTGAGGGCAGTGTTTTGTTTTAGTGTGTGTGAGTAGGCAAAGTAATGATCTGCACCACACCCACTCACCTCTTACAAAGGCATGTGAATGCAAATTAGGCTTGGTAAAAAGCAGAAATAAATGACCAGCAGGAGCATCAGCCATCGCAGACCCCCCCCCCCCCCCCCCCCACCCCTTGGCGCCTAGTAAAGCACATAGTTGTAAACTGACCTTACTGACATTTTACATGTAAATATATTCTGCTCCTGTCTGCTCTGCACAGGCCCACATAGTATATTGATTGACCCAAAGATCAGTGGAGGCCACAGTAAAGGACTGTCGTTGAAGACACAGACAATTATTATTATTACTTCTTTTTTTTTCACATTCAAGATGAATTGAATTTTTTAAAGTGGAAGCCATTTGGGGGGGGGTAAATTCATATGTACTGTTCGTGTATTGAGAGACAAATATAGTAAAACAAGCAGAAAAGAGAATATTCTGAAATGGGGAAAGGTGCTGTTATGACAAAGAGGGTTGATCATGTGGATGTAATGTAATCTACTGGATCAAGTCAGCTAATTGTTCTTTAATACAGTAGAAACAACTGTATATTTGATTTATTTAACTGCATATCTGGATGCAAAATGAATGGGAGCTATATTGTCATACAAACTGTATAATGGTTTTGCTATCTTTGTACATCTACATGAATATTCACTTGACAGGAAAATGTTTTTAGAAGATCATATTTTTTGTTGGCTTCTCTGTGGTTGTACTGTTAAGTTCAAACAATATGCTGACATTGTGCAGTATAAATTATTCTCTTTATTTGTTTGACATGCTGATGCTGCAGAGGCCACTGATAACCCAGCAGCAGAATGCCATGTTTGCCTGTGATTTAGGACTTGACAATCAAACAGTCTTCCTCTGGCTGAGCCTCCCGCCCGGCAGTCGATCAGAGGTTTGAATGTGTCGACCATTACACACCCACCAATCAAATTCTCTCAAGCAGATCAGCTATCAGTCCTCACCTCTACACCTCGAATGTATAGCTCCTCTTGCTTGGAATTCAGGTTGCTGGCGTGCATCCGTTTGTCTGCACAAACACAGACATCTTTGTCTACAACCTTTCACAGTCTTAGCCTTGTTTCATGCTGCTGTCATTCTGCCCGTAGCAGCCAACACCAGTAATCGCAGCCTGGAGGGAGTTGTTTATTTGAAGGAGGCGGTCGATGGCACAGATTGCCCAGCGAGGCTGTAATTACAACGAAATCTAAAATCGCAGCACTTGGAAAACGGATGAACTGGTCAATAAGTGCACACTGCAGCCTTCCAGTGTGAACCCCGGTGTTCACACACCTGGTCATTTCCACCTCTATGTGCAATTAATACACAGAGAGTGAGCGACAACAATCGATTGTTGTGGTGTTAACTGAAATATAAAGTTGTTAGAAATCAATGCGAGGGTTTGTCTGTGTCATGGCAATTGCTCATATTTCCCAGGCTGTATATTCGAGGAGCGTGTTCATTTGAGATTGAGGTTTGTGTCGTTTTGTCCTTACTGTGTTGTGTCTGGTATTAGAGAGGTGGAAGAGGGCAGTCACATGGGTTTAGTTAAACGCCAACATGCTCTAATGGGATGTGCTTGGTCTTTAGCCGAAGAATTGCACAAGGTTGTCACATCAACAGTAGTGCAGTATTTTACTATAAATGTATTCTATGTTGTTAGCAAACACAAAAAAAACGAGAACCTTTAACCTGCAAATTCTTCAGCGTATTCAAAGTACATCAGTTGCTGTAATATCTATTGTAGCGCGCGAGAATTTCTCTCACGTTGCAGCGAAAAAAAGGCATTGATTGGCCATGAAACATCAGTGTATAAATTGTCCGAATATTTCGGAAAAGAGTCGTCACAAGCTCCCAGAGATCAAGCTATGCCTGTTTTGTCCAACTTACAGGCAAAAACCCAAAGACATTTTACACAGAGCAGAAAACATTTCAGTTAACAAACCTTCATATTTGAACAGCATTTTCCTTAATAAACTGTACATGTATGCAAATACATTACCTCATGAACTAAAATTAGATGGCAATAGAATTGTTATTGTTATTGATAGATGCACCTTTGCTGCTATTTTGGTAAATGGGCTGTTTTTTTCTATCTAAAACTGATACATTGATTAAACAGGTTTTCGGCTTTGACAATGGTCCTTTAATAAGATAAAGGTTCCTCCCAGGGTGTCCCTCTGTGAGTGTAATTCTTCAGAGGGATGCAGGTACACGGACACTTTCTCACAAGTACACAAACATGAACTTGAACGGCTCCTTGATTGGCCTCACATGGCTTCTCTGAGCACCAATTAGTGCCACCCTGCATGACACTGCGTCTGTGTGCAGAGCGGCGGGGGGGGGGGGGGGGACAGTAGAAACGGGGCACTGACGTCACCACCACCTTCCTCTCTTCTTCACTCCTCCCGTGTCCGTCTCTCTAGGTGTTCCTTCTGCCTCTTTTGCTCTCTCTCTCTCAGCCTGCCCTGCGTATTGAAACATGCATTGATCTAATTGTCTTATGGGAGAGCAGCAGGAGATGTGGATGCTTTAATGCCAAGGGGGCTACGCAATCTAGGACAGAACTTAAGGCTCAACTCTATCTAAAAAAAAATAAAAAATCCCCCTGAATCATTTCAAATGACATTTTATAATCCTACAACTCTCTTTAAGCTTATGAGGATATTTTCTCATTAAATTCAGTCAGCTGTTTAAATCTTTAGAGGACACATGAACTTGCCCTCCACCAGAACCCTTTCAGACTTGAAATCCAGATTTCATTTTCCAGTATTGTACAATAAGTCCCTTGAGAATGCAAATGCATGCATTATGATTTTAATGAGTTTAGCAGTCATCCGTGGCATATAGAGAGCCTCGGTGGTTTGAACCTGCTTATTATTCATGACTTCTTGGTAATTGTGATGATGCTTTGTTTCTGCACAAAACGTGATACTGCTATCGTCTGACTGAATGAAACGATGCATTTAAATCTATGAAGTGGATATGTAAAACTGAACCTTTCAGTTGTAATTGTTTGATTGAAACTTTTCTGTGCCTCAGACTGAGACAGCCTTGAATGAGCCTGGATCTTCTCCAAGGCCACCATTAACTTCTTTACTCTCCTCCAGGCCGTCACCCGGGTCGACCTTGTCCTTGTATCTCAGCCACTTAACCGCCACCGGCACATTGTTACAGGAGCACAGATGTCTGTTGAAGCGGCTGGAGGACAAAGTGAGAGAGCATCGTGAAATGAAAAGAGTTATTTATTTGTTATCCGCTTGTTTATTTATTTCCTCTGTCACTGCCCATGTTGTCTAAGAGTGCTACATGGCAGCAGTGGCCCCCAGGGAGGGGACGAAGATTTGTGAGCAAGGACACTAGAGTGAAGACTGCAGAGTGGAAGCTTCCTTGTGTCTGATCCCTTTGGCACAGAAGACATTATATCTAAAGAAGCAAGACGTTTAACGAAAAACGTGTTGTCCTTTGTACGATGCATTGAGAGTGTAAATGATGTACAGCACGCTGCGTGAAGAGAATGTTGCAGGTTGACAGCGTAACATAGCATGGCAATTAGCATGCATCACAGAAGGTGCAGTATAAGAGAATGAGATGTACTTTTTCGCATCTTTCCTTTGTCAACAGTCCAGTTCACTTCATCTACATATGTAAAGGAAGGCTCTGGCAAGGAGGAAGGAGCAGCAGATGGTACTGTCACCTGGAGTGCATGTGTAACTCTAGACGGCCACCTGTGCTGGGTTCGTCTCACAAAACAAGTTGGGGCTCTGTATTATTATGATTTGCATATTGGAACTGCCAGGGAAAATGGCTGAAGCTGCTCCAATGTGCTCTTTCTAGTTACTAAGGAGATTACTGAGCCAAATCTAGCAGAGCCGTTGATCAAACGTGTCTGTGTGTAGAAATACGGATACTTCAAAATCACGTTAATCTGAGCGCTGAGGGATAATCCCCATAAAGCGATGCTACACACACAAGTTTGCATACAAACTCCCCTACAGTATGGAAACCTCCAGATCCGTATTTCATTAATCCAACCGTGATGTCACACACACAGCACACAAGCTATTGCTTATCTTTTGCATTTCTTGTGGCAGCATCACCTTCAAACCCAAGGATTTTGTTTTCAGCAAACTGCGGTGTGCAAATAGGGCCAGCAAGCAGCCGCAACTATGTGCAATAAAAGATACAGTCGTCTGTAACCTCAGTCCTGGCAGAAAAACATCCTCATCTCAACCTGAAAACTTCCCCAGACATCATTAGAGACGTCAGAGCAGACATGGAACCTAAACATCTCATTACTCGCACTTGTTTGTGCTTGATTTTGGATTCAAAAAGGGTGGCAAAGGGGATCTGTGAGGGGACTTGACAAACTATAAGGTAATAGATTCTCTCATTCATTTAATATGAGAGGTCTTCTTCTTCAACATTTGATAACATTTTGGCTGCTTTTGGTAAGATTTTAACTTCATAAAAAGTCCCTAACATTTGTGTTATTTCCCCTATGGCAATACTGGCATCATAATTGACAGTGACTGATAAGGATATACGTCTCTCTTCAAGGAAAAGGCGTAAAGTATTTCTGATATGGGGCCTGCAATATTCTGTTTTGACGACTCAGATAATGGCTCTCAACATACGGTGTTGATTGAAACATCTGTGTTAGTGTGTGCAGATGTGCTTACTGAGGTAAATATCCAAATACCCATCTGCCAAAGAAATGAAGTCCATACACTCCAATGAAACCTCAGTGCTCCAAAAGAGAGAGTCCAGATCATATACCCTGCTCCCCCTGCAGCCTGCCTTTTATTATCTCTCCCTAGTAAAGAGGGGGGGGGGGGGGGGGGGGCTCCTCAGAGAGCTGTCATCCATTGCCATCCATTATCTCTCCAGCTAGCCGTGGATGGCTGAGCACCGCCAGCCTGTGGAGCACAGAGGGATTCTGGGTTAGCAGGGCTTCCAGTCAAGACGGCTCTCTCGCACCACCGTAAGCCTCCCGGGCCTCCCAGCGGACGGCACCACGCTGGTGCAAAGACAGCATCCAGCCCCCCCCCCCCCCCCCCCCCCCTCACCTACCGCCCACTAACCCACAAAGAGCAGTTAACACACTGAGGAGTCTGTCAGCCTCTGTTCGTTACACACTGCAGACTCTTCGTAAATTATGGTTCCGTTTTGAAGTTCACCACTGCATTGCTGATTTTTATTTGCGCTGTGTTTGTTTTAGTTAACAGGATCCGAGCTGTGTTTGCATTTCTCAGACATCCCCTACCGAGCACTCTGCTCTCTGTGCACGGATCAGTTGGAATCTAGGTTGTTGCAGCAAGTCGGATGTTACTGGTGCTTAAGTGGATTTGAAGATTGTGTACTGCATAGAACAACCAACAGTCGCACAGTCGTCTTTTTTTTTTGTCTTTGTTATGTCGGGGCGAGGCCAAAGCACAGCAATCCATTTTGACAGATTAAATAAACCGTTTGTATTTCTACAGTTGTTTTACCTCATTGTAATTAGTGCACATGGCACAATCATTTTCCATGGAAAACCCCTTTCAGGATTTTAATGAAGTGAGCGGCACTCCTGGGAGTGGAAGACTGGATGCAGCAAGGAATGCATGATGGATCCTTAAAAATGCCTCTGGAATGCACCTCCTTGGTCTCGATCCAGCTTTGGATCAAAGAACCAATGTTTCCCAGCAGTGTTATTACCTTTGCTTTGATTAATCATTTAATGGACGTGATACTGCGTGTCTTACTGCTCCTCATAAATCATAATGTTTTTGCTGCTTGGGTTTGTAATATACAAACTTATGGTTCTTACATTGGTATTAATCATGTAATTCTATTGTTTTGGTGGAATTTGGTGGAAGAACTGAACATATCTTTTTAAATACGAGAGCATTGCTCACTGCTCTGAAATGATTGGGGTAAGCTATAGCGTATAGGACTTTACCAGGTTTAAGATCTAATGGAGGTTGTGCCCAAAATGTAGTAAAAAAAACATACATTAGATTGTATTTGATAAAATGCATCTTATATTTAAAGAGTGCGATTTGTCAGTCTTTGTGATCAGGCATTCCCTTTGTTCAATGTTTTTTTGTATCTTTGACATGTAGCGTTTCCTCTTCTGAGGGAACTCTTTAGTCATCAACATCTGCCCCAAAGATCAGAGCTTTGAACTGAGTGCAAAATGCTCAGTAAAAGGCATGGCCATGAAATATTCATCGAGTAGTTTGGGAATTAAGTCCGAAACTTATTGGTGTAAATGAATCTTCCTAGTTTTGCTATCTCACAAGACATGTTAAGTGGGTCAGCTAGAAAATAAGAAAATGCTTCGTGCAGTGCTGGGAGGATCTCTATTTACACTTAGCTTTAGTCTCGGCAGTTAATGCTTTTATAGCATAGAGTAAATATAAGAAAGGAGCAGAGTACGTTAATAACCTTATACAATTTCTGTATGGTTTTAATTGATTCCTTCTCCATTTTCAGTCAGCTCACATTGTCCCAAAATGCACTCCTCTTTCTGCCAAGCAGACATTTTTACAGCCGTCCAATCTCATAACCACGGCGTTGTATGTCAATACGAGTCTGCAGCCTTTTAGAAAAAGGAAAAGGCCTTCAGGCTTGAGCTATTTGTTGCCCTCTTTAATAATACATTTATTGGTATGTCTGTTTGCTCTCTCTCTTTCGCTTGCTCGCTCACACGCGTCTCAAACGCTGTAAACCTGCGTTCACACCATGACCAGCCTGGTGTTGTTGATTTCTGCTTTTCTCGGACCGTCTAATATATCCACAGTGTTTGGACCAAAAAAGACCTGCCTTGTTTCTATTGTTCCTTTTTGCTTTTCCATCAACCTTACATTGTTTTCAAGAGTTATCGGAGCAAAGTTATCAAGCATAAATGAAGTAGCATTAAACGACCCTAACAATGGACACAGCTGGTGCGTAAACCTTATTTGTGTGACAGTTCCTCCTGTCGTCTTTCAGATAAATTATGTAGAAACCTGGGAAGGTTTAAATTCTACTTGTGATCTAATTCATATTTATGATGCTGAACTATTGTTCACGAAACAAAAGCCGCAGCTGCAGGGTCAAAAAGGACACATCAAAAGCACCTCTCCTGACTTGATCCGTGCTCCTGTCGTATTGCTAACATTGTGTGTTTTTCCGATAATCTTGAACTTGGCTTTGAGCTGAGTGTTTTAAGACATGCACACAAAGGCATGCAGACCTCCAGCAGTCAGGTGAATCACAAAACCACAGCCATTTGCTCGGCTCACTATTAAAAACAAACACACTGGCACAAGCCGGCTCATACCGCTCAAACACACGCTTAATTACTCAGTTGACTAAACTGCTCCAAAATATTGATTTACTTCCCCCCCCCCCCATGTACAGTTGTACATCCACATATAGCTCGTGTGCTTGCACGCCAACATTAGCAGTGTCACATAAATCAAACATCTGTGTGTAATTGCCCTGCTAATGGAACGGGATCGTATCGATTTATGAAACTAAGTGGACGTCTCATTTCAGACTCGGCTAAATAGAGTTTTAATGACTCCCTTCATCTGTGGTCCTTTTGTGTGTCTGAATTTCAATCTTCAGAGCTATTTAAGGCTGCAACAAAAGATGTGTTGAGCCTACTGGGACACACTGGTTTTCGGGTGTGTTTTTTTTTTTGTGTCTAACAAGGTCAGAATGCTGTCAACATTAGCATAGTAGCATAGCCAGCCGTCTGGAGAGATCCAAGCACAAAAGTAATTAGAAAAAGGCGTAATAACGGCACAAAGGCGTTATTAAAGTGATTTTCTTTGTCTGCCAAGTCTAGAGCAGAATTCTAAAATTCTAACCTGATTGCAACACAACTAACCTCGCTCAAGAGTATCTGTATCTTGAAACAAAAAAAAAGAGCTAGTTTTCTGCATTATAATCAAGAAAATTGATTGTGCATTGCTGTTAAAAGTTCTTTGTACCAAAAGGTATCAGGCTTTCTGAAGACCTTGTATTACTACTTTCTGAGATTGGGAATGATGTGTAGATCAGACCAACAGGGGTTTTGGTTCTGAGGACTAGTGTCAACTACTCTGTTAACCACAATGCGTGTCCTCTCGTGGATGTTTCACGTCCCTGCTATCGACAGTAAAGCAGACCTGAAACTCTCTCTCAGCTCTCAGAATAGATGCCAGGTCCTCCGAGCTTGTTCCAGCTGATGCTTTAATAAAACTCACGCCTTTGACCGCTACAGTGCGCGAAGTTCATCCATTACACCGTGACAGCTTGATGAATGTGTCAGGCGGTTTAATTAGAGTTTGTGTTCCTAATACCGCTCCCTTGTTTGACGAAGCTATTACCTCAGCGTGTGATTCGATGCGATTATTCGCCGCTTTGATAAGAAACTGTGATGAAATGTTACTTCTCGCACGAGTGCGGTGGGCAACAAGCGTTCCCACAAGACGGATCACTGATTGATGACAGCCCTCACTTTATGACTGAACTGATATCACTTCGCTGCGATTCAGAAAAAGGCTGCAGGCACTTAGAGCTGCCAGCCTGTCTGTCACTTGTCCAACATTCTTGGCCAACAGAGAAGTGACAGACCGACAGCTGGTCCCTGACTTGTCAAACATGTTATCACCAGCTTCTTTGCTTCTTTTTCACCAGTATGTACTGGGATATAAAATAAAAAAGCACACTGCATTTTCCCTGTTCCAAAAGTAGACAAACACCCACTTTGTTTGTTTGTTCCTGCAAAGACTGACAGCTTGTGTTGTCATTCTGCCATTTTTGGTTGATCTTTATAAGTCTTTTTCATTTTCTGCTACACACGATGCTTCAGTAAAATAGAGAGAATCATGCTGGAGCTATTTTTAAGACATGTCTACAGTGAGTCAGATGAAAACTCGCCGATTTAAGACGTGTTGACAGCAGTTGAATCTGCAATCAAACGGGTGTATAACTCTGCCATTAAAGTATGTGTACATACATGTTGAAGTGAGCACTCTTTCATTTGCAGGAAGCCGGTATGCGTCGGGCTGGAAAGTGTTTCAGCCTCGCTGGGGTCGTAGATCGGCGCAGATGCCGCTTGAAAGCGTGGTGAGGTGTTATTTATGCTGGCGCCTCTTCTTTGATGCGTCACTGTTACAGGCTGAACATGACGGGCCTTGTCTTCCTTCAGCTCGTCTCAAATCCCTCTTCGTTATCACAAAGCCCCATGCTGGGGATCGCTGCAAAAACAACAACAACAACAACAAAAAACAGCTAATTATTCAGCTACTGCATGTTGAGACAAAGAGGCGATGAGAGAAGTAGTCCGCATTATTGTTTTTCTCAGGCTGTAGATGCAAGGCAGCCATGAAAGAGATTAGTGACTGTTTTGCAGGTCTTTTGCAAAGAGGTAGTTATTTTGAGAGTGTGTTGTACTTGTTATGACAGCAGAGATGTAACCTTGGGATAAATGTAATTGTTTGTTGACGTGGCTGGCATTTTAAAACCTGCGCTTGGAGACAGTTAAGACCTTGAAGGACAAAAAGCTGTGTAAAAGCCGTAATAGGATAAACCAGCACCCGGGCAGCACTCTCTTTCACATGCGCACACACACACATGCATATAAACAAGCACACACACACACACACACGTGCGTTTACGTTCATACCAACGCTTAGACACATCCACGCTCACCGACACACCTCGTCGACCCGGCAAAGTTCCACGCACATCCATCACTTGTCAGTACAGACTGAGTGTGAGATGATGATGGATGGTCACTGTTTCCACAGAGCAGAGCAGAGGAAGGGTGTGTGCACGCACTTTGCATCCTGTGTTGCTGGAGAGCGTCGCCGGTTTTGCCTCAGGTGCTCCCTCTGACCTCGAAGGTTAATTGTCGAAGTCAGTCGGCATGAAAAAGTCGTGTAAAAGTCAAAATGTGTAAACCTGCGCTTATATATGACAGCTGCGCAAAGGGGGGGGGACTGTTTTTACGTGAAGTGACACCTGTCTGACATGAGGCAGAGAGCACCGTCTCACCTGCTCTAATGGTATGGATTTACCTTGTTTTATCGAATGTAGATGTGATGTTGAGCATGTCTCTTTACACAGCAGCAGATGCATGAAAATTCATGAGGGACGGACAGAACTTTCTCCTAGATTGCTCCAAGCAAACCTTGTTTTGAGGGAAAACTGGAGTCACCAGCAATGGCTGAACCTTTTTTCATCTCCTCAACTGCTGCCAACCACCATACATCCAGATACATCATTGACATGGTTTCTTGCGATGTATTAAGGACTTTGCAAACCAGCAAATCTTTTACTTTTAGTCGAAAATTGTTACGCATTTAAAAATAAATATGAATTCAAGTTTGGTCGATCACTTTTACACATTGCTGCAAGTTCTGAACAGGTTGTGTTGTCTGCGTTTATTCACATTCGTCAAAAGCTAAAAAGAGATTTGCGCTAACTTCATCCCCTCGCCTCCCAGCACAAAGCCCTTTACGATAGCTTCTTGCTATGTTCTCATTGTTTTCCACACTATTCGTGTCATGAGGTGCAGCAGTTGTCTCAGGGTGTTGAAGGTCATTTTGACAGAGTCCCACTCCCTCTGTGCCGGGGAGCTGCGTTATCTTCCCCGTGCCAGTGTAGCCGCGCAGCATCAACCTGCAGCCAGCGTGACCCCCGGGCGGGGCTGTGGTCGCTCGCCGCTTGGCGCTGCCCTTTTCCCACATTACACAAGCACCGGTTCTGCCGGCGCCACCATATGTTTTGCCATCGACTGTCATACATAGAGGGCAAAGGTGAGAGATGCCCAGCGGTAGCGTCATGGCAGACTGCTCCACCCCATCAGGGAATCGCACATACTCTGACACACTTCCTGGTGAGGCGTTATGTGTTGGCATTTAATTGTGGAGATGCAAATTCAAAGCGGGTCTATTTTTTTATTTTGCTCCTTAGGCCTTACAAATAAATGCTTTAGCTTTTTTCTTATTTCGGCTTTTTTTTTTGACCATTCTTCATTTTTCCAACAGATTTGGTTGAAAGCATGTCGATGCCTGTGACCGACTCAAGCTTTGTTTTGGTTGTTCTCCTCCCCTTACCCACACCTTAATGCAGGAATTAAACAACTTTACACAGATAGGAGTGACAGAGTGCGGCCACAGATATGGAGGTAATGTTTTCCTGTGGAACTGACTCTCCTTGGGGCTTCAGTTTCCTGTCTTTGGGAGAAAATAGGACAGTGCTGTGGTGTCCTGTGGAGAGAAAACAGAAAAACTCAGTGGAAACCTGCACAGAAGGGGACGCTCACTATTGTTGAACACGATACTGACAATTTCTCACTCACGAGCACAAAGACGAGTTTTTGGTTCCATTATTTTAAGCATTGTGAGCATCAATACACTTGATGGATTTCAGCGTTGTCCAGAAACCAGCAGCTCACCTGCTCTCTCAGCTACGACTCTCTTCCAGATGTTATGAAGCATTTCAGCAAAATACTGGATAACTCTGAGCCTGAACCGTGTTTAAAGAAGAACATAATCCTACATGGTAGCATGGCACTGCAGTGGAATAATTACTGCCTCTCTCCACATGTATATGTTTTTTTTAAATGACAAATTGTACTCTCTGTAAAGAAGCGATTGTAATGGTTGCTATTATAACGTCTCAGACAGCTGTTGCTATAGCGACGTGAAAAGTGACTTTATAAATTCAGTGCATGCTGAATTCGCTGAGAAAAGCCTCCTAGACCACCACCACTGTGACCGATGAGGATTCTATAGAGAAAAGAAACATCTACACATCTGTCCACCCGGAAGCCCCACTTCACGCCCATGCATTTAAATAGGAATATTATTATAATGGCAGAACAAGAGTGTGCGTGTGTATACGTCTGAGTGTGTCACATTGGTTTTGGAGAGGGGAAGGGTTTAGGCCATAAAACATGGCGACACTCTTGACAGGTTTGAGAGTCCTGGTGGAGAGACATGCCTGAACGGTTGACCTCATGGCTTGGTCTTTGTGTCAATGCCAGAGAATTTATTAGCAGCCAGTTTGGGCCTCGGGGGCACCAGTACTGAGGGAAATTTATGTGAGTCTAAGTAGGATGGCAGGATGAGTGTGGTGATGCATTCATTCTTTTCCGTTCTGTTCCCGTCAGCAGAAACGCAGCAGATCATTAGTGACTGAGCGGGACGGGCTGCCTTTCAAAGAGCGCTCTGGAATAATGTGTGCAGTAGGTGTTCTGGAGGTGTGTCTGATCAAACAAAGGAGTGTGAGCTATTTGAGTGAGTCAACCATGTCATTTATTAACTTGCGAGCGGTAGCAGAGCTGTGAACCAATGGTTCCCACATCTAAGGATGCGGACAAGACGGAGGCGTTGATTCACTAAATATACCATAAGTTACTTAAAAGCAGGCATGCAGGAGTGAATAGTTAAATAGAGCAGCCAGCTCAAGAAAATAGGTTGGTGAAAGAAAATCGAGTCACTCAGAATGGCTTCCAGACTCGAAAGCAGCTTGTCCTCACATTGTTCCCCGATATAACCCCCCAAAGGGTGATACATGATAGAAACAACCTCTAAGACTGTGATAGTTTACCAGCTTTTGGTCTTGGCCAAAACTAAAGACGGATTCTGTTTTAGCGCATTGAATAACCCCCAAAATATCACTTTTGGTAAAAAAAAAAAAAGAAGTTGTAAAAATGTGTTTCTTCCAAGAAAGTTTAAAAACCACAACTGTACGCTACTTGGGGCAGAGCCAAGTCCAACTGTAATTCCGTATAGACCTTCATGCTTGAGCCAGCAGGCTGTAGGGAACATTTCAGTGAACTGGGAGTAATAACTTAGCATGTTATTGCAAACAGGAGGTCATATTCCTCCTGGTGATCTGTCTTGCTGAGGACAGCTCCTATAAAGAGTGGGACAAAAAGAGCGAGGCAATTAAATGTTTTCCTTGAGTTTCTCTTGAATATGGGCCTACCCACACTGACAGCATGAAATTGTTAGCTGTAACTGGGCAAACGCCACAAGCAATTTACCTCCGCAGAGTGCATGAGAATGTAATTTATTTTCCTTCCCGTTGGTAAACGGATCACAGTCGCTTGGGATGTTTCATCTGGCTGTCTGAGTGGATTTGGTGACATCTGTGCGTCTGTAAAACTGAAAACAGCGATACCTCATTAAATATTTGATATTAGTTCACACTGTCTGGCCACGTCATCCGAATCGGTGACAACCACTTAAATACACCGTGGGGAGTATTTGGCTTGTCAGCCGTCCCAGGGCTCAAGAAGAGACCGAAACCAAAGGGTACTGCAAGAGCTCCTAAATAGTTACATCACATACTGAACTGCTGCTGAACTCCTGTTCAAAATGCAGTTCTTGGTCTGGACTATTGACACACCTGACTTCAGAGTAATTGCCGCAGTTAACTTAAATCAATTAGCAATCCCAAGCATCATTAGCGGCTTTATACTCTGCAGCCAACACCATCACTAATTCAAAACACAATGTTAATTGTTAATGCTTTGGTAATGATTGGTTAATTGTCTTAATGATATAGAATGTTGATCAAGTGACTTCAAGGACGGTGAATTAGGGAACTTGTTCTGCAACGTGAATGTTTTTTTTTTCTCTTTCTTCCATGTTTGGATCCCCGCCTTTGATGACTCCTCTTCTTCTTCTTTGTGTTCAGGTAAGGGTAAATTCCTAGTATCCTTCCTCCTTACCCTGCCCATGTTTGCTTTTGTCTTTCACTCAGACACACGAGCAGCAGCAGCAGCAGCTACAGCCACACAGAGTGCGAGCATCATTGTTTTCATTATTCCTTTGTTAGTACCTTACAAGTCTCTAACAGGGATCCAACACCGAGTGAGTGTGTCCTTGTCTGCGGATTGTGTCACAATGCGACTAACCTGATTCACTGAACCTAATTTGGTTGCACTTTGCTTTGCCTCACTGCCTTCGGGAGCACGATAAGAGAAACACAATGATGTTGATGCTGAATTTCCTTCAGTGGATCTCTGAACCATGAAAAGAAATTACTCCCTGAAACTTTCGTCCCATGTCGTCCCATGTCGTCCGCTTCTATAGTTCAGCATGCATTTAGGCAAATAAAAATGTAAGGGGAAATCAATGAAGTATAACAGAGATGTAAAGTAATGGGATAGACAAGGTCCTGTGGAAAGAAGCTCCACAAGACAACACCGTCCCCCCCACCCCCCACCCCACCCAACAACAAGGTCACCTCATTCCTCCTCTGAGCATCCATTGAGCAGTTGAGAATGGGGACGGGAGGAGTGTGTGTGAGACAAGATAACACATAAGAATGGCATAACGTAATTGAGATATCAATCAAGGAGGTTATTCCAGGGGTAATTGCTGAGGTCCTTGGGTTTGTGTTTGTGTGAGAGAAAGAGAGAGAGAGAGAGAGAGAGAGAGAGAATAGAAGAAAAGAAAACGTGAATAGTCTTGAGAATCTGTCATTCATTCCGGTAGAATAGCCGTATCCGTATTTCATTCCTGTTGGTCTGTTAGTCTGTGCCTCGCCATGACGGGCCAAGGCTAAAATACTTCATATAACAAAAATGAATAAATACGTCTACTTCCTGCTGCTACTTTCTGCGGCTGCTTACAATAATAGCTTTATATTTAGTTACGGCTGCATCAATCTACAGTTCCTAGGCCTATTTTAAAAACTGTTTTTTTACACAAGCATGGTTTTTATTTTGTTGATTTTTTTTCCGCCAGTAGTCTTTCTGAGGAGTTTAATTGAACAATTGCATGCAGTTATTTTGGGGTTATATTTCATTTGGCTGAGGACAATAAATAACAAATGATATTTACTAGTGGGTTTTACTTTTCATGCTAGGGGTTGCTTTGCAAAGTGTGTTTTTTTTTTCCAAAATGGTAGGAACCTCATTTTGAAATGGAACTCTTCAATGACATTCATACAGTACTTAATATTTATTCATGTCGCATGTTTCATTTTATTAAATGCCAATCCTCTTTTATATCCATATGGATGGCCGTTTGAGACTTTTTGAGAGGCATGGAGCTTTGTTTTAAGGGCAACATGGAGCTCATGAATATTCCATTTCCTCATGAGATTACTTCCTGTAATAACACGGCTCTGCTCCCCAAGGACATGCTACTACAGACGCTACACACTCTGCTTCAGGCACACACACATTCTTATACACTTCATCCCTCACACATGTTGGCTTGCACACATTCCCACATACACAAATCCAGGTAGATTATTTATATATTAACATAAGAATGTTCACTTTTAATTTGCCATTTTCTGCCCAAGTGCTCTCAGATACTATACCGCCTGCATGGTTAAGTCAGAGAATAAGCTTTTAATTGTGCTGATGGTAATGAGAATAATGGCCCTGAGTAACATGGGTAGAGTATTTTGGAATCGGTGAACCTCATCATAACTGATTTCCTTTTCCATTGTTACTGTTGCTCCACTTTCAGAATTCTTTGGGAAATCCTCTAACTTTAAAATAGGTAAAATTTGTAATTTCCAAAATATTTAACTATTTCTTTTCATGGTCAGAATTACAACAAAACATACGTTTTATGTTATGTCCAGTGGTATCTGGTGATGCAGTTCATTTTAGTTTTATTTGCCGAGATTAGGACAGTTTTGCCTCCACCACAATAATATGGAGGCAAAAATAATTTGTTGTGGTGTTCACAGTATCAAAACTACAATAAAGAGGTCAGCTGTGTCTCTACCGTACTTTTCCCTACAGAGGAATCTGTCTGACAGTGTGTTCTTTCTTTGAGCACCACAAATATTATTGCATTCTCTTTTATTGTATTTCTGTAGAGGCAGAAATCTCAGAGACGCATATCTCAAAACTTCAAATTAAACCACAAAATGGCTAGATACCGCTGTAGATAAAAAAAGAAAAGCGTTTTATTGTTATTTGGATGAATCAACCGCTTTAACATTGGCTACCACAATACATGTCATGTTACTGTAAAATGAGCAAAGAATGCCTCAGAAAGAAATAATGTGAGATTTGAGTGCACCATTTTAGATTTATTTGATAGAGGACTGGGAAATATAAGTCTTCAGTATATCAGCAGCATATGGGAGCGTGGTTGTATGTTCTGGACTGGAGACAGACTTACTGCTGGACATCTGGATCGGTCATCATCATTTGATCTAGTTTTTTACAGTTTGAATGGAGCACAATTTTGGGAAAAAAAAGGAGTTTTTCTCCACCAACTTAAACATCACCACCACCCAGTAAAGACTAACACAGTCTCTGACCACTGCCTGTGTTATTATATGATGTGTTTATGAAATGGAACTGTGGAAGGAACTTAAGTAGAGGAAATTAAGGAAGGAAATGTTATTTCATGGTTGGAAGGAGCGAGTTTTGAGGTATCATAATCCTTTTCTTCCCCGTTGTTGCCATCGTTCTCCTCTTTGCTTTGTCTATGACACATTGTAACTTCCACTTCTCTACCGCTGATTAAAAAACTAAACATACGTGATACTGAACACAAAAGTTCCCAATCGGCACTTCACCAGGCTCACACATTCAGCTGTGATCAACATGACTCACACGAGAAACACCCAATTATTGGCTACCAGCAAACAATTATCCACATTATTCACCCAATCTTCCTTCAAGGCCGGCGATTAATGATGGCTCCAGCCAACCATGAAGCGGACATGATGGGGGCATTAGAACAGCAGTCGGGGGTGGCGATGTGGCGAAATGGGAGGAGGATGTTTGAGCATGTTGTCAACAGGCCTGAGATGTGGATGACAAATGACCAGCGCTGGTTCCTCATCAAGCTGATGTCTGTTATTCATGGAGCTGTGTCTGATTGAATCATGGCGTTTCAAAAGAGAGCGCCAGGATTAAAGGCACCTTTTTATGTGGAATTAAGGGCCCTCTTTTTTTCCTGGATTTAAGGCACCTTTGAAAGCACTATTGCTGAAGTGTATTGATCAGTGGTTGATCGATTTAATCTATGAATGGATTTGTCACCTTCTATTCTCTTGAGCTCTATCGCTTTCATCCTTGTACAAGGGTCGAGGATTCATGCGTGTCCCAGTTTGCTCTGACTTTCTCTTTATACCTCTGTAGTGAAGCACTAAAGTTAACAAGAAGCACCTCTGCATCAATTTTTTAGACTTTCCATTTGTTTCTAATTTGAAGTCAAGGCTGTCGAATGTTTGCTCCTTTTTGTTTTCCCTCACCGTGTTTTTGTTTTGAGTTTGTTATTTATGAGTGTAATACTTTTGTGTCTATGAATGTGTCTGAGTGGGAGGGAAACATTGAAAAAGAGCTTTGCCTTTTTAAGAGATGGCTGGCTGCTTATGGGACATAAAAAAGGACTTCCAGTCAGTCTGGCTGATGCTGACATAAAAGCCGTGTGGTGCTTTGAAGACATGGGCCTTTTGGGAACTGATGCCATGCACAAGCATTCTGTAGGGGGCTACAACAACTGTGCTGCTGCTGGGGACCAAATACAAGGCAATATTTAGAAAAATACAATCCTCTCCACTGAGATATTTTCAGATAAGTATTTATCAAAATCCCCTTTATTGAATGTCCCCCGAACACACAAAGATATTTATAACATCTTGTATAGAGGGACTAAAAACAATTGAAAACATAAGTCAGAGTGCGAGTGTGACAACTCGGCTGCTAAATGCGATGCACATTTTTTCCGACTGAGAGATCGACGGGGAGACGGGCAGAAAGGAGAGATGGAGACACAGAGGGCAAGAATGAAAGATCACAGATAGTCATCATTATCTAGCTTCAGTCCTCCCAGTGGTGGAGCAGATCAATACAGGGTACCCAGCATGGCTCTGCTTTGGAACCAGCACCACACAGCCTCTCATTACTGCCTACACTCTCATTACCCCACACACACACGCGCACACACACACACAAGCCCACACACTTTCACACACACCGCTGCCAGCGCATGCACACACATGCATCGCTCACACTTGCAGACCGGCTTGTGCACACATTGTGTCGCTCTGTCAGGCGCCGTCAGTCTTCAGTGTATGTTGCCCACACATTACGCCTCTGAACAAACATTTGCTCTGATTTGGTTTATTTGAAATAGCGTTGGGTTTGGTTAACTGTGGTTTTAGAGCATTTGAATGAATCCAAATATGTGACCTTTTCTGTTTAAAGACAGGAAAAAAAGCTGCAATAGGCTGCACAGATAGTCAGCAGTAAAGGGTTTTGTAGAGTAAACCCTTCAACTGTTTTCCCCTTTTACATGTCAGACCTCTCAGCCTGGCATAGATGTGTGCACACATGGACACGCACACTTCCAATCATTACAAATCCCAATCGCCAGGAAATTAGGTCATGATATTTACTGTGTTAACGAGTTTCTATTTTTGAATAATTAACGTGGAGTTAGTGGGATTCGAGGAGGGAATTGAGTCTCAATATAATCCTCCGTGGCTCTAGTGAGTGTGAATGTCTTGTATGCGAGACCGGTTGATATCTATTCTGGACTGGTTGGAGGATAGATTAGTGTTGACTGTTTTTGTTTTTTTTAAAGATGGAGCAAAAGAAAAAAAATTTCATCATGACTGATGTGTAGGGGTTATTTCATATACAGTATATTATGCACGAAGGAGTGCAGTATTTCTATGAGGGGGGAAAAAAACGTCATCACGTCTGCTCTTTTTGGAGTTTTCCCAACAGCTCTTCAGCTCTCGGGAGCAGATCAGAGAGTCCTCCAGCCCATCTGATTTGCATTCCCTGTTAAGTTCAACAAGCCAAAGCCTGCTGCAACCAAACAGTGAGGCGGAGTTCCGATTGTTTTCTCACTCTTATTACGATGAAGGGCAGCTTGTTTGTGTAGCAGTTTCATCATCTTTATTTTATCCCGCTTGATGCATCTAAAACTAAGCCGTACGGGGCTTGAGAGTCACTCTGGGAGAGTGGAACTCTGATTCAGAAAATACAGCTGTGTGTATTGTGTCACTTCCTCACGTACACACCAACACTGGAAAACCAGATGTTCTTCCGCGTTTTATTGCTAGCTGCCCCAGGAGAGAGGAGAGAGGAGAGCCACCTGCTGGAGGAGCTCTGCTGCTGGTGCACCATGACCTTGAATATCTATTGCGAGCGTCCATCTGCTTCCCGTACTCACCATCCTGCTGTGCCACATTTAAACCTACATAACATGTGCTAGGTGGCACTGTGGCTCAGCCATTAGTACTGTCACCTCATATGAATAGAGCATAATCTAAATCCACAGTGAAAGGAGAAGGATTTGTGATGGTCACACTGCAAGACCATTTTAAATTCAAAAGGCAAATTTTAGTCCATCAGACCCCAGAATTTTCTGGACTGAACATTTGTGGGATCATCTTACCCCCTTTGATTCGGACGTGTGCCATGTTTATGAAATTTCAAGTGAAAAAGAAAAAGAAATAAGGAGTGTTACTCAAGCAGAGAACTTCTTTGTCTCCCAGCACAGACGCTGTGTAGAGGATTTCTGAATCTCACAATAAGCATCTTTACCGATCTGCTAACCAGTCTACGTGGCACGGTGTGCTTACTTTCCTTTCGACGGAGCCCCTTAGTTAGTTGTTAGTCGTTTCTTTGGTCATGCTCATGTAACACCTCCTGCCCTCCAGTGATTTATGTTCTCCAGTAGGAAAACAAGGTCACCGTTGTCTCCATGGACGGTGCCAGTCGCCATACTTGGAAAACAAAAAGCACTCTGTCAGCGGGGTTCCTACAGTATATGCAACTGCAACACACACACACAGCAGGGGCTTACACAGTGCCATAAAGGGCCCATAACCGCGAGTGTGAACTTAAGTGATGGTGTCCAGTGTGTCTTCTGTCCATTGACCATTTATAGCATATACTGGGACCGGGAATTAATGAGAAACATATACTGAATCAAGCTGATTAAAGATACATCTATGGATCGAGGCAGACATAAGAGCTGTTGCGTGTTGTCCCGTGTTACCTGAACGCCTCTCATTAGTTAGCTCTACATAATCAAGGCAGTCACATTCACAGAGATTTTGTTTGATGTCAAATCAAATACAGGGAAGCTTTGCCTATTTTAGCTCCAGTCATCTTACTCTCTCCACATACCCATGCAACATATTTTTGTCACTCCCCTGGTATCATAGCAACCTGTATGTTAGTAGTCAGAGAAGGCAGGAGATTAAAGGACAGAGAAGAAGACAAACTGGTGTAGAGGAGGAGCAGAGACGGAATAGAAATGTAGGGAAGGAGCAGGAAGTGATATTGCTTATTGCAAAAATCCAGTGGAGAGAAAGAAAGAGGGGGATGGATAAGGTGCGTGTTTCTCTTTCAGTGGGCATCAACATTCTGCCACTAAATTGCCAAACGGCAGATAAATATGTTGTGTAGAAACATGTGTAATTGCAGCACCTTACATAGAGTCGTTAGTTAGAGCAAAGGCCTTTACATGTCTACTATGTGTGCGCTGATCTATTTAGATGACTGAGGTGGGGTTGCTATATTTGTGGCTGATATTTTGTGAAGTGTTGTTGTGGGTCATAAGTCTGCACTGGTTTTGGGAGGACATTGTTCCTTTCCTTTTCCTATAGAGAATGCTAAGGGAGACTATGCAAACGACCTGATTTTGAAATGAATGTACTCTATACATTATCGTCTAAGCTCAATCTCAATTGTGTTATCAAGTATCAGCATCTATTCCTGGGTATCCAGGTAGCTTTGCCAATTGTGTGCCAACGAGAGACGTTGCTCTTGACATACTGTGGGAATGTTATCCGCTTCAATCAGTTGCACTTGACAGGCAGCCAGACCAAAGTAATGCTATTAGCTGGAAACATGTACTGTCGTGTTATTCTTTGGGATGAGTGAAGAGTAGTTCTTATTGTCGTTCTTTGAAATCCAGTAAGGGTGTGAGTCAGTTGTATGGCCATTAGCATTGCAGACGCTGGTCCAAAACAGCAGTCTCAAGTTAATTCAATTGAATAAAGTAAGTGAATAAAATAACATTTTTACACTTCTGTATGTTAATTTCTAAGTTTAAAAGGAAAATTAGAATATCCCCTCTGGTTTTCATTACATACATAGTTTAACTAACCAGAGTGTAATCTTTCAATGAACGTGGTCAATAGAGATGGCTGCTTTCTTGGATGAACTAGAATAAATCTATTACATGAAACTGGGACAATGGTCCCATAGTGTTGTGTTATGTTTGCGTTTCCCCACTGTGTTGCTCTCCTTTACACAGGAACTAAGTCCTGCTGTGCAATTTTGCCTAGTGAAGCCCACCCTACCCCCTGCAGACTCGCAAACACATACTCGTACATGCACACACTCAGGTACACGCACACACACAGACACACACACACACACACACACGTATGGCATATACCTACTTACTCACGCCGTGCTGCACACATCCATACAGCCCAAGGAGCAGAGGGTTATAGTAACAGTATTTTCAGTTTTTCCAATGCTCTCAGTAAAGGAACTGATCCAAGCTGTTTCCCATTGGCATGAAATATGCATTAGTCCCAGCCTTTCATGTGAGCGATGAGCTGTGTTTTGTGTAAGAAGTCCCGGGGATATTTTCTGATACTTGCAGCGCACCAATTTTTTATCTTCATCTTTTAATTAAGAAGGAGAATGAGGTCTCGGAGAAAGAGAGCTAATCTTTATTAAATGGAATTTCTGGGCCACTGGGTTGCTTCAGGGCTGGTTACGAAACATCCCGCCAACAAACACCGCGAAGCCCCAGCTCCACGATCCATTATTTCTCATCAATTAACCTTGACAAACCGCAGGAAAAGACCACACTGAAATAATGCAAGGCCTAACATGAACAGGGGGGTTACACTGCCTAACAATGATTTCAACTGCTCACCTGTTATGTCTCATTCTCTTCGAATAATGTCGAGCAAGGGTCTCATAGCTGACAGAATCCCATTGTTCACCCTGTCGGTTAGCCGTCTCCAGCTCAGGCGAGGTGCGCAGCCCCGGGGCCTCCAGCCTGGCTCCATCTTCTGTAAGGACACGGCAATCAATCTTTTTTTTGCAGAGTGTCTGTGGGCGGTATGGGTATGTGCCCATATTGCCCGTACAGGTTCACCAGCAGAATGTGATTCCTAATCCCAGCACTCTGCTGGCTCCTGTGACCACCACTGGTCACTCTTATTGCCCCCTTCCTGGCAGGTTGGCCTTCTGCTGTTCTATTATCCCTCTATCTGTAATTAAAGGCAGCCAAGGAGAACTGAGATGGAGGGAGAGAGGAGAAGGGCTCATAGGTGTCCATATTTCACACTGAGGCTAGCTGACAGCAAAGCTCCGAGCCTTTCCATGGCCTGAAGGGTGTGTGTAATTACACTACTACAACACGTCCTTAATGATGAAGTAGGTCGTTTGTCAGTGCTTTACAAAAGAAGGCTCATGAACACTTTCTGATCTGATTAAGACAACCGTGGTTAAGGTTACAGGAGACTGCTTTATGCGTTGACTCTGAATGCAAACATAGTCTGTCTGACCAAACAACCAATGCTGTCCTTTTTCTCTGGAGAGCGGTCCCACTTTGTCACATGTGAAGGTACGCTGCACCCCTGTCTTTGTGTGTGGGTGTGTGTGTGTGTGGGTGTGCGGTAAATAAAGATGATACTCAATAATTGCACCCTGCCAGAACATGCTAGGTCTGTAATATCCCACACTGCGAGCACACCCTCTTCACACTCATAAAGCTCAAATCTCTCCCCTTTTTTTCCATCCTCTCTCTCTGCGGTCCTGTAATTTTCATATTCCAGTGTTTTGTGAGTGCAACCCCATGCCAGGGCTTTGTCTGTGGGCCCACGCGGGCCAGAATTGGACAAGATTGGAACCTGTCGCGGTAATGGGGTCTCTGACCCCGTGGGGCTATCACACACAGTGTGTGTCTGTGTAGGTGTGTAAGTGTGCATATGTGCAAGTCTGTGCAGTGATGTAGTAGCAGACAAATCTTCCAATAGGACCTCAAGGGCAGGGCTTAGCTGCCATAAACAAGCAGTCTTGGTTATCAGCAAGGCAGTAGGTATTGATTATTTTTAAATGGCTATCACATTACACTCATAAATGTACATTGATTACACATCCTTTTGGTTGATATCCTTCGATTTAGTTTAAAAAAAAAATGTGAAACCATTAGCGGCCCATGAAGCAAACAACCATTTACGTATTCTTATTCATCTCCTGAAGGCTCCTTTGAGAAAAAAAGCTGATTTAGAAGTGGCTGTCCACTGAACGATTTCCGACTTTTACTCCCATTCATGTCAATTGCTGTATATATTCTGACTGTGATTTATTATATAACCCCAAACAGTAGGCTACATAACAAGGAACATCTAGTTTTCCAGGAACCTCTGGAGTCATTTCCTGGTAGTTTAAAACATCAGCTTTGTTACAGTCCATTGAAAGAAAACAAAATGTCAGTAAACCCAGAATAAAACTCAACAACCATTCATTCCACTGCAGCCTAAACCACCATACCTTCCAGACCCAAGACTTTACCAATGTACAATCTCAGCGTCTGCAAGATATACAACACATCATTAACTGTGGTCTACCACTAGTTATTTAATATGCTATTTTTTTTCTCTGAGTCTGTGAACTCCCTCACTGGGAAAGCCTTGAGGGTATAGATAGTTCATAATACTACTGCCAACATTGTAGAAGGATTTTACAACCAAAGTCGGCACTCATTCGAGGCTGAACTCAATCTTACCTCTTACCTATTTCTTTCCACGTATTCACTCCTCAGCAGTTGGTGCTTCTGCTTCTTCTCTATTTCCTCTTTGCAGCTGCCAAGGAAGTGTTGATCACTTTGACGTTAGTGTGCCTTGCGCACCGTGGGTGTAAATAATCCGATTTGTGACAATAAAGCAGCCAGTCAGAGAAGGTGGGAATTGAATCTTTGAACTCTCATTTGATTGGTCTGACATGAATTTCAGCGGGTAAAACAGCAGGCCTCCGCTGTTCTCATGAAGAGAAACTGAATTTCTAATTTGAGACAGAGGCAAGCGAAGATTAAAACAGATTCCCTGACTGGCAAAGGGACTCTTGTGGCGTTCCAAGAAGCACGCGTCCCATCTTTGCTAGATTTGGCGCTCATAGTGTATGCGCAGTGAATGCATCATTTATTCATCAGAATGCTACACGGCATTCAACAATGAAAGAGCAATTTGTAAGCTGGCAACCTTAGTGAATCAAAAAAAGATAAACCAACGTACAGCAAATTTATTTTTACAAGGCAGTTTTACACACAGATTTAAATGTTACCATGTCAAGTAAAACAATACTGAAGATGTATCCCAGTTAGGGATGTAATTGGGCCGGTATCACAGTATACTGCGGTATTAGAATTGATGGTTATTTTACCGTGTACATTTGCTTATCTACGATATTGAAAAAATAAAAATGACATTAGTGAATGTGTGAGTTAAAGGTACAGACAGGAGTAGTCTGGCTGTGCTGCTTATTACAACTGTTACCATTCCTTTCAGGGTTCATTGTAACTAATAATAATTCTAGAAACTAAATAATAGTGTTATACAACAGTGGAATACTGTGATGTTCCCTGAGACGGCTATCGTACTGTGAAAATCTCATACAGTTACAACCCCAAACCCAGCGCCATTGTTGACATCAATAAGTTTGAAAAGAAGAACTCATACACACTTGATTATCTACAAACGTATAGCTTTGAGCCTTTTCCTTTGTCCAACAGACTGGAAATGTGAAGAGAAATAGCGCAGCAAGGTGAGAAATTGAGTGATGATTTGTGGACTGGATTTTGTGCAGCCTACGCAGGCACAATAGTTCAACATGATGAAAAGCAGTGGGATTGAAAAGGAAACTGCCAAAAAGAAAAAAATGAGTGAAAGACGACTGAACTGACACTTCTACATACTACTGCTCAGTGCACTTGGGTCATTCCCACTTCCTCGTGCAACATACAGGGTTATAGTAAGTAAACAGCTTCTCTAAGGCTGTATGAAAATATATTCCCTGTCTCAAATGTCTGTCTTTTTGGCTTTTAAAACGTATATATATATTCTTTTCAAATGATTATTTTCAAATCTATCATAAATCAAACTCTAAAATGACTTCCCTTGTGGCATGAATCCTGTAGATGAGATTTTATTCATCATTCTCATCAAAATCAAGGATAAAGGTATTGAACATTTGAATAAATGAGTTCCCCGGAGCCCGACAGAGCGGGACATGGAGTGGGTTCAGCCTTCAGGCGTTCTTGAATAGATAGATGGGCAGAGAGCTTGATCTGTCTTTATGCGCTTTTAATTACACACGGCTGGCTGGGCTCCAATCCCCAGAGAGGCGAGGTAAAGCACGCATCAAGACCAGCCACTCCGATGGCAGCTCAGTATTACCCTACTTAAACACCCTCGGGGAGGAGAGGGAGGGAGGGAGGGAGGGAGGGAGGCGGGAGGATCACAGGCACCTCTTTTAGGGCCGTACAGGGTTAATTCAGCAGACTCCTTCAGGAGAGCCACAGGCAGCTGTCGATCGTTCATCAGTACTTTGACTGACTCACCGTGAAAACAACCGTCGATCAAGGCTACAGGTTACTCGTAAATCACACCCGGCAGGCTCACAAACCGCATTACCTCACATATAATTGCTTGTATGTTTCATAGCGTACGTGTTCTCCAAATATAAACCCTGTCTGAAATTATTACTTAAGTTGAAGGAATAATTTGGACATGTGTTTAGCTTTCCATAGAAAGTGAAATTGTTTGGCTTTTTGCCTCCTGACTTTGATCTGTCAGCGCTTGATCTTGGTGATCAGCTGGCAGACAGGCAGCTAGAGTAGACGGGTAATGTGAGACGACAGACACGGAGCACAGCTCTATCTACTATGACTGATTGATCAGCTGGGTCAGGACATTGGATGAGGCTCACACTAGTGTGTTTCTGTGTTAGCTGCCAATACTCACACCATGCTCCACCTTTTCTGCAGACTGACTGCGGTCATTCATCCGCACATATCGACAATCACACATAAATCCACATAGATTCACAGCCTCTCTCTCTGCCTCTCACACACACACACACACAGTTACTCTTCACACTTCTTTCACCGACACACATTTCGACAGTTCCGAACACGTTGAACGGCTAGAGCCGAGGGGATAAGGCTCCCTCACACAGAGACCTTTTATGTATCACAAACCCTTGATTCACATGACTCTCACCTCCCTGAGCCCGCACTTCACTGCGAAATGAATGCGGTAACCTCCAGGCAATGTCAAGGTGAAGGAAACGTGTCAGCGCCTCCCCCGTGAGCTTTTCCTCGCTCCGGCTCTCTCCAGTTAATGATCCGAGCGTGGAGAGCGTTGCCTAAGCCAGGCCTGGCCAGATGAGCCCAGAGGAGGTGGTTGGACGAAGAGGAGGATACAGACTGTAATCACAGGCAATCATCAGCTCTCTCTGTGGATTTTTGATACTCCAGACTGGACTGCTTGGCCCCAAACCTGTGATTTGAGCTGCGAGGTCGAGTGAGACAAAAGAAAAAGCAGTGGGGATGATGAGGGCTATGAGGACGGATAACACAGAGTACAC